>NC_142643.1:40639333-41261167 GCF_053813885.1 Theobroma cacao | reverse complement strand
ACCTTTATATGGGTGTGAATACGTTGAAGTTAATGTTTAATTGCTGCTGTCCTTCATTAGATCCCGTTCTCTTTGCTTCTAACGTGTTTTGAGGTATGTATTTGCTGTTTGTCTATGATAACTATCATCTAAGGTGGGAAGTGTATAAAATATCAAATTTTAAAGTTTTCTTATCCTAGCTCAAGCGACTCTGTCAAACTCTTCCTACTCCATCAAATTTGACAGGCTTGATGCTTGAGTTAAGCATTGCAGATCTGAAACCCAATATACTTGGATTCCGCCTTGAGTAGATTGTTCAAAACTTAGTTTTTGCTTGACTGCTTTCATCTTATTTAACTCATTGAGTTATTTCATATAATACTGAGCAACAACAGATGAACAAAAAAGAAAAGAGATAAAGGTAGGTCTGCATTCATTGTTGTCCCTCAGAGCCTTCTACTGCCTGAATGATAACAATTGATATAACATTTGAAACTCTATCTAAATTGGCATAATAACTAATTTGTTTTAATATTTGCAATACTATTAAGTTCTTTGTATTTCTATATGAAGATTATCTCTCTGAAATAATGACTTAAAAGATTCAGTTCTGTCATATTGCTGTTCTCTTTAGCATGCCACAACCTATATAACTTTGCATTAATCATATATTTTCAAACTCTTTGGAAGTAATAATTAAAAACTGCTCATTCAAATTAATGTTCAGTGGTTGTGATTCATTATATATTTGATGATTAGATACCTTAATTCTGATTTCTGTGTCTATGCTTATGATCCATCAAAGAATTTTTTTTGTTTTAGTTTGAACCTTGATCCTTGTCCAGATATACGACAGCTATTGACATGTGGTCCTTTGGCTGCATAGTTGCCGAACTGTTTCTAGGGCTGCCATTATTCCCTGGTGCTTCAGAATTTGATCTTCTAAGACGAATGATCGAAATACTTGGGTATGCCTCTTGCATTTGTGGTCATACATCTCTGGGTAACAATTTCTCTGTATTTCTAGGCATCATTTTCTTGTGACTGATCTAGGGATAGCTATTCTTTGGTTCATTTGATAGGACGATAACCGGGCAGGTAGTTGTCATGTTCAAATGGTAGAAGTTATATAAGTAGTCACTTATCACTAAATAAGCATGTGCATCTACCAAAATTCTTACTCCCTCTGTCCCTTATTCTTTGGTTTTCTTAGAAATTCCAGCATTTAAGGCAACAAATATGTAATGCTTCACAAATTTATCGATTTTCATAGTAAAAATTGCCCTTATGAGGATCAACAATTTTCAAGAAAAGAGAAAAAATTGCTTTGATGTTTCAAAGTAGGAAAATATTTTTTGAACATCCCAAATTGAAAGTTCAATCTTTCTCTCTCTCTCTCTCTCTCTCTCTGATTTCCTTTATTCCATTTAAAAGTAATATAATGACAGGTCAGATCCTCTAAGATCATTCTTCTCATGAATTAGCAAGATAGGCATAAATACTTATGAGAGCGATATATGTGCCTTATATGACATGAATTAATGTCGCAGTTCAGGATGTTAATAACTTGCTGATCAATATGATTAGTCTAGTTTGATTGCTTGTATATAAGAACCTCTGAATGATGTTCTAGAATTATGCATCTGTCCTTGAGCTTTTGGACATTATCTTCTTTTTCCAGTCCCTTCTAGCGGGTGCAAAATTGACGACTTGTGAACACCACAGTAGATTTTTTGGTTCATAATGGAATTTTAGTTTATTTAACAGACTACCATACCTTATTTATGTATGTGTCAAAAAGGAAAAAAGAGTTAAACACACCTTTACACACACATGTATGCGCTATTGCACACACATCAAGTAATTTGAACTGGTGATCTGATTGGGTAGGGGATTACTCCAAAATAAATAGTTTCTGTTCTCTAAAACAAGTAAATAGAAGAAGTGCCTCTGGACTGTGTACTAAAGTTACATTAGAACTTTGGGCTAGAATGTAGTCATTTAGCTGTGTTAATTCATTGAAGTTCAAATTTTGCATAATAATGCGTGTTCCATCTTTAGAATTTTAGAATCCTTCCAGCTCAATTTTCCATGACCTATGTGTAATCAGTTGCTGTTTCTTAGTCATCTGCTCTTTTCTTGCATTGAATGTAAAGTAATATGCTGCTTATCATTTTCTTAATATTTTCATACAAACTTTCATTTCCAACTTATTTCTTTTTATCCCAAATAAACCTAGTTACTGTGAGATACTCTATAAATTGAAAAGTTGTTTTTAGCACTTGTTACCCATTCAGTTAGTTGTATTTTTTGCACTTGTTGTGAACAGCCTTTTATATATGGTTGTCATGTTGTAGAGGACAACCCCCTGATTATGTACTAAAGGAGGCAAAAAACACAAGTAAGTTCTTTAAGTGCATTGGGAGTATCCACAATACAGAGAATGGTGAAGTCTTCATTGGTGGCAGAAGTGCTTACCAAGCATTAACAGAAGAAGAATATGAAGCTGTAAGTGTTCATATTTGCATTTTTTAAAGAAAAACTTCGTGAAAAGTAGTAAAAGGGTAGAAATTTCTATATGACTGGATCTTGTTAATTTTTATATTTGTACATCTCTTTTCAAGTATAATTTTCTTCATCTGATAGTGATTGTTGCTTGTTTCTGTTCAGAGGGAATTAAAAAAACCATTGATTGGGAAAGAGTATTTCAATCATAAGAACCTTGAAGCAATTGTTACAAACTATCCTTACCGGAAAAACTTGCCTAAAGAAGATATCATCAAAGGTTAGCATCTAACTTCTACATTGAATGTACAGTGTGGCATGGTGGGAAAATGATTGTCGTGTGAGACTACCATCTGTTAAGAACTTACTAAGGCTGTTGCATAATGAATCTATAACAGAAAGTCAAATACGATTAGCTTTGATTGATTTCTTGAGGGGACTAGTTGAGTTTGATCCCGCAAAACGCTGGTCACCTTTTCAGGTAGTTGAAATTTCCCTTAAACCTTCTTTATCATGCTATTCCAACTAAATATGAAGCTATAGTCAGAGTTTCAACTTCATTGTGCAGGCTTCAAAACACCCTTTTGTTACTGGGGAGCCTTTCACATGCCCATATAGACCCCCACCTGAGACCCCTCGCTTGGTAAGGGACCTATGCATGTAGCTCTGCAATTGAAGAGAGGTTGAACCTTATGTCAAATTTTACATTAACTATGTGGCTTTTATTTCAATGCTTGGCACCATTCGTACAGAGGATTTGCCTGGCCCTCTCTGATTTCCATGGTGATTGGGGTTGTTTATTCTTAGTTGATTGGTCATTTATGTAATCTTCTGAACACTGGGACAATTTTGTGTTATATTGAAGGCACTTTTGTCTTATTTATAAAAAGTTGTAATAAAAGTTCAAAGTTGTTGAAAAATAATTTGAAATATAAAATCTTATCCTTAAAACACGAAAGATATATAGCAATCTTTTGATGTAATTTTAATTTCCATTGTACATCTTTCTCTTTATATTGTGTCTGCACCTAAAATTCTTTGAGGCATGTGAAAGGTTGGCTTTATTGGTCTTCTTGTGGCTTCAGCTGTTTTTCTGTTATAGCAATCTGTTTTTGTTGGATCACAAGCTTTTTTTTTTTTTTTTATGCTTAAGTTCTTCTAATGTAAATATTGGCTCCCCTTTATGGCTTTACAAAATGATACTTTGGCTTTGACAGATAAAGAAATTACCCTGGTTTCTGTGAATCTATATAAAGAGAACAAATCCAAGGCATGTCCTAGATTTACCACAACTTTGTTTTCTTTTCTTTTTATTTTTATTCTTTTAAATAATTTGTTTACTGGTGTTTCTTCTGTTTTAGCAGTCAGTTTGGTTTCATTAGGATTCCCCCGCCACATCAAATTCTTTTGTTACAAAGAGTTTTGGATAGAAGTTTATAAAGACATTTGGCAGCATTAGTATTATTAATAATCTGTTATTTTCTAGGCAAGAAATAAATGAAATGTTATTTACCTAATGTCTGGTGGCTTTTTGCTTTTTGGTAGCCTGTTGCTCAAAACATTAAGGTGGACCATCACCCTGGTGGAGGCCATTGGTTTGCGGCTGGTCTTTCCCCTAATGTGAGATTCTTAATAGTTCAGCATTTTTATTACTAGAGTAGTGAGTTCCTGCATTATTTTAATATCAGTCTTATAATGATGTATATTTTCCCTTGTGTAGATTCCAAACAGGAACAGAGTTGCCTTCCATAACAGCCCACACTTCCCGATGGTGCCATATGGTCATGCTAATAGCTATGGTAGTATAGGAAGTTATGGTAGTTATAATGATAATACTGGGCTTGGAAGCAGCTATGGGAGTTATGGAGATAGTAGTAATATGTTTGCATATTATTCACCTGTTGGCCCATCTGCAATGAACATGCATTCACAGGGTGGTGCATCAATGCTTGGAAGTAGTCCTGATGCTAGACGGAGAGTTATGCAGTACTCTCATGGGAATGGACTTGGTGTGAGTCCATCAGCTGGAAACTTTGCACCTCTTCCCCTTGGCACCAGTCCCTCACAATTTACTCCTCCAAGCTCCTATGGTCAAGTTTCAGGTGGCTCTCCCGGACATTATGGTCCTACTTCTCCTGCAAGAAACAGTTGTCAGGGATCACCTTTAAGTAAGATGGCTGCAGCTGGCCAGTTTAATAGAAGAAAAAGTTGGGGATATTCTGGAAGTTCCCAATCTCAAGAGAGTTCATCATTATCAAATTGGCAAGGACAAGTATCTGACGGCACCACTTCTAGCCAAGCTGAGGGAAACTCTCAAGTGGTCAGTGGTCTGCCCTCTCATATACAGTCAAATTCTAACACAGCCAACTGGAAGCAGCAGCGAGGTGGCATTGGAATGGCTACAGGTTACTCAGTCATTCAAAACATACCCAACTCCATAGGACTTGGTTCTAATGTGCAACTGCAGCATGGCACAGGAGCAGCTCAAGACAAGACAGATGCCAGCATGTCACTGCCTGATCCTGGAGATTGGGATCCAAATTATAGGTGAGTAGAAAACTTGAATTTGCAGTCTAAACTCTAAACAATGTTCATCAAATGTTAAGATACATTTATCTTCTAGCTTTGTTGGATGTGTTATTTTTTTATGAGAATGGTCTTTATTCTTCTTTACTCTCTCAAAGATTAGTTGGGTGCCAACATGTGGGGCTTGCAGCAGCTGACCGTTTGTCAGGCCTCTTCTGCAGACTGCATTAAGGGTGGAGACCATTCCTTAGTATACTGTTATGTAGTTTAGCAGCCATTTTTATCCTATTTAGTTCACTGACACTTTCCAGTATTTCTTAATTTTTTCATGCTGATTTTATGCATTTCTTCTGTATAGATTGCTTGTTGTTATAAAATACTAGTAAGATAAGGGATAGAGAGAATGGGAGCCACCTTGATACACAAATTATATAAGCCGTCTCTTCTATATTTATTATTGCATAATGTGTTGAAGAAGATGGTAATAAATCACCTCTGAACACTTTTCCTTCAGCGAGGAGAGTAGTGCCTATGCATCTTTGAAAATGGTTCCTGCAAATAGTACACAACTTCTGGTAGCATGTCATAACTTACTTCTTTGTATTATGTTCTAACTAGATCAAGGAACTGAAGTTGCATTTCACAAAATACTGGGTTGTTGGCTCAATATTTTACTGCTTGATTATAGTAAAATACTTATGGGTGTTTTATCAGAAATCCCATACGCTTTCCTGTTCCTCAAAAATTTTACATGCTGTATTAGGGTACTCCTAAACCAGGTCTAGCTGCAACATTTGGCTTCTTGCTGCTTCAGTAACAGAGTTGCCTCCTTAATAAGTGTGAATATGAAAGACAAGCTCTTAAACTTTGTACAATTGTTAAGATGTGGAATTGTTTCTATCCAGATTACTCTTCATTTTTGGTCATTTATTCCCCCCATCCCTCACCCCCACACCCCCCCCCCCCCCCCCCCCCCCCCCCATCAAAAAAAAATTTTTCATTTACTCATGCCTCTTTTTGTGTAGGTGGATATGTTATTTGCAAGTAGATGAAAATTCTCTTTATTATCATACCTTTTTTTCTTTAATTATTATTATGAGTAACACTAGATTTTTGTCATGCTTATCATCATTGTATGTCTATATTGTTATTTACCAGATTATGGCTTTGGTGTTATATCTCTAAAAACCACTTTTGGTTTCAATATCAAACTAATTATTGGAAGTTTTAGGAATTTTTGCCTGCTGTTAATAGGGACTCTAAGAGCTTTTAACATAGACTTTTTGCCGTGATATTTATTCTATGATCTTTTAACTTCTTATATTACTTGCATTCGTTATCACTACAGTGATGAGCTTCTTCTGCAAGAGGATGGATCAGATGAGAGCTGCATGACAGCTGAGTTCAACAGAGGAATGCATATTGGTTCGGCTGATTCATCTGTTGGAGTTGGAAGATTCAACCGTGCTTTGACCACAAGCTCAAATTTATCAATTCAAAGGTAGTTGCATATCCTTCTTCATGAATTCGCTTATAGAGGTTTAATCTGCATGTCATGCTTGAGGGGAGAGGGGGCAAAGTTGACAGGGGAAATGGATATCACTTTCCCTCAGTTGAGTTAGTTGCAAGATAAATATGTAAAATTATTTTTTGTCATATTTTTCATTTGTCTTTCGATATCATGTCTGGTTTTGCTTTTAGCTGTGGCTTTTGTTTCCCCTATTAAAAGTTATAGTCCATTTTTTTCTTTCACATAATTGATGCATCCAAGATGAGTTGTACATTGTAGAGATGGATATGCACTATAATGTTCAAATATCTCAGACATACATGGGTGGAGCTATTGTTTTTTGTTGAAGTATTATCTTTACTGTTCTTGACTTATTTCTATATTGTTTGAGTGCAGACAAAATGGACCTGTAGGATTTTCACATATAGAAGTGGGTAGCCCTCCTGCTAATGATCCACATGCTGGATATCCTCGTTTTATGTCAAAGCATTCTCACTTCATGCCACATATGACACAAAATTCTCCAAGCCGTTTGGGGCAGCAAACTGTTCAGCGGTTCAATCACGGGAGATCTACTGCTGCTCGGGGTAGTGAATGGAATCACATGAAAGTCCAGCTCCCTCCTCCTAGCTTTAGTTCTGGGGGCCCACGTTCTCCTGGAAATAGTTCATTCAGTAATGGCATGCCATGGGGTACTTCCTTACTTCATTCCATCAAACTACTCTAGTTACCTAATTCTTTGTTAAGTAATTTCATAGAGTTCTTGTGTCAAAATATGTAATTATTGTTGGATAATTAAAGGAACAAAATTAACTGATTCCATTTTACTTTGATCGTGCTATTGTTAATGTAGGGCGTAGGGCCAGTCATCCTGTCTCAAATATTCCGCCAGCATCTCGTGGAAGAAAGGACTATGGAAGGATTGCCTAATGTTGGAATCAACTTGATTTTTTGCAGTGTGGGATTATGTATTGGGTGTTTGGCAAGAAATTTGTACTCAATAGTTCACTTAACTAGTGAGCTCATTTTAAGCAAATGCTCATCTGGACCATGCTCATTCATTGTGCTTTGCATAAATATAATTAATGGTGGTTGTTTTGCTTGTCATCCAATCAATTCATGCGCAATTGCTATATCTTTTGGTTATGATGCTTTACTGCTCTTCTTCCCTACTTGTATTCCCAGAATTCGAGATTTCTAAAGTAGTTCTAATTCTGAAATTGTTTTTTAATCTGTTTGAGTAATCTAACCAGGTTACTGAGGTATTCAAGGCAGCTGCTGACAAGTAGACAAGTGGAAGTTCAGGTCTGAGCCAATGTCTAGATGTTGGAGTATCTAATTAGTGGGAGAGTATATGGTATAGCTGAGTGATGTTGAAGCTGAACTCCTTTCATTCATGATGTGTAAACTCTTGGCGGTTGGGAAAGTGTAAGTTTTTGCTTGAGATAGACAACAGCTACTGTGGAGATTCTTGGAGCTATTAGCATTACCCCAGTTTCTGTATCTTATTGTATATCAATTGTCTTCCAGTCATTTGGTGACAAGATAATGTGGAGTAATGTCATTGTATGGACATTTTGGGACTGGATTAAGAATTTAGATTTAACATATTATGCCCTAGTCGTAATAAGATTTGTTGACCAACATTGTACAGGACACATCTTTATAACAAAACCAGTATGAGAAAAGAATATATATTATAACGTTATTGCTTGATGACAGGAGTTTGTGATATGATGCTCGGGCATTTGTTTCGGTTGTCTGCAACGCCAAGAATGCTGGTTTTCTTTGGAGATTATACATGACTTTTCCCTGTAAGCATGGCGGGCATCACTCTCACATGGCAGCATGTTCTCAAAGAGAGAGATTATGAGGTAACTTTTTCAAAAAGAAAAAAAAAACTATGATATCATGGATTTAAGTTGTACAATAGTAACATGGTGATGTGTATATCGTGGACCTTTGCCGTTGGAGGTGAGTTTTGAATCAGGGTGGTGGGTTTCCATGTTAGAAATGAAACCTGGGTTGGTTTCAGGATTAACGCTCCACAAAAAACATATGGATCCCACGATTTGACAAATCTTATTTGTTATTTTCAATATAAATACTATTGTTTCGAGTTTTGGGTCAGCCTCGAAGCCCATGCGAGTTACAGTTTGAAAATGTGGGCCTGAAACGATCGGGTAGGGAGGCCCAGAATCAGATTCAAACAAAATGGATGGAAGACGCGTGTCTGAAGTACACAGTTACATGGGGAAGGAGTGACGTGGAATGTGGGACCCACCCCGTTCATCGATTTTTGCTCGGATTTCGCCGTCAGTTTATTGGTGATGTGTGGTGACCAAACCCATCCGTACATGTATATCTAACAGATTAAAAGAGAATTTTAAATAAAAAAAAAAAAAAAGAACAGAGGAGAGAGAAGCAAAATGGCAAGCTATGCACCACTCAAAGATGGACCCAATATCTAAAGTAGCCAATGGAATCTCTCCTTCCAATATCCTTTTTGTCCATTTGGCACCCTTTTTTCTTCATTTTATCATAAATTAAATCCCACAGTTTTATCAAAGCCAACGTAACAAAATAAATTTATAAACCCAAATAATTAAAAAAAAAAAAAGGGAAAGGTTGTAATATACTGTGGAAGACAGGTTCCAACTCCTACAACCTCTTCTTTTGCCAACTGTTTAGTTCCCACTTTGGAACAACCGTTCTCTTTTCTTCTTCTTCTTCTTCTTCTTGGTTGTTTCATTTCCTTCTTCTTAAGCTTATAGCTGGCAGTTTTTTTAAGTTAAGGTATGCTTAGTAACGACCCTTTAAACAACCTGCTCTTTTCCTTTAGTTTCTTTGGATAAAAGTTCATGTTTTTTTTTTTTTTACCAGTACATGGATTTGGGTTGTTGGATTTTGATGTATTTATTTTGTTTTTGTTCATAAATACAAGTAAAATGACATAATTTAAGGTGGAAGATATGGAAAATTGTTCCATTTGCAGTTATACTCTGCCAGTACGTTCGATGGATACAAAGACTAGCCTTTTTAAAATGAATGAACTTTGTGATTCATTCATCCAATCTAGTGAAAAGAAAAGCTGGGTTCTGCTTCAATATTGATTTTCTTTGTTTTGGACAGTGATAACATTACAATTCAAGAGATAACTGTATCGTTTATGGCTAGTATCTGTTCATGAATTCAACAGCATACTCTACAAATGTAAGATCGGATGGTTTACAAGCTTGAAAATACGAGTTGAAAGTTTTGGTAATTTTTTTTTCTCAAAAAAAATGAAATAGATTTGTGGATATCTTGAAAGGGTCTCTGTTTTTCCAGTTTCTTTGTTATTAACTAGTTTCAAATCAGTTATATTTGTGTTCACATGGTTGTTGATCCTATTCTTTAACATGTCTGCCACATGCTCTGATATTCTCTTTCAGTTTTTTAAACTTTTTTAAATTTTATTTTGTTCAAAACATCATGAGCTTCATCTTTCTGGAATCTACTTGAATCAGACACAGCCTTATGCCACCTATTTGGGAAAAAGATTCCTTTATTCCTTTACTTTTTTAGTTTAATTTCCCATTGGCATATATTTTTGCATTTGAAAAAACTAATTGTAACATTTTTTTACCATTTTTCTTACAGATTGTCTTAAAGAGATTGAGCATACAAGACAACAAGTTTGTTAGCCTAGTCGCCTACAGAATATGCTGTTGAACATTTATATGAAATTGTTTTAAATTGACAAGCTTGTTAAACTGTGTGATGGTTATTGTGCCAACGTGAGAAAGAGCTGTATGATGGCCACAGCTGCTGTGATTGGACTTAGCACTGGAAAGAGACTCTTGAGTTCTTCCTTTTCTTATTCTGATATCATAGAGAAGCTCTCATATGCCAATGATTATGGATCTTCACATCATCAGACTTCTTCCACAAAAAGTTTAATAGTTGCAAAAAAATCATCTAACTGTAGCCAAAGTCTTCCATCATCCAATCGGCGTACTCAGTCAATTAAAGCTCTCAAAGAGCATGTCGATACTGCCTCCATTGTTTCAACTGCAGAGCCTTTGTTTCAGGGATCCAATGACTTAGAAGTAGAAAGCTATGACCTTGACTACTCTGTGGAGGCTCTTCTTTTGCTGCAGAAGTCTATGCTGGAAAAGCAATGGACTCTTTCTTTTGAGAGGACAGTGTTCACTGAATCACCTAGTAGAAAAATTCACAAGAAGATACCTGTTACTTGTTCTGGGGTGTCTGCTCGGCAACGGAGATTCAATACAAAGAGGAAAATTCTGATCCAAAATAAATCAATCATACAACCAAACGCTAAGCAGCTAAGATCTTTGATCAGTCCAGAGCTGCTTCAAAGTCGTTTGAAGGGTTATGTGAAGGGTGTAGTAAGTGAAGAGTTGCTCAGCCATGCAGAAGTTGTGCGCTTGTCAAAGAAAATCAAAGCTGGACTTTCCTTAGAGGAGCACAGGTTAAGGTAATGATATATGATGTGTATTAGATTAATCATCGAATTTAGAAAATTATTAAATTCTTGAAATTATTTGTAATTGTTGTGCTGAAATTCTAGATTGAAGGAGAGACTGGGATGTGAGCCTTCTGATGAACAGCTTGCAACTTCCTTGAAGATTTCTCGTGCTGAGTTACGGTCAAAGTTAATTGAATGTTCTTTGGCAAGAGAAAAATTGGCAATGAGCAATGTTCGTTTGGTTATGTCGATAGCTCAAAGATATGATAACATGGGTGCTGAAATGTCCGATCTTATTCAGGTAATTAACTATATCTCTGGCCTTACATACGTGATAAGATAATCTACTGATACTATGTCAAATTGTTGATTTTTCCTGCATTATAAAATTTTTTCCAATTTATATGTAGGGTGGTTTGATTGGATTGTTGCGTGGCATTGAAAAATTTGATTCTTCAAAGGGATATAAGATTTCAACTTATGTGTACTGGTGGATACGTCAGGTAATGTTAGTCTGATTTTGTGAATAAACATTGCACATGGTACAAAATAGATCTGATTATGTACAACTGATTGATTTCTTTGCGTTCATCACCTTCAGGATTTTACTCTGAAATGAATGAAAGTTTCTAAATTTATATTATCATTCCTGAAAGAGCAAGATCCGTGAGATTGTCAACAATAATGTGTTATCCATCTATCTCATCCAATCCTTCCTATGCAGAAGCTTTCTGATAAACCATTGGTGCCATCAGTTTCTGAAATAAGAAAGAGAACAACCCATTTCTCTGTTATTTCTATTTGTGCCTAGTCTTTCACTTCTTATCTTCATCTTTCTTGGTGATATGTAAGTCACAAACTTAAGGAAATAGGTTTCTGCAACAGCTTTTTAGGGATAGAAAATACAGAATACTTATCTCTCTCTCTCAAGATTTTACATTCCTCAAAGTAAGGTTAAGTCTTCATATATTAGACCCTCTCAAGACCCCTCAATGTGAGAGTCTCAGCCATCCTTTCAGAATTTAACCTGAGATATAAATCTACTCACAAAGTTCCGAGACCAATTCCTCTTAAAATAAATTCATTGTAGACGTTTCTGTTTTGTTTTGTACTTTATGTTACTTACTTTTTAAATTTGATTTTATCTTATTATGATTGTACAAAATCTAACATAGTTCACGCTTTATCTCAGGGTGTTTCTAGAGCCTTAGTTGAGAACTCAAGAACATTAAGGTTGCCAACACATTTGCATGAAAGACTGGGATTAATCCGAAATGCAAAAATTAGACTGGAAGAGAAAGGAATTACACCAACTATTGATGTAAGTGACTTTCATTACCGTTTTTAAAGTAATGGAAATTTATTCACTTAATATGAACTGCACATGATTACATTTCAGGAAAGTCTGATTAGTCCAGCCAATCATTATATTAGCAAAATAAATTTGGATGTTTAATTTCTGTGTCTGAGCTTTACCATATTTAAGTTTTTTTCTATTCTCTCAATGGGCCATCATTAGTTATTTGATTCTATTATATTTTCAGAGGATTGCCGAGAGTCTGAACATGTCTCAGAAGAAAGTTAGGAATGCTACAGAGGTACTATTTGTTTAAAATTTACTTTCTGTTGAACTATTGCAAATTACTGTTTCATCCACACACTACAATTTCATGAAAAATGCAGGCAGTCAGTAAGGTCTTCTCGCTTGACAGGGATGCATTCCCCTCTTTGAATGGTCTTCCTGGAGAGACTCATCATAGTGTAAGCTCCCATTTCAGTTTATACAAACCAACTGGAGAGAATTTTAATTCTCTTTATGCTTCTTTCCTGTTTTTTACTATTAACCTATTTTATCTTTTCAGTACATTGCAGATAACCATGTAGAAAACATTCCATGGCATGGAGTAGATGAGTGGGCACTCAAGGTAAAATGAATAATTTTGGTACACAGACTGAAAACTAGAGAGCAATACTTTTTATAGAAAACAAATCAAATGAGATTTGTTCAAAACAGAAATCATTTTAGAGGCTCATAATGTTTTCTGTTGACAAATTAAGGTTCAACAAGCGGCAACCATGCAAATTATTCAATATTTATAGTACTTCTTTATTTTAAGCCTGGCCCAGTCTCTAGATCACAACTCTTTCTGATTCTTTAAAGCTCAACCACCAGCGCTTATGACTCAATTTTCTCATACTGTAGGCCTAATCTTAGCACATATTTGTTACTTGAAATCTTCCTGTTCAGACAAAAGTGTCAATACATTTAGAAAAGGGCACAAGTGGGTTAAAAGCAGAAGCAACTTGGATTTGGAACTAGAAAAACTACATTCTATCTGAATGGTCATCGTGTAGGTGTTTTTTTTCTTTTTTTTTTTTTCCAGAACAAAACCTTTTTGTTGGATAAGCAGGGGATATAGGAGATTAATATAATGGCATAATATATATTATCTTCTAGCTTGCTTTAATTCTCTTTTGGTTGTGCATGGACACATCTGTGTGCTAACTCCTTGGTTTTCCAACAACTTAGGACATATGATGTTGTATTCACATTCTACTGAAAGCGAAAGTGATCCTTACTGATGTTGTATTTACAGGATGAAGTGAACAGACTCATTACTATAACGCTTGGAGAACGAGAAAGAGAGATTATACGCCTTTATTACGGTCTAGATAAGGAAAGTCTTACATGGGAGGACATTAGTAAACGGTGAGCACATATATGATTTTCTTATTTATTACTGACAAGCGGTCATAGTTAAAAGAGTATGTATGATATATTGAGTGCAAAGTTTAATTGTTTTACTAGTCAGATCACCTGCATGTCTCTGTCACTAACAAAGCAAATATCACAGATATTTATCTCTTAAGTCATGGGGATGGAACTCGAAAATAACAATATAAAGAAACAAAGGAAAAGAAAGCAACAGAAGAAAAAGGACATGTTTGTTCACATCTACAGATTCTTTTAGCCATGCATCGTTTTTGTTGAATTTGTTAACATTCACCGGCCTGTGTTTCTGGCAATAGTTTTCTTTGGTTTCATTTTACTTTCAAGTTCGTTTGACGTTTTCTTTTGTTATATTCTTCAGCATAGGTTTGTCCAGAGAGAGAGTCAGGCAAGTTGGACTTGTCGCGCTAGAGAAACTAAAACATGCAGCGAGGAAGAAGAAAATGGAGGCTATGCTAGTAAAACATTGATTTTGTATGCTTAAACATACACATGGTAAAAAAGACTGTATATAGATACAGAAAGGAAAATTGTATCTTCGATTTATTTTTCCTATCAAGAGTAACTATAGTTCGACAAACTTCCTGTAACACGAGTTCATCAAACTGATTTAAGAGCCTGTAAGTTGGAGCGAAGAAAATTTTTTTTTATGTATTATATTTATGGAGACAATAACTGGTTGTGCGTCAAAATTTTCATGTAGTTATGATGATAAACAAGTAGTTTCAATGCAGATATTGAGCTGACCTTTCATCAAGTATTTACAATTTTATATTAAATGTATAATGCTCTAGTCCAGAAAGAAGAAGAGGAATGGGCATGAGTTTGGAAGTACTTGTTTGCCTTCATTGATCCTTGCAACCAAGATCAGGTCCAGGTCGACAAGAACAGAAACTAGTAGCGAATTTTATATATATTATGGCTTGATCCTTGCAATCATGATGTGGGTACTAGACATAAGGTTTCGCTTTGTTAAGAAAGGAGATTACCAATCAAACCCTACTTTAATCACTCCAAACCTTGATCATAAACTAGACACAGGCTTAATGTTAGTGCAATTATGGACTAAACAGAAGGAGAAACATAAGGGATTTTATTTTTGAGATCACCCCTCAACATCAAATTTAAAAGAAAAATTGAAGCAAGAAGATAATATATATTAAAACTTTATAGAGTCCTTAATCAACAAGCAATAACAAACTAATCCTGAAAAAGAAAAGAAAAATACAATCAAATCCTTGATTCTAGTTTGTCAGCCATAACAAGGGAGTTTTCTTTCGCTAAAATCAAACGATCAGCTGTCTTGAAATCAAAGTTACATGAATGTTCCTTGGGATAACGATGAACACCGCATAAAACTTTCCCGCACCGACAAGAAAATCCCATCAAACCGACTTTCTTGTTGCAGCTTTCACACCGGTTCTTCAATTTTGATGCAGTAGGAACCGATGAAGAATCAACGGAAACAGAAGGGTTTGGTGCAGCGGAAGAAGGATCAACTTTGACTTCGGCTGTAGACTTGGCAATCAGTTCTTTGAGGAAATCGTTGTAACACTTGGAGCACAAATTCTTGGTCTGCGACGAACTGTAGAAGCCGCAACCCTTTGCACACAGAGGAGGAAGATTAGCGTTAGCCATGTGGTAGTTTCTTCTTCTTTGATGCAAATATGAAAAGTTCAATATTTGTAGGTGAATGCTATTAGAGTTACTATGTACATTCATATATATAGGCTTCCTATTGAGTCATGGTCCTTATAGAATATGGATTTGGATTTATTGAGTCATAGTCCTGGATGAATTTGGATTTGGATTTAGTCAAACCATGAAGGAGCTATATATATATATAAATATATGAGGTAAATAATTAGTAATATATTAATTACTTATATTTTAATGAAATTTGAATATTTAACTTGGAGTAGGATTCGTGCTGTTGTCTCAACCTTTATCGTTATTATTAGTTGGATTGAGGGCGGCACACTTCTCAATTCTGAATAGTGTTGCATGGCTGAAGGAGTTCGGCCAGTGACCTTCAAAGTTGCTACAAATTAATTAACAAGATTAATCTTTTTTATATTATATATTAACAAGCTTCATTAATACCTTCTGCATTCTATAATATAATGTACACAAATAAACACTGTCAAAAAATATCCACATATATATATAGAGAGAGAGAGAGATTTTATTTAAATTTTAAATTCCCGATGATAATTGATCTTAATTAATTCAAGAAATTCAAATTATAAGATTTTTTTTTAAATTGAACTTCACGTACAAAAAGTAAAGTAAAACTTGAATCAAAATATGAAATAAAACTTCCAAATATAATAAAAATTGAATCAAGCTCCTACTCAACTCAGTTATTATATTTTATCTATTTAACTCAACTAGATGTGCATATACATATATTGTTGATGTATTTTTAAAATGAAATATTATGTTTTTATATAAGAAAAGTTGTGACTATTGGAAAGTCACATTAATTGAAAGATTATTTCATATAATGTGATTAGTAGATTGTAGGTAATTTTTTATGTACAAAGTTATGTCTATTAGTAAAGTAATATTTAAAAAAACACTTCTAAATCTAAAGATTATGAAACAATTGATAAACCTTATTATTTAAAAGTTTGAATATAAAAAATTATTTTTTTATATTATAATTAAAAAATTATGTTATATGATTGTAGATATCTCTAAAATAAAAAATAATAATAAAATATAAAATAAAATGACTAAAAAATTAAAAACAAAAAAGAATAGAGGAATGGCTGGGCGTATGCATAGCCATCCCTTCCCCAACTACCATGAGTAATAGGGCTCTAGCTACCAACTCTTTGGTGCCAGAACCCTATTACCGGGTTATCCAAACCCCATTTTCAAAGGAAGAAAAACTTCAAAGAAAAAAAACGGATTGATCTCCTGCAAAAAAAATCCTTCCACCAAAAAAACTGAAACACTCAAACAAAAAAAAACACAACAATTAACCCAAAAAAAGCCACAATCAAACAGAAAAAAATAGAGTAAAAAGAAAAAAAAAGAAGAAGAGGGAGAGAGAAGAGGAGAAGAGTGCGACACCGGCAGGGGGAAAGGAGAGAAAGAGAAGGAGAAAGAAAGAAAGAGGAAAAAGAAAGGAGAAGCCAACGGGGGAAAGAAAGGAGAAGAAAGAGAAAGAAAGAAGAAAGAGAAAAGAAAAAGAAAGAGAGAAGAAGGGGGGGAATGGTAAGGAGAGAAAGAAAGAAAGAAAGAGAAAGAAAAAGAAAGAGAGAAGAAAGGGGGAGCGGCTGGGAGAGAAAGAAAAAGAAAAAAAAAAAAGAAAGGTTCAAACGGCATTGTGCTTTCTTTTTAAGGAAGAGAGATTTTTTTTTTTTTTGGCTTTCAACAACTCAATTAATTGAAAGGTTTGGTGGACTGTACACAAATTGTTTGGATCATTGTTAGAATCTAAATCAGGTAAAAATCTAATCATTTTCTTTATGAATGCATTATGAATTATATTACTTGGGTTTGGTCCAATTTATTAGGTTGAATATGTAATTAGATGGCATAAAATTAAGCTAAATTATTTAGTATAGTGTCCTAAGATTTATTTTAGATAATATTTTAAAGTATAGTATTAATAGTAAAAAAGGAGAGATGTCTAAATAGAAAGAAATATTTATAGTATAAATATATTAGATACTTGTAAGTATAATAAAATATAATTATTATAAAATTACAACGATTATTTTGAGTGACCTGATGATAGAATTTCACTTAAAAAAGAGCAAAGTGTTGCTTTTTTTTCGGGTGGATTTCTTAGGTGCGGAGTTCGGAAGGATTTTCACCGAAGCGTCGGGATGAATCCGACTTCAACACTCCAATACTTATTAACTCAAATAATCATTGCTAAAATAATAATATATATCAAGAAAAATAAATCTACATAATATTACATTTAAATCTAGGTTAGTGTAGTTAGTTAATTAGCAAATAAATATCATTAAATAAAATTAAGCTAACCCTTAATTTAATTAATTGTTTATTTGATTACAAAAGGAAAATAATACATAGTTAAATAAGATGGATTAATTAGTTAAATAAGATGGAATATTAATCCACTATGTTAGTTAAAGAATATAAATTTAAATAGGAAACTCTAAAAAATAATAAATAATTAACAACAAATAATACTAAACATATAAACAAGGTGATAAATTATTAAACACATAATTGGATGAATTATGAACCGCTTAAGTCAATAAACGCGTGCATGTAGACATCATCATTTTATCCTGTCATAGCATGCCACATTTATCTTGTAAATGGTGCAGGAGTTTCGATGATGGGATTTTCCCAAAGAGCTTGTAGAGACGAGTTCTTTCGGGGATATCTCTAGGTGAGAAAAATTTCGAGACTTCACCAAAGCATTGGGATGGTCTTCGAATAATTTTCTAATAAAAGATTACCGACCCCATTATTTAAAATAAACGAGTCATGACATCATTTTACGCTTGCATCATGTACATACGTAAAATCAAATAAAAAACTCAATCAGCCAATTTAATAAAAAATTAGTTGATAAGTAGGGATTAAATCAAAAGTAGGCTACAATAAGATAACTTAAGATTAAATGGTACCGTTCACGGAACGGGCGTCACGGAGGTGCTAACCCTTCTCCGTGCGTAACCGTACTCCCGAACCTATCTCTGAAAAACGTGAGTCAATTCTCGTTCTGTCGACGAATCTAAAATCAATTTAGAACTTCGTCGATTAGAATCGGGTTAATAGGTGACCAATCACACTTAGATAAAAAAAGATTGGTGGCGACTCTCACACCACTTAATTTTCGCTGACGTTTGGCGGTCGGATTCCCGGACCCGCACGTTACGACAATGATATGAGTGGTTGTTTTTTTATAAAGTAATTATTGGAACATCTTTATCTAAAGGTTATGTTTTGTAACATGGAATGGTGTCTTTTAACACGTAGAGGTGCCTAGGGACGAGATATTTGTAACCTTATATAAAAGACTTATTATCAACTATTTTGATACATCAATCAAACAAGACAAAAGTAGAAAGTCAAAAGCAAGAAAAGTTTATATTCTGAATTAAAATTTTTTAAAAATAAACATAAATATTTTGATTTCTCATTACTTACCAAAAGTGTCGAAATTTCTTATAAATTATATGTTGCAGAAAGTAGAGTATAAAGTTAAACAACTTTGCAATCTTCGAGTATATCTTACGATCTACTCTTGTAAGAGTAAGACGAAGTTAGACGTTGATTTCATTATATCTATTCGTATAATTTTTCTTTGCATATCGAGTAGTGGAAGCGAAATAAATATACAGCATGAAAAAAAAAATGTAGTTGTACGATAAATAACAAATTTGATGAATCGGATGTGATTGTCTATCCTTTCTTTGGAGATTTCACAAAACTTTTAACCAATATGATCTATTAGCTAAATCTATCGATTAGTAAAGTATTCTGTTGAAAGCTCAATTGCCTTCAAATTTTCAAGGATTGCAATTAATTAACTTAGTTAAACTTTAGCAAACCACTTGGAAAACCCTGAAAATGTCGATGCAGCAATAGACATGATCATTCGTGTCAACATTGTGCCATATTAACAAGCTAAAAGAAACTTATAGAACTTTCTGACTATCAGATCTAATTATAATTCACCGATATAGCTTCTTAGCGGTTGACTAGAATCCAAATCTAGTAATAAGAATATGGACTCTCTCTCTATGTATATTTTTACTAGAACAAAAAAAGACTGAAATAGCTCAAGGTTCTCTCAGAATTTTCTAGCATCAACCCAAGATTGGGAAGACAACGAAGAAGAAAGATGGTGAATGCTACTCCTCTATGTGCTAAAAGTTGTGGCTTCTATGGCTCAGCGGAGACCAAGAATTGATGTTCCAAGTGTTACAAAGTAGAGCTGTTCAAACAAGAGCTTTCCAACTCGGCCAAAACAAACGATCCTACTTCAGCTACACCAAACCCTTGTGTTTCTGTCGATTCTGGTCCATCAAAACTCAAGAACAGATGCGAAAGCTGTAACAAGAAGCTAGGTCTAATGGGTTTCACGTGTCGGTGTGGCAAAGTTTTCTGTCAGGTTCACCTATATCCCATGGTGCATTCATGCCAGTATGATTTCAAGAAGGCTGATCGCCAAATTTTACCTAAACAAAACCCTGTTATAAAAGGGTGAAAAACTAAAATCCAAGATTTAACTTTCTTTTTTTTCCCTCCTGTAGCAGTTTGTAACTGGTTAGTTTTTTACTTTGTTTTCCTTGCTCTTGTTTCTGGTTATAGTAAGTATTTAATTCTACTGATTAGTAAGTATTTAGGTAATCTATTTATTAGAGGGAAAATTGTTGTCTTGGAAGTTGTTATCAAATTTAGATTGCAAGTCTAGTAGTAGGAATAACAAGCTTTTTACCTGCTCAGATTAATTCTACTGATCTGGAAGGAATGAAGAATTTCCATCTTTACTATGATGAAAAAAAATAAAGGGGAAAAGGAAACTCAATTTATTCTATTACATTTAATTAAAAAATAAAACTCCACTTCCTATGAATATGAACATCTTCGTAGCAAAGAAACCTCAAAATACAGACACTATTCTCAGGGAATGTCTTCCTTCTTCCTTTTGGGTTTGCATCACAAAATTCATTATGATGAGTCCCAATTCAATGCCAAAAAAAAAAATCTAGAGTAAAATACATTAATATTTTTTATTTTTAATCATAATTACATACGAATCTATTAGTTTTTAAAGTATATATTTTGTCTCAAACTTATAAACGGCATTAATAATTATACATGAAATATCTAAAATACCCTTTTGTTTTTTTTTTTTCACTCTTTGCCTTTTTCTCAAACCGGTCGATAATGTTTCCTTACATCGACCGACTGCCCATTTCCTCGAGCTTCCTTAGAGAGCACCAAATCTGGTGCTCCCTTGGAGAGTTCCAAATTGAGCTTCCCTAGAACCCCAAATCGGGCTCCCTAAGGGAGCATTGAAGCTCCCTAGGGAAGCACCAGATCTAATGCTCTCTTGGGGAGTGCCATCGGTTGCGAGTGGTCAAAAAAACCTTAATAATAAAAATTATAATTTATATAGTGATAATTTTTAAAATTAATAAACAGTAAAATTATTTTAAAAATATTATCATGCCATCAAATTAACAAAAAACAATTGATAAATAGTAAAACTTATGTGTCCAGTAAAAATATTTTTTTGTGACGGAATGTTTATTTTAAAAATTAATAAATTCGTATATAATTATGATTAAAAATAAAAAATATTAGTGTATTTTACCTAAAAATTTAAAATATGTTGCAAGATGTTATTTGACTTATGCAGAAGGAATAAATCTCATAATTCTCATCCTTACACATTAGTTGACTGAGAATGATGACAGATTATTCACATTGAGCAAAGCATTTTTTTTTTTTGGAGTTTTGTTCTTGTTTTTATTTTATCAAGTTAAGCACTTAATTTTAGTTATTTACCAAATTCCAATTGGAAGGATTAGAGTTGGAGGCTAGCGAAGAGAGTTGAAAAACAGGGCAAAAGTGTACTCGTGAAAATAAACCAACTACTGTTTTGCAGCTATCCAGTAGCTTCACGATATGACAATCTGATCACATTATTCTCATCAAAAATTAGGTTTAGCCGTATGGTAAATTCATCTACAAATCTGGACGAGCCAGGTCTCAGATGAATCCTACGTATAACAGACTTTAGGGAATATTTGCATTTGAAGAAAGGACATAGCTTCCTGCTCCAGCTGAATAGTCATGTCTTTATTGCTAATGGTCAGAGCCTAGTTCCTGCTCCAGAAACAGAGTAGTCTCACATTCCACTGAGCTCCTTACAACTACTTCATTAGGATAAGATGCTGTAATGAATAATGTCCCAAAAGGAAGTCCAAAAATAAATCATCTTAAAACAGAAACCATCCAACCTAGCCGTTCAAGTGGCCTTGACAGCAGGCATTGCTTCATCTTCAAAAACCAAGTTACAACTGCTGCAACTTGTTACTCACATACACACACGTAGACACACAAAGGCAGAGGTCCTTGATAAATAATTAAAGTATAGAACCAAGCAAGCCCGCTTAAATAAACAACCAATGCTCACTAACAGTACTGCAGAACAACATATTTACAAGATCGGGAAAACACCCACATGCAAAAGGCATGGTTGTCCCTTTAAATTAAGCATTGTCAAAAAATTAATTCTCAATAATCAATTCCTATAACCGAGGGATCAAGGAGAAACTAACTGCTTGTGTTCTCAAAAATTTTCATGCATTATGCATTTGAACTCCATAACCAAAAAACTACCAACCCCCTTTCAAAGGACAGTTTAAAACTCAAAAATACTTTCCACTGCAGCATCTCTTCCGATGACTACCTAAAACTCAATGTCTCCTCGCAAGAGAATTATAGTGCATTTTCAACAAATCATCAAGTGAGACCAGGGACCACCCATCCTCCTTTTGGGCATAAACCTTCTGGTTAAGTGAATCAACTATTACACTTATGTTACCGAAGCCATATATCTGCTGACCGTTATGCATCCTGCCAGGCTTGGGCTTGAATAGTAACTCATGTTGCTGTGCATAGGCCTCAACTACTTCCTTCAAACTCATCTCAGGAACACCATCCATCTGGACTGTAGCACCCAGGCCAGCTGCAACCGGCTGTTGCACATGTGCAGCTGCTCTCTGCTGAGCCTCAAACTGCCTCTGCTCACGCACCTTAAGATACGTAACATTTTCTCTCAAACCAGGCTGCACTACTGGTACGTGGTCAGCAGCCTGAACCATCATCTCAAGACCACAATTAAGTTGATTACGGATACTTTCATTTGCCAAAAGCTCCTGTGGCAGAAGTCCCTTCCAACCCATGTACCAATTTTTTATCTCCTCAAAGTCAGGTTTTGAACACAACCAATGATACAAAACCTGCAGCCACTTTACAAAGAAAAATTTCTCCATCAAATCAACCATGAGATGAATAGGAATTGCAGAGGCCCAAGACATAACCCAATAAAACTGATCAAGCTTCTGATCTGCAGGGTTTATTTGGAACTCCTGCAGAGCGATCTGCAACTTTGGGACAATATATTGACGCATAAGTTGTTCCCAGCTCACTGAATCAAACACAGTCTTCCAAGGTGATAGGATAGCATAAGCAGATGGATCACTTGGGTGCCAAGCATCAAGAACATTACTCAGCTTCATACGTATGGTCTGATACAAACCCTCCAGCTTTTGTCCCAACATCAGCAGCCATGGATGCACCCAAACATGGATTGGAACAGTTTCCTTACGTGGGTTCCATGAGTCAACTGCTCTTGACAATTTTGGCATTACTACAGTATCCAATATCATGTCACGAATAGAAGATGGCAGCAACTTTTCCCATAATTCCAAAAATCCAAGCATTGGTTCAGGGTTCCTAGGCTCCCATGTGTTAATTCCAGATATTCTCACAGCTGGTAAAACAACTTCGGAAACCAGCTGACAGTAAGGTGTTGTTACATCCTCCCAAATGTCATAACTGTCCTCTCTTTGCAGTACATCCTTCCATGCAGATATCACCTCCATCCCATAAGATGGATTTTCAAGAGGATCCCAACCCTGAAACATTCTTATAAACAGAGGCAAAGCAAATGAACATGCAATGCAGGACAAGTTACACAGTTTATAATCATCAGCATAATTCCTCTGCAGATCCCTAAAACTCTTTTCAAGAGACTCCAAGGTCAATTTGCCAGACGAGTTCTCTTCCTCAATCAGGGCCAGCACACTAGCAATTTGCTCCATATTAGCTAACTGTTGCTTCTGGCGTGCAGCCTCAATCTCCAACTTTTCCTTCTCCTTTTGTAAGCTCAATGCTGTCTCTTTTTCGTTCCTTAAATCCCTATCAATCTTCTGAATATCAAGCTCTGCCAAGTCAACAATTAACTTCAAGTTATGCTGCAACTCGGGCATCGGAACATCATTCTCTCTTGCCTTCTCTTCTGCATCCAAATTCTCCAAGTTCGTCAAAACTCTAACCTGTGGCCCCCTCATATCAATCACCTTCTGAACAACTTCAACACCCTCTTCTTGCTTCTTCACTAACAGCTCTTCCACTGTAACATACTGCTGCTTCTTCCTCCCCTTTGCATTCTTCGACCAAAGCCTCTCCTTCACTCTCCCAACTGGCTGCTGATTCACACTCTTCTTCTCGTCCAACTGCTGCAACCCTGGCAACTTAGCCTCCTTAAAATCGTTAAACCCCATTCCCATATTCTTCGGCCTCAACTTTGCTTCAATAGGAGCAACAATACCTTGCTCATTCTTCCCAAGACCACCACCTTTATACCCCATTTTCTCAAGTAACTTCATCCCAATCCCCTTTGTATGCTTCTCAAAACCCCCAACATCTCCATGCCCACCTCCAACCTCCCTTCTCCCTCCTAAACTTTTCTTCTCCATCCTCAACCTCTCCCTCTCTTTCTCTCTCCTTTGTGCCCCTTCCTTTATCTTCCTCCCAAAGGCCGTAGGCAAAAAACTATGATCATCATCCTCAACACCACCGTCATTGCCATCACTTTTTCGCAAACTATCATTTCCACCAAAACCTAATCCTACGCCAGACCCCAATCCAGGCCTGCTATCATTATCATTATCATCAAAAACATCATTATCATTCTCTTCCTTAGAATTCTCATCAATTTCTTGGTTAGGCATTACAGTACCTGTGGAAACAAAGTTGACAGGCTTCGTCAAGTCAGGTTTTTTCCCGAAGTCCTTCCTTCTCTTCCTTGATGAAGAAGAATCATCGTCTTCCGAGTCGGTATCAGACGCAAAAACACCGTAAAGAACATCATCTTTTGTCTGAGTCCGCTTTTGTTTGCGTTTTTTGTAGTAGAATTCGCCGTTTATCCATTGCCCGTCTTCAAAATCGTTCTCCATCCCAAACCTTTCCATCTCTTGATATTCATCCATCTTTGATTGAAACCCACTTTGTCTTTTCTTTTCGCTTTATCAAAATCTGAAGGAAAAAGAGCAAAAAAAAGAGTTATAACCCAGAATTTAAAAAAGAAAAGGCAAAAAGAAACAAGTTGCGAAATTGGTAAAAATACGAAATTTTGAAGTAGAAAAAGAAGAGATTTTAGTACCTCGAAATCTTAGAGTGAGAAAAGCTTCAAAAGTAGGTGCAAATTCGACGTGGGATGTTGATTTCTAGGAAGGAGAAAAGCAAGGGAGAATTTAGGGGGAAAAAATTGGGAAGAACCGACTTTGTTTGGGGTTTTGCGTTTACTTGGTGCGTAGGGTACGGTTTCTAGGCTCCAGCTGAATGACCCGGATTTGTTATGGATTTTGGGTTGGCCCAACCTTTTGTTCACGCACATGGTTGGGCCAACCTCCTGATTTGTTTTAAACATTATTTTGGTTTTTGGCATGCAGTATCATCCTTATTACTAATAGATATTATATTATTTTCAAATGTATCACTTTATTTAGATTCATCATCATCAAATTTATTATTCATTTTGGAATTGATACAAAAATTTTAATTAATTAATTAAAAAATAATAAAAAGTTAAAACAGTAAGCAAATTATTTAGAAGCAAAAAGATTTTTTTATCATTAACTTTTTACTCGAAAATATTACATTCACAATAAAAATTTTTTCTTATAAATATATCAAAAAGTTAATAAACAAACCAAACAATTAAAACAAACTATATAAAATTAATATAAAATTGATTTAAACTCACATATGATGAGATTTAAACTTAAAATTTAAAAATTTTATGATTTATTCTTTGTCATCGAGAGAAGACCTCAATGATAAACAAACAATAAATTTGATCGATCATTTTAAATAGAGTAATATATGTAATTTTATCTCTTGATTTTTTTTTTTCATGATAAGCATCTTTATTTGAGTTTGCATGAAAAAGGACTCCCAAAAGTTATGAATCTATAGCATTAAGTTAATAAATTACTAAAAATTATAAATTATATACTTACAAAATTAACCTATGTATATATACATGTTGTATATAATACACAATTTCTAAGATTGATGGTGCCAATGTCATGCACGATAATGCAATTTCCTAAGGATGAGAGCCGTACGAAACGCAAATGTTGGGACGATAAAACGAAGACCAAATTCTGACAATGAATTGGAAACAAGATCCGATCCACCGCTTCCTTCTCGTACTTACATGTAACCTCGTAACGTACCCCATACTGCACTACACTCGACATTAAATATCTTCACGTGCTAACCTCACATCCCTACACACTCAAATAATATCCTACCACCTTCTACCATCTTTCCACGTGTCACCTCAAGATTCCCACACCCCCCAATCATCCCCCCAGTGTGCTCTTCTCACCTTTAGTTCCGCTCTCAACTTCAATCAAAAAGAGCACACACACAAAAAAAAAAAAAAGGTTAAAGTGTTCTTTCAATGGCTGATTCTTTGTTTTTTCCATTGGCTGCCAAGGCTCCCGGTGATCATTCTTCTTTTGTTTTCCGCAATTGTCCTTTTCCTTCTCGTTTATTGCCATCCAAGCCCTTCCCTTTGCATTTGAATGGGAGTAAGAATAAGTTGAATGTGTTGGCTCTGAGTCAGTACTCGCTCGTTTCGCTCCGCTACCGAGTCGGCCCGACTCCTGCTCTTGACTCCGACTTTCCTCACCCTCTTCACAAGGTATTTCAGAATTTAGAGTTCATTTTTTATTATCAAAAGAGAGTGGCAATCATGGACAGTTGGTGACAGTTAATTGAAGCTCTGTTTGCTTGCTTAGCATATGTGAAGTGAATTTTTATTGTATTTTATTTTTTGTGTGGGTTTATTTAAGTAAATCAAATTAACTGGGTTTCTTTACTTTCCTTCAAAACTTATTATTTATTTATTTGTTGTTTCTTTAATCACTGAATTTTGAGCAGTCAAATAATGCACTAAAGTGAAGCCATAGATTTTTGATAGAGTGATATATTAATTTAAAAGGGGTTTTCAATTTTGCAATGCCCCAAAAGTTAAAAAGATCAAATTTGAACCTTTTTTTATTTCTTTTATTTGGGGTTTTCTCTGTTCTTTAGAGGAAAAACAGAGTCCTCCAAAAACCTTAGCTTCTTTAACCAAATGCGGCGGGTTTATGACAATTTCACGGATTCTACGTTTGAGAAATCTGAGGAAAAAAAAGGGAAGGGATTTGGGATTTAAAGACTAACTGAATTGAGCTGAATTTGTTTAATTAGCAGAAAATTGTGTAAGTTGAGTTAAAATGTTTTAATAATTCTTTTTGTGTTTGTTGTGGAATTTGAAAGGGATCAGTGAATTTTAAGAGTGCAAAGATCTATGAGCAATGGGATTCATTGACAGCAAAGTTTTCTGGGGCGGCAAATATACCATTTTTATTGCTTCAATTGCCTCAGATCATCCTCAATGCACGAAATCTTCTGGCAGGGAATAAGACTGCCCTTTTCGCAGTACCATGGCTGGTAATGTACAATTACAGTTAGATTTCTTGTGGCTTATGTAAGATTTATGTTTTTCTTTTTTTTTTTCTTAATTGTTGTTTTTCTAACTTTTTTTGCTGATATCTGAAAGCCAAAATTTAAGGGTTAAGGCAGATGAATAATCTTAGAGGGAGTCTGGCTCTTTTATCAATTGTAGTGGGGGCAAGATGCCAAATCTTCTTGCCTTTTTGCTTTGGAAATATCCACACTAGCCCATGGACTTCAATGTCTTTAATCAGTATGATGAAACAATGAATTTGACGTCATTTGCTGCTTAGAAGTGGGGGGAAACAATATATCTTTGAAGTGGGGGTGAACAGTGTATCATGAATAGAAGATAGATACTGAGTTTTGTGGGTTTTCTTGTGCAGTACTGTTTATGGCTTTTCCCCTTTTAGTCAGCATAGCAGTACAAGAACCTCTATTTCTGACAAGGCTAAGCTTAATTTTATTGGTTTTGAGTCTTCATATAGAATATCTAACAGTTGAGAGTGTAATGTGTTTTTGTGGACTCATCACGAGAACTCACATTATTTGACGATTGTGTCCGTATTAGTCTCTTCTGAGCAGTGATTATGAGCTCTATTTTATATATGGAAATTTTATATTTTTAAAGTTTTATGTAATTTCTTTCTTTCTTTTTATGAATCAAATGAAGATGCCATTTTAGGAACTTAAGGAAGGGAGTGCTGTAAATGCAGGGAATGTTCACTGGTTTGCTTGGAAATCTTTCACTGCTTTCTTACTTTGCCAAGAAAAGGGAAAAGGAGGCAATTGCAGTGCAAACACTTGGAGTGGTATCGATATATGTGGTGATCACTCAGCTTGCAATGGCGGAAGCTATGCCTCTCCCATACTTTGTTGGCACTTCTGTTGTTGTGGGAGCTGGTCTCATTTTAAATTTTTTGAATTACTATGGTAAACTCAACACAACAATCTGGCAATTTTGGGAAGATTTTATTACTGTTGGTGGACTGTCAGTACTTCCCCAGGTATGCTCTCAGTTCCTCTGTCTGCATTTCTGCACACACTTAAAAGGACTGATGGACATGCAAACTCAAACATGATATATTTAAAGAGCAAAATATATTTTTCTATTCCTTTTGGCCATTTAGCAGCAGTTTATTTATTTAAGCCTCTCACCTCCTTTATAACAAATTTGATTACAGATAATGTGGTCCACATTTGTCCCATACATACCCAACAGTATCTTGCCAGGGGCAATAGCTTTTGTTCTAGCTGTAACAGCTGTAATTATGGTAAGATCTATACGCTGCTTTATTATGATATTGTTGTCCGTTTCTATCGATTTTATTAAACTTTTGTCATTTATCATGAAACTGGTGAGCAATTAGACTCATACTTCCTTTTATGTATTTTAAAACCCTCTTTCTTTGGCCTTTCAAAAAAAAAAAACCCCTCTTTCTTTGGAAACTTGTTTTGAGATTAGTCTATTGACTTTAAAATGTTAAGTTGTTTTTGTTTTTTCCCTTTAAGTTAAAATCAATAGTTTTGGTCTCGAAATTTCTTGCCTTCCTTTTTGACAAACAAATATAGAAAAATAGGTACAATTGCACCCTTTTAAAGTTGCATTTGCCAACATTTACAGGCACGTATGGGCAAACTTTCAGAGAAAGGTGTCAAATTCGTGGGAGCTATTTCTGGCTGGACGGCAACACTTCTCTTTATGTGGATGCCAGTTTCACAAATGGTGATCCTTGTTTGAACTTCTGTATCTAAGGCTCTGAAGATATCAAGCAAAATTAATTAATTCACCTGCATATCTAACCAAGATTTGTGCTTCCTTCCAGTGGACAAATTTCCTGAATCCTGATAACATTAAAGGCCTATCAGCTTTTTCAATGTTGCTTGCTATGATTGGAAATGGACTTATGATTCCACGTGCACTATTTATTCGCGATTTTATGTGGTAATGCGCTTTTTTTCTATCTTATTTATTGGTTTATTTGTATAAATGATTCCAACCACATGCACATGACCGTGAAAGCACAAATATTAATGTGAAAGACTGATTAGAATGTATTATAAGTGACTTCGAACTCAACGGTTTTTGATTTCTGATTGTTATCCCTTTTTGGGTTGGCTTTCTGCAAATTTTTCATTAAATTAATTGTCCATGCTTCTTACATGTTGGTTCAACTGACGTTGCAGGTTCACTGGTGCTACTTGGGCATCTCTCTTTTATGGATACGGGAATATTGTATGCTTATACTTGTAAGGAATATCTGATTTATTATGTTCATGTGCAATTTTTATTTCATGTTGCACTTTTATCATGAAGTGTTATATGTCAATGGTTTTGTCATTCCAGTTTCAACACTATCAGTCGGGAATTCTTCTTGGCAGCAACGGTCGGTTTATTTTCATGGATAGGTTGTCTCTACACCCAATCTAACTTACAATAAACTATCCTCCCCCCTTCCTCTTCTTGGCTAGAGACAGAGAGGGGAAAATAAATTAATGGGTTTTTACCTTGCAATTCTAGGTATCTAATTATTTCCCCCATCAACAGGAATGGCTCTATGGAGAGATACTGTTGTATATGGATACAACTCGCCATTAAGATCTTTGAAAGAGTTGGTTTTTGGATCATAAGTTGAAGCCAATTGTGACAATGCCATGAGTTTGAAGACACATAAGCGACTTGGTCGCATGATCTTGAGCATGTCTATACTGAGATTCCAAGTAAGTAGTGAAAGTTGCAGTGATCTGCCAAGTGCCAACTAGAGGGTTACCCTAAGGATAGTGTTGTATGTTCCTAATTACCATTGATTTCATTTACAAATATAGCTTGAATGATCGTTTGTAATTAGTACTGTAATATAATAAATATGGATAATACGGCAGGCGGTTCATGTTATTGGGAACTGCAGTCCAGTTTATGCAGACCTGAACAGGAAAAATTGTTGGCTTGAGGTGTATACTGCAGAAGGATAGCTGATAATAAACAGTATGATTCCGGTTACTACTTGCTTTGGGGTGTTCTAATGTTCTTGCTGAACTAATTAATCTGCTAACTCAGACTCTTCAAATATTTCTTGGCTTCCATGGTTGACAGCTTCAGTTGTTTTTCATGATGGCATTTTTAAAACCAAATAACTCATAGTATTGGTCACAGGTCACAGTTGTAAAAGTCAATATAGCCATTGTTTTGACTTTAAAAACTAGAATATGCAAAAAACAAAAATTGTTTTGGAAGACAATAAAAAGTTATTTATGAGTAGTTTTATAAAAAGAATTGGATAGATTTTTAAGAGAAGTGGGTAATTTTTTCTAACAAAATGTATTATGTAAAATTAAATTACAAAAATAAACTAAATAGCTTAGACTTCACATTTTTCAAATCATATGTTTTGGTTCTTTTTATCGGTTGAATTCTTAACTCAAGTAGCGTGTTTGACACATAATGCTAGCAGGCAATATATGAAATTTTCATTTATTTAATTTTTGAAAACACATTTTATAATTAAAAAAATATTTTGAAATAAAAAATTTTAAATCCAATTAATAAAAAAAATTTTAATTTGAAAATTGAGAAGAAAAATGTTATAATTTTCATTTTGAAAAAGAAAACCTAATTTGAATTTTTAATTTCAAATTTAAAAATATAAAATAAAAAATGTAAATATTAAAAAGTAAAAAATGTAAAAATTATTATCTACTTTAAATTAGATTATTTTATAAAATATATCACAAAAATTATAAAAAGCAATTTTTTTTGTTTAATTTCTTTTATATGCGGCAAAAATGAATAGCCTAATTAACTGACAATATGCTTAGTTCGTAGAAAGAAACAGAATGATAATGAAATAACTATTCCGTGAAAATAGAATAAGGAAAGAACAACTATTATATAGATTGGTTTATGGAAATGGAATAGGATGAGAATTGTTATTATTACTAATCCATTGTTTGGTTGACAAGAATAATTTTAGGAATGGTTAAAGAATAACTAATAAATGACAAAAATACCTTTTATCAAAATTTAAAAATTTTTTAAGTAAAAAACAAAAACACGCAAATAACAGATGATGAGAAAAAATACTCTTTATTGTAAATAAGTAATACTTTTTATCAAAATACAAAAATAATTTAATAATATTTGTTAATAATAACTACTCTTTAATTTTAGTTTGTTTAATGATACCTTTGGTATTAATTTACTCTTTTTTCTACATGTCCCTATTGGATTTAGAGAAAGAGGAAAAAAAAAACAATACTTATCCATAATTTACAACAAAAACAAGTGAAGACCATATTATCACAATTTACAAAAACCTTATTCATAAATCTATGAGATGAAGATATTAATTAAGAACATAAATATCCAAAATAATATTCAAGAACACAAACATTCATACTAATAGATAAGAACACAGACATCCAGAATAATCTTGTTATTATAGAAGAACCAACTAGCAAGTTTTTAAGTTTTCACCAACTAACAATGAAGTCTTGAAAGACCAAACTATTTCAACATTAAGGCCTTGAAATAATCTTTCTCAACCATTTAAGTCTACGTTAGGGGGAAAAGTAAAAATGTAAATCATTTGAGATGGATAATTAGTAAGTTTGTAAGATGTCTTGTTTATTTTATTCTTTGTCAAACCCATAACCTCACGTAATCCGCTATTCAAATCTTGAAGATTTTTTTGACGTAAAAGTATTTTAGTCTTGAGAGCATGGCTCAATGAAGTTCCAATGTTTTCTAATTTCTCACTCAATAAAATGGTAGCATCCATAAATTTTTCAAACTCATCTGCTTCAGAAATGTTATCGGTCCTTCGCCTCTTACTTGCTATAGAATTTTGATTTCTTTTACCAATTGATGGTTGAGGTTGGGTAGTAAAAACATCCACATCATCCAAACCAATTTCATAGTTACATGCAAAATCTTCATCTATCACGTGAGGAGCATCTTCTTCAATTTCATCTAGGATATTTGTAGGAGTTTGAACATCTTGTTTTGTTGTCGATCTTTAACATGAATATCAAACAACTCATTAAAAAAAAGAAAAATTCATTTTTCTGAACTGAGCAGCATCTTTGTGACTCTAATCAAAGTAAATAAATAATATTATTATGTATAATAATGATAAGAAAATAAAATCAAATATGTAAACAAATTTAAACAACATATTTATACTTATATAAGAATCCCATATAGGATCTTCAGTAATAACTACGTTCCTTTCATTGTCCTAACCAAATCTACTATTACCTTTTCCTTGTACCATATCATGTACAATTGTTCTTTCTTTCTTGAAGGTTTTAATCCTTAATTCTATGTGAGGTTTGGCCTTCAAGTTTATATTTGGTAAACTTTTTTCAATCATTCTTTCGAGTTCTAACAAATAACCACATCTGAAACTGATGTCTACATTATATGTTTCCTTATTGTGAAGATTTACCGAACATGATATTAGTAAAACATCTTCATTTTGGGTCCATTTTTTTTTTTTTTGGAACTTTAAGAAGGAATGGTTGAAGATGAAGACATTCTTTACTATCAAAAAGTAAAAATTTATTTATCAAATAGATAATCATAGTGATAAATGAAATATAAATATATTAGTATAATTATCATAATCACAATCGAGATAGAAACCTATTTTCGTCTATTCAAAAGAACAAGTTGCCCTATCAAGTCTACCTAAGCCAAAAATCTATTTTGATCTATACAAAAACAAACTTCATCTTCAATTTTGATTCTGCCTAGATGTTTGCCATTCAGTAAACATTTCATTTGCCAATTGCATTCTCCAGTTAGTCCAAGTATAAGTGGGGTTAATAACAATTACTGCATCTTCCCCCTCAAGTACTGTGTTATCTGAAGATATTCACCCACTTCAATAAGGTCTTTTCCTTATTTCATTGTCCCAACCAAATCTACTATTACCTTTTCCTTGTACCGTATCATGTACAATTGTTCCTTCTTTCTTAAAGGTATTAATCCTTGATTCTATGTGAGGTTTGGCCTTCAAGTTTATATGTGGTAAAATTTTTTCAATCATTCTTTCGAGTTCTAACAAATAACCACATCTAAAACTAGTGTCTACATTATATGTTCCATTATTGTGGAGATTAACCAAACATTATACTAGTAAAACATCTTCATTGTGGGTCCATTTTTTTTTTTTTGGAACTTTGAGAAGGAATGGTTGAAGATGAAGACATTTTTTACTATCAAAAAGTAAAAATTTATTTATCAAATAAATAATCATAGTGATAAATGAAATATAAATATCTTAGTATAATTATCATAATCACAACCGAGATAGAAATCTATTTTCGTCTATTCAAAAGAACAAGTTGCCCTATCAAGTCTACCTAAGCCAAAAATCTATTTTGATCTATACAAAAACAAACTTCATCTTCAATTTTGATTCTGCCTAGATGTTTGCCATTCAGTAAACATTTCATTTGCCAATTGCATTCTCTAATTAGTCCAAGCATAAGTGGGGTTAATAACAATTATTGCATCTTCCCCCTCAAGAACTGTGTTATCTGAAGATATTCACCCAGTTCATCTTCAATAAGGTCCAATTGTGAAGCAAATAGTAAGCTATAATAATCCGATTATGTATTCTAATTAGATAAAATGATAGGCTTCTAAGGAAACCCCAAATAATTTTAGCAACCCAAAACATTTCTCAATTACATTGTGAGCAGTTGCATGTTTCCTATTAAAAAATTATTCGGGAGTTGTTGGTTGATGACCTTGACGCCATTCATACAAATGATACATTTGACTCTTGAAAAGTGCAAGAAAGCCCTCACAATTTGTATATTTCGTATCAACAAGGTAATAACGACCTATATAAAAAAATTAATTATTAAGTTATTTATTTACTTGATATAATTTTATAGTGAAAAACCTTAAGCTTCCTATTATCTTAGAAAAACTTACCATGAGACATTTTAAGTCCATGTCTCTTAATAATTGCATCTCAAAAAACTCTACCATCAACTATTGATCTTTCTCAGCCAATAAAAACATAGGTAAATTGCATGTTAGATGTATGTACACTTAACATATTTGTTGCAATGTCACACTTATGAGTTCAATATCTAGGTTTATTCGCACTTAGCACCTCAACCTTTATATCTGTCCCATCTAAAGCACCTAAACAATTCTAAAATTAAAATGGAATTAACTTTTATCAGAAAAACCTATTGTTGTCTTGTATGTATAGCTACAAAATGAATAAGATGATTAATCTACCTTAAACCACTTCCACCTATTGTCCATAGAGTTTGTTGGAATGAGCTCAAGTTTTTTAAGCAAATGATCTTACAACTTTATCACTGCATTTAACACCTTATGAAAGTGTCGACTAATTGTCTCACTTAACCTTCTAAAATTTTGTTTAATAACTAGACTTTTAAGATGATGAGCAATAACATATAAAAATATCGCTACATGCTCATTTACAAGTATGTTCCTCATTAACTTCAACCCTTCAATATTTTCTAGTATCTCACATAGTTTAAAAAAGGTACGCGTATTCATTCTAGCTTGTGAAATATACGAAAAATCATTATCATGCACAAGTTGCATCACATACTCTTGATTTGCAAAAAAAAAAAAATATAAGTTATAAAATCTCATTCTTTGCCCACAATTTTGTAAAACACAAATGAATGTCAACATAAGCCAAAACTAAATAACAACAATATACATCTCCAAGAACACTATCAATGTAGCTACAATCTTTTTTCTCCTATTTAAATTTTTACGTAAACCCAAACGAACCATAACTGCAAAAATTAGATATTCATATTCATGATTTGTATTGTTATGAAGAGAGCAACAAAGATAAACATACAATAAATATTTATTAGGCCTAGTTAATAAATATTTATTCAAAAGCAAAACCACAAAGTCCACAACAATAATAATCAACACATTGCAATATAAAATACTCAATGATTCTTAATTATATTGTTAACTAAAAATCTTCATCATGTGATCAATATTTTAACTAAGTAATATCAAGATTCAAGAATCATTCAATCATTTAAATAAGGCTAAATTTATAACTATACTATGGCTCAATATTGAGTTTTATCAGTATACTAATATACTTCAATTACATTGAATTTGCCACTCTAATTTGATGACATATCATTTGTGTTGGATAAAAAATGATGACAAGAATTTAGAACAACAAAAATGTTGCATAATATTTCGTGTTGGATAATAAATGTACATATGGCTAACCTGAAAATGCCACATTGGGAAAGAACAAAGAAATTAATTTTTAAAAAATTATTTTTAATTTTATGAGAACCATATTTTTTTTAATCTTCTAAATTCAATACTATTGAATAAAGGTCATCTGATTACTTTCTATAAAGCAAACTAGTAGATTATAAATACTAGATTATAACCTAGAGGACACCTGATTAATTCCTATAAAGCAAATTGGCAATGAATGATGAGTCTCTAGTGGCCAGTGCCAATTAATGAGTTTGCATTGAGGGCTTTTTCAAATTTAAGATAAGATTTATAATTCGTAATGGCGGTTATTGGGTGACAGTGAGCTTGTATATGGTTGATGAATGCTTCCTTGGTCAAGGTTGTTTTATTGAATTAAGTTTGGGTTTCTGCAAGAGGAGGTATAAGTGCTGGCAACACTGTAAGGGCATATGTATCATTTTCTAGCAAACAATATGACAATATTATTTATTTTCCTTAATTTTAATTTTAATTTTTATTTTCTTTAATATGTAGAACGAGTTTGTTTAAGGGTTAAGAGATTTGCAGAGGGATGTTGAGAACCTTTTCCTTATAATGAGTGTTTTGTTTATATATATATATATATGAAAAGAAATGAATATCTTACTGAAAGAGGGAAAAGGACAGAATAAGTTAAACAGAGAATCAATAACAAGTCATGAGATGCACAAAACAGAATCAAACAAGCAAACTTTTTCCAAGTTTCTGAGCATAAAAAGAAATAGAGTACTGGAAGGGAAAATTACCTGCCTTGCTTGATGTCCTAACTATTGTCGTAACGTACGGGTCCGAGGACCAGACCGCCAGACGCGGGAGAAAAGAAATCGATTTAGGAGTCGCCACCAATCTTTTTTATCTAGGTGTGATTGGTCACCTATTAACCCGATTCTAATCGACGAAGTCCTAAATTAATTTTAGGTCCGTCGAAAGAACAATAACTGGCTCACGTTTTTAGAGATGGGTTCGGGAGTGCGGTTACGCACGGAGAAGGATTAGCACCTCCGTGGCGCCAGTTCCACGAACGGTACCATTTAATCTTAAGTTATCTTAATATAGCATACTTTTAATTTAATCCCTTAAATTTTTATTAAATTGACTGACTGAGAGTTTTTATTTGGTTTTACGTATGCACATGATGCAAGCGTAAAATGATGTCATGACTTGTTTATTTTAAATAATGGGGTCGGTAATCTTTTATTGAAAAATCATTCGAAGACCATCCCAATGCTTTGGTGAAGTCTCGAAATTTTCCTTATCTAAAGATATCCCCTGAAGAACTTGTCTCTACAAGCTCCTCGAGGAAATCTCATCATCGGGATTCCCGCGCCATTTGCAAAATAAATGTGGCATGCAATGACAGTATAAAATGATGAAATCTACATGACCGTGTTTATTAATTAGTTGGTTGGTAATACTAACATGTTTAATAATTTCAGGTAATTTATTGACTTATTCATATATTTATTATTATTATTTATCATTTTTTTATATACTATTTTAAACAACAATTATTCGGACTAATGGGTATAAGAATATAGAATTCGGATTTATCCCGATGCTTCGGTGAAAATCCGTTTCGAACTCCGCACTTAAGTGACCCACCCGAAAGACAACTCTTTGCCCCTTTTAAGTGGTAATACTCAAATAATTGTTCCATTTATATTATTTATTATTATTTTTTAAAATATATATATTTATTATTATTATTATTTTATTATTTGCAAGCCTCTAAATATATTTATAATATAAATATTTTTTATTCACTCATTATTGTTATTATTATTATTTATGTGTATATTTTAATTTTTTTTATTATTTATTTATTATTTATTATTTTTATTTTTATTTTTAAAAAAGGAGGTAAACTAAATCTATTATGAATTTTTTTCTATTTATTTACTTATTTTATATATATATTCTTCTAAACTATGCATTTTTACCATTATTTTTATTATTATTACTATCATTATTATTTTTTTTATTTTTTTAATATTAAATATAAGCATTCATGATATATATATATATATATAAATAACTTTTCCTAATATAATTTAAATCATAACAATAAAATGTAATTTATTTAATCGAATGGGCCAACCCAAAATTAATTGGGACAAGTCTAAACCAAAGAAGATGGGCTATACCTTTCTAGGCTCGAATCAGCCCAGCTCGCTAGCCCGCAGAAGCCTAACCCAATCTGCTTCTTGAGGTCCACAAAGCAGGATTCAAAACGCACCGTTTGGTGTCTGTAGAGCTGTTCAAAACGACGTCGTTTGGGTCTGGACCTTCCGACTTCTGCCACTCCACTAAAACGGCACCGTTTGCTCTCCTAAACTTGGGTATAAAAACCTTTTTTTAGCCTTTTTTATTCATTTTCAATTTTCTTTTTCTCTCTCTAGTCGGCCACTCTTTCTGCCTTCTCTCTAAAAAGCCTTCTCTCGCCGCCGGCGTCGACGTACTAACCCCCTTTTTCTTCTCTCTAATCGGCGGCCCAGATGTTCCTCTCCCCTCAGTCGATGTGGATCTGGCCTTCCCTGTCGCCGGTGCCGTCCGGGTTAGGAACCCAGATTCAAGGCCTTCCCCCTTTTTTACCGCCCTCTATTTGCCGGTAACCTTCCCTTGCCGCCGGCGTCCCTTCCGATTCACACCTTACCCACGCAATCCACTCTCCTTCACACACACTACCCGAACCCTCTGTTGAAACACTGATTTGGTTGTTTTGGCTTCTCTTTTTTTTATATATATTTTTTGTGGCTAGGGTTTTGCTGCTGGTAGATTTAGGACTTTTGATCTGTGGTTTTTTTGTTTTTCTTTTTGTTTGTGGCTAGGTAGCTTCTGGTAGATTTTTTTGATCTCTCCCATTCCGTTTGGTTTTGCAGGTGATCCTTAAAAAAGCCGGGTTGTCCAAAAATTTGGACAACCCGGCAATGGGGTTCTGGCACTAGGGAGTTGGTGGCCAGAACCCCATCATGCGTGGTGGTTGGGGAAAGGATGGCTGGGCGTACGCCCAGCCATTCCCTCTCTGTTCTTTTTATTTATTTAGTTATTTTACTTTATATTTTATTTTATTGTAATTTAATTAATTAATTAATTATTTAGTTTTTAGGTGTCTACAACTATGTTGGGCTGTCAATCCTTTGAATAATAAATTGAAAAGACTTGTATTAATGAGTTGAATCTTGTGTCAACTATCTAGATTATCTTAAAAGTGAATGAGTTATTTTGCTATGACATTGTAAAACGGAGCAAATAAGAATTCTTTTGTGATTGAATCGAATTCCTTTATAAATTAAAAACCTTTTTCTTTTTTTGATTAACCCAACATTATTGTAAAAAAAAAAAAACCCAAATTAGAATAGAGAAAGATAATGAACAACTCAATGTATATGGGCCAATCGATGGTGAATTAAGGGAATCGGATGGTTTTAAAGAGATAAGAATCTTGAAGAAGGGGAAACTCACTTATAGTTGGTGTGACAGTGAAATTAGGTATTATCTAGAAGAGTAATTTTTTATATTGTTAAGAAACATTTTTATCCAATCAATTTATAATTCTATTTCTAACCTTTAGAAATAGCCAATGGCTCGGTATTAGTTATTTAGCGTTTTCTTAGAATGGTCATTCCTTTGAATGATTATTACATCCAACCAAATGTAATCTTTGGTTGGTGATTTGAATAGGGGATTAATTATTATATTTCCCAACCAAGCATGTTATGAGAGATAAACAAGTTGATTGACCTTATCAAGTTTTTTTTTAGTATTTGAACTAATTTCTTTTTTTTTTATTTCTAATATCATTAATTGAGGATGATACTAGTTAATTCAGTTGCTCTAAACATAATTTACAATATCGATATTAATGAAAAAATAATAGCAATCGATAGATTTTATCATTTTGATGAAATATTGAACATTTTTCGCACGATATGTGTACAATTACTAAAAACTCATTTTTTTAGTTTTTTAAACATTATAAACCATTTTTTATAATTTTAATCTTTAAGATTTAGACTTTAAGCAAAAAGATACTAAAAAAATCGTATACGAAAGTTATTATTACTTTTCATGTGGTACAAATGGTTGAAATTTATTATTACTTTTCATGTGGTACAAATGGTTGAAATTTATTATTACTTCTTATGTGGTACAAATGGTTGCAATTACTTCTCATGTGTCACAAAATGTCAGTTTAGCTTTAATATTTTCCTCCGTAACTAGTTCCTATTTCAAAATTCATAAATAACTAAACAATTTATTATCAGATATGAAAAAATAAAATTTTAAATAAATAACATTGATATAACATTACCAAAAATAAAGCTTTAAATACATAACATTGACATACCACTAATGTAACATTATAAAAAATAAAATTTTAAATATATAGCATTGATATAGCAGTGCTATATCAGTGTCCTTGTCTGGCTACACTTCATTTATTCCTCAGATGGTAAAGAGATTGGGTTCCCAACTTTTCATTAGCAAGTTGTCATTTTTCACAGCCCATCAAGATCTTAAAACTTTATTTTCACCAATTGGTGTTGTTAAATAAGCTAAGCTAATAAGAGACCCAAAAACGCGAAGGCTTAAATGGCTTTGAAACTGAGGTTAAGGCACTAAAAACATTGAAAACAATTAATGGCAAGATTGTTCGTGAAAGACTTATTTTTATTGAATTCGCAAAAGGTAAAACTCTAGAAAATGATACAAATAGTTGAAAGGAATGACACTTCTCAACAAATTTAAATGAATGTATGATGTTTTAACATCATGTTTTGGTTTCAGATTTAGAGATAGTTGGAACTTAGATTGAGATGTTTACTCATACTAACCTTTCGGTAGATTTACCATGGCATTCAGTAGTAGTACCTATACAGCGAATCTTTTACATCTGTACATGGATGTTTTGATGTAAATTGAGAGATTTATTTTGTAAACACTATATGTCTAGTTTGATTGATGATGCCGCCACGAGTTGGTTATAGATAACATTATTTTGGGATGATATAAATATATGTATATATACTTGCTTGTCATGTTATATTATTGAGGAAACCATGATTGGGAATTATGAATTATGGTTCTTAAATAATGATGTATGATAGATGGATTGATGAACAGGTTCACACAGAGATGTTTGTTTGGGTTTAGTGGCTATCCTTATTGGGCCCATGAGCTAGTCATGGCTCGAGATTTGGGTTATGACACATTTGCACCGACCCTATATAAAATTCTTGTTTAATCTATCAATTTCCTGTAACACTTTTTGGAAGAAAGGTTTTCTGCATCAATATATGGCCATATAACTTGTAATAAATTGAACTAAAGCTATATGACCAGCGATTGACAATTTTTTGTTACTCCATTTGGTCAATCTTGGCTTGATCTTGTTAATCAAATTTGCATAAGTTGACTTCAGAATTCTGCCATGTAACATTGGAGTGCCAAGGTACTTACCCAAGTTATTTGTCAAAGGGATTTTCGCAATGGTACTTAAGGATCTTGCTCTTTCTATAAGAACATTCGAAGACACAAATAGTTTTGATTTTGCTAGACTAACCTTTTAATCTGAAGCTCGACAAAATCAATTTATGATTTTCATCATAGCCTTCACTTGACGTGTAGTAGCCACTCCAAATAGCATCAAGTCATCTACAAAACAAATATGAAAAAGTAATGGACCACTTCTTGTGAAATAAAGTGGTGTCCATTTGCCCTGCTTCACTGAGTACTTAATTAAATGGGAGAGCTTCTCAAGACATAGGACAAATAAATAAGGTGATAGAGGATCACCCTACTTGATTCCTCTAGAAGGTGAAAAACTATCCATTTGAGCACCATTCCAAATAATGGAGAGAGTTGTAGACCTTAATGAACATAATTAAATTTATCCACTATGAAGGTGGGCTAATCTCTTCTAAAACTTGCTGCAAAAAATCCCATTTAAGCCTGTCATAGGCTTTTCTAAATCTATTTTTATGGCCAAGACTCCCTTCTTTCTCTTCATTCTCCTCATCGTATTTAGAGCTTCTTGTACTATAATTATATTACCCGTAGCATGTCTACCAAGTATAAAACTACATTAATGTTCTCCAATAATCCCACTGAGATGAAGCCTTAATCTGTCAACAAGTAGCTTACTAACAATCTTCAGAGGCACTGTGCAAAGACTTATAGGGCCAAATTGCGATATCATTTCTGGCATATTTAACTTAGGAATAAGAGAAATCAATGTGTGGTTCAATTCTATTGGAACTTTGATATGTTTGCTGTACAAATCTAACAATATCTACACGAACATTAATCCAATTTTTTTGATAGAAACCTGTGGGAAACCCATCATGACCAGGACTTTTCTATGGGTTTATACCAAAAACCGCATTTTTCACCTCACCTGCAGTAATCGACTTTGTAATGTCAGTCAAAGCCGTAGCATCTAGTCTCCAATTTGGGCACAATGGTAGTCTGCCACCAACACCATCATTAGTGTACAGGTTTTTATAAAACCATAACATCATATGGCATAATTCTGATTGGTTAAAACACCAAGTTCCATCCTTTTAAGGCTAAAATTTTTTTTCTTATGTTGTCTGCCTTTGATTACAGCATGGTAAAATTTGGAATTGGCATCCCCATATTTCAACCACTCAATTTTTGCTTTCTGCTGCATCAATAATTCTTTTTGATAAAGAGCTAAATTATATTATTCAATTAATACAAACTCCAAATTTTAGAGAGTCATTCATCCCTTGATCAAGTTTTTTCTGTAGTCCCTCAATTTGAGCAAGCAAGCGTCGTTTCCTCTTGAAAATATCTCCAAATATTTTAGACCGCCATTTTGTTAGTAAAGATGCGAGAGAATTTAAAGTTGATGTGAGGTTGCTACCATCAAAAAATCAATTCTGCTTGATAAAATCAGCAAAAGAAGGATGAGACAGCCAGGCATTTTCAAACCTAAAATTCTTCGACGCTTGTCTATCTGGTGAGATGTTGCTACGTTTAACCAATAGAGGATGATGGTTTGAGTGAATTCGAGGCAAATTAACAACTTGAGTGTAGGGAAAAATATCACACCAGGCTTCATTAACTACTGCTCCATCTAGTCTTTCTCTGATAAACTCTTGGCCATCTCGTTTAATCCACCATGTATATTTCGAACCAGCAGCGCTTAAATCAAATATGTTACAATAATTAAAACAGTCAATCATCATATTACACTGTGAATATATCACCCCTCGCTTCCCTAATTTTTCATCAGTCGACATCACTTGATTAAAGTCTCTTAACACTATCTAAGGGAACTCATGCAAGTTGCTTGCCATATTTAGCGATTGCCATAGTCTACCTTTTTCTTCTGCAATTGGACTGCCATACACGATTGTGAGAAGCCAATTACCTTCAGCAGTAGTGATTAAAGCATGAATTAATTGAGAGGAATAAGCAAGGATATCAATCTCCAATATAGTTGCATCCCATTATAATCAAGTACCTCCTTTAAACCCATCTCATTCCACCCTAAAATAACTTGGAAAACCAATTTGATGGCAAACATTATCAGCTTTACCATCAGATATCTTAGGTTCCAAAATAATCATTAAGTGAATATTATGTAATCGAATCATATTCTTCGCATTTCTAACACTTGGCAGTGAGGCTGTCCCTCTCACATTCTAACTACGTATATTAATCACAAATAAATAAAGTAAACAGATAATCATACTAAGCTGCATATATCGTAAAGCTATAGAATTAAATTCGCATGATATCTCCCTCACCATCCTCAAACTCCATATCGACCACTGGGCTACTACCAATATCTTCAGATTAGTCCCTCATGGTTATATCTTTTTCTCTGGCCACGCCAGTTACTCCTACTCCCAGGCTATCATTGTCTTTCTCATGTGAAAGTGGAGAGATAATGACATTATCAGATTCTTTAGCTGCTTTCTGTTGCTCATTTGTAAGTGCCATAGCTACTGCTTCAGCACTTAAGTTACATGTTTTACTCTGCCCAATAACAATCACTGCATTTGTCTCTTTTGTTTTATTCTTCGAACTCTTAGTGTGGCTCAAATTTTGCTCTAATGATGCAATTTTTACCTACCCAGAAACAACAGCTTTACCCTTTGACCTGGAAGAAATAGGTTCCCCATTAGAAATTTGAGGTGAGTCTTGCACAGACTTTTTCAAGTTTGTCCTCTCCTTTACACCCATGACAGTATTCTTAGTATTTGGAACAATTGGCGCAAATGACTTTTGCTCCATTGTATTTGGTACTATCTCTACATCATCTTGATCATTATTGTCTTCTTCCAAAACAAAGAACCGTGATCCTGAGCATGGGGCACATTTATAGGACCTCTCATGATTATCTGTCTTAAATTTGCTCTTTTGTCCTCCATCCATTCTGCTTGCAACACTCCTCCTGCAGCTTTTCTTAGCATGCATCCAAGGACCATATTTTGAAGATTCATAATCCTTCTCCAGGATCTTATCTAGTTTAGACAGATTCAGAGCTTCATCTTCTGCGAAACCTTCGGCCTCCTTTTTCTTCACAGGACAATTCTCAACATTGTGGCCAAACTCACCACAATGGAAACATAGGAGTCTGAGGCCTTGATACTCTATCCTTTGCCATCTGCCTTCAATAAAAATTTTCAATATCAATGGCTTAGACAAATCAATCTCCACACAGATTCTGGCAAATTTCCCTCTCGTTGCGGAAGAAGTGTTTCAATCAATTCGCAAAGTCTTCCCTAACCTTCCTGATAATCTAATCCAGGCAGACACTGAGTCAATAGATGCATCCTCTGAACAAAAGTCTGGTGACCATCTCCTAATTGTAAGATAGTGATCCGCAATAATCCAAGGGCCCGCAGACAGAACATAATTATAATCTGATTTATTGCTAAACTTGAAGCAACAAAATCCATTTTCTAAGTCACTTGCTTAAAAATCCCCAACCAAAGACCATAATTGCTTCACTCTATTACACAAACAAGTGTAACTGATCTCTCTTCCTAACAACTTAACAATAGAAGTGTTCCTCCACAGCCTCCTGATTCGCCTTTTCTCCACTTTGGTTAGCCTTATATGAGGCCCTCCCAAAACTGTTTCATTAATGTCATGATCCGAGTCTGATTCCTCCACTATCTCACCTTCTTCCTCGAAATCCTCCTGATTCGAGTCCCATAGCCAGCATATAATTCCTTCAAGGAAATCAAGCTCTTAGTATAACTAAATATAAGCAACGAGTGATAGCAATACTTGGGCCTTCTATGGACTTCCCGAATGGTTGTTGTTCGTAGATTATATCGAAATACTCTTTGATGTTGCCAAACTAGTAGTGCTTCCTTATTTTGGATATTCCTACAATAAAGAAACCAGTATAATCACGTGAAGGTACATCGAGGAAGCTAAGAAAGGGATATCGCTTCACATGCCAATCAAGGTCGATCTTGTACATTTTATCCCACCTCCACTTTCCATGATCCTTCAATACCCAAACATCTATCGCTTTAGGACAGAGAAAGCAGAGTGATAGATCGTTTCTTTCCATTTGTGAGAGACACATACGTCGCTGGCACTGCTCGGAGGAACATTCCTCGCCTGGATGTGGCAACGCTTTGAATGTTTCACTGTCCGTGTTGAATTCTCCGATACAGTCTGTGCAAGTCATATAAGGGTCTTTAAAAAAGCATGGGGATTCAGCGATCCAATAAAGAGATTTATCATAAATTACAGGGTTCATTGGAGATGTTTCGTAACCAAACTTACCAAGTCTTCTCCAAGATTGAGACCCTAGACTATGTATGAAGTATTCGCTATAGCCCAATCCTGGTCGTGAATAGATCAACCTGTATTCCTTGGTCAGTGAGTGAAAAGGATTGCGATCACCGAACCCTCAGGATATGGTTTCCTTAAGGATACTACTTCTTGCGTGAGAGGGTTGCAAATGAACAACCATAAACTTGGAAGATGAAGAGAAGCTATGCAAAGAAGCAATATCCATCTCAAGAATGGACAATCTGAGGATTATAATTCCAAAGTTGGTGCATAAACACAGTGCAAACTCTCTTCCTCATCTTCTTTTTCTAAAGCTTTTCATCAAGAAAATAGAATTCTAACTCATTCCTCGTCTCATAAACTTGCAAAAATAAGTTGGACAAGCACGTTTAACTTGTTTTTCAGTAAATTGACGACTGGAGGTCAAAGCTCGCCATTTCCTACAAACCCTACGACATACTATGAGAGAGAGGTTGTGTATCTCCCTGCTTTTCAATCCAAAGTATGTAGACTAATTGACACCAAAAACGTCGAATCCATGTCGAGCAACGAAATTGCATCCTGTTTAAAGTAATCAAACAATCGATCAAATCAACTAGATAAACATTTCCAAGAAAAATTGTTTTAAACGAAGAAATTTGCTAAAATTTTGAAAAAGTTCAAGGACATGAATCTATACTTCCGAATGCATGCATGTGATGCAGATATAATAAAGAGACCCAGACAAAAGAAAAAAGAGAGGTGGATGAGAATGTGTGGAGCTTTTGTATTTATTAGGGTATAAATGCTGGAACAGTTACATTATCTCTGCAGGCCAAGGAGTTTTTTAGTGATTGCCTTACCAAATTCTCAGGGATATATATTTTCTAAGTGGTTAGAGGTGTGTGTGTGTGTATATATATATGTATATATATGTATATATCTGTATATATGTGTATATATATACACATACATATATATATATATATATATATATATATATAGTAATCAATGAAAAAGTGTACCAAAAAATAAAAATAAAAATTGGTGAAGACAGACATCCCTTTAGACTTTTTCTTAATCTTTCTGTTAGCATGACGTGCCACTTAATTTGATTTTGAAGCTTAGGATATCTGCTATCCTAAATTGTTTATATATCAGTTGATTTGAGTGTGTATTAATATCCAAATAAAAACTATTTTAAAAACCATTGAATGAGGAAAATGAATTTCAAATTCTTGAATCTTTGAAATCCATCCACTCTTGAACACCTCAACTAAGAAGTTCAAGTTGTGATTTTGTAATAATTTGACATAGTAATATATATGATTTCTCTTGAGCAATGAAGTTATAAAACTTAACAAAGTAATATATGTGTTATTTCTTGGTTTATATTTTATTTCATATTCAATTATTATTTTTTGTTTGAATTTAGAAGTAGGTTATCAACATTGAGTTCATTTTGAAATAATACATTTGTAATATCATACTCTAATTTATAAAATTAAATTTTTGAATTGAGTAATATCAAATTTGGATTTTTTTATCAAATAAACGATTTTTGGTAATCAATGGATACTACTAATCCGTTCTGATTAAGTTACAAAGAAGTGTTTAGATAACAATTCTTTTTGCATTGTAGCGATTAAGTTTGTATAAAATTTTCCCAGTTATTACTGAGAGATTCATAATGATAGCTATAACTAAAAGAGGAATCCGTCAGAGAGTGAGAGAATAATGTGAAGATGCTTCAAATTAGCTCAAACCAAAAAGACAATAAATAAATAAAATAATAGCATTATCAGACTTGAAACCTCTTTTTAGTCTTCAAGAGGATACTAGGAAAAGGAGGAGATGCAACCTTTTAGTTATAGGAGATGTTTCATCAGCATGAAATCCACTTTTAAGGATATAGACAGCACAAGGACAGGACGCTCAATCGTCCATGATTTAGTAAAACAACATCAATTAAAAGTTATACATCAGAATTACCAAGGGCATCAGATTGTCAGCCCAACAATATGTTTTGTTCAACTATAATAGACAAGTGCACTGACCAAGCTATGAAGCCTTCCTTTCTTTACTGAAAGTTGAAAAGAGGGATACAACTGAAAAGCTTTTGAGTCCAATGTCCCCCTAGTCTTCTCCCGTGATCAAGATATGCATTTAGCACCTCTATAGTTGGCTCATACCAAATCAAGTTTTAAACATTGAAATGTCTTGAACACTATCCCATACACTGACAATCTCAGAATGCTGAATTAGTTCTGAAGCAGCCTAGAAGCTTCATTACTAGCGGAGAAACATTGCCCTGGGTCTTGTCCAGCAAAATGTGATAGACATAGGTGCCACGAATTGAGTGCATACTGATTACTAAGGTTTGGGGCAGTTTTGCAAAGTATTATCAGTACACTATCATGAAATGATGAAAGACAGTATGAAATCTTGCCTCTGAAAACCATTTGCCTAAAGCTGAATCCAACAGTGAATACATCAATCTCCTCCTGCAATGAAAATTTTTTACCAGCAGACAGCACTGACTGAAAGATGATGTGCAAAATCTTGCCTCTGAAAGCCATATGCCTGAAGCTGAATCCAACAGTGAATGCATTGCTCTTCTCACACAATGGAAATTTTTTCTGATTCAAAATCAAGAAACCTGTTAAAGGTAGAAATCAATGGCTATCTCCACTTTTCATATTCTTTATCATAAGAAGACACAAAGAGGGAAAGATAGAAGAAAATACAGACCTATAATGTGGCAATAAAAGAAAGAAAGAACTTAAAATTTACATATCAAAACTCACATACCCACTCTGTTGGACTAAGAACGGCTGATAAGAAGTCCATAAATGAAACCCTTGAATATCACCATGCACTGTAATGACTGTAGAGAGGCCCAACATGTCAGTGGTTAATCGAGATAGTCCTAGCATGGTGCTTGCAAATTGCTAATAAAATGTCAATGGAAAGATTCCTAAGAAAATAAAAAAAAGAACCAAAGAAAATGCATGCATCTTATTAAAGCTTTCTTACAGTCTACATGTGAATAATTCAAAGTCGTAGAAACATAGAATAGTTTTCATTGCCAGCATCACTGCTTATCAGAGATGGGAGCAGCAACATGACATCCATATGCTAAACGCAAAGCAGTAAGAGCATACCATGCACAAAGAACTGAAGCCAGGTTTCTGAATGAAGAGCTAATGAAGATCAAGAAAGTTGCCTATCCAAATTGAAGGAATCCCCTGTTTGTATTTAGCTTATTTCTTGTATGTTCTTTCTCATGTATAGTCCCTTCTGAGCATTTAACTTCTTTCCTAGTTTTGCAAAGGCAGAACTGATATTGGAAAGAGTACTTTCACATGGTAAAAACTGTCTATCTTTCACTTCCAGAAGCAATTTTTTCACCTCAGCTAGGCATGATAATTTTGATGCCCTATCCAGCTCTGGCTGGTCAGAGAGGTTACACCAACCAGAGATCAGTATGTCATAAGTTGAAGAATTAGGCAATGCTCCCCTCAATTGCATCTCCTTAAGAAGCTCTCTAGCTTGGGACATTTTTCCTATTTTAGCAAAACCACTGATAAGCAAATTGTAGGTGCCAGTTCTCGGAACAAATCCTTTGGAAATCATTTCACAATAAACTTTTACAGATTCCCTTTTGTTTCCAATCTTACCATGGCCAGATATCAATGTATCATATGTTGAAGCGTTAGGGTTCAAGCCTTTTTCTTTCATTTGGCTAAATAATTCATCTGCTTCTTTCATCAAACCGGCAGTTGAGAGACCTCTCAGAAGCAGATTGTAAGTGACAACATTTGGTGGAACTCCTTCCCTTAACATATGAGAATATGTAGCAAAAGCCTTCTCTATATGACTGCCTCTGCAATATCCATTTATAAGTGCATTGTAAGTTATTGTGTCAGCTGAAAACCCTCTTCCTGTCATATCGTTTAAAGCTGAAATGGCTTTCTTGGTCATCCCTAGTCTGCATAAGACAGTGATGAGAGTGTTGAAAACTGCCTGATTAAGTTTAAGTCCCATGGAAACAAGACGTTCATGCATTAACAAAATGGCATCAGCCCTTCCATTCCTAGAGGATGCATCAAGCAGAAATTTGTGAATAGAAGTGGTAGGTGAAAAGCCTAAAACCAGCATCTCATTCAAAACATTTAGAGCTTTTTGAATTTCACCAGCTCTACAAAGACCTCTGATCAGAATGTTACAAGTTATGGAATTTGGCATTAAACCACAACTCTTCATGTCATCCCAGAGGTTTAATGCATATTCAAACTTACCCTCTTTGCAGTATGCATTAATCATGGTATTGCATGTAATGAGGTCCGGAGCCAGATCCAACTCTCTCATTCTAGCATAAACAGATTGTGCCTCATATTTTCCAAGCCTCAAAAGACCATTAATTAAGACGTTGTACACAACAACATCAAATGTTATATTCTTCTCAGTCATTTCCTGGGCCAAGATAAGAGCAGCTGAATCCTTTCCCTCTTTGAAAAAGCCATCCATCAGAGATGTGTAGTTTACATGGTCAAGTGACAAGCCCTTGGACATCATATCTTTAACTAAAACCTCAGCTTCCCCCATCCTTCCAGCTCTTTTCAAGTTGTTCACAAAAGCATCAAGTATAAAATTGTTTTCCTCTAATCCTGCCAGTTTCATTTCATTATAGAGATCAAGAGCAACTAGTTCTTTACCTGCCTTGAAATATCCATCAATTAGTGCAGCATAAATAAAAACATTTGGCAATATATTTTCACTCACCATTTTCCTCATCATGTTAACAGCTTCATCAAGCATTCCTTTCCTGATATAGCTGTTTATGACAGAAGAATAAGTCACGACATTAGGAACAACATTTTTTTCCTTCATTTCTTTCAATGCAGATTCTGCACCATTTATGTCTCCCGACTTACAGCGGCCATCAATCAATGCTGCATAGGTGGTCAAATTAGGCACCAATTTGTGCTTTAAAAGAGTACTAAACGTGTTTTCAGCCTCTTTAGGCTTTCCAACCTTAAAAAGCCCATCCATCAGTGTAGTGTACACAACAACATCAAAAGCAATTCCACGAACAACCATTTGACTTTGAAGGGCAAAAGCATCCATGGAATTCCCTGCTTTGAAGAAAGAATCCACAAGAGTAGAATAAGAGACATGATTGGGATCCACACCCATCTTCTCCATCTCCATCAATAGCACTTTTGCTTCAGCAAACTTTCCATGCTTGCGAAGGCCATTCATAATTGAACTATAAGTGACGACATCAGGCAAAAACCCATTTACAACTGTTTCTTCATACAAGGAAAGTGCTTCCTCAAGCGCTTCTCGCTTACAGTAGGCACTTATAAGTGTAGTGTGTGTAATAAGGTCTGGTTCCAATATCACACTGTTCTCACCCTCACTTCGATGATCATTCTCATCCAAAATCATAAAATCCTTTTTCCTACGAGAACCCAAAATCTCGTCAATTAAACCTTTAGCCTTAGCAAAATCACCTTTTTTGCAAAATCCATCAATCAAAGTATTATAACTAATGATATCAGGCACTAAACCTTCTCTTCTCATCCTATCCATTATTTGCACTGCATAATTCATATCTCCACTCTTACAATACCCATCAATCAATATGTTAAACCCTATAACATCCTTAAAAATCCCACCATTCAGCAAATTATCCATAACCCACTCTCCATATTTAACAAACCCAATTCTACAAAATCCCTTAACAACTATGTTACATGAAAAAGTATCAAAATTTATACCTTTTTTTACCATTTCAGACAAAAGGCCGAAACCTTGATAAGCCAAACCTTGCTCACAAAAACCCCAAATCAAAGTATTGTAAGTAACAGTATCAACATTGTTGTTGTTACCAACATTTCTAAGCAATTCCAAGGCAAAGCTCAAATTACCAACTTTGGCTAAAGAATGAACCAAAACATTTATTGTGAAAACATTAGGCAAAACCCCACAAGCTATCATCTCAGAGTAAAGTAGCATTACCTCAGAAACCAAGCCAGAGGCATTGAAACTGTAAATAAGGTGATTCCACAGGGGCAAAACGGGAATGACACCATGTTTCCTCATGTTACAAAATGTGTCCTTGGCTTGGGAAAATCTTCCACAGGTTAAGTATAAGTGGATAAGAGTGCAGAAAAGTGAGGCGTAAAGATGGGATTTCGATGAGGGGATTGTTGGATTGGAAAGAGTGTTTGGAGAAAAGGGTGGTGGGATTTTGGAGGGTTTATGGGGAGACGGGTGTTTGGTCGATGAGAAAGTGGAGGATCTTGACAGAAAATGGAAGGGAAAGAGAAATTTTTTATGGGAGGTGAAATATTTTATCATAACTAAACGTGTGGATTTATATTTTAAGGAAAAAATTGGGTTTTTGCACCAGAGTTGTCAAAGTAGTTTCCTAGGATTTTGGAACTGAAACTGAGCAGACAAGAAGGAACTAAACAGAGTTTCTGCTCGTTAAGGAGTTGAGCTCAATGTAGGGATGAACTCGAAAGAAACGAGACAATCAAAACGCACCGTTTAGATGCTATTCAAACCAGGACTCAAGCTGATCTTTACATAGTTTTTTATTATAATTTTCAACCGACAATGATTTTTTTTATGTCATTTTGTTATGGATGTCAATAAACATAATTTTTCAAATATTCGGATTATATTATTTTACTACATAGAGTTCGAATATTTCACATTCAAACTTGAAATATTTATGAATGAGAAATTTATTGTTCGTCAAATACTCATATTTAATAGCATTAAGTATTTTTTTTTGAATATTCAGTATCTAATTTTGAAAATTATTTGTCAGAATAGTATCTTAAATGAAATTATATTTTTTTTTCTATATTATTTTACTCCCTCCGTATATCACCGTTCGTTCACCAATCATTCAAATAAAAAAAATTGAAATAATTTAATTAAAAACCAATAAAACAAAGCCCAATAACCATGGACTGAAGCCCAAACATAATTTCTTTATAATTTGTGATATTTGTTTTTTTTTTAAATGTAAAATTGTCACCATTTCTTTAACAAACCTGCTTCAGTGTTAAAACCCTAAACCTCTGTTCGGAAAATCTCCAATTTTCTTTTCTAATTTTTTTGTTGTCTTCAATGAACTTTGATTCTTCATATCTCAGATGATAAGCCAATAGCAAAGAAAATGTCAACAAGATCCCAAGCATCTTTGTGCTCTAGGTTCCTCAGCCAAACCCTTCAAAGCAGGTCCAAAACCCTACACTCATTTTACCGGAAAATCTCAACTTTCCCACATTTTCCCGCTAAGCAAACACCGAAATCCTCACTTTCTTCGAAAGGAGCCCATTTCTCCACAGCCTCCTCCACAGAAGTTCGGGATCTTCTTGCTGAAGTAGAGCGTGAGAAGCGGAGAGAAAAAGAGGACAGGACGAGAAAAGGTTTGGATACAAAGGATATTGATGAAGAGGATCAAGAAGATTACATGGGTGTAATGCCGTTGATAGAGAAGCTTGAGAAGGAGAAATTGAAGGATACTGGGAATTTAGACAGGTACGAGGAGCCTACAGATTCTGATAGCGATGAAGATGAAGATGATGAGAGGTTTGGGCCTGAGGCAGTTCAGAAGAGGATTGAGGAGTTTGAGAAGAAGCATAAGAGGCATGAGGAGTTGCTAAAGGACTTCACTGAGGCCGGTAAAAAGAAAAAAAAAAGAAATTTTCTTTTTCTTTTTGTTTTCTTTCACTATAAGCAGCATGATGTAATATACAATACAACGTAGGTGTATTTAAGCATATTATACATTTAAAGTTTATGGCTTTAGGCTCGTATTTTTGAGTAGGAGAGTTGGGATTGTTTATCACGTTGCTTAGATAAAGAGTGAAAATGAAGATTTAAACATTATTTTCATGGGAAAATAGGGACAATGCCAACTATTTTCTTCTTTTCCAAATCTTATCAAGAAGAAGACAATTTGATCATTTGTATTGATTACGTTGATTGATTCGGTGATTCTTTTGAAATGATAAGTTGCATGATTGACTATGCTCTCTTAAGTATTGTGAAAAAGTTAAAAAAATTGCTTTATAAGGGTCATGAATGAGTTGAACTGATACCAAAGTGTTCGAGCTCATTTTTTTTCTTTGTAAATGAAGCTTGACTCATCTGTCAAGCTCAAAATAATATTCAAGTTTGATTTGGTAAAATTTTAAATGAACTTGGACTTGTTTGCAAGTTTCATGAAGTAAATATATTCAGTGAATCTGATGAAGTCTGAAAGAAAGATACTTATGTTTACTCAGTGATAAGGCATAACATAACAACATAATACATTAAAAATTTGGTATAACTATCATTTTTTGGTCTAGCCATGACTTATTACCTGAACACACTGGACAGAGACACTTGATGAAGCTTTCAAATGTATGAGAAAAATTGACAAGTTTGAGGAAAAGCATTTTCGGCTTCGCCCTGAATACAGGGTCATTGGTGAGTTGATGAATCGACTTAAGGTAGCAGAAGGCAAGGAGAAATTCATTCTTCAGCAAAAATTAAATAGGGCAATGAGGCTGATTGAATGGAAGGAAGCCTATGATCCCAACAATCCTTCCAATTATGGAGTTATTCAGCTTGAACAAGTTGGTCAATCTGATGATCTTGTGGAAAATGCTGGACAAGAAGAGGAAGAGCAAATGGTACGAGGAGCTGCTGCTGATGACGATGATGATGAAGAATTTGATGACATGAAAGAGAAGGATAACATACTGTTAGAGAAGCTCAATGCTATTGACAAGAAACTTGAAGAGAAGCTGGCAGACTTGGATCATACCTTCGGGAAGAAGGGAAAGCTTCTGGAGGAGGAGATCAGAGATCTTGCTGAGGAAAGAAATGCTTTGATTGAAAAGAAAAGAAAACCTCTTTACAGAAAGGTAAGTGCATGCAAGACCCTACGTGATTGCTTCCAAAGCATCAGTTTTTTTTTTTTACAAATAGTAATTTAAAACTAGAGGAGGAAAAGGCTAAGCTTATGTTATTCTTCTTTTTCCTAAATACATTTCATTTATATTCATGCCTCTAGTTAGCAAGCTGTTGATTGGAGTTTGTCTTTCTGATGTTTCTCCCCCTTTTATCATTTCCTTGCAAGTATGAAATAGGTTGCATTGAAAAAATTCTAGGAAATTTCTTAAGCTGAAGTTTTAGTTTTCTTCATATTCTCTGATGATATATATGAGTGCGCAAGTTCATTATTTATTCAGGTGTTGAATAGAAAAAATAATGTTGACATCATGTTAAAAATATGAGATGTCCATATAAAAGACTCTGCAACGTGATATATGCTGTATGGGTGTTAGCATACTTGTTCAGTGTTCTCTGATGGCTCTGTGGTGAAGTTATCTACCCTTTTGAAGTTTTAATTTTTAAGGTCACAATGCATTTGCTTCATGTTTGAGCTTACTGTTAAGCTACCTTGTAAATAGCTATAGTTGAACTTGAGTATGTAGTACCTGAGGTAATTTGTTTATAAATTCATAGTAAAAAAAAGATATAGCCTATTCCTTTGCCTAGAGGTACAAAAATGCTTTCCTTTTATTGCATTATTGATTTATAAAATTTGGACTAAGCAGTCACTTTGGCAGAATCTAATAAACAAGCAGTAGGTTTTGTTAATTTTCTTTTAGGGTTGGGTTAGCAATGATATATATATATATATATTTTTTTTTTTTTGAGTGGAGAAGCTTATACTCTAATTCTGGTTGCAGTTTTTACTGAGAATATGGATTCTGGGGAAACATGTAATTGTGTATTGTGGCTCTGTGATGATAAGCCTGAATTTTGTATCATGGACATTTTGAATGTGGTACAACTTTGCAGCTTGCTTTCTTGTCTTTTAAGTTTGAAAATCCAATAGGCAGTCAAACAAAAATTGTTTTCTGCTTGAATCTTGATTGACCGCTATAATGTGTGCTTTTGACCATCAATTTGTAAGATGAACCTTTTTGTCAAAGTAATTAGGATGATTGTCACGTGTGTCATTGGTGTTAGCCTATTAAGGAATTTATAAAGATTAAGGTCCATATTTGCTTGCTGTCAACGCAGTTTTGCTGATAGTAATAAAATATATACCAATATAGATTTCTTTTCTGTGGGTTGGCAACGTAATTACTCTGGTGGAAGTACAAACTACCGCAGGTGGATTGGGGCAATAGATGCAATTCAATTCTAAAAGGATCATTACTGAGTTATGGTCTAACCAAAACGGTTTCCACTTCTTGGAGGAGGAAAAGGGAAACAATCATGTGTTTATATTTGCATAAAATGGCCCTAAGACTTGGATTTGAGCAAATTGCATTTCTAAGTCTAATTACTTTTCTCTTTGCACTAGACAATGGGTGCTCTCTCTGTGTAAGCTGGATTACTGCTTAAATTGAAGAAACAGTGTCATCTTAAAAGGGTAGGAATACAACATACATGACAGAACATCCTATGATAAATAGCGAGCTAATGATATACAAGCACAGTTTGCTTCTGTGCTGCTTCTGAGCTGATTGTATTATTAAAGGAATGAGTTCTCTCTCTGCGAATCTGCATTACTGCTATTGAAGAAACAGTCTCATCTTAAAAGGGTAGGAATACAACATACGTAAAAGAACATCCTAAGATAAATAGCAAGGTAATGATATACAAGCACAGTTTGCTTCTGTGCTGCTTCTGAGTTCATTGCACTATTAAGGAATGTGGTTTACTCCATGTTTTGCCCAGATTTGTTATTTCTACGTGAAATTCTTCGCTGATGCGGTTTTAAGTTTTTGATGGATTATTTGAATTTATTCACATTGAGTTTCTAATGCATGACTCCAATGTGTCTCATTCCGTGACATCTGTTTGGGATGATTAGATTGATAGTTTGTTGGGGTTCTTTCTTTTGTATTTGACATAAGATGTCTTTTCAAGGGGGCAATAGTACATAATTCAACCACTTCAAAAGTACTACTTCTGTTCTCTGGCTTCATTTCTTCTATAAACGTGGTGTGCACTTCTTATGGTCCTGTACTATTCCTGGTTTCTTCTTTGCTTCTCTTCAAGCTTCACTTGTGTGCTGATGCTTTTGTCTCTTTGTAACTCGTTTTTGTTTTCAACAGTTTTATGTTATAGGTAATTAATTCAATTTTTATTGAATATGGCAGGGTTTTGATGTGAGGTTGATAGATGTAAATCGAACTTGTAAAGTAACTAAGGTAATGTCATGCCATCTAAGTTTGTTTTGTTATTAGAGTGATTTCTATATAATTCATTTTGAATTTGATATGATCCAGGGAGGGCAAGTGATCAAGTACACTGCTTTGTTAGCTTGTGGAAACTATCACGGTGTTGTTGGCTATGCAAAAGCCAAAGGCGCAGCAGTCCCTATTGCCCTCCAAAAGGTAACATGTTAGTGATTTTATTTCTTTATTGTTGATTAATGCACTAGATAGATTATTGGTAGGTGAATCAGTTATTTAACTTCTATGGGTGGACTGGAAAATTGATATCTTTCGGGACATGTTTTAAAATATAATGGATTGGTATCCAGTTTTTCTTTGGACATTTCTTGATATAGTATTTGACATGCCTTGAGCATTAGGATATTCCCTTCATGTATGAGTTAGGGGCATTATCAGAAATGAAGGGAAAACATATGCACTTTTGACACTTTACTCCTGATGTGACAATTTTCAATTTTTGGATTTTTGAGATAGGTTTATCTGTACCTATCGTCTAGATTTTTTATACAATGGACATGTGCAATTCTAAATTAATAAGTAGATTTTTGCCTCTGGAACTTTTATAATCTGAAGTTTTGTTTTGGCTGGGTTTCATATGTTGTACTTAGTTTGACTAGCTAATCTGATTTGGATGGATTTCGAATCTGATATTCACATGCTTCTGTCGAATTCCTTTTTTTTTGGGTGTAGTTTTGGTAAAGTTCAGTTTCTTCATTTTTGTTACAATTGGTTTTTAATGGGCTACTTTCCTGGTATGATTCTATGATTTGAGGTACATAAAACCAACTGGATTGAGAGGTGTCTAACACCATCAGTATTGTCCCTCATGAGCACGTTCTTTCCTATCATTAATCATTTTTCTGTCACAAGCTTGATGAATTGATGTGTGAAATTTACTGACCGGGTGGTCAACGAACAGGCATATGAGAAATGCTTCCAGAATCTCCACTATATTGAACGGCATGAGGAGCATACAATTGCCCATGCAGTTCAAACAGCATATAAGAAGACTAAGGTGCATTACTATCTTTAGTTGTTTTTTTATCACAATCTCAGCGAGTTAATTCTCCACTTTTGTTGCTGCTCGAAGGTTCTTTGCATTCACCGTGTTTGAATTTGCATGCTTTTTTGATAGGTGTATCTCTGGCCTGCACCAACTACAACTGGTATGAAAGCTGGAAAAACTGTCGAAATCATTTTAAATTTAGCTGGCTTCAAGAATGTCAAATCAAAGGTAACAGAATTCTACCTGAATCAGGTTCTTTACAAAAGTGTTTGAAATTTGGCCATTTTTATAGTTAACCTCAACCCTCTTCTTCTTCTTAGGTTGTTGGCTCAAGGAATCCTCACAACACAGTCAAGGCTCTTTTTAAAGCCCTCAATGCAGTAAGTAGCCCCATCACCAACATGATGAATATTCCCTTTCTTTTGCATCCTAAGTATCACAATGACTGGACTGCTGTCATCTTTTACAATTTCCATTTTTTCAGATTGAAACTCCGAAAGACATTCAAGAGAAGTTTGGCAGGACGGTAGTTGAGAAATACTTGCTGCAGTAAGCATGCTTTTACAGCCCAAGCAGCATACATTATATTTTCTCAATTTTGAACATTTTGAATCATAAATTAGACGAGAGAAAAAATAATGAAAATGTTGTCATGGGTTGATGCTTTCCTTGCCCCCATGTATTTGGTAGATACATTTTGCTGCTGCATTTCCTCAAAAGGTTCACCATTGCAATTAAGATGAGATAAAAGAAATGAAAGGGTTTTGTGTTTTATGAAAATGAGGTCAAATTTGATTTTAGCTTCTAATAATCTAAAAGCATGGATTAGTGCACCCAAAAAAGTCCATACCATACATGTCTAATTTAATTAACAAAGGTAGTGAATTATGAGTCTATCCTGAACATTTATATAATTATCTTTCAATGCTTAATGTTGTATGGGTGGAGCTAGCTGGTAGCCCCCCAACCGAATGAATCAATCTATGTTCCTTTTCTTTTGCTTTCGGCAATCTTGTTTGTTTTCTAGTGATCACTAAAACAAATATGAACTTCACTTTCTAGCTAGCCTCGCCCATCACATCATCAAACGAAGAAACTTAGACTTTTTATTTTGTAGGATTTTTTAGGGGACTTATCTTTTTTAAAATTTTAATGAAGTGAAAAATGACTAAACTAAGGCAATTATTGAACTAAAATTCAAAATGGCAATGCTTTTAAAGGCATAAATTAGGGTTGGGAAGCCTGTCAGAAAATTCACATGTAAAGATTAGATGATATAAAACAAAGTGGAGAAATTCGATAAGTTACACTTTTCATTCTAAAATAATAGTAAAGTTCAGGGAATTGCAACCAAATTAGGATATTCTATTCCAAATCTTATTTTAAAGGGAGGCAGAAGAATATTCCTCTCCAGATCAAGGCAGCATTGCCTATCTCCGTTGATAAGAAGAAACACGAAAATATATATAAAAAAGAAATATGGAATGTTTTTGTAAATACCAAAGTCATATTTTCCTTTAGTGATTCTTTTCTTGTTGTTTCCAACTTCTTTTCAACATATATATTATTTTTTGTTTGAAACCTTATATTTGGCAAGGAGGGGGAATTGAGTGAAAAGAAAAATAGAAAAGGAAATTTTTATATTGTAATAAATGATTTTTAGTTCAGATTGAAAATAAAACTTATTTTAAATATAATATAATATAATATATATATATATATATATATATATATATTCAAGCATCAAGAATCCAGAATCCAGAATCAGTGAAAGTAAGAGAAAAAAGAAAAAGATAAAGAAGTGAAAGAAGGAAAGAAAACGTCAGTCAGTCAGTCTGTCCAAATCCAAAGGAAATCAAGATTTAATAATTAGAAAACACATTTCACTTTATTTAACAAGGATTGCTCTAGAATAAACTACAAACCAATGTTACACTACAGTTACAAATATACAAACTTTCATGCACCTTCACCAGAGTACGATCGTACAAAACTCCATCGCCACCGTCATCTCCGCCGCTTAGAACTCTTTTCAAAATCAAAACCAGAACGTGAAAGAGAAAAGTAAAATTCACAAATAAATTAACCTCTTCTTTTTTGTAAAATCATCATTATTATTATTATTATTATTATTATTATTATTATGGTGTCAGCTGAGGACGGAAATGGGAGGCAACCCGCGAAAGGGAAGGCCAATCGGGTCCGGAGCCTTCTGGGAGTCGGGTATTGGGTCCAAGGATTCAGGTGTTTTCCATGGATGGCTGTTAACTTCTTTCTGAAAGATAGCGTTAAGGTCGACCCGTCTACTCTTCAAATCCTTCAGAATTCTGCTAATCTCCCTATGGTTGCGAAGCCCCTCTACGGTGTCGTTTCCGATGCCGTTTATATCTCTGGCCAGCACCGTGTTCCTTATATCGCCATCGGTGGTAATTCTTTTTACTTTTTTTTAAAAAAAATTTTATGGTCTTTTTTAATTGTCGGTGTTTTGTGTTCTATTTACGATAATGCCACTCTCTGTTTGATTCTGGAAAATAGGAAATGTTCTAATGATTATCTTTTTCTTTTTCTTTTTTTATGATTTTAGGCATGTATGGGATTTTTACATAATAAATTTATATTTATTGGCATTGGAGGAATATGGGATTAATTTATTAATTTGTGTAACTTGCTATTAGTATAATAAGGCTAGTTCAGGAAAAGGTGATTTTAGGGGGAAAAATGGTCTGAAGTTTATTCATTTCTTCAACTTTATCCCTTTTTTTTGTTTAAATAAATTTATAAAAATGGGAAGTTCTGTTTCTTCATGAGAATCAATTGCTTCACCATTTTTCTTTCCTTTTGGTTGATAACTACTTATTTTATGAAAAAGTAAAGATATTTTTACTGACAAACCTACTAAACCTAGTTGTATATTATGTTATTGTGCTTCTAATTGCTTTCAAACAACCAGAGATATTGTGTAGGATAAGATAGTTTTCTGTGAAGGATAGAATGATTTTGGTTGAAGTAAAGCTTGTGGTTCTAATATTAATGTTAAGATTGAATACTTGTGTGGCTATGCTTTTATGCAATATACTCCTCAGTGATAAAAACCCCTGAAAATGGGGAAGAGAGGATGTGACTGTAAGTTCCTGGTGCAATTATAGATGATTAAACCTGCAGTTAAGCTGACTGGCACCATCTGATACTGTTGTTAAAATTTGAATAACATATTATTAAGGTAAATCAGTTAAACATGAATATACTATTTTATTGTTTGTTAAACAAATGTAACCTCTCAAATAATTGAATGTCTATTTCTTCTCCATAATAACTTTTGCTCTTACCCTGTTGCAGCTTTCTTACAAGCAGTGTCATGGCTAGCAATAACAATCCTTTCACAATCAAACATTTCAATGTTAACTATGAGCCTATATCTTCTACTCAGTAATCTTGGCGCTTCAATAGCTGAGGTTGCTAATGATGCCATTGTTGCCGAGACAGGAAAAACACAAACTTCTTCCAAAAAGTCTCAATCAGCTTCCTCAGGTGAGCTCCAGTCATTTGTTTGGATGGCTTCCTCTGTTGGTGGAGTCCTTGGGAACCTGTTAGGTGGCATCGCCATTGACAGATTTTCCCCCCAATCAATGTTCCTCTTCTTTGGACTTCTCCTTGCTTTCCAGTTTTTCATAACTGTCTCAGTTCCTGAGCACTCTCTTAATCTTCCAAAAAGTCCATCAAATGTTGGGATTAAGAAGCAGCTTTCAGAGCTCTTAGTTGCATTGCGAAAACCTGAGATAGCTTATTCAATAACCTGGTTTGCCGCATCCTATGCCATAATTCCAGCACTGACAGGGACCATGTTCTTTTACCAAACACAATATTTGAAGATTGATGCCTCTCTATTGGGAATTTCTAAGGTGTTTGGGCAGGCAGTAATGCTGTTATGGGGTGTCATTTACAATCGTCGCTTCAAGTCAGTCCGACCAAGGAAACTGATTGAAGCCATTCAGCTAACAATGGCAGTATTCATGATTTCAGATGTGTTGTTTGTGAAAGGAATCTATCAACAGATGGGGGTGCCAGACTCGGTTTATGTTGTAGTTTTCTCAGGTGTCTTAGAGGTTCTGTTCTTCTTCAAGATTCTGCCATTTAGTGTTCTAATAGCACAACTCTGCCCTCCAGGATGTGAAGGGTCTCTAATGGCATTTGTCATGTCAGCTGTTGCCCTTGCATTCATAGTGAGTGGATACCTTGGTGTCGCATTGGCATCCTATGTTGGGGTCACAGAAAATGATTTTTCTGGATTTCCTCTTGGCCTCCTAATACAGGCAGTTTGCACCTTTCTGCCACTATTTTGGTCATCATGCATACCTGATGATGTGAAATCCAAAACCAGGACGGAGTAAGTAGCATTGGTGTTTTCAAAATATGGTGTTAAATGCTAAATTGGGAGGAGCAGCTTCAGAAAAGTTATCAGAAGCACTAATGCTTTTTTCTTTATTTGTTTACTTTGCTATTTCTTTTATTTTTTTTATGTCATTAGATATATAGATTAATGAACATGACCAAATAAGAAGAATCAGAGGTAGTTTTAGGTCCCTCATAGTGATGATGCCTTTGGATTTGTTATTGCAAGTGCACAACAGTATCAGATTTTAACATTTTTTCAGATGAAAGAGCTGTTATAGTGGCAAGTTATGTATGTGAGATAATCGTTTCTGCTTCCATGATTTCAGATGGAAAATGTAGCTGGGGTTCTTGTGTTTCTATGGCAAATTAAACCGAGCAAGATTTAAATTGAACTTTATAGTCTTTACTTAACTGTTTGCTTTGAGTTCTGTCATAATTTTTTTGAAAACCCTAATATATTGTCTATTAGTATAGACACTCTTGCCATGAACATGTCCAGATGAGAAAAATTCTCATTTTTCAATTTAAGTTGCTTGTCAAGCTCAAACCAAATGGTAGTTATATGTGGTGCTGCATCTTCTTTTTCACCTTCTCCTTTCCCTTTAATAAGAAATTAAATTGGAATTCCACTCACATATGCATAAAAATTAGATGATAGAATTGCTTCCTTTACCTTTCCTTTTCTCTCTTCCATTTCCAACTTATTTAAGGGCAATATGTGGATACCTAATACTCTGATAACTGACATGAGATCAAGTATGTAACAGTATTTAAACAAAATGAATCAGTAGCACTAGCACCAAATAGGCACACAAGTAACTTTAAGATCTTCCCATTGTTCAAAAGATGGCTTAACATGATTGTACAATGTGATTCGTCATATGCATTGACCAGTGAAATTTCATGTACCCGCAATTCGGGTTGGGAATATATTCTACAATCATTCATCAGGTTACTTAACCCTAAGACTGCATGATAGATTAAAGCTTGATAAACTACTTTAATGTGTTGATAGTATAAGCTAATATTACTCTATACCCTTTAATTAGATCAATAAACAACTAGAATTTCCCAGAGTTGTTACAAGCTATACACTAGCAAGCAGGAAACCACATGAATTGCTACAACTTGAATATTTGATGCTGCTAAACAAGACATATTTTAGAACGCAAGTAGCAGCCAGATTAGTTATTGAAAGAAATTCCAAGGTAAAATAACCCAACATATGCAACCCTTTCCCTTCAACTCTTTTAGAGGCCAAAATTAGCTAGGAACAAGCTAATTACTCTAAAAGAAATCAACTTGTTAGATCCAATTTTAATCATAACACAACATTAAACAACTAATCAGTCGTCGCATAACATCTTCATTAATATTGCCAAACTTCTCCAGTTCATTACAACATTAAGAACACTGACCACCAAACTAAAAGCACAGCTAGAGGCTGTACATTTCACCCTAAAAACATCAGTAACAATTAACTAAACACGACCATCAAATAAGGATTCTAACTTCACTGTCCCACCTTTCAAGAGATTCTCAATTTCTTTAGGAGGGTTTAGCCCCAACCTTTGAGCTCTTTCCCAACGAGCCATCCGCGTTATCCCGAGGCACGGTCCATATGCCATGTTCATATCAAATTGCCTTAACACTTCCTCTTGCTCATCAAAATCATCTGCTTCCTCCCAAGAAACCAATAAAAGTAAGTAAAGAAATATAATAGCATTTATTTTTTATAAATACCCATTAAAAGAAAAAGGGAAAAGAGAGTGACCTTTGAGATCGAGGGAACCGCCGGGAGAAGTAAGGGCGGCGGGCTGGGTGATATTGGAACCGAAAGTAGCGGCGTGTTTGGGCGACGGGTTTTTGGTTGATTTCGAGGATTTCGACTTGGTTATGCCTCCCCTACTGCTGTTCTTCTTTTGCCTGTAGAAAACCTTCATGTTCTTGGAAGTGGTTGCCATTCTTGATTCGCCTTCTCCTTCCCAAAGCTTCTGTTTAAATTCAAAATTCAAAATTTTGTTTCTCCGGATTGGTTCTTTGGTTTGGAATTTATCAAATCCTGCATTCCAACGATGATTTCTCGAGCTGGGCCTCGTCTTCTGGTTGTTTTCCATGGGCCTAACGGCATAGCTTGTAGTTAACCCTGTTTATAAGCCCGTTTAGCAGCTCAGGCCTTCAATTTGAAGCCCTATTCCATCAAAATTATTTTATTTCAAAAGATATTTTAGAATATTAGTATGACAATTTTCTTATTTGTTAATTAATTTGTTATATTGAGAGTAATTAACAGTAATATCCTATTTAATTGTGTTGGAATTTTGAATTGTGAATATAATATATAAATTATATATATTTCTAAAGATTGGTTAATGAAATCTTTGGATTTGTATCAGTTTTATATCTGATGCCCTCGAAGGTTTTAATATATATGACTTATTAACAAAAAGACAACATATTATCAATTTATATCTATATCTATTTATGAGATCTGTTATCAATTTTATATTTTTTAAAGATTTCTATCAACTATAAGTAATGTGTTATTCATGTAATTTTTTTAAAAAAAAGTGTTATTGAATTAAAATTATATATTTAAAATATAAAGCAAGCTGTATACTAAAATTATTTTCTCGTTACAAATTAAGATGAAAACATGTCCCTAGAATATATTAAATAACTAGCAACTTGTATATTTACTATATAAAAAACAAAAATTTATTAAAATTGTATAATTTTTGTAAAAAAATAATTTTTGATAACATTATACACTACATAAATTTTACATTAATAAAAGATGAAATAAGTTTGAAAGATTGTTTTTTATCTAATAAACAAACGTATTTTTTGGACTGAAAATGTAAACTGGTCTAATGTGATATCAAAATTTAGTCAATATTCTTCATTGAATAGACGTTTGATAAGAGACATTAAGACTTAAGGTAAGACTCAATTAAGATAAGAGGAGGACTTTGACTCCCGAATTGGTACGCAATCACTCTAGTCTAACACCACAAAACAAGTTAGGCATTCTGTTCTATCATCTTCCAATTAAAGTGCACAGCAGTATACTTTTCCTATCTCTCTTGACCTCGTTACATGAAGTCAAGCTTTCGCCAACAAACTCAAATTACAAATACTTGCCGGTCCCTCAAATCCTCTTTCACCCACCACACAACTCTCTCTCGACCCAAAGCAACATGGAAACCTGGTTCATCATTCTCGTCACCATCTCCATTTCTCTTCTCTTTAGAGCTCTCATTAACCTTCTTTCATCCCATTCCGAGAACCCTTCCCAAACACTCCCTCCTGGCCCTGCCAACATTCCCATTATCAGCAACATTTTATGGCTCAGGAGAACCTTTTCCGAGCTGGAACCAATCCTCCGGAACCTCCATAACAAGCTTGGTCCGATGGTCACTCTCAACATTCTTTCTCGCCCTGCTATTTTCATCTCCGATCGCTCTCTCGCCCACCAGGCGTTAATTCAAAGCGGTGCTTTGTTTGCCGACCGCCCCGAACCTCCTTTCATAGCCAAGATTGTAACCTGTAATCAACATAATATCAACTCTGCTCCCTATGGTCCAACTTGGAGACTTTTGAGGCGTAACCTCACAGCTCAAATCCTCCATCCTTCGCGTATAAAATCCTACTCTCATGCTCGGAAATGGGTTATTCAAATCTTGCTAGAATCCTTAATTTCACACTCTAAAACTGGAGAACCAGTTCGTGCTGTGGATCATTTTCAATATGCTATGTTCTGCTTATTGGTGCTGATGTGTTTCGGTGACAAGCTTAGTCAAGAACAAATTAAAGAGATTGAGAATGTTGCGCGCCGTTTGCTAATAGGCATGGGAGGAAGATTCAACCTACTCAATTTCTGGCCTAGCTTGACAAGGTTTTTGCTTCATAAACGTTGGAAGGAGTTCTTTCAGACCGTTGAGGATCAAGAGAAGGTGTTGGTTCGTTTGATAAGGGCACGAAAGAAAGTGAAAGAGGAGAGATTGAGCAAGAGTAAAGAGGACAAAGAGGAAGCTGATGATGACGAGTATCTTTTGGCGTATGTTGATACTTTGCTTGATCTTCAATTATCGGAGGGACAAAGGAATCTTACTGAACAGGAAATTGCCACTTTGAGCTCTGAGTTTCTCAGTGCTGGAACAGATACTACCTCCACTGCTTTGCAGTGGATTATGGCAAACATGGTGAAATATCCACATGTTCAAGAGAAGCTATTAATGGAGATCAAAGGGGTTGTGGGAGATGGAGAGGAAGAGGTCAAGGAAGATGATTTGCAGAAGATGCCTTACCTGAAGGCAGTGATCTTGGAAGGGCTAAGGAGGCACCCACCAGGCCACTTTGTTCTGCCTCATAGCGTGAGAGAAGACACAGTCCTCGGAGGATTTTCGGTACCCAAGAATGCTACCATTAATTTCCTGGTAGCAGAAATGGGGCGGGATCCGAAAGTATGGGAGGATCCAATGTCATTTAAGCCTGAAAGGTTCCTTAGCAGTGGCAATAAAAGTGGGGAAGTCTTTGATATAACAGGAAGTAGGGAGATCAAGATGATGCCGTTTGGGGTAGGGAGGAGGATTTGTCCTGGACTCGGCTTGGCCATGCTTCATCTGGAGTATTTTGTGGCAAATCTGGTTTGGAAACTCGAATGGAAGGCTATGGATGGAGATGAGGTGAGCTTGGAGGAGAAGCAGGAGTTCACAGTGGGGATGAAGACTCCATTGCAGGCCCATATTCATCCTAGGAAAAGATAAGATACCGATTTTTACCAGTATATTATATATAGGTAATTGTCAGTCTAGCTTTTCTTTTTCTGGAAAGTCAGTCTAGCTTTTAATATCTGTCCAATGATATACACATCCTCTGATCCAGGACTTGTAAACCTTTGTCAGATACGCTTCTATGTGTTAAACCAGAGTGATACGACTGACCAGCTCAGGGCAATTAGCTGGATAGTAAATTCTTCCAGAATTGTAGCAACAACCTTCATTGATTTCACATATCTTAAGCCCTGGAATTCATGTGGCTGCTCATGGGTTCATCTAATGTAAGTCTTATTAAATCAGAATGGAAAAGCTAATGTTATGTTCACTTGCCTGGTGAAATATTTCTTCATTTTTCCATTGGCTACTAAAATTACTCAAAGTTTTATATCATAAATTAGTTCAATTTATTTGTATAATTCTGTTCAAGGAGTTTACAATGCCAGAATAATGAATATGTTTCGATTCCACGACCAAGTTTTTATCCTTAATTGATCAGCAGCACAAAGTTTTTTGTCTAATACATCTACTGAGATTTTTTTTTGGTTTATTTCTTGAATTAATTTTAAATGAATTAAGTGGAACCCAAAAGAGTGACTGATTGATGATCGAATTTAAGTAATTCAGCCACTACAAGCCATTTTAGAACACAACTTGAATATTTGAACTAATTTATGATATAAAACTATACGCTATACGCTATTAAGTAGGAAACCACATGTACTGCTACAACTTGAATATTTGATGCTGCTAAACAAGACATATTTTAGAACACAAGTGGCAGCCGGATTAGTTATTGAAAGAAATTCCAAGGTAAAATAACCCAACATATGCAACCCTTTCCCTTCAAATCTTTTAAAGGCCAAAATCAGTTAGGAACACGCGAATTACTCTAAAAGAAAATCAACTTGTTAGATCCAATTTTAATCATAACACAACATTAAACACCAAATCAGTCATCGCCTAACATCTCCATTAAAACTACCAAACTTCTCCAGTTCATTACAACATTAAGAACACTGAACACCAAACTAAAAGTACAGCTAGAGGCTGTACATGTCACCCAAAAATCATTAGTAACAATTAACTAAACACGACCATCAAATAAGGATTCTAACTTCACTTTCCCACCTTTCAAGAGATTCTCAATTTCTTTAGGAGGGTTTAGCCCCAACCTTTGAGCTCTTTCCCAACGAGCCATCCGCGTTATCCCAAGGCACGGTCCATATGCCATGTTCATATCAAAATGCCTTGACACTTCCTCTTGCACATCAAAATCATCTGCTTCCTCCCAAGAAACCAATAAAAGTAAGTAAAGAAATATAATAGTATTTATTTTTTATAAATACCCATTAAGAGAAAAAGGGAAAAGAGTGTGGCCTTTGAGATCGAGGGAACCGCCGGGAGAAGTAAGGGCGGCGGGCTGGGTGATATCGGAACCGAAAGTAGCGGCGTGACTGGGCGACGAGTTTTTGGTTGATTTCGAGGATTTCGACTTGGTTATGCCTCCCCTACTGTTGTTCTTCTTTTGCCTGTAGAAACCCTTCATGTTCTTGGAAGTGGTTGCCATTCTCGATTCGCCTTCTCCTCCCCAAAGCTCCCGTTTAAATTCAAAATTCCAAATTTTGTATCTCCGAATTGTTTCTTGGGTTCTGGCATTTATCAAATTTTGCATTCCAATGTTGATTTCTAGGGCTGGGCCCTCGTCTTCTGGTTGTTTTCCATGGGCCTAACGAGTTAACTCTGTTTATGAGCCCGGTTACCAGTTCAGGCCTTCAATTTTAATCCCCATTTCCATCAAAATTGATATTTTAGAATATTAGTGTGACAATTTTCTTATTTATTAATTAATTTGTTATATTGAATGTAATTAATAGTAATATCCTATTTAATTGTGTTGGAATTTTGAGTTGTGAATATAATATATAAATTATATATATTTCTAAAGATTGGTTAATGGAATCCTTCAATTTGTATCTTTTTTTATATCTTATGTGCGTAAAGTTTTTGGTATAAATGAATTAATTATTGAAATAATAAAATATCAAAGATTATGAATTTTTTTACACCCGAGCATTTGACTCATTTGTTGATATATAATCTCCCTGTTTAAAGAGTAAGATTCGAATCTCTCTCCCTCACTTATAATAAAAAAGATTGTGATTTTTTTGAAATATTACTTCATCATTTTTTTCTCCTTAAATTATAAACATGCGTTTATATTTTTGATTGGATGATGAGCTTTATAATGGTTTGCAGTGTTAATATGTATATGATTATATAAATAAAACAAAATTATAATATGTTATCGTATAATTGTTTTACATAAACTTGTACATTGTGTGAGTATGCAACTATTGGGAAAATGAAACATAAAAAGGAATGTATACATTTATTATTAACAAAAAGACAACATACTATCAATTTATTTCTATATATATATATGAGATTTGTTATTAATTTTATATTTTTTAAAGATCTCTATTAATTTAAGTAATGTGTTATTCAGGTAATTTTTTTTAAAAAAAGTGCTATTGAATTAAAATTATATATTTAAAATATAAAACGAGCTATATGTTAAAATTATCTTCTCGTTACAAGTTAAGATGAAAACATGTCCTTATAATATATTAAATAACTAGCAACTTGTATATTTACGATATTAAAAACAGAAATTTATTAAAATTATATAATTTTTGTAAAAATATAATTTTTGATAACATTATACACTACATAAATTTCAAATTAATAAAAGATGAAATAAGTTTGAAAAATCTTTTTTCATCTAATAAACAAATGTATTTTTATGATTGAAAATGTAAACCGATGTAATGTGATATCAAAATTTATTCAATATTCTTCATTGAATAGACGTTTTATAAGAGATATTACGAATTAAGATAAGCCTCAATTAAGATAAGAGAAGGACTTGTGACTCTTGAATTGGTGCTAAGATTTAAAAATGAAACCACGGTAAGCATTTAAAATACAGTTGAAGCTCCCGCTAATATCTCAGACAAAATATCTAGAGACTCACTCTAGTCTACCACCACAAAAAAGTTAAGCCATTCTATCAATCTATCATCTTCCAATTAAAAAGCACAGTAGTATACATTTCCTATCTCTCTTGACCTCGTTACATGAAGTCAAGCTTTTGCCAACAAACTCAAATTACAAATACTTGCCGCTCCCTCAAATCCTCTTTTATGTATCCACCACACAACTCTCTCTCAACCCAAAGCAACATGGAAACCTGGTTCATCATTCTCGTCACCATCTCCATTTCTCTTCTCTTTAGAGCTCTCATTAACCTTCTTTCATCCCATTCCGAGAACCCTTCCCAAACACTCCCTCCGGGCCCTGCCAACATTCCCATTATCAGCAACATTTTATGGCTCAGGAGAACCTTTTCCGAACTGGAACCAATCCTCCGGAACCTCCATAACAGGCTTGGTCCGATGGTCACTCTCAACATTCTTTCTCGCCCTGCTATTTTCATCTCCGATCGCTCTCTCGCCCACCAGGCGTTAATTCAAAGCGGTGCTTTGTTTGCCGACCGCCCCGAACCTCCTTTCATAGCCAAGATTGTAACATGTAATCAACATAATATCAACTCTGCTCCCTACGGTCCAACTTGGAGACTTTTGAGGCGTAACCTCACAGCTCAAATCCTCCATCCTTCGCGTATAAAATCCTACTCTCATGCTCGGAAATGGGTTCTTCAAATCTTGTTAGAATCGTTAATCTCACACTCTAAAACTGGAGAACCAGTTCGTGCTGTGGATCATTTTCAATATGCTATGTTCTGCTTATTGGTGCTGATGTGTTTCGGTGACAAGCTTAATCAAGAACAAATTAAAGAGATTGAGAGTATTCAGCGCCGTTTGCTAATAGACGTGGGAGGAAGATTCAACCTACTCAATTTCTGGCCTAACTTGACAAGGTTTTTGCTTCATAAACGTTGGAAGGAGTTCTGTCAGGCCCTCGAGGTTCAAGAAAAGGTGTTGGTTCGTTTGATAAGGGCACGAAAGAAAGTGAAAGAGGAGAGATTGAGCAAGAGTAAAGACGACAAAGAGGAAGCTGATGATGACGAGTATCTTTTGGCCTATGTTGATACTTTGCTTGATCTTCAACTACCGGAGGGACAAAGGAATCTTACTGAACAGGAAATTGCCACTTTGAGCTCTGAGTTTCTCAATGGTGGAACAGATACTACCTCCACTGCTTTGCAGTGGATTATGGCAAACATGGTGAAATATCCACATGTTCAAGAGAAGCTATTCATGGAGATCAAAGGGGTTGTGAGAGATGGAGAGGAAGAGGTCAAGGAAGATGATTTGCAGAAGATGCCTTACTTGAAGGCAGTGATCTTGGAGGGGCTAAGAAGGCACCCACCAGGCCACTTTGTTCTGCCTCATAGTGTGAGAGAAGACACAGTCCTCGGAGGATTTTCCGTACCCAAGAATGCTACCATTAATTTCATGATAGCAGAAATGGGGTGGGATCCGAAAATATGGGAGGATCCAATGTCATTTAAGCCTGAAAGGTTCCTTAGCAGTGGCAATAAAAGCGGGGAAGTCTTTGATATAACAGGAACTAGGGAAATCAAGATGATGCCGTTTGGGGTAGGGAGGAGGATTTGTCCTGGACTCGGCTTGGCCATGCTTCATCTGGAGTATTTTGTGGCAAATCTTGTTTGGAACCTCGAATGGAAGGCTATGGATGGAGATGAGGTCAGCTTGGAGGAGAAGCAGGAGTTCACGGTGGGGATGAAGACTCCATTGCAGGCCCATATTTATCCTAGGAAAAGATAAGATACTGATTTTTACTAGGATATTATACTTAGGTAATTGTCAGTCTAGCTTTTCTTTTTCTGGAAAGGCAGTCTCGCTTTTAATATCAGTCCAGTGATATACCCATCCTTCTGATCCAGGACTTGTAAACCTTTGTCAAATACGCTTCTATATGTTAAACCAGAATGATACGACTGATCAGCTCAGGGCAATTACAACCTTCATTGATTTCACATATCTTAAGCCCCGAAATTCATGTGGCTGTTCATGGATTCATCTAATGTAAGTCTTATTAAATCAGAATGGAAAAGCTAATGTTATGTTCGCTTGCCTGGTGAAATTTTTCTTCATTTTTCCATTGGCTACTAAAATTACTCAAAGTTTAATATCATAAATTAGTTCAATTTATTTGTATAATTCCGTTCAGGGAGTTTACAAAGCCAGAATATGATTCAATTCCATTACCAAGTTTTTATCCTTAATTGATCAGCAACACAAAGTTTTTTGTCTAATACATCTTTTGAGATTTTTTTTATTTATTTCTTGAATTAATCTTAAATGAATTTAGTGGAACCCAAAAGAGTGACTGATTGATAATCGAATTTAAATAATTTAGCTACTTCAAGTCATTTTCATTCTGTCAAGACATCTTAAATTTCATAACCTAAATGATAAGGTTGTCGAATTTAAGCTAAATTATGACATGATATATGAGAAGCTTGGCAGTGTCCTATTTGGTACATTTATGACATTAAATGGATTGAGTTCTGGATTCATGTGTGGTTGGATACTGAGTACAGTCGAGTTAAACTCCACTACAAGATAAAATAACTTATTATTTGTCGTGTACTCCAGCAGCAGTAACGTTGCTTCCATTGATCTACAGATATGGAAATAATTCAATAAACGATGATAATGACCCTTATGAATGAATCGACTACTTCAACTGATGGACAATTAATGTTATAAAGGGGTGTTGGAGTGATCTACTTGCCTGGAAGAAGTGGGTGTATGGGTGGGTCTGTTTGTAATGGTTCCTCTTGATGTAAGGAATTATTTCATTCCTTCCTTTTAATGAAAGCAGGATGATAATCTTCCAAAAAATTACTGTCAACTTAGGTTGAGAAATATTGGCCTTTGATTGACCTACTCGATAAGGTTGCATATTGGGCTCATGTTAAGCATTAACTCTCCTGGATTAGCCACCTGCTTTAATTTGAACTTGTGTTAAATCATGGGAACTAGGAAAAACTTTTGATTCTCAATCCATTTTAAACAATTTGGACACGCCACTTTTTTTTCTGGCGAATTTGGGAAGAACATGGAAGATGAAGCAAGGTTCAAATATAGACCAGTTAATCCGTTGTCTTTGCTTTAGTGAATTTTTAGATAACCAATAGACCGGAAAGAAAATTGATTCCAAGAGGCAGAGGAATTAGGGGCTATGGGCTTTTGGGGCTTCATCAAAAGTAGTGTTAGAAAGACCGTAGACCTGAAATTGTAAAGTTGAAACAATAGGCAAGGGGCCATCAATCCTTTTAGGTGGAAGCCCATTAACTCAATCTTACATATGATGCAAATACAAACTTGGCATGCACGCTCAAATGCTTTCTTTTTTATCATCTTCAACATTCAACTCCAACACCACTATGTTGATTTTGTTTCAAATTACAAGTTTAATATGGAACTAATAGCCAAAGCTTCATCCATAAACTTTCCGTGGAGTAGTGCTTCAAACATATTCTCTTTCCATACACTGAAGCTAAATCTTTTTCCTCTTACCTGAAAGAGCATTAGACAAAGTGAAAGTTTTCGTATGCTTGATGTCGAAATAAGTACTTGAGAAATGACTTTGGATTTTAGTTATTCTACAAATAGTTATAATGATAAATGTAGTTATTATGCAGAAACAAATAATGATTCAAGAGCCTTATAGGAAAAGTGATATATATATATATATATATATATATATATATATGATTTTGATTTTAGCAAGTTTTACAAACAAATTAAATTGATAGTGGGTTTGGAAGATTTGGTCTTTTATTGTGTTATGATAACAAATTAAAAGTTCATAGGAATTTTAAAAGATTTGGTAAATATCTCGATCTAAAAAAATTGGAAAATTCAATTTGCTTGTTTCGAAATAGATTTGGTACACATAATTATTATTATTTAGAATATAAAATTATTATCGCATATGTTGTATGTAATGTATAAGATTTTTTATTTCATAACAAAAACTAACGTGCTTGCTAGCTATGACAAGCCACAAGTCATTATCAACCAATAAGTAATATGGATATTTTTTTTATGTCGTTAGATATATATATGAATGAACATGACCAAGTAAGAAGAATCAGAGGTAGTTTTAGGTCCCTCATAGTGATGATGTCTATGGATCTGTTATTGCAAGTGCAAAACAGTATCAGATTTTAACATTTTTACAGATGAAAGAGCTGTTATGGTGGCAAGTTATGTATGTGAGATAATCGTTTCTGCTTCCATGATTTCAGATGGAAAATGTAGCTGGGGTTCTTGTGTTTCTATGCCAAATTAAGCCGACCAAGATTTAAATTCAACTTTCCAGTCTTTACTTAACTGTTTGCTTTGAGTTCTGTCATAATTTTTTTGAAAACCCTAATATATTGTCTATTAGTATAGACACTCTTGCCATGAACATGTCCAGATGAGAAAAATTCTCCTTTTTCAATTTAAGTTGCTTGTCAAGCCCAAACCAAATGGTAGTTATATGTGGTGCAGCATCTTCTTTTTCACCTTCTCCTTTCCCTTTAATAAGAAATTAAATTGGAATTCCACTCACATGCATAAAAATTAGATGATAGAATTGCTTCCTTTACCTTTCCTTTTCTCCCTTCCATTTCCAACTTATTTAAGGGCAATATGTGGATACCTAATACTCTGATAACTGACATGAGAACAAGTATGTAACAGTATTTAAACAAAATGAATCAGTAGCACTAGCACCAAATAGGCACACAAGTAACTTTAAGATCTTCCCATTGTTCAAAAGATGGCTTAACATGACTGTACAATGTGATTCGTCATATGCATTGACCAGTGAAATTTCATGTACCCGCAATTCGGGTTGGGAATATATTCTACAATCATTCATCAGGTTACTTAACCCTAAGACTGCATGATAGATTAAAGCTTGATAAACTACTTTAATGCGTTGATAGTATAAGCTAATATTACTCTATACCCTTTAATTAGATCAATAAACAACTAGAATTTCCCAGAGTTGTTACAAGCTATACACTAGCAAGTAGGAAACCACATGAATTGCTACAACTTGAATATTTGATGCTGCTAAACAAGACATATTTTAGAACGCAAGAAGCAGCCAGATTAGTTATTGAAAGAAATTCAAAGGTAAAATAACCCAACATATGCAACCCTTTCCCTTCAACTCTTTTAGAGGCCAAAATCAGCTAGGAACAAGCTAATTACTCTAAAAGAAATGAACTTGTTAGATCCAATTTTAATCATAACACAACATTAAACAACTAATCAGTCGTCGCATAACATCTCCATTAATATTGCCAAACTTCTCCAGTTCATTACAACATTAGTAATGACCAAACTAAAAGCACAGCTAGAGGCTGTACATTTCACCCTAAAAACATCAGTAACAATTAACTAAACACGACCATCAAATAAGGATTCTAACTTCACTTTCCCACCTTTCAAGAGATTCTCAATTTCTTTAGGAGGGTTTAGCCCCAACCTTTGAGCTCTTTCCCAACGAGCCATCCGCGTTATCCCAAGGCACGGTCCATATGCCATGTTCATATCAAATTGCCTTAACACTTCCTCTTGCTCATCAAAATCATCTGCTTCCTCCCCAAAAACCAATAAAAGTAAGTAAAGAAATATAATAGTATTTATTTTTTTTATAAATACCCATTAAAAGAAAAAGGGAAAAGAGAGTGACCTTTGAGATCGAGGGAACCACCGGGAGAAGTAAGGGCGGCGGGCTGGGTGATATCGGAACTGAAAGTAGCGGGGTGTTTGGGCGACGGGTTTTCGGTTGATTTCGAGGATTTCGACTTGGTTATGCGTCCCCTACTGTTGTTCTTCTTTTGCCTGTAGAAACCCTTCATGTTCTTGGAAGTGGTTGCCATGCTTGATTCTCATTCTCCTTCCCAAAGCTTCCGTGTAAATTCAAAATTCAAAATCTTGTTTCTCCGAGCTGTTTCTTGGGTTCTGGGATTTATCAAATCCTGCATTCCAATGTTGATTTCTCGGGCTGGGTCCTCGTCTTCTGGTTGTTTTCCATGGGCCTAACGGCATAACTAAGCTGGGAGTTAACTTTGTTTATGAGCCCATCTACCAGTTCAGGCCTTCAATTTTAAGCCCCATTCCTTCAAAATTAATATTTTAGAATATTCGTATGACAATTTTCTTATTTATTAATTAATTTGTTATATTGAATTAAGTAATAGTAATATCCTATTTAATTGTGTTGGAAATTTGAGTTGTGAATATAATATATAAATTATATATATATATCTAAAGATTGGTTAATAGAATCCTTCAATTTGTATCGGTTTTATATATATCTTATGCGCGTAAAGTTTTTGGTATAAATGAATTAATTATTGAAATAATGAAATATCAAAGATTATGATTTTTTTCAAATATTACTTCATCATTTTCTTTTTCTCCTTAAATTCTATACATTCGTTTATATGTTTGATTGGATGATGAACTTTATAATGGTCTGCAATGTTAATTTGTATATGATTATATAAATAAAACAAAATCATACTATGTTATCGTATAATTATTTTACATAAATTTGTACATTGTGTGAGTATGCAACTATTGGAAAAATGAAATATAAAAAGGAATGTATACATTTATTATTAACAAAAAGACAACATACTATCAATTTATATCTATATATATATATATATATATATATATATATATATGAGATTGGTTATCAATTTTATATTTTTTAAAGATATCTATTAATTATAAGTAATGTGTTATTCATGTAATTATTTTTTTAAGAAAGTGTTGTTGAATTAAAATTTTATATTTAAAATATAAAGCAAGCTGTATGTTAAAATTATTTTCTCGTTACAAATTAAGATGAAAACATGTCCCTATAATATATTAAATAACTAGCAACTTGTATATTTACTATATAAAAAACAAAAATTTATTAAAATTAGATAATTTTTTTAAAAATATAATTTTTAATAACATTATACACTACATAAATTCCACATTAATAAAAGATGAAAAAAGTTTGGAAGATTTATTTTTATTTAATAAAAAAACATTTTTTTTGATTGAAAATGTAAATTAGTGTAATGTGATATCAAAATTTATTCAACATTCTTCATTGAATAGACGTTTTATAAGAGATATTAAGATAAGCCTCAATTAAGACAAGAGAAAGACTTGTGACTCTTGAATTGGTACTAAGATCGATTTAAAAATGAAACCATGGTAAGCATTTAAAATACAGTTGAAGTGAGCAATCAGTAGCATCCCGCTTTTATGTTAGACAAAATGCCTAGAGACTCACTCTGGTCAACCACCACAAAAAATGTTGGCCATGCTATCAATCTACCATCTTCCAATTAAAAAGCACACTAGTGTTCATTTCGTATCTCTCTTGACCTCGTTACATGAAGTCAAGCTTTTGCCAACAAACTCAAATTACAAATAATACTTGCCGCTCCCTCAAATCCTCTTTTATATATCCACCACACAACTCTCTCCCAACCCAAAGCAACATGGAAACCTGGTTCATCATTCTCGTCACCATCTCCATTTCTCTTCTCTTTAGAGCTCTCATTAACCTTCTTTCATCCCATTCCGAGAACCCTTCCCAAACACTCCCTCCGGGCCCTGCCAACATTCCCATTATCAGCAACATTTTATGGGTCAGGAGAAACGTTTCCGAGCTGGAACCAATCCTCCGGAACCTCCATAACAAGCTTGGTCCGATGGTCACTCTCAACATTCTTTCTCGCCCTGCTATTTTCATCTCCGATCGCTCTCTCGCCCACCAGGCGTTAATTCAAAACGGTGCTTTGTTTGCCGACCGCCCCGAACTTCCTACCATAGCCAAGATTTTAAGCTGTAATCAACATAATATCAGTTTTGCTCCCTATGGTCCAACTTGGAGACTTTTGAGGCGTAACCTCACAGCTCAAATCCTCCATCCTTCGCGTATAAAATCCTACTCTCATGCTCGGAAATGGGTTATTCAAATCTTGTTAGAATCCTTAATCTCGCACTCTAAAACTGGAGAACCAGTTCGTGCTGTGGATCATTTTCAATATGCTATGTTCTGCTTATTGGTGCTGATGTGTTTTGGTGACAAGCTTAATCAAGAACAAATTAAAGAGATTGAGAATGTTCAGCGCCCTTTGCTAATAGGCTTGGGAGGAAGATTCAACCTACTCAATTTCTGCCCTAGCTTGACAAGGTTTTTGCTTCATAAACGTTGGAAGGAATTCTTTCAGGCCGTTGAGGATCAAGAGAAGGTGTTGGTTCCTTTGATAAGGGCACGAAAGAAAGTGAAAGAGGAGAGATTGAGCAAGAGTAAAGAGGACAAAGAGGAAGCTGATGATGAGGAGCATCTTTTGGCGTATGTTGATACTTTGCTTGATCTTCAACTACCGAAGGGACAAAGGAATCTTACTGAACAGGAAATTGTCACTTTGAGCTCTGAGTTTCTCAATGCTGGAACAGATACTACCTCCACTGCTTTGCACTGGATTATGGCAAACATGGTGAAATATCCACATGTTCAAGAGAAGCTATTCATGGAGATCAAAAGGGTTGTGGGAGATGGAGAGGAAGAGGTCAAGGAAGATGATTTGCAGAAGATGCCTTACTTGAAGGCAGTGATATTGGAAGGTCTAAGAAGGCACCCACCAGGCCACTTTGTTCTGCCTCATAGTGCGAGAGAAGACACAGTCCTCGGAGGATTTTCGGTACCCAAGAATGCTACCATTAATTTCATGGTAGCAGAAATGGGGTGGGATCCGAAAGTATGGGAGGATCCAATGTCATTTAAGCCTGAAAGGTTCCTTAGCAGTGACAATAAAAGCGGGGAAGTCTTTGATATAACAGGAACTAGGGAAATCAAGATGATGCCGTTTGGGGTAGGGAGGAGAATTTGTCCTGGACTCTGCTTGGCCATGCTTCATCTGGAGTATTTTGTGGCAAATCTGGTTTGGAACCTCGAATGGAAGGCTATGGATGGAGATGAGGTGAGCTTGGAGGAGAAGCAGGAGTTTACAATGGGGATGATGACTCCATTGCAGGCCCATATTTATCCTAGGAAAAGATAAGATACTGATTTTTACTAGGATATTATATATAGGTAATGGTCAGTCTAGCTTTTCTTTTTCTGGAAAGCCAGTCTAGCTTTTAATATCTGTCCAATGATTTACACATCCTTCTGATCCAGGACTTGTAAACCTTTGTCAGATAAGCTTCTATATGTTAAACCGGAATGATACGACTGATCAGCTCAGGGCAATTAGCTGGATAGTAAATTCTTCCAGAATTGTAGCAACAGCCTTCATTGATTTCACATATCTTAAGCCCTGAAATTCATGTGGCTGTTCATGGATTCATCTAATGTAAGTCTTATTAAATCAGAATGGAAAAGCTAATGTTATGTTCAGCTGCCTGGTGAAATTTTTCTTCATTTTTCTATTGGCTACTAAAATTACTCAAAGTTTTATATCATAAATTGGTTCAATTTATTTGTATAATTCTATTCAAGGAGTTTACAATGCCAGAATATGATTCGATTCCACGACCAAGTTTTTATCCTTAATTGATCAGCAACACAAAGTTTTTTGTCTAATACATCTACTGAGATTTTTTTTGGTTTATTTCTTGAATTAATTTTAAATGAATTTAGTGGAACCCAAAAGAGTAACTGATTGATAATCGAATTTAAGTAATTCAGCTATTTCAAGCCATTTTCATTCTGTGAAGACATCTTAAATTTCATAACCTAAATGATAAGATTGTCGAAATATAAGCTAAATTTGACATTATCTATGGGAAGCTTGGCAGTGTCCTATTTGGTACATTTATGACAATAAATGGATTGAGTTCTGGATTCATGTTTGGCTGGATACTGAATACAGGCGAGTTAAACTCCACTACAAGATAAATACCTTATTATTTCTAGTGCACAGCATTAATGTTGCGTCCATTGATCTGCAGATATGGGAATAATTCAATAAACGATGATAATGTCCCTTATGAATGAATCGACTACTTCAACTGATGGACAATAGATGTTATAAAGGGATGTCGGCGTGATCTACTTGCCTGGAAGAAGTGCGTGTATGGGTGTGTCTGTTTGTAATGGTTCCTCTTGATGGAAGGAATTGTTTCATTCCTTCCTTATAATGAAAGCAGGATGATAATCTTCCAAAAAAAAAATGTCAACTTAGGTTAAGAAATATTGGCCCTTGATTGATCTACTGGATAAGGTTGCATATTGGGCTCATGTTAAGCATTAACTCTCCTGGATTAGCCACCTGCTTTAATTTGTACTTGTGTTAAATCACGGGAACTAGGAAAAACTTTTGATTCTCAATCCATTTTAAACAATTTGGACACACCTTTTTTTTTCTGGCGAATTTGGGAAGGACATGGAAACTGAAGCAAGGTTCAAATAAAGACCGGTTAATCTGTTGTCTTTGATTTAGTGAATATTTAGATAACCAATAGACCTGAAAGAAAATTGATTCCAAGAGGCAGAGGAATTAGGGGGTACAGGCTTTTGTCGCTTCATCAAAAGTAGCGTTAGATAGGCAGTAAACCTGAAAGTGTAAAGTTGAAAAAATAGGCAAAGGGCCATCAATCCTTTTAGGTGCAAGCCCTTTAACTCGATCTTACATGTGATGCAAATACAAACTTGGGCATGCACGCTCAAATAGGAGTGTGCAAACGGTTAATTTGATTAATTCGATTTTAGATATATAATAATTGAATTAATCAAAATTTTTTAAAACAATCAAAATCGAATTGAATTAACCGAAATCGAATTAATTCGGTTAGTTCGGTTCGATTTTTAAAAACCGAACTTAACAAAAAAATTTTATTTGTATATATTTATTTATGTTATATTTTTTTAAATAAATCAATATTATAAAAATATTAAAAATGATTCTAAAAAATTATAATAAATAAAATAAATACTCATATAATTTATACGATATAAACAACAACAAATAATTTAGGTTTAGGATTTTTTTTATATAAAATCTCTACAATACCCTTATTTAGGTTGAGTTAGTTCGATTAGAAATTTTTCTAACTGAAACTGAATCGAAATAATTTTACTAATTCAACTATCTTGACCGAACTAACCGAAAAATCGAACTAATCGAACCTAAAAAATCGAACTCATTTCTATTCGGTTCGATTTATATTTACTCATCCCTACGCTCAAATGCTTTATTTTTTATCATGTTCAACCTTCAACTTCAACACCACTATGTTGATTTTGTTTCAAATAACAAGTTTAATATGGAACTAATAGCCAAAGCTTCATCTATAAACTTTCCATGGAGTAGTGCTTCAAACATATTCTCTTTCCATACATTAGAGGTAAATCTTTTTCCTCTTACCTGAAAGAGCATTACACAAAGTGAAAATTTTCGTATGCTTGATGCCGAAATAAGTACTTAAGAAATGACTTTGGACTTGAGTTATTCTACAAATAGTTATAATGATAAATGTAGTTATTATGCAGAAATAAATAATGATTCAAGAGCCCTATAGGAAAAGTTATATATATATATATATATATATGATTTTGATTTTAGCAAGTTTTACAAACAAATTAAATTGATAGTGGGTTTGGAAGATTTAGTCTTTTATTGTATTATGATAACAATTTAAAAGTTCATAGGAATTTTAAAAGATTTGGTAAATATCTTGGTCTAAAAAAATTGGAAAATTCAATTTGTTTGTTTCGAAATAGATTTGGTATACATAATAATTATTATTATTTAGAATATAAGATTATTGTTGCATATGTTGTATGTAACGTATAAGATTTTCTATTTCATAACAAAAACTAGCATGCTTGCTGGCTATGACAAGCCACAAGTCATTATCAACCAATAAGTAATATGGATTTAGTAGTGTTTGATATATATATAAGAGTGAGTTGAGAGATGAATGATTAAATGAGAACAATAAGCCTAACTAATGAAATTTTGAAAGATATCCACAATTGAATAATTGATTGAACAGGATTATTTGGTATACAAATAAATTTCAAGACTTTTCTTATCTTATAAAAATCAAGTTTGCACTATTCTTATCTTATAAAAATCTTTTTAATATATTTTTTACATAATGCTTATAAAAATCCCTTCACAATTTAAAAATACCCAAATAAATTTTTATGTTTATTACGTTTAATTAAATATATATTTATACTTTTATTTTAAATTAGATAAATTTTTATAACTAGTTTTAATTAATTATCATTAATTAAAATGACATATTTAATTTTATGTCATATTAAGTTGACATGTGATAATTGACAATAATATGACAAGCAAATGTGACACAATGATATAAAAATAATAAATATGAATTATCCATTAATTATAAAAGTTTATATGATTTAAAATAAAAATAAAAAACTTACTTAAATCTAATAAAAAAGATAAAAAGTTTATTGAATTTTTAAAAAAATTTAATTTTGTTAAAAAATCTATACTTCTATAACATAAGTAAAAGGAAGTCCTAAAGAGGCTTCTTCATTTACCCACGCGTCACTCAGACAATGATCACGTTTTTAATCTCTAAACCCATGAGTAAATCAAACTTTGCAAAAGAGCCAATCAAGCCACGATTCCCCACAATCAAGATCAAATTAAACTTCATGAAGGAAGTTTAAATTGCTTCAATGGGGTCCCAAGTGAGAAAATTAAATTAAAGCAACACAATAAAACAAAAATCTTTACCCTCTATTAATTCAGCCAACCCATTTTCATGCAAGTCCTTGGTTTTGTGTCAAATGCTTTTCATGCTCCAACGGGGTCCCCAAGTTTTGCAACGTGAATAGAGATGTCAACGGGTCGGATACCTTATAATTTCGAAATACCCAAACCTTAACCCTATTAAAAATTAATTACCCTAACTTTATTAACTATCCGAATAATTTAAAAATTATTACCTTAATCCTAACTCTAATACATTCCTACTACCCTATAATTACCCTAATCAGTTTAAATACTCGATTAAATAAAAAAATTATTAAAATCTTCTTCATGGCTACCCAATTACCTAATTAACTTTTCTAATCTTATAACTTCTCTTTAGATTTATATGTTATAAGTTTATATAAATAAAGGTATATATTATAATTAATAATTTTATGAGTTATAATTTTTGTAATGTTAATACAAAATAAAAAGTAAATATATTTATATTTAAAGTACATATATATATACACACACGCATACATAAAAAATATTTTAATATATAAAATAGTAATTATATTTCTTATAAATTAACACAATATATAAACTATATATATTAAAAGACATTACAAGTTAATTAATAATAATAGTTTCATGAGTTAATTTAATTAATTATAAGGATTTGTTCTTAATTTCATGAAATTAAAAAAAATATTTAGGTTCTAAAACTATTCTAATCTCAAAAGCTTTCTTTAAGTATATATATTATAAGATTATATAAATAATGGTATATATATTATAATTAATAATTTTATAGGTCATAATTTTTATAATGTTAACATAAAATAAAAAGTAAATATATGTATATTAAAAGTACATATATAATAGTAATTATATTCTTTATAATATGATATAATATTCAAATTATTTAAACATAATTAACAATCTAATAATTTTTTAATTTAAATATATTAATGTCATCATATCAATAATTAGAGTAACCATACTTTTCATATATTTGTTAATTTTTAACAAAAAAAATTACTTGTAAAGTTGATAAAATTGTAAATTTTTAATTTAATTATTAAAATAATAATAAAATATTTATAACTATTAATCAGATTCGGGTAATGGGTATCCAAAGAGTGGTACTCGAACCCTACCCGAATCCTATTCGGATAGTAAAATCACTATCCCGAATCCTTTTATAGAATATCTTAATTCGATATAATCGGATAAAGTACTCACAAGTACTCTATAATAAGGTACCCGTTAACATCCCTAAACATAAAAGGATAAAAGAGCGAAGTCCGTGTTGCGATGTGTTTGGTGTCTTGAGCCGCACATTTTTCAGACGAGACACGTGTGTGGTCTTAATGGAATGACGTGCTTAGCTTGCTTTTCATGCATTCGTTTCATGTCTGACTTGATTTTCAAATTTAGGTGAGGAGTTTTTCTTTATTTATTTTGGTTACTCCAGAAACTTCCATTCTTCTCTTTAGAGTTTGCGTCCTTCATTTTTTGGTTTGTATGCTCTGTTGTTGGTGATTTCTCTCTTTGAGGTTGGTTGGTTTGCTTTCCTGTTTCCTGTACTTTGTGTCTTTCTCTGTTTTGATTTTGCGTTTTTCTTCTCTAGGGTTTTCTTTCCATTTTTGACTACTACCTATCATTTCCCAGTTTTGTTTTGTCCCTTTTTTCTTCTTTTTGGCTTTCATTGTTCTTTCTTGGTTCCATTATATATATATATAAAGTTTATTACTCCCATTTCAGTTTGGGTATTTTTAAAAAATAATTTTTCCTTCATCTATATTAAAAGGAAGGTCCAAAAGAGCTCATGTATTAAGCCACACGTTTTTTTCAAGGTTTTGGACTGTGGGTTGAAGTGAATTTGGAGAGAGTTTTAGGCTTGAAAGAAAATATGAAAGGGGTTATGCATGTATCAATTGGTTTTTGTAGGGATTTCATTAATTTTGCTTTATCTTTTCAACATTCTTGATGAATCGATTAGTTTTTAAAAAAAATCTTCTCATCCTTCCATGAATTCAACAGTTATAGTTAAGATTGAAATTATCCTATCGGAGAACGTCTCTCTTCATGATTACAAAATATCATGGCCCCAATCTTTTCCTTAGCTGTTCATGGTCAGGGTCCTGATAATCAACCATGCCTGGCGCTGCTGGAGGTGTTCTTGGTCGCTTCAAGACTGATACTGTTCAAATGGATATTCAGAAAATATCATGGCATACGCCTACTAAGACAGTTATATAATCTGACATCAAGAGGTCATTTTGGCAACCTTGTATGGTATTCGAAGACATAGCAAAAGAGAAAAATAATTAATGTCTAGTAGCAATTGTCCATTCTGCCAGTCTGTGACAAGCTATGTCCAATGAATCAGAATTGAAGTTCCAACATCGATTTTGTGGAAAAGGATTTTTTATTGACACATTTAGTACTCAAGAGATCATATATGCAAACTAAAAAAAATGGGGTTGGGGCCATATCATAGGGCACATAAAATATGGGGTTGGGGCCATATCATAGGCCATGTGCCCCAACAGTTGCACTTCAATTATTCTTTACTACTGCTTGTCCATTTATAAAGGAAGACATGCGAAAGGTAGAAGAAAGCGTCTGTATATTATCACAACATCAATTGAAATCTCTCTTTTTTTGTTGGTTTTACTTGAGAGTTGTGAGATCTTTCAACAACAAAGGCTGAAAGAAAATCTTTCAACAAAATCACTTGCAATGATGAAAGCATAGAAATTATTAAAGCAGACATGACTGCAATAGTTTAATACGTTTGAAATAATATAAGATAGAGAGAAACTTCTGTATGTAATGAGAAACAAATCTGAAATGTAAATTTGAACATGTTTCCGTTTCACATATTTTGAATGGCTTTGTAATAAAGCTCTAAAAGTGTGATTTAACCATTAGCAGAACCAACAGCTTCAACGACATTATTATCCTAAAATGAGCCAAGTTTCAAGCTAATATATATTAAAAGTCTCCCCTAAAAGGAGTAATTAGTTAGCATCTGGTTCTCCCAATTGAATAACACGTGACACTCAATTACTATGAAAAGGAGCTACTTTGGAAGGCTTTATATTGCTCGGGGTTGCTAAATGAGGACCACGTTGCTTTCTAATTTGAGGGTTTGAGGTGGGTTTCAAAAGCCTTGAGCAGGTCGGGTTCAACGGGCTTGGATTTGGTTTGACCAGCCCGATTTGCTTCAAGTGGAGAGGAGATTTTTGGGTAGTTTCTCGGTCTTCGTTGAATTTTGAAGGGCTTTTTGGGTCTTTTCATTTTTTTTTTCTCTTCTTTTTGTTAAGTTGCCTTTCGGTTTTCATGTTTTGTAGAGGACATTTTTTGTATTTTCCTTTTTTTACCTATTCCAAAACTTTCTTTTTTTTTTGTCTTGTTAGTTTAGTTATTTCTTTGCTTTATTCCAGATTTTTTTTTGGAGGAAAGAAAGTTTTATTAGATTCTAATCAGGTGAGGGAGACATATCCCAATATATCGTTCATCAGTAAATTCCTAATACCTAGTGATAGAACATCATATAATACATAGTCATTTTCTATATCAAAGCCCTTATTAGCCATGCAGTCAGGCTAGAATCTTTCCTTCTCCAAAAATAGGCCACGTTCTAATCTCCCATTGACGTTGAAGTAGTTATTTTTTCTTTGTCATCTTCGTTTATTTCTTTCTTTGCTTTATTTCAAAACCTTTTTTTCTTTTTTTTTTATTTACCTTCTTCCTTTATTTTTTTCTTTGCTTTCTTCTCATCGTTTTCTTCATTATTTCTTTTGGTTTCTTGCTTTGTGTGGTTTTTAGGTCTGTTTTCTCTGTTTATTTTGGTTTTTTTTTTTTTTGCAATTCTTTTCTTCATTTCTTAATGTTTTGAACTCGATTTACTCAGGTTTGTTTCCATTGTTTTTTACTTCTTTTCTTTTATGTTTCTTTCGTTTTTCTTGCTTCTTTAAGTTTTTTTATTTAATGCCATGTTCAATTCTCTTTCCCAAGTTCTCTACAGTCTCTCATCTCTTGCTTGCTCCATTCTTTTCGTCTTCTTCTCCTCCTTTTCCATTGCTCTTTTCTATAGGTCGGCCTCTTCTTCTTTTATTAGCGAGAATGGTTTTGTTTTAACAGTTAATTCAACAGTATGTTATAATCAGATGTTAAGCTATCGAAGTAATTATGATTGATGCTAATAATATCCTAATGAAAAAGCTTCTTTAATTAGTGTACGATCTATCATTAAATTTTGATATTTGCTTACTTATTCTCTGTTTCATTAATGATATTGTTGACCTTTCATTAAGGTAATTGCACCTAAGGTTTCAGTTACTACCAAGCCCATATTGTGATTTTTATGCTCTGTGGGTTTTTTTTTTTAAACGACGTTATGTGGTGAGATATTATTGTTTTTAATTTATACTCATTGTTATTCCGGTACATATACAGAATAGTGGCTTCATTTTCGTGCATTTGCATATGTTTGTAATGTGGTTTGTGACTTATTATTTTTTTTTATTCTTGCCAGTTCATCCTTCAGTTGCATATCGCTATTTTTTATTTGTTATTGAGGTAAGTGAAATGAAACATATTTAAGATATTCTATCTCCACTGCAAAAGAATTGATTAACTAAAAACTTTGTGCAAAGACCAAGAAACTTCAAGTCAGCAAAGTAATTTTAAATTTTAAAGAAACAAAATGAAATACACATTCCTACTTCTTGTCTTCATCTACAAGCTATTAAAATTGAGTTTTCTTTATCTTCAAACTATTAAAATTGAGTTTTCAAATACCATTCCATCTTCAATTGGATTCCTATTTTTGGGATGATTGTCTTAAATCTTTAAAGCGTGAGTTTTCGGAGAACTATTTGTCCACAACTAGGAAATCTCTCTTTGGTATTTCCATGGCTAAATCATAAAAAGAATTGAAAATCCAAACAAATGCTCTATCATATGTGTGGGTCCCTTGAATGTGGAAAAGTTGGAACCTATTTAAGTAATGCTCAAGTCCCATTTTAATTATCCTACCTTCGACCACGATACATTCACTCACTATTTTTTTATGATTAAAATAAGTTCATGATATTATTCTATTGTGAAACCATGTCATCATATTATTTTATTACCTCATTTATTGTGCTTTCAATAATCATTGTTATTGGTTTATAATTTTCATTTGCTTTCAATTATCATGATTGTTTGCATCATTAATTCAACCCATTTGTTATGTCAGTTTGTTCTTTGAAAAGACTCTCAGGAATAAGAAACTTGATTTTTTTTTCGTTTTTATGTTTAACTAATATATTTGGATTGATGCACCTTTTTTTTGTTCTTTTTCTGCTTTCACATTTTTTGCTTTGATGATTCATTTGGTGATTATTAGTTGATAATTTTGTTTGTGATGATTAATACATTGTTGTATTTTATTTGTTGATCATTATATTATTCTTGTAATAAAGTTTTAGTCTGTCAAACAATATAACTTATATATTTTCTTTATCAATTTTCTCCCATGATTTTATTTGCTACTTTGTTGTATAGGAATTGAAAATTACTTTCTTTTTATTAATTTCTCTTTAATTTCCATATTTTGTTATTTTGCTGTATTGTTTGCGTAAGTTTGAGATCTATGTTGCCCACTTACTGCAATTTTTATTGATTCTTTAATTTTTTTTTTTGAGAGAAAAACAAAAGTAAGTTTTGTGTTGGCTTCCTGCAATAAAAATTTTTATTATCAAGTTTTGTTTGATTGTTAAGCTATTGAGCTTCAATATGTTTGATAATATTTCAATGTAGTTTGGTTAAGTTACATACCATGTTAGTTTCTTCATGCAAATTTTGTTCTTTCTCTATCTACTTTGAGAGCCAAATGAGGTTGCCCATAATATTGGTGAAGTTAATGGTGATGTATATTGTGAATATCTATGGTCTTGTTCATTACATATAGAATTCTGGATTAGTATTATCTTATCTTACTTATTGTTTTATTCAATAGAAATTGAAAGTTTTTTTGTTCATTTTTATTTCATTTTTTGTTTGTTTGGCTGTATATTTATTGACTAACCTTCATTTTTTTTTAAGCCAGAGTTGAACCATTTCATTAGCTATGCAAAAGATCAGGACGACTCAATAAGTTTAAAGGCATAAAGCGAAATATTCAACGAGGTCTTTTTGTATTGAAATTAAAAAAATTATTAAATTTTATTCTTCTAGTCATTTGAGATGCAAAATTTTTATATTTTTTGAATGACTAATACAAAATCAATAATCGAAATTTTTAATTCAAATAAATCAACTATCATATAAAATAAAAGTAATATAACAATATAACATAAATTAAAAATTAAAGTAAAAAAGTTTGTAAATATTAGAACAATGATACCTAATTGTTGAATGTTTATTGCAAACCGCAAATGAAATTCACGACTTTATAAAGATAATAATATAATGGACTTCTTGTGTATTCTGTAAAAGAAGAAGGAAGAAATAGCAAATGAAAAAAGAAGAATTTAAAAGTAAATATTCTATATTTAAAAAGAAATAATCGGTTTTATATATAGGAGAAAAAATAGTTGTTAAAAATATGTTGATTGGACATAGAAAAAATAAATGAGAAAAAAATAATTATTGAAAATGATTAAATACACATGATCGCCAGTTAATTAAAAATAATATAGTATTTTAAAAATTAAAAAATGATAGAAAATTAAAATTTATTAAACACATAATTAAAAAAATAAAAAATAAATAATTTTATTAATTATTTTTTAATTTTTATATATTTTTAATATAATAAATTATATTATAAAATTATAAAACCTTTCTACTCGGGGGTTTAATGCCCTTGCTTGGATGGCTATAGTCAAGGGCCGGCCCTGCAAAAGATACATCCAAGAGGAGGACAATAAGCCTCCAACCACCGAAAGAAGAGTCTGCACATATCAAAAACACAATCTGTAGCAGCTGGATCTCTCTATGAACCCAAAAAACAAAATATACATCCACCCTACAACCACAAAAGGTTTGGAAAACCTTGGACAAACCGAAGAGGATCTAGCCGAATAAAAGAGCACAAAACCACCCTTGTACAGCACGACAGTTCATTCACGAAAAAAAACTCAAAATCTCTGTACATTGTGCAAATGAAAACCCTGTATTCCATGCAACCAAAACAATCCCCCGTTGTCATAACATGAAACCCTGCTTCATCAGAAAAGTTCTTCAATACTCCAACACCAAAAGTGACTGACAGATAGCCCAGTGACAAACTGAACAGAGAAAAATGCAGCCAGAGATAATGTTTTTGGCTGCTTCATTTTTAATCTTTGTAGATTTTATTGTTTTTGGTGCTTCACTATTTTGTTTTCAGAGTTGTAATTTTATATTTTCTCTTCTTTTACCCTTGCTAAATGGAAATTAAAACTTACTATTTCCTGCTTCTTCTATTTCTTTTATTCTAAGATAATGACAAAGAAAGGATGTTGAGAGTCTCTTAACCTTAAAGAAATCTTTTTGTTATATAGATTGATAGACTGAGTACTCAATGAACAGTTTTGGATTGAGGTTGATTGGACAAATTGCATATTGTCAACTCCCCATCCAACCTGCATATAAATTGTTTAGATAAATTAGCACTAAAAAAAAAACCATTCACAAAATCATATAACTCTCATAGTAATTTTTTGTAATGGTGATATATATTTTGGAGTTTTGAATTTGTTTACAACCTCCAAAAACACTTTGAAATTTTTTGTAAAACTATTAGTCTAATCAACATTAGAATAATCCTCTAAGAATACATATTAGTAACTAAATTTGTACATGAAATATGTCAATGCATGAAACAATCTCTATAAATATATTTATTAAAGAATTTTATGTTCAAAATATTTTTGTATTATTATTTATATATAAAATTTTAAATATTTCTTTTATTAATTAATTAAATTTTTTAAAAAAATTATTAAATTTTAATTAAATGAAAGAAACTAATCCTCAACATTTCCTTCATGAGTACAAATCTAGTATGGAACATCATAAAATTCATAATCCTTATATATGAATAAGCCTTTGTTTGTCAAAAAGTCAGCTACGGTATTTCCTTCTTTAAATATGTGTCTCATTGCTAAATATTTTTTAATTAATTGGATATTCCTGCGCAAATATTTTATTCAAAAGCGTATCTTTCGATCATTATGCATTGAACAATGCACCACCACCACAAATGAAGACGGAGACACTCTGGGCCTAGAAAGTCAGAAAAACCTCAAAATATCTTTTTGTCACATCTTCTCTACTTTTCCCAAGCTCCAAAAGCCATGGAAACCTGGTTCCTCATCGTTCTCACGATCTCTATTTCTCTCCTTCTCAAGGCCTTCCTCAACCTCTTCTACCCTTCCAAAAAGCTTCCCCACACTCTCCCTCCAGGCCCTCCCACTTTCCCTATCATCGGCAACATCTTATGGCTCCGCAAGTCTTTCTTCCAAATCGAACCAATCCTCCGCCACCTCGGTACAAAGCTTGGCCCCATGGTCACCATCCACATAGGTCCTCGTCCCGCCATCTTTGTCTTCGATCGTTCCCTTGCTCACCAGGCTTTGGTACAGAGCGGTTCACTATTTTCAGACCGCCCCAAAGCTCTTCCTACTAATAAGATTATGAGTAGCAACCAACATAGCATCAGCTCCGCCTTCTACGGCCCTACCTGGCGGCTTTTGCGGCGGAATCTGACGTCAGAAATCCTCCATCCTTCACGTATAAAGTCGTATTCTCTTGCACGTAAATGGGTTTTGGAAATCCTTTTTGATGGTTTACAGTCAAAGGCTGAAACTGGTGAAGCAGTTCAGGTTTTGGCTCAATTTAAATATGCTATGTTTTGTTTATTGGTTTTGATGTGTTTTGGTGACAAGCTTAGTCAAGATCAAATCAAAGAGATTGAGGCGGTTCTGCAAAGGGTGCTGTTAGGTTTTGGAAGATTCAATATACTTAACTTTTGGCCTAGAGTGACCAAGGTTTTGCTTCGTAAGAGGTGGGAGCAGTTTTATCAGCTGCGTAAAGATCAAGAAGATTTGCTGATTCCTCTGATAAGAGCAAGAAAGAAAGCTAAAGAGGAGAACTTGACTAAGAAGGCAAGTGATGATTATGTTTTAGCATATGTTGATACTTTGTTGGATTTGGAGTTACCGGAGGAGAAAAGGAAGCTTGAGGAAGGAGAAATTGTCAGTTTGGCCTCTGAGTTTCTTAATGGTGGCACTGACACGACCTCCACTGCTTTGCAGTGGATCATGGCAAATTTGGTGAAGTACCCTCATGTTCAAGATAAATTATTGCTTGAAATCAAAGGGGTTGTAGGAGATGGGGCGGAAGAAATCAAAGAAGATGATTTGCAAAAGATGCCTTATTTGAAAGCAGTGGTTTTAGAAGGGCTAAGAAGGCACCCACCAGGGCACTTTGTGTTGCCTCATTGTGCGACAGAAGACACAGTCCTGGGAGGATTTTTGGTCCCAAAGAATGGAACTGTCAATTTCATGGTGGCCGATATGGGGTGGGATCCAAAGGTGTGGGAGGATCCAATGGCATTTAAGCCTGAGAGGTTCTTGAGAAGTGATGATGGTAGTGGGGAAGTGTTTGATATAACAGGGAGTAGGGAGATTAAGATGATGCCTTTTGGTGTTGGGAGAAGAATTTGTCCTGGAATTGGCTTAGCCATGCTTCATTTGGAGTATTTTGTGGCAAATTTGATTTGGAAATTCGAATGGAAGGCCATGGATGGAGATGAGATTAGCCTGGAGGAGAAGCAGGAGTTCACAATAGTGATGAAGACTCCATTGCGGGCACACATTTCACCAAGGGAGAGATAAGGTCTTGATTTTCTATCAAGAAATTAAATACTATGTTTAGGCATAGGGTCAGATGTCACTTTAACTTTTAATTAATGTGCTGTCCTCGCTTGTATGCTCTGTATGACTTTGTAAAACTTTCTGTTTTTTGGATAGATACTATATGACTTTATGAATTTGTCTAATCAGAAATAATTGTGAATGGGGCAACCTTGACAGTTACTTCTCACTGAATAATAGGCAACAAACTTGATTATTGTCACACCATTTAAGCTTTTAACAAAAGGCAAGGTATTCTGGTTTTAGGTCAAGTTGTCCTGAAATTTCTGTGGCATTTCTTGGATTCCTGTCATGCAAAGTTTCATTAAAAAAAATGGAAAAAGTTAAACTTTTATTGAGTTGTCTTTGAACTTTCCTTCATATTAAATAATTAATAATTATCACGTCTAGTCGTATTATTATCATAAACTACTACGATTTTTTCCTGCATACTCAGGGAACTTCATACATAGTTGACATCTGTTTTGCTCTTGTTTTCTATGTTGTCTGTATCTTACAAAGGTTTTATTACGACCATTGAAAGATAGTTATAGCCTCGCATTTTTTCCCTTAAATATATTTACAAAGGTCAAATCAAATTTTCAATGATTGCCAAATTAAAATGTAGCAGCCAATTGGTATATTTACCTTGTTACGACCAAGTTTTAATACTTAATTGATCAGCGACACAAAGTTTTGTTTCTAATAGATCTACTACGATTATTATTATTTTTTGTTTATTTCTTGAATTAATCGTAAAAGAACCCAGAAGAGTGACTAATTGAAGTAATTTAGATATTTCGATTCATTTTCATTCTGCCAAAGACATCTTAAAGTTTCAAAACCAATTATTAGTGAGGTCAAGGAGCAATAACTATGAGACGAAAAGTGATTCCGTCTTGAATTGGAGAGAGGGGTGCTATTTGAATCCGGTGATAGGAACACGAAGGAAGAATAGAAAAAAAAAAAAGAAAAAAGAAGAAGCCATAGGAACGACTATGGGTGCACGAAGAAAGAAAAGAAAAGAAAAGAAAAGTAGTGGATTGTGTGACAACTTGGATATCCAGACTTGAAGAAAAGGTACCCATGTTACAATTCCAATATTAATTGATTACTTGTTTTAAGTTAATTAAATTAATTAATTTATTAATTAACTAATATTTTTGTCAAATAATGTAAATTAATTAATTTAATTTTTTAAAACTTAATTAATTTACTAAAAATAAATAATTAGTAATGTCACATATTTTAATATTTGAATAATTAATATATAAATATTATATTATATTTATTATGTTATTACTTATTAATTTAAGAGATAACGTAAAAAAGTTAAAAATTTACATTAAAAAAATATAAATTTATTCAACTTTATATTTTCATATATAATTTTATAAATTTACATAATATTCTCAGCAAAGCATTTCCAAACCAAACACTACAATACAATCACATTCACAGCAATCATTATTTTTTTATGCTATAAAACACGTGACAATATTATCTTTTTAACAATCACATTTCTAGTAAAATATCAATCGCCACACAAATCCTTACAATTTTACTTCTCAACAATTTAATTAAAATTTCGTTTAATTGATATTTATCATCAAAGGAGCCACTTTCATTTTGCCAAGACATCCTAAATTTCACAACCTAAATTATAAGGTTGTCGAATATAAGCTAAATTATATTTTAAAATCCTTATCAATCCGTTTGGTTGAATTATATCTAATTAAATGAGAGCAAAGATTAAAAGTTTATATACCTTGCATATATATGGGAAGCTTGGTTGTGTCCTATTTAGTACATTTATGGCATTAAATGGATTGAGTTCTGGATTCATGTTTGGTTGGATACTGAATACAGGTGAGTTAGACTCCATTACAAGACAAAATAACTTATTTTGTAGTGTACTCCAGCAGCATTGTTGCCTCCTTTGATGATAATTTCTCTTATGAATGAATCCACTACTTACACTGATAGACAATAAATGTCAACTTAGGTTGAGAAATATTGGCCTTTAATTGAACTACCTTAAAAGGTTGCATATTGGGCTCATGTAAAGCATTAACTTTCCTGGACTAGCCACCTGCTTTCTTGTGAATTTAGGAAGAGCATGGAAGATAAAGCAAGGTTCAATATAAACTAGTTAATCCCTTGTCTTTGCTTTAGTGATTGAAGTTAAAAATTAAAATACACATATGAAAATCGTAGTCCATAGCACTAAGCGTCGATATTCAGGCACCCATATCAAAGGTACTAAACATAGTCTCACATGCGGTTGTAGTCAGCTCACACCCTCTTAGCTTAACACAGGCCCAGTCAAGGTCTCAGACTTTTATAGACCTTATGATGTGCTTAGGGTAATAGGGTCACAAAAACCACACTATCGTGCTATAGTGATGGATTCACGAAGTACCAGTTTTCAGTGTTAATTTTGTGCAATGATGCTGAGCGATGGTCGATAAAACAAATCCATAAGATTTCTAATATAGAGGATCCACGAAAATGGCAATCGTATAATATATGACTCGAATCATTACTTACTAGGTGTGAGCAGTGAATTTATACTTAGAAACTAATTGGGAGGAGAGAGTAGCCAAAAAGAAAAAGTTTAAAAAAGCATACTTGGTAATTCACTCAATATTTTACAAAGAAAAATTATAACTAAAAACTTTGATAATTGAAACTTGATCTTTCCTAGTGAAAGAGTTGTCTTATATAGGCATTATAAGATCACATAACAACAAACTAATCATTATTTGTGATAGTGACTTGACACTTATAAAGTTCTTATAACAAGATTAAAATTACATTATATATTAATTATTGGTGCACATTTTTTTAAAAATTATAAAAATAAAAATATAAAAAAAATATAATTTCTTTTCATTCCTTTTGAGGTGACGTTACTTTTAAAGAAAGCATTGGAGTCCTTTATTTTTTGTCTTGATGCATTTATTTGCTCATGACTTGGCACTCTTGAACATAGACTGAATTTTGATCTTTTAGGCTTTGGATTTTTGGGTTTTCATGGGCTGTCGAATGGGAAATTGAGATGGCTATTGTCTGCTCCAGGGGAGAAGTTGTAGTCGAATATTTGTTCAAGGGATCTGTTTGTTGCTTCCATTTCATCTTCAAGAGATACTTTTTCACCTTTGCTAGTGGATGCCTTGGTTATTCTTGGCTTTAGGCATAGCTCATTAACAAAAATGTCTTCTGGATCAAAATCATCACCCAAGTCATATGGATCATTCTTAAAATCATAGGCATAGGGGTCTTGGGTTTGTTGGAAGCTAGCTCGAGCTTTTGACTGGGCTTTTTGAATTATAGGTGTTTGTCAATTTGAGTTCCATTGAACTGACTTCAGCTTGGATAGATTGAACTTGAAGACAAGATCTAATGGTTTTATGGTTGGATTTTTATGTTTGTCTTCGTAGATTTGTCTGTTAACCCTTAATTGAGTGATGTAGCTTCCAAGGTATTCCTTTCCAGGTTGGTCATGAAGCTGGGGCTAAATTTCCATTAGAATGGCTATGTTCACCTCATAGAGTTGTTTTTTATCTCAACATACTCTTGAGGATGGAAATGAATTTCATTATGGAAGGAGTGGGGTTGGCTAGAGAAGATGGTCATACATGGAAAGTATTGGATAGCATCTGTATATTTGTAGAGCTTGTGAAATATGGTGAGAATATACCTATGATCCTTATAGAACTTTTAATACGTTGTAAGCCATTCTTTTCAAATAGGGATGGGCTTGAACCAGTTAAGAAAATATTTGAGATGGTCATAGTGCAGGTCAAGAATGTGTTTGTTAGGCCTAAATATGTTGTTAAATTTATTGAGAGTTCACGTGAGAAGGTCAAATGAAAATTCAATGATACCGTAGTACAAGTGATAGAAATATCAAAGAAAACAAAAGGAGTTTTTTGAAAAAAGTTGTCCGGTAGGAAAATAGATGGATGAATGAGTATTTGGGAAGGATTCCTGTAACAAGACTGAAGTTACATTATAGGCAAAGAAATTAGGGTTACAGGCTTTTGTGGTTCATCAAAAGTAGTGTTAGATAGGCAGTAGACCTAAACGTGTGAAGTTGAAATAATTGGTAAAGGGCCATCTATCCTTGTAGGTGCAAGCCCATTAACTCAATCTTAATCTCACATGTGATGCAGATGCAAATACAAACTTGGCATGCACGTTTCAAATGCTTTTTTTTTTTTTATCTTCAACCTTCAACTTCAACATCACTATGTTCATTGAAGTAAAATTTTTTTAGAATCACAAAAAGTGAAAATTTTCGTGCTCAAACAATTAAAGTATTTAAATAATTCTATATTCCTATATATTTTTTAATATAATTTTTATATTTAAAATCAAAATAATTTAATTTATTAATTTTAAAAATTAAAATAATTTAGTCTCTTTTCATGATATCGTTTAATTTTACCATTAAAAGAAATAATATCAACGACTAAATTAAAGAAAATACATGATAATAAAAATTATTGGGATACTTTTACCATTGCATACTATGTTTAGTTATATAAATAGAGACCTTATATATATATATATGGCATATCGGAAGATTTATTGATATGTTTTTGGGACCCATGTACTGTTAATCTTTTATTGTTCAAATCAAGATTAAATAATAAGAAATGAGTTTATATTTGATACATTTGTCAATGCATAAATTCTATATAGGATTAGTGAACCAAATGTTATAACTTCAATATAAATAAATTTAAAAGTTGAAAATTCTCAAAAATAAATAATCATAATTTTTAAAGTAAGTTATAGATGAATATTAAAAGGTACTTTTTTATAAAAGCATATTAAAATGTATTATTACTTTATATATTAGTGAAGTTTTTGAATTTCATAAAAGGGATTAGATGTAATTAATTAATTATTAATTTCCATAAATATGCTCAATGGAACACATTTAAAACTCTATCTCGAATGTAGAGGATAAATTGGAATACACAAATCATTTCTTACTTTTCTATTTATTTGCTCATTTTAGAGTTGTTCAAATTGGGCCAACTCAACCAATTCAATAGTTTAGCCCACTCTCTTTCTTCTCTTTTCCCCCTTCTCTCCCAAACAAACACTTTCTGTCTCTCTTTTCATGGCCAAAATTAAAAAAAGTTAAATTGAAAGTTGTCACATAAACTGGTTCAAAATTGACCCGCAAATAATTAAAAGTTTGAGATTAATTATTATGGTTGTAAATAAATTTTAAATATACATTACACCTTATATATTTTATACATTTATATTAAAATAATATATTATTTTAACATATTAATGACTCGTAGTTAGGGTACATGCTAATAGGATGAAAATACAGTTGAACTTATTTCAAGTTGTTCCTATATATCATATTTTATACATCCTTAAAAGTAGATTCATTTATTTTTTGTTGTTACGTAGAGAAGTAGACTGATTTGTTTAGTAATAATTTAATTTTCATATTTTCACTTATCCATAAAAAAGATTTTCATATTTTGACCAATAAGAGGATAATAAAATTATTCTTTAAATTTTATTGATAAGTAATTATTCTTTAAAATTTTAAACACAAATATATATACATCATATTTTTATTTTTATATAAAATAAAATCCATTGTATTTTAGCAATGAAGATTATTCTTATCTAAGAAAAATCATAGAGCCATAGGAAATAGTTCAAGATTGTTTGATAAAATCAAGTTTGGTCTATTCTTATCTTATAAAAATCTTTTTAATATGCTTTTTTTGTATAATATTCAAAAAAGTTTTTGAAAGTTTTAATTTTTTTTATTTTTTAATATATTTAATTAAATTTTTATATTTTTATTTTAAATTAAATATATTATTAATTATTATTAATTTTTTTAATTAAAATAACACATGTTATTTTATATCACAAAACATTAATATATGACATGATAATATGACAAATTTACTTTTCACAAGTGTTATATGAATAGAAATACGATAGATGCTATTTTGATTAATAAAACTTAATTGATGTATAATGATAAGAGTTTATTTGATTTAAATAAAATTAAAAAAATTGATTGAATATTATAAAAAATAAAAATTTAATAAAACTTTTTTAAAATATTATATTTCCTTTAAGGGACTATAATTTTTTTGGTAAAAAATCTTTTATTCAAAAGCATATATTTTGAGCATCGAATAATGGATACTGGTCAATGCACTGAACAATCCACCGACAGAGACACCCTTGAAACTCTAAACTTAAAAGGTTTTCTTGTCATATCATCTCTACACTTTAACCAAAGGCCAAAAGCAATGGAAACTTGGTTCCTCTTCCTTCTCACGATCTCTATTTCTCTACTTCTCAAGGCCTTCCTCAACCTTTTCTACCCTTCCAAAAAGCTTCTCCACACTCTCCCTCCAGGCCCCGCCACTTTCCCTATCATCGGCGGCATCTTATGGCTCCGCAAATCTTTCTTCCAAATCGAACCAATCCTCCGCGACCTCCGTCCAAAGCTTGGCCCCATGGTCACCATCAATATCGGTCCTCGTCCCACCATCTTTGTCTTCGATCGTTCCCTTGCTCACCAGGCTTTGGTCCAGAGTGGTTCACTATTTTCAGACCGCCCCAAAGCTCTTCCTACTAATAAGATCATGAATACCAATCAACATAGCATCAGCTCGGCCTTCTATGGCCCCACCTGGCGGCTTTTGCGGCGGAATCTGACGTCAGAGATCCTCCATCCTTCACGGATAAAGTCGTATTCTCACGCACGTAAATGGGTTTTGGAAATTCTCTTTGATGGTTTGCAGTTAAAGGCTAACACTGGAGAAGCGGTTCAGGTTCTGGCTCAATTTAAATATTCTATGTTTTGTTTATTGGTTTTGATGTGTTTTGGTGACAAGCTTAGTCAAGATCAAATCAAAGAGATTGAGGCGGTTCAGCAAAGGGTGCTGTTAGGTTTTGGAAGATTCAATATACTTAACTTTTGGCCTAGAGTGACCAAGGTTTTGCTTCGTAAGAAGTGGGAGCAGCTTTATCAGCTACGTAAAGATCAAGAAGATTTGCTGATTCCTCTGATAAGAGCAAGAAAGAAAGCTAAAGAGGAGAACTTGAATAAGAAGGAAAGTGATGATTATGTTTTAGCATATGTTGATACTTTGTTGGATTTGGAGTTACCGGAGGACAAAAGGAAGCTTGAGGAAGGAGAAATTGTTACTTTGGCCTCTGAGTTTCTTAATGCTGGCACTGATACTACCTCCACAGCTTTGCAGTGGATCATGGCAAATTTGGTGAAGTACCCTTATGTTCAAGATAAATTATTGCTTGAAATCAAAGGGGTTGTGGGAGATGGGGCGGAAGAAATCCAAGAAGATGATTTGCAAAAGATGCCTTATTTGAAAGCAGTGATTTTAGAAGGGCTAAGAAGGCACCCACCAGGGCACTTTGTGTTGCCTCATTGTGTGACAGAAGACACAGTCCTGGGAGGATTTTTGGTCCCAAAGAATGGAACTGTCAATTTCATGGTGGCAGATATGGCGTGGGATCCAAAGGTGTGGGAGGACCCAATGGCATTTAAGCCTGAGAGGTTCTTGAGAAGTGATGATAGTAGCGGGGAAGTGTTTGATATAACAGGGAGTAGGGAGATTAAGATGATGCCTTTTGGAGTTGGGAGAAGAATTTGTCCTGGAATTGGCTTAGCCCTGCTTCATTTGGAGTATTTTGTGGCAAATTTGATTTGGAAATTCGAATGGAAGGCCATTGATGGAGATGAGATTAGCCTGGAGGAGAAGCAGGAGTTCACAACAGTGATGAAGACTCCATTGCGGGCCCACATGTCACCAAGGGAGAGATAAGGTCTTGATTTTCTACCAAGAAATTAAATACTATATTTCTTTTAATATCCTGTCCCCGCTTGTATGCTATGTATGTCTTGTAAAACTCTCTGGTCTTTAGATAGATACCATATGACTTTATGAATTTATTTAATGAGGAATAATTGTTAATGGGGCAACCTTGAGAGTTACTTCTCCATGAATAATAGGCAACCAACTTGATTGCTATCACACAATTTAAGCTTTTCACAAAAGACAAGGCATTCTGGTTTTAGGTTAAGGTGTCCCGAAATTTCTATGGCATTTCCTGTATTCTTGTCATGCAAATTTTCATTGGAAAAGAATGGAAAAAAGTTGTCTTTGATAGTGTTGTCTTTGAACTGTCCTTCATATTTAATAATTAATTACCAAGGTTAGTCGTAGTTATTATCATAAATACTACTCTTTTTTTTTTCTGCATACTCAGGGAAGTTCAAAGTTGACATCTGTTTTGCTCTTGTTTTCTATGTTGTCTGTATCTTACAATGGCTTATTTTGACCAGTCAAAGATTGTTGTAGCCCCAAATTTTTTCCCTTAAATGCATTTACATAAATCTGGTTTGAATTTGACTCCCCCTGTCAAATCAAATTTTCATGGAATGTAGAAAGTAAATGGTAGCAGCCAATTGGTCTACTGATCAATTACTTATTTTTACTTTGTTGAAGAAGTAGTGGCTTCAGAACATTCGATCCTAAACCTATGCAAATAAAGCAAATTACTAAACAGCATCCTAAGCATAGAAAGTTTAAAGTTTGGAAAGCAAGGCACTAAATCAACCATAAAAATCTAATTCTTCCATTTCAAGTCATTGGCTTGGACACATTCATATCCCTCCATGAAGTCTTCCGCGTGACATCTTGATGGAATGCTGTTTTGTCCTTTGTAAATATATGATACACAGTTCCCGCATGTAGAACTACACTTCAGAAACTTTACGTCCTTTTGTTTTTGAGTATATCTGCTTTCACTGATCTGCAATACGTCGAAAAAAGCTGAGTCACTATTGATGGCACTATGAATTGTATAACATGAGAACTCGGTTAATTTCATTGAATATATTTGCCCTGGCCTTGCTTTGGCCATGCTTCACTTAGAATATTTGTGGCAAATTTGGTTTGGCAGTTCGAGTGGACTGCTGTACATGGAGATGATGTTGACTTGTCTGAGAAACAAGAGTTCACTACGGTGATGAAATATCCATTAAAAGCTCATATAACTCCAAGGCTTGGATGAGGATTTTGTTGATTGTCTGCAGAAAAAGCTACAAGATTCTCTGGAAGCCTATATGCCTGCGGGCTGTACTATGTATTTGTGTATATATTAAACCAGTTTGATATTTACCTTTCTAAGCCTTAAATAAAGGCATCAGCCATTGTCCCCAAAGTAAACTTGGCAATGCAACCTCTAGGCAAGCAAATTATTTCACCTATTTGTTTCTAAGTTCTTTGTCTTGAAGGTTTTTGTTAAGATAGAAAACGCAACAAAGAAAAAAAAAAGGTCTGAATGAGAATATAGTCAAATTACTTATGTATTACTTGTGGGTATATAAGTGGATTTGGATGCATGATTTAAGGTTCTTCAAGACTTCTTATTTCACACTTGGAGAATGCATAAATTTAATTTGACGATGAAAACTTGTTTAATATTTAAACGATATATCTGTATCTTACGAGATAATATAAATACATAAAATTTTTTAATAAGATCTTTTGTCCTTAATAAAAAAAGTTATTATAAGCTAATTAATACCTATGAATAAAAAGAGTTATTGATGCATTAATTTCATATGCCTAGACTTTTAAGGAATTATGCTTTTGTTTTATGTGATTTGGCAAAATTAATGTTGTTGTCTTTTGAGAGTTGGATTTGAGCTGTATCGGTTTGGATGATCGGAGCTTGGCATTTTGACTTACAAGGGATGGGGCATCGGAGGCTTTATAGTGATTCTCTCCCCATACCTAAGTTAGTTTAGTAAGGGTTTAAACGAAAGAGAAAGAGGGGAGAGAAAGAAAAGATGAGATGAGACACCTGAAATAAATCAAATATTTTAGTATGATATGGTGTTTATATTTGAAATTTCAAATCTAGTATTACCATTCGAATCCACTTGTTATGATGAAAATATCACGTTCTTTAATCAAATTCACAAATCTATTCTATGAAGGTGAATTTTATAATATTAATCTTGAATAATAGTTTTTGAATTTAACATTTAATATAAAATCGATAAAGTTATATATTACACACGTTATTTACCTGATTTGTTTAACAAATATTTTGTTTTTTTTATAATTTTATTATTTGATCTTACAATAGGATGAACCTTATTATAACGATTGCGAATGAGACCTTTGACATAGATTTTTTTTTATTCTTAAATTATTTTTTTTGGATAAAATATTTTTATTTTTTTAAATTTTAATCGAAATTTTAAAAAAATTTATTAATTTTTAAAATAGATACTTCATTCTAAAAGTATAAACATCGTTAACAAAGATTATAAAAAAATTAAAATATTTTTTTATTAATTTAAAAAATTATTATTTTATATTTTTTTAAAAAATAAAAAACCCCCAACTCTCCTAAAAAAGAGGGAGCACCAGTGCTCCCTTTAAGGAGGCCCAAATTGGGCTTCCTAATGGGAGCACCTGCGCTCTTAAAGGAGCTCGATCGAAGCTCCTCAGGGGAGCTCTGATGCTCCCCAGATGAGAGTTTTTTTTAATTAATAAAAATAAAATAAAATAATATAATAATAATTTTAAAAATTAATCAAAGATAAAATTATTTTTTAATTTTTATCACATCATCAAATTAATAAAAATATTAACGATTTATTAATACCTAGATTTACGTGTCAATAAAAAATATTTATTTTAAAAATTAATAAATTTTTATATAATTACGATCAATACTTTGAAATGAAGTATATATATATATATATATTTTTAAGTTTGGAAAGTGAAAAACAATTATAATGGACATCTGGCCCATGCTCATACCAAACGGTCCATTAAACAAAATTTGGATCCTTTTTGTAATTCTTAGCCCAAAGGGCAAAACAGCGAATTTACAAAGTGTCGTTATAGATCCGGCCTCACTCTCTGAAAAACTCTATCCAGTTCCATCTTTCAGGTAAGCCCCAAATTCTTTTTCTCACTGTTTCTTCAATTGTTAATCAGTTTCTTCTAAAACGAAATTCCTTGTCCATTCCATCTTCACCATTTTTCCAGGGTCAGCCAAGAAATACCCAAAGCGAAAATGGCAATGGCAATGGCAATAACAACAGACAGTGGAAGTAGTGGATGGAGCATGGTATCTTTAAAGTCAGCTCTGCCGCCACTCACTTCCACGACTTCTTCAATTAAATTACCATGTCGCCGTCGTTCTACCAAGTGCCCTCAGCTTGTCCGTTCCTTCACTGCTCTCTCTCCTGTCAACCCTCTCCATTCCCTTGGCTTCTCTGGTAATACTAATGCTTCTGTCATCCACTTTGTTTTTTCTATATATAATTACTTCAATTTCGCTTTATTTTTGCTTTATAAGGTAACAGTTGGGTTGTGGTTTTTGCTCCTGGGCTTTTTACTCCAATAGCATCCGGTTTGAGTACCAAAGCAATTGAATAATTGAGAATGGAGGATTTTTCTTTTTTGGAGAATAAAATGCATGATTTTTACTTTTATGCAGAATGTTTATGGTAGACCTAGTGTAACAATTTAGTCATTTGGTCATTTTTAATCAATTACAGGGCTTTAATTGTTGTGTAATAGTATAATTAAAGTTGCTGTTAGCTGACTCTCTATGGCGATAAGCTAGAAATTAACTGCAAAGAATATGCTTAAATGTTTTGTTAGTCCCCTAGAAACTAAATGGGAGGAGGGCTTGGTTTATTAATTTGTTTTTATTCCATTTCTGGATGTAGAGTATTAAAATTGTTTAGGACTTTATGAAATACTTTGTTGTATTTTTCTAGGTTTTTTTTGTTATTTTCTGGGGTATGCTTGGTAGTTTGTGTTTATATTAAGGATTTGGGTTTTTGCTTGTAATTACCTTGGTTATTCTAGTTTCTGGTTGTTTTTGGACTAGGAATTGTTGAGTTCTCTGGTTTCTAATTTACTATGAATTAATGAAATTTGGATTATTGAGACTTTAAATGTTGCCTTTGATAGTTGAGATTTTGATATTAAAAATTGACTATTGAGAATTGAGATTGAAATTTATACATTATTTCTTGAGTGTTTTATTTGAGATCACTTGTTCAACATTGTTTCTACTCTTTAATAACTTCGTTTCATTTATCAGTAGGCAGTGGCATCATAGGATAGTTTTTTCTTTCAAGTTATGCAAAACAGACACTCTTCTGATCTTTAACTTTAATTATTATGTTACTCACCATACAAAACATTGGCAGACCTCAACAACTTTGAGCACAATTTCACCATAATTGATAATGGTTGTCGATTTTATGCTATGAGGCATGGAAGAAGAGTACCTAAACTCAACAGGCCTCCGGACCAGCGACGTGCACTCCTACGAGGCCTCACAACTCAGCTCCTTAAGTATGGTCGGATCAAAACTACCAGGGCTAGGGCAAGCACTATGAGGAAGTATGTTGACAAAATGATCACCTTAGCTAAGGATGGTTCTCTTCACAAAAGGAGGCAGGCTCTTGGCTTCATTTATGAGAAACAAATTGTGCACGCCCTCTTTGCTGAGGTGCCAGACAGGTATGGTGACAGAAATGGTGGATATACAAGAATTATTAGAACCCTGCCTAGGCGAGGGGACAATGCACCAATGGCATACATTGAACTTGTATAGGTACTTTCTGTTCTTAAGGAACATTGCATGATTGTATGAACAGTTGCCTGTTTTGATAGACATTAGTGCAGATGGACAAGGTTTGTCTCTATTATTATTTTTTTTTTTGAAGATCAAGGTTTGTCTTTATTCTTCTTGTGTTTACCTTCATATGTAAGTTCTTTGATGCTAGATGATGTTTTAGCTAAATTTTCGTGCCACTTTAATGTTCGTTGAATGAATGATGTCCCAACAAGATCTACATAAGTAAATTGTAAGTAAGCCACCTCCCACACCCTAGAATGTGTGGCTAAATGTTCACTACAAATTTTCTTCTGCAGGCCATGTATATTTTTTGATGATGGGCTGCCTTTTTTTTCCTAACTGCTGCACCTATATCTGACCTTCCCTTTCTGTTTTAGTGTTTTGGATCCTTACCATATTTCACATGTCAGGTTAACAATATTGAAAAGGACCAAATAATTGAAATTCACTTGCTTTGTTTATACTGTAGATGTAGTACCTAAAATATCTGTTTTCAGATATGTTAGTTTCTCCATCATTCATCCATCACACCATGCCCACTTCTCACTTTAGCAACACCTGTTATACTGATTCGTCATTATATTTTGGTGTTTTCACATTCTGCATAGTACTTTTTGCCTCTTTTTGAAGCTGGGTTCATACTTTAATTTCATTAATAATGTTTAGAACTATTGCCATGAGGTTCTGAATCTGCATGATATTTCACTCAGCATATCTAAGATGTACAAGCTGAAAGGTAAGATGTCTTCATTACTGTGAACCTGACATTTTGATGGTTCAAAGTTTGGGATATGTTGCTTGTGTGCGTTATAGGTGACTGCTGTGCTATCTGAACAGGAATGTGCCCGTCACACCAATATTGTGGCAGTTATGGAGTTTATTGTCTGCAAAGAATTTTGCTTAGGAAAATAGTTGTGGATAGCAAACTGGAAATCATTCAAATCTAAAGTTACATACAACCGTGGGAATGCATGCCACTCAGCCTTTTGATTGATCTAGAATTCAGTACAATATATAGCACAAACTGGGCTAAAACCGTGGGAAAGGGTAGCTAAGGTTCAATTTGCGTTTTAGTTCATTTTAGTCCAAATACTAAATACTTGCACTCTTTTTTATTTAAAGGACACTCTTTCCCTTTTTATTTATTTTTCCAATATGGGGTTGTTTCTCACACTTATTATTATTATTATTGAAAATATTCAACAAAATCAATAATTTTCAATAAAGTATCAACAAATTTTATAAGTATTTATCAACATAAGCAGTTTAACAAACACACACACACATATATATATTTATATAAAATTATTGAAAAAATATAAGTTGATGCTTGTCAGTATCTCGTTCATTGTGATGTGATTCATACCATTGTTGTAAATTAATATTGACCAATGAGATATATTTATATATAGGACAATCGTTGGTGAATTGTTCGTAGAATAATAACTTGGATTTTATTATAAATAATTTTACACTAACTACGTAGTAAAGAATTGTGAATTAAGGAAAAAATATCTATCTGTCATAATTATAATTTAGTATTATAGAAATGAAATAGAAAAGAAAAGAAAAGATTAAATGGTTGTCATATCAGATTATTATGTAATAAAGCCAATTAGTAAGTTATTCAAATGATTAATTAAATACCCATAACCCACTAATGATAGTACTGTTAGAAAATTATTCTTTATATAACAGTAGCTAGCAGCGAGTTTTGCTTTAACAATTCAGGTTTTGATCTGATAACTTTCAAGTACTAATATTCTCTTGGAGGTTCAATTTCCTTCTGCCAAAATGGAAACTTGGTTCCTCATCGTCTCCACTCTTTGCATATCTGCAATCGTTAAAGCCTTCTATAACCTTTTCTTCCCTTCCCAAAAACCTGGCCCCAAGCTCCCTCCAGGACCCCCTAAATTTCCCATCATCGGCAACTTGTTATGGCTACACAGATACAAATCCTTCTCCGATCTTGGACCGATCCTTCGAAGTGTCAATACAAAGTTTGGCCCCATGGTAACTCTCCATATCACCTATTACCTTGCCATCTTTGTTTCTGACCGTTCCCTTGCACACCAGGCCTTAGTTGAGAATGGTTCTGTTTTTGCTGATCGATCGCTGGCAGTTACCGTTAGCAAAACAAGTAGTAGCAATCAACATAGTATTGCTTCTGCTGCTTATGGCCTTACCTGGCGTGCTCTGCGAAGAAACCTGACAGCTGAAATTCTTAATCCCTCTCGGATAAAATCTTACTCTCAAGCTCGGATAAGGGTCTTGCAAATCCTCAAGCAGCAGCTGATCAAGTCACGAAATACCGGTGATCCTATCCCTGTGGTAGACTATTTTAGACATGCCATGTTTTTCTTGTTAGCCCTGATGTGTTTTGGAGCTCACGTTGATGAAAACCAGCTTAGAAAAGTTGAGGTTGTTCAAAGGGACATGTTATTGAATATTCATAGGTTCGATGCACTAAATTTCTGGCCAAAGGTGACAAGGATTTTGCTTTATAAGCTCTGGAAGGAGTTCTTGCAAACTCGAAAAAATCAAGCGGATGTTTTCATCCCATTAATCAGAGCCCGAAAAAAAGTGAAGGAAGAGTATTTGATCAGCAAGATGAAAGAGGGTAAAGAAAGAAAAGAAGAAAATGATTACATTTTATCATATGTTGATACTTTGTTGGATTTACAACTTCCTGAGGAGAAGAGGAAACTTGATGAAGGGGAAATTGTGACTTTGTGCGCAGAATTTCTTAATGCCGGCACAGATCCAACATCCACAGCGTTGCAATGGATTATGGCCAATTTGGTTAAGTACCCTCTTATTCAAGAGAAGCTATACATGGAGATTAAAGGGGTTGTGGGAGATGCAGCTGAAGAGGTCAAAGAAGATGATTTGCGTAAGATGCCTTACCTAAAAGCAGTGATTTTGGAAGGTCTTAGGCGTCACCCTCCTGCACATTTTCTGTTCCATGGAGTGACAGAAGATGTAATTTTCAACGACTTTTTAGTGCCTAGAAAGGGTATTATAATTTTCTTCATAGAAGAGATGGGATTGGACTCGAAGATTTGGGAAGATCCCTTGGCGTTCAAACCGGAAAGGTTCCTACGTGGTGAGGAAGAGGTTGACATAACAGGTCGGAAGGAGATCAAGATGATACCATTTGGGGCAGGGAGGAGGATTTGTCCTGCTCATAGTTTGACCATGCTTCATTTGGAGTTTTTTGTGGCAAATCTAGTTTGGTTTTTTGAGTGGAAGGCCAAGGATGGAGATGATGTTGATTTGTCAGAGAAGGAAGAATTTACATTTGTGATGAAAAATCCATTGCAAGCTTGCATATATAGCAGGCCTAGGCAAGTTTGATCATTTAACAAATGCTGGTGAAATGTCAATATACTTATTTAGCTTTTGGAAATGCATCTTTTAGAGATTTTTTGATGTTCCTTTGGAACTTTTGCATAGTCTTGACAAACCATTACAGAGAAGCTGCTACAGGCCCTCCCTCCCTTCAAATCTTGTCATTGAATGCCTTACCTGAATGTCATGCCTTTGACTTCCCCTTTTTTTATGCTCTTTCTACTTTTCCAATGAATTTGATAGGATGTCCATATGTTGATTTAGCATATGTATATATACATATATTGTTTTTCCTATGTAAGTAGATAAAATGTGTAGTTTTCCTTTGCTTTATTTAATTATTTTGCCAACACAATTTGCTTCATACTTGTACTCAACCTATTGAAGTTGAAAACTTTATTTGATAAACTATATATAATTCTTTTTTCTGAAAATTTGTTGAGAAGTATATGTAACTTTCAGAGAATAAGTCATTGCCACATTATGTATAATATAGCAATAAATCAATTAAAGATACCAACACATCTAAAACATCTCTTCAAATGATGTCAGGTCCAGCTCTGAGCCAAACATAAGTAACTAGTAATATTATGTAATCCTACTTTAGTTTAGGATGAAAAAAGTGATCTTGTAGATATCTCTCTCTGTTTGAATTCTCAGATTCAAGCTTCTCTAACCAAGGTTACATGGTCAATGGTCAATTTTTATTTTCCTGCTGATAAATTCAATGTTCTTCAGGCAATTTTAAATTAAGATTGATTGCTTGTTAAGCATAAACTACTACTAGTGGCCCAGTAACAGCGATAATAGCTATTTTTAATTAAGAATTTTCATTTTTCTAGTACTGAAGGTGATGTCTGTTTTTGTCCTTCTTCAATGAACCAAACAAAACAACGAATTTAGAGAGATTAAATAATTGCAACCTCCTTCTCAAATTGAAGTCATCAAGATTCAATCAACCATTGCAAAACTCTGTTAATGTTTTGCAATTTATTTGGACTTTTCTTGTACCTTGGACTGTGTCATGTAGCAGCATTGAACCCCAATAGAATTCAACAGAAGAAACAAGTTTTGGTCCTACTTGGAATACCCTGTATAATGTAATAAGCAGAAATTAAGATGGTTGAACCCTCTAAAAGGTCATTCTGATTGTTGATAATCCTTCAATAAAGAATGAAAAATTTGGCATTATCCATCCTCCATTCATGCATTTCCTAGGTTTTCAAAAAAAAAAAAAAAGAAAAAGAAAAAGACAAAAAAATTGTTGAGCATGGCGTTATCATTACAAAGGATAGTTACCTGTTCCTGATATAGAGTAGTTTTGTGGTCATCCTGCTCAACACGTAAGTATACCTTCTTATCAAGACAATCAACTATGGTTCAAATCCCACCCAGATTGGACTAGCTTTTTACAGATTATACCATTGAATTAACATAACCACAAAAAAAAAAAAGAGACCAAAGCTAGTCAATATAAAACCTCCTGCTTCAATCCTTTAAAATCTCAGTTGATGTGTTTGCCGACTCATTGGCAAGGTTCGGTGTTGACAGTAGAGTCCTGTTTTAGACAGTAATCTATTAGTGGTGTTGTATGGTCCTTTTTCTCTTCAGTGTTGTATGACTTTTTATTTCGGTGTTATTGATGTTGCAGACAGCAGTATAAGTTAGTCTAGTGTTCTGTTTCAGCTATCCTCTTTATTGGAAAGCTGTTTTTATTACCGCCATGATGGCGATGAATAAAATAACCAACATGATTGAGAAAAACAACAAGTATATATCCTTATCAAGACTTATGGTTCAAACCTACCACATTGCACTAGCTTTATACAGTTTATATAATTGAATTAATAAGAATAAACAAAAGACCAAAGCCAGTCAATAAATTCTTTGCTTTAATTCTTTTAAATCCAGTCCACTAGACATTTCCTTTCTGATTTGCCAGAATGGAAACTTGGCTTATCATCATATCCTCTCTCTGCATTCCTGCAATCCTTAAAGCCGTCTTTAACCTTCTTTATCCTTCGAGAAGACCTACCCACAACCTTCCTCCAAGCCCTTTTACCTTCCCAATCATTGAGAGCCTCTCCTGGCTACCCAAAACCTTCGCTGACCTTGAACCGATCCTCAGAGACCTCCACCCAAAGTTTGGTCCCATGGTAGGTATTGGCCCTCACCCTGCTATCTTTATTTCTGACCGCTTCCTTATCCACCAAGCCTTGGTCCAAAATGGTGCAGTTTTGGCTGATCGTCCTCCAGCTCTTATCGCTTGCAGAATTATTAATAGCAACCAACGTACCATCGATACTACTGTTTATGGGCTTACATGGCGTGTTCTACGCAGGAACCTCACAGCAGAAATACTCAACCATTCCCGCGTCAAATCTTATTCTCATGGCCGCAAATTGGTCTTGCAAATACTTAAGGAGAAGCTCAGTGTGAAGGCTGGTGAAGCTGTCCTTGTGGTGAACTATCTTAGATATGCCATGTGCTGTTTACTAGTCCTTAAGTGTTTCGGTGACAAGCTTGATGAAAGCCAGATGAAAAAAATTAAGGTTGCTCAGCATTGCGTTCTACTGAACGTAGAGGTGTTCAATTTAATAAACTTTTGGCCAAAAGTGACACAGATATTGTTTTGCAAGAAATGGAAATATATCTTTCAAATTCACAAAAATCAAGAAGATCTATTGATCCCTTTGATAAAGGCCAGAAAGAAGGTGAAGAAAGAAAACTTGAGCAAGGAGAAAGAGGATAAAAAGATCGAAGATAAAGAAGAGCATATTGTATCATATGTTGATACACTGCTGGATTTAAAACTCCATGAGGAGAAGAGGAAACTTGATGAAGGGGAAATGGTAAGTTCGTGCTCGGAGTTTCTTAATGTTGGCACAGATACTACATCCACAGCGTTGCATTGGATTACGGTAAATTTGGTGAAATATCCACATGTTCAAGAAAAGCTACTTAAGGAGATTAAAGGGGTCGTGGGAGATGGAAAAGAAGAGGTTGACGAAGATGACTTGTAGACGATGCGTTATTTGAAGGCAGTGATCTTGGAAGGGCAAAGAGGGCAGCCTCTTGCACACTTTGTGTTGCCACATAGAGTGACAGAAGATGTCGTTTTGAACAATTTTTTGGTGCCTAGGAAGGGTACTGTAAATTTTTACATTGCTGAAATGGGATGGGACCCCAAGGTTTGGGAAGATCCTATGGCGTTCAGACCAGACAGGTTTCTTAATAGTGATGGTGGTGAGGAAGTGTTCGATTTAACTGGCAGAAAGGAGATCAAGATGATACAATTTGGGGCAGGGAGGAGGATATGTCCTGCTTATGGTTTGGCTATGCTTCATTTGGAGTATTTTGTAGCGAATTTAGTTTTGTCATTTGAATGGAAGGCTGTGGATGGAGATGACATTGATTTGTCAGAGAAGCAAGAATTTACAATGGTAATGAAGAATCCGTTGTAGGCTCACATATATCCCAGGTTTAGGTAATAAGGCTGTGGTTGATCAAACAACTAATATTAATTTAAAAATTTTATAAGTGGCATGCATAGTTTGTGCGTATATATATATATATTTTGGAAGAAACAGTTCGTATATATTTTAATACTGTTGTTTACTAAAAAGGGTACTATAGTTTCTTTGTACTATTTTATTGAACCGGATAAGATCAATGGTCCCATATTGATTTAGAATATGGATATATGTTTGTATAATAAAAAGAAAAGGCATATGTATATATCTTCTTGACTATTCTTGATGGATTCTCTGTCTCTCTTTGTATCTCAACTTATCCATTGCCTGTACAAGTATATTATTTTCCCATGTTTTCTTTCTAACAAGAGTGACACATAAGAATCCACCTTTGAGAAGCAACTGGACAAAACAGAGCAGGATACTTTACAGAAAGCAGGGAACATACACTCTGAGGCCGAATGAGAACATTTTGATTTTCTTAGGAACTTATTTTGAACTAAAATATTTGGAACATTTTGATATTTATCTTTTGAATCAATAGATGATTCTAACACTCTGAAAACAATGGGCAGAAAACGAAGATAAATTGGATAAAACTAAATTTGAATCATATCAATTCTAGTAAGTAATTACGAGTCCCACTAATGAGTGATGTACACATAATTTCATTTAAACACAAAATATCTCAACTATTAACAAATCTATTACAGACACAAAAGTCTTCTCCAAAGTATGGACATACACCAAAAATCAAGAAAATCAAAGGATATGAAATTTAGGCGGACGAACACTGCAAGGGAGAAACTTGACTGATATGAGGCATGGCAGCAGACAAGCCATACTTCTTCAAATGCATTTCCAGCCTATAAGGACCCTATCTCTGTAAAGTAACTGCAAGTTGAACTCACCTTCTGACTTGTTTCTTTTTTTTTTACGAACTCACCATCTTACTTCAATTAATTGAAAGAAATTTGAACATTCTGCAATCACAATAGTGTCTCACTTGTATAACACCGTGTAGCCTTATTCCAGCTTGGGGCAACTAAATGGTATCCTCAGTTTCTTCTTCAAAAATTTGAACATTCTATAACCACAATAGCAGCAATATATCAAAAGGTGAAACATTGATACTAGCATTTTCAACGTTAGATGATATACAAACAGGTCTTGAAGGCTACAAGGAAAATAATGCAAGTGATAAATTTATATATGTTTAATGAAATTAGAAAGTACCTGTTCGATATATAACTGTTCTACGGTGGCATTAAGGTCACCAGCCCAACGCCCATTATGGTCTGTTTCTGCTAGTTGTACTCTTTGTAGTTTCGGTGTGCTAATAGCTCCCTGACAAAAGCTGGTCAATCTCGGACATTGACTCACAATTACTTGTTCTAATGATGGGAACTTGAAGGTGTGATCCCCTGAACAGAAGCTTCTGAGGCTTGCTAAACAATGAAGTTCCAAACATTTCAACTCTGTGAAAATAATCTCATACGTTGCTTCATCATCTGCTTCGCTTGCGACTACTTCTTTCACCATTTCACATTCCCTTATACTCATTGTGACAAGACGCATCAAACTTTGGACTTCGGAGGATGTAATCACCTCTACCATCCCTTTGCAGTTCCTGACATATAAACTTGTAAGATTTTCAAAAGATGCGGATGATACTCCTAAATTAATCAAACTGTCACATCTCCAAACTTTAAGAGTTTCAAGCCTTGCACAAATATGACCCAGTGGTGACTCTTGCTTCCATAGCTGTGTCAACCTAGGGAACATGTACAAGACTAACTTCTTAATTTTTGGGAGCATCCAGACTTCTTTCTCTTCACCAACATTTCCTTCGGAAGGAGACAGCTCTTTGAAGCTGCAATGACCCACCAGAAGCTCTTCTAGATTGTAAAATCTTCGGAGGAAAGAAAATGGATAAATAGCTGATTCGCAAGAAATCCCAAGAACTTTTATATGGCAAAATAGGTTTTCTGGAAACTGGCCACCACATATCATTGCAATGTCATCACTACTTAACCACACTACCTCCAATTGAGGGATGACCTGAGAAGTCAACAAACAGTAAGAAGTTGAACCCATAATGTTGAAATTAAGCCTTCAAACCATACTAAAATTTTCACTTATAGAAGCTCTCGTTAAAAAAGAAGAAGAAGAAGAAAAAAAGGGAAAATGGAGAAAGCAACAGGTTGCTGGTGTAGATGATTTAATCTAATTTTTTTGGAAAATTTCTTTCATATTCCCTTTTTAAATATTTGTAAATTTTATTTATTTATATGTAATTACAATGTCAATTTTTGTTTTATATATGTATATGACATGTCAGCTAATATTATCCACCACTACGCTAACATGAGCGAGCTTATAGAACCATTGCCATGTCGGCAATTTTCATTAGGATGATTGCTCCAAATAAAATAACAGTCTTAAATAATTCGAGAGATTATTTTGATTGATATTTTTATTGTTTTCTTTCTATCGTTCACTTTTACTTCATAAAGGATTATTAAAAAGTAGAAACAAAAGATAGAAGATAAAATTAATTATGATTAAAAATAAACAAACTAAAGAAATTAATTATGATTAAAAATAAACAAATTAAAGTTATCATCTAAGCAAAATCAATATTTTTTATTGTTTAACTTATCAAACTAATTTATTAGTTATAATTAGCTATACTATTGGCTTATAATTAAATAGAAAATTTGTTAGTTTATATGAAAATTTAAGTATCGTATCCCTCATTTTTTTCATAAAAAAATTTAATACTTGACCTGCAGTTTAGTCACTTGTAAATTATATGTAAAATAAAAGCTAGTTACTTAAAGGGTGCAGTAACGGCCCCTTATGTTATAACCAAAAACTTTTAATAACCTGGTCCTTTTAATAATTTTTTGCGAACTAAAACATAACATAAGATTCAAAACAAAAGATTATCTTAATTTTTTTCTATTTTACCAATAAAAAATTAGGTACATTATTAAGGCACTGAATGACTTCAGAAAAATGTATGAACATCTCCAAAGGAACGGTAAAAGCTTGTACCTTTTCAATATGGAAAAGTGGTTTCTGCATATTAGACTCTAGCTGCCCGAATATCTCCATCTCCTTGCACCCATATGTCTTCAAATTTTTTAACACCGGCCACACAGTGGTGTGCATTCCTGGGTAAAAACATTTCAAGTTTGGCACAATCCAAAGGATAAGGGAGGATAACTGATTAAATTCAAACCAAATTTCCTGTTCTAATCCTTCACCTTTCGAAACAATCTCCTCCACCCCACATTCTTGAACTAAAAGCCTTTCAAGTTGTGGAAGACCTTTGGCTATTGAAAATGGAAAGACACTTTTCAAACTCCAACATTGCCAAACATCTACTCCTTGCAGATTTTGAAAAGAAATATTTCCATGGGGATCCCTATTCCAAACATGCTTCAACTTTGGCAGACGAAGGAGATACATTTGTTTTAATTGGAAGGTCACACCGTATGTATCTTTGATTTCTAACTCTTGGGCTTGGAGTTCAAACACTTCTTCTAGTAATTCACAGTCAGTTACTGTTAGTATTTCCAGTCTTTGAAATACTCCCAGTACAGAAGATGGAAAAATATTCAACAACTCATCACAGTGCTCAGTTTTCAATTCTTTCATCTGACAAAAGGAATCCGTATGAAGTTGGTTATACCATAACCTCTTCACGTTCCTCAAATGGGAGATTGTCACTTTCTCCAAGTTGGGAAAAGCAACCTACCAGCCAATGTAAAAATGATCATAAGCAGCGATAATTCCAACAGCAAGTGAAAGGGAAATCAAATCGCTAAGAAAAGAAAATGCAGAGCACATTAAGAAACCCACCTGTTCATTGAACAGCGCTTCAGTAGTACTGCCAATAGTGATATCTTTGCTCATAGATTTGTTGATGAATCCCTTCAATTCAAGGCAGTGCTCGACCTCTAGAATCTTCAAGGATGGGAATTCAAGAAAATAGTTGTCATGGCAAAATCCGATGAGTTTCGGAAGAGCCTTTAATTTTAGGGAGTTTAATAGAGGGAATGAAATCGTTGCTCTCTTTCCATCTTCTTTTATCTCCTCCATTGCTACTATCTGTTGTATGCACCTGCAACCAATTACCTCAAAGCTTTGGAGCTGCTGCAGACATTCAGCCATAGAGTAGGATAATATGTGCTTTAATTTGTCACACCCCTCAATGATCAAGCTCGTCAAATTTTGCATCGAATAAGACCCTCTGGGAGGTTGGTAGTGCCATATCCTTTCAATGTTGATTGAGGATAGTTTCAGCTTCTCCAACTTAGGAAACATTATCTGCACAATGAAGTTTGAATTAATACCAAATAACATGCTGTGAAAGGTCATGTGTGACGTTTGTCACCTACTATTTTATTGTTAAAATAATAAATTTATTTTAATAAGTGTAAAATATCTATTGAATTAAATTTTATTGAAAATATATAACATTTTTATTTTTTACATTAAAACAATTAATCATAAAAAATACACTAAAATCAACATTTCCATTCATAATATATAATATCAAAGACACTAATTAGCTAAGAAAAAAACAGGACAGTTTTTTCTTTTTTTAAAAAAAGTTGGTAATTTATTGATAACAAAAACTAGAATGCCCTGAAGAGTCTTATACTTTAGTAGGTAAAGACTCCTTTTAGCATCAAAAGTAGCTTAGAGAAGAGTCAATAACTATACAATTGCAAAATAATACAACCTGCTCAAAAGGAAACTGGCAGCACCCGCAAAAAGAAACAGCCCCTATACGATAATTAAGTTCTGGCTGAAACCTAACACGATGCAACAGGTAAAAACCAAGAAAACCAGATGACAGCTCTTTAACTACTAAAGGGACGTTAAGATGGTACTAAAGTCATAACCTGATATTCTAATGTGTAAATATGTAGTTTGAAGAATACTGGCCGAATGCCACCCGCTATGCGGGTGAAAGAAAAAGATAAATAAATGTTACATAAATAAATTATAATTTATTTCTTAAAAATAATTAAAGTACAAAGTTATGTTTTTGGGGAGTGGGGAAATGGTGGAAGAAGAGTGGACAGAAAATTAAGGAGAATCAAGAGATCAAAAAGGAATGAATGATCATAAGAAGTAACAAGATTTTTAATTAGCACATGAAAAAAAATCATCTTATTAATATATATATATATATATATATATATGCCTTTGAATATATATATATATATATATATATATATATATATTGTGTGTATTATAATTGTCTGTAAAATATCAAGTGGCATAATTTTAGAAATATTAGAATATATATAAAATCTCTTGTTAAACCATCAATCCTACCAATTAAGACAATAGCTATCATATAAGAGTTTATAGAAGAACAAGTATAACATATCACTTCCTTTAACCTATTTATTTTTTGGAGAAATATTGTTAAGATGTATACCTTTAACCTAGCTATCATATGGCATTGGGTGAACGAAAAATTATTAAATACCTTGTCATTGAAAAGTGGCAACTCTTTTGGAGAAATAGAAGTCGAACTGTTGTTTTCAGAGCAAAAGCTAATAAGTTTTGGCAGATCCTGAAGTATCAAGGACTGTAGTTGAAGAAACTCAATTTTGTCAACAATATCATTATCTTTAATGATATATTGGACCAACGCACCATTTTGGATATGAAGATTCTTCAACATTCGAAAACTTTCCCTATATTCTGACTCATGTAGCAAAATCTTGACACCTGTCATTTCATCTAGATGTAGATTTTCCGCTTTGTTCAATAACATTTTCAATCCATAACTTAGATACTCAATGCCTGTATCTAGCTTGAGTTTCAGTGTCCTTGTCCTTGTCCTCGAGTATCCAATCTGACCATCCCAATCCCATGCTTCTCCTATGAAAATCCTGTATATTTGCAAATTTTCGAAGAACAAGTCTTTTGGAATAATCTTGGCATTAGGGATACAAACATCTAAGGTGGTTAAACAAGACAAAGCCTTGAATTCAGCAAAACTGGCATTGCTTGGTTGAGTGTGTCCCTCTGCTTCCCATTGAACACGACTGTTACCCATGTACAATTCTTCCAATCTAGACAAACTAGATAAGATGCCGGGTGTAATTCTTTTGAGTTTGGTACAACCATGTAGATCTAATAACTTTAACTTAATCAGCTTTCCAATTTCCTCAGGTAACATTTTAATATCAGAATCCAAAAGGCTAAGAATTTCCAAATTCTTGAGCTCTCCAATAATGGCAATATCTCCCAACACACATTGATCTAGGCACAATGTTCCAAGGTTTGATAGTAGAGAAATGGATGAAGGTAAGGACGGAAAATGCATTTCAGTCAAATCTAGAACTTTAAGATTTTTCGTTTCCTTGAAAAAGTTAGTTGGCATTTCCATCGAAGGATCCCTGCTACCCATATAGAAAAATGTAAGTTTCGGACATTTCAATTGATCAGGAAGCTTGAGATTAATAGCATAACGCAAACCAATTTTGTCCCAACTTTTCATTGCCTCTACATTTGGCCAATCTTTTGGAACATCCTCATTGTTTAATGCAAAGACACGGTTGTCCCTAGAAGCGATTGATAAGGCGACATCACGAATAAGGTCATGCATATCAAAGTGCAGTTCGGTGTAACTATCAAGTAACAAACAGGAGGTTTTGAGCTTACTCACCACCGTTAACAATCTTTTTCTTGCTTCTTCTACTGTGTTGACACCATGAAACAAACCCAAACCCATACTATATTTCAGCATGTCTTGAATAGCAACATTATGACCAAGTAGACTGCAAAGCAAGAAAGTCTGTTTGAGTTCCTCACCTTTTAAATGATTGTAACTCAACTCTATAGCTGCATATGCCTCTTCTGGTACCTCACTGAAGTTGCTCGAGGAAGGCCTCTGCAGTTGCCGCAAAGCATCCTCCCATTCAAATGAATCTTTATTCCTCAAAGCCGTTGCAACCGTTGAAACGGCGATTGGCAGACCAGCACACTTTTTAGCTACCTCAGTCGCTATAGACGGTAATTCAGGACTTTTATCACCGTTCCCTGCCATCTTCTTAAACAATTCCCAAGCTTCCTCTTCTTTTAAAACATTGATTCGAAATTTTTTCTGAACATCCATACCATTCAATGAAACATCGAGATTTCTTGACGTAAGCAGTATGTTGCATCCTTTATGTTCATCTCCAACAGGAATTCCCACTTTATTCAGCTCTAATCTTGCCCAAATATCATCTAAAACAACAAGAATCTTCTTTTCTCCCTTCAATCTTTCGTGCAATCTACTAGCTCTTGCAGCCACACTCTTTTCTTCTATTTTTAAACCCAATGGCTCTGCAATTTGGTCTTGCATTTTCTGTATATCAAGAGTCTGAGTTACATGTGCCATAACCACCGAATCAAATAACTTATCCCCTTTGATTTGCTTAGCAACTTCTTTGACAAGTGTGGTCTTGCCCACACCAGCCATCCCGAACACTCCTATAATGTTGATACTAGGATCTTTCAATGCCTCCATGATCTCGTCAAAAACCTGCTTTCTTGAATCAAAGGCCTCAAAATCTTTTGGAGATGCATACACCATGGCTTGAGGAGGATCACGGTAAGATACTTTGTCAAATTCACCTTGCCGGAGGAGTACATCAACAGCGTTGGCATCTTTCTCTGCTTTCTTGCTAAGCTGGTAACGCGACTTGAAATTGGGACACAAGCCAATGAAACACTTGTTATTTGCTTTGTCTTCAAGGTCCTTCGTTTCTTTCGCCTCTTCATCGATCATCTTGTCCACCTTGATCAGCCAATTCTCGACACCGATCTCTATCTTCTCAACGTTCCTTTTAGCAGCATCAACATCATGCTGCACTCTCTCTCTTCTTTCTTTCAACCTCTGAACTTTTTCCTCAAAATTCTCAACCTCTCTCTTATGGTGGAATACATAACTGATACGACGCTTAATTTGGAAGAACATGAATTTGGCAATTTCGCTAACGAGATTGGCAGCGCAGTTACTAGGAATTTCCATATTTTTAGGGTTTTTTTTAATTTTCGGTTTCAACAGTAAATGATGAACTAGCAGAGACAACAAGGGAGCAGACCCAAACAATACGAAAAACAACGATGATGATACTGAGCGCGATATAAAACTGGTGAGAAATAATAATTATATTATTATAATAATTATTGTAAGGGGTAATACAAGTGAATATTTTATTTTATTCATTTTAAATAATAATTATATATAAATATAAATATTTAATATGATTATAATTTAGAAATATAATGAACAAAAAATTTTGAACCAAATCATTTTCTAATGATAGTGGTTTATGGAAATTAAGAATATATTATTATTAAAGAGGCTCCTTTACTGGTTTTCTCTTTCATGAAAACTTGCCACCAAATTTCCTGAAGGAGAGACATAACTCAACGGCTTGCTCGGTGGGAATTGTATAAGGAAAAAGATTTGTAAAAAAAAAAAAAAAACACAATTCTAAAAAGGTATATTTCTTCAATTAATAAAAAAGGGAGAGGTATGTAAAGTGAAACGACTCATTCAGAAGGGATTTTTTTAGTACAGAGTTACAATTATTATTAAGTCTAATCCAAAAGTGTTTTTATTATTTTATTCTTATATGACTTAAAAAATTAATTGAGTTAGTACAATAATTGAGTCGATGTCTAAGTCTTTGTTCTTTTTTTTTTTTTTTTGAGAAAAGCTCAAGTCATTGTCCTCTTTTGTTAACATTTTCTCATGCTTGTACAATAATTGAACCGATGTCTAAGTCTTTGTTTTTTTCTAAAGAAAAGCTCAAGTCTTTGTTAGAATTTTCTCATGCTATTGGGTATGTCAATGTCTTCTTTGTCTTTCTTTTCTTTCCAGCTGTTTCTCAGCAATTTCATCTTTGTAGGAAGAGCAACAATCAAACCACCATGTGTTTATTGGAATATGAATTACAATGTTCAAAATTATTCTTTTTTACTTTTCAAAAGAAATTTAGACTTGCTATTTTAATTCGAATTTGGCAATCCTTTTTACAATATTTTTATCAAAAGCGGTTCTGCATTTACTGTTTTTTTCTCATCTTTTAATTATATTTAATTATATGTTACTTTTATCACATTCCTTTCTTCCAAAGTTCAAATCTTAACTTTGTCGCTAGTTAGAATTTAATTGAGACAAAAATAGGAAATAAGTCAGATATATCTTTTAACAGAAACAAAAACATGAATTTGAAATAATTAAGTTGAATGATTCTAATCAAATCGTTGTTTAAACTTCCTGTAAATCAAATAATAAAATTTTTAAAGTTTTTAAGATGTAATATAATAATTTGACTGGCCAAAGACCTTTATTTCTACGATGACTTGAATTGTTGTGGCCTATGTGAAAGGTACAACTAATTTAAGTCATTAGCATTCATTATTATGTCCTCTCCATCTAAGCCGGCCCTATATGAAAAGCAAAATGAATTTTAAGTCATAATAACTATTATAAAAATCAGCTTTCTTGTTTAGCGAAAATACTCTTTTTTTTTTTAAGTTTTATTTATAATACTACATGAGTTCATTAGTATTTGAAATAAATAATTTATTTAAAAAAATATTCTACATTTGATACATAAATCCTGTCATTAATCAATTATTAATGTTTTCATTACTTTAATGATGTGGTAACATTTTTAGGATAATCTACACTTCTTTCACAAGAGAAATAAAAGGTTCAGTATTTCTAAACCAACCATAAGCTAAAACCCTCTCAAAATCTAGATTTCATTGCTCAAATGCTCCAGTTTTTTATTGATTTTTGGCACTCTAATTCAGAATCAACTTGTGAAGAGAAATCATAAACTCATCTTTGTATTTTGGTGGGTGACTCAAAGTGAGGCCAAAAGATGGGAAGAAAAAATGAAAGTTGAGTTGTTGAGTCAGTTTTTCTTATTTGTTTATCAGTTTAAAAACCATAAACCCATGTTTGATCTAAGATTTTGAGTTTCAAAACTTTTTGTGAGAACTTAACATTTTTGAGTTGTGAAATTTGAAAGTGTTTGACAAAATTCCCAAAGAGCTATTTACAAATTATTGTGTTCATCCTTTTTATGTAATGAGCATTTTAGACATTTTACTCATTATCATTTACACTGTTTACATATTTAGAGCGGACTATAATTTTCTAGTTTGAAGTTCTTGGACTATAAATAAAAACTCTCCTATAGGTCTCTGCCCACATCACTCCCATATTACAATAAAAAAAGGGAAAAAAAAAGGCAAGTTGTAAGTTTTTGTCCCTTTTCTTTTAGTACTTTCTCATTCCATACGATTACTAATAATTTTCCCAGCTCTACACTCACGGCAGTTATAATTCTTATTTTAAGAACATAAATTAATTAGTCAAATTTTTATATTTAGTAATTATTTTTAAATTATTGTAAAAAATAAAACGGAGAGGGAAAATAAAAAAATAGAAAACAGGATCATTTTTTCATTTTTCCTATCTTTGATTGTCTCTCTTTTTATTTTTTTGCACCTAAATTAGAAACAAAATATTTAAAATTATAACATTTTTGTTAAGAATTTAAGCAAAAGAAAAGAAAGAAAAAAAAAAGGTAGTGAATGGATGGAGACTATAAAAATAAGGAAAGGTCTAAAATCCTTTCATCACAAAGTAAAAAATGGAGGAACACATTTCTTGAATAATAAATGCATCATAATGATTGACTGTGAGTGGTGCCAACTTTAATGTTTTGTCCTCGAATTTTCTTGCACCATCCTTAGTCAATGTCAAGTTGAAGACTTGATAATATCACTTTTCATGTGTATTTATCTATTGGTGATAAAAAGGCTTATTTTTTGTGCTTTATAAGATGGAAAGGAAAAAATAGAAGTGGAGGGACAACGGTGAAGAAAAAAAAAATTCGTTGTTCAGTAAGAAGCAACAAATGAGGAGACCAGAAAATGAGTTGATTGCACTTTTGAACACACTCAAAGTTTAACATAGCACGTCATAGAAAATTCTGCGAATAAAAAGTATTATTTTTATTTTCTTTTTAAAAAAAAACTATTTATAACTCATGTACCAAATGCTTAATTAACTAAAAAAGCAAGTGTCAATGTTGCCACTAGCTGCTCTTTTAGTGACAAGACTTGGCTGAAACCATTTTGACGTAGAGTGTAGATGGCAGGGCCGGTTTACCCATGGAAGGTCTTTACGACTTCAAATTTGAAGAGCTTTCATAATTTTATAATAATTATAATATAATTAATTACATTTAAAATATATAAAATTAAAATAATTAATAAAATATTAAATTATTCTTTCATGTTTTGTAAATATTTATTTCTTTTCACATTTATATTTTTATTAATTCTCAATTATTTATCTCATTTTCTATTAAAAATATGTAAAAGTCAAAGAAAATTAATAAAATAGCATACTCTCTCTTATTTCTCTAATTATGTGCCTAATAAATATTAATTTTTCAATCAACTAAGGATTTGCATCTGCTATGATTTCTTTTAAAGAAATTACATTTAAAATGAACATATAACCTAAATTTCATGATACACATATCAATTGTCAAAAAGAAAAAAACAATTTGATGAAAATGTTTATAATGAAATAACAAGATCTTTTGAAGAATCATTTACAATTAATTACTTCGTAAATATATTAAATCAAGTAATTTTTTCACTCTAAAGTACACAATTTGAACAATTTAAGATATATGAAAATATTTTTGGTTATCTATTTAGTGATAAAAAGTTGAAGTCATTAGACGATAGTTATTTGAAAGAATATATTGTCTAATCTTGAATGTTCTATAAAATATAACAACTACTTTGATATTGTTAATCTAGATTTATTTTCAAAGTTAAAAATTTTTAAAAAAATATACAAGTAGAATATAACAGTCCAAATGATATACTTAATCATATAAAAAGATTATATTTTTTTAATACATTTTGTTGTTTTTAGAATAATGTTAACAATTCTAATAAGTGTTGTTTGAGGAGAAAGAAATTTTTCAAAATTAAAATTAATAAAATTTTATTTAAAATTAATAATATTTTAAGAAAGATTAAATGGATTGACTATATTATGAATAAAAAAGGAAATATCAGAAGAACTTAATTTTAAAAGTTTAATTAAAAATTTTACATCTCAAAAGTTAAAAAAAAATTAAATTTTAATAATTTTTTTAAAATTTCAATAAAAAACTTTATTTAAACAATTTTATTTTAAAATTTTAAAGTTATTGAGTCACCTCTGAAAGATGGTACAGTGGATGTTACAAGTTACAATTTTGTCGTTAACGAAATAATTGAAGGATCATTTTCAGCATTAAAGACAAAGCATGGAAAGGAACTGCAACAGAGAAAGGACAACTCATTCCCCCCTTTTCATTGCGTGGAGATGATCTCTTCGACTCTCTGCTGAACTTCTTATCACTATTAACTCCACCAAAGCCTCCAACTTGTCGATATCTGTCATTAAGTAAAGCCACTCCCAAATCCCAATCCATAGATCTATCCCTTTTCTTTTGTAGCTCTCAATTTCCGGACATTTTTCTCATTAAAGGAAGGAATTGGTCCCTTATCATTCCTTTTTTATTTTTTTTCTTCGAAATGACTCAAGTATCCTAGTGGTATTTAGAATTTTTTTACTAATATTAATTGTCAAATTCATTGCACATGAATACTTTTTTATTTTTAAATATTAATTATATACAAATACAAATATTTTTAAAATTAAAAAATGTGATGTGGAAATGATTAAATTTTTGTACTATTATTATTATATACATTATTTAATACTACAGAATTAAGAATGCTACTATAAAAACTCAAATTAAACTTATGTAACACCTTTATTAAAAAAATTATGATAAGTAAATTTCTTTCTTATAATTTTAAATTTCAAAAAAATTTTAATTTGATTTATTATAGAGTTCATTTTCTTTATATTTTTTTCTTTTTTTATTCAATCCAATTAAAATTTGTTCTACTTCTTGTCTTTATTTTTTAAAATCTTTTCCTTTAAATTTTTTTTTACATGCCTATGTTTGTCTATTCTAAAAATTAATTTCTTTTTTCAATTTTTTTACTATTTTGCATGCTTGATTACGACTAATTATATTGTCTAATAAGCTTTTTGTTTTTTCATTTTGTTTTATTACAGGTTTTAACTATGTAATTAAGCTATTTAGTTTTAGCCAAAGCAACTACGCTATGAGTTTGCACCTGATATGGGGTACAGAAAGATGATCCTGCAAGGGGACCCTAGCTCTATATAATGAATCCAGAATTATAAATCCAAAATCCATCCAAACAAAGAATTTCAAGTTTATGAATTTTTGCTGGTTTAGCAATATGATTATTGTTTGGAAACGAGAAATTGGACTTTCAACTTGTTCTTGTGTTCTTAGGTCACCCCTTAATTGGAGGAATTGTCATTACGCATTGCAACAATATATGACGATCGCCGGTTTGACGTGAACTTTTTGATAAATGCTTGTGCTTTTCGTTTTTTGTTTTTAAAAAATGAATGGAGAGGAGGAAACAAAATGTGAAAAATGAACTGAAAATGAAAGACAAATAACAAAATGCAAAAATATCTACCAAATGAAACCTTTTTTTTTTTTTTTTCTATTTTGTATTTTCAGAAAAGATTTTTTAATATGGAAATGCTTCGTAGTGTCCTATTTAGTACGTTTATGACATTAAATGGATTGAGTTTTGGATTCATGTTTGGTTGGATACTGAATACGGGCGGGTTAAACTCCACTACAAGACAAAAAAAAATTATTTTGTAGTTTTCTCCAGCAGCATTGTTGCCTCCATTAATGATTGAATTTAAGTCATTCAGCTACTTCGAGCCACTTTCATTCTACCAAAGCATCTTAAATTTCATAACTTAAATGATAAGGTTGTCGAATATAAGCTAAATTATATGTTAAAATCCTTATCAATCCGTTTTGTTGAATTATATCTAAGTAAATGAGAGCAAAGATTAAAAGTTTATATATCTTACATTTGTTTGGGAAGGTTCGTAGTGTCCTATTTAGTACATTCATGGCATTAAATGGATTGAGTTCTGATTCATGTTTGGTTGGATACTAAATACGGGTGAGTTAAACTCCATTACAAGACAAAATAACTTATTTTGTAGCGTACTCCAGCAGCATTGTTGCCTCCTTTGATGATAATTCAATAAATGATGATAATGTCCCTTATGAATGAATCCACTATTTACATTGATAGACAATAAATGTCAACTTAGGTTGAGAAATATTGGCTTTTAATTGAACTAACTTATAAGGTTGCATATTGGGCTCATGTAAAGCATTAACTTTCTTGGATTAGCCACCTGCTTTCTTGTGAATTTGAGAAGAGCATGGAAGATAAAGCAAGGTTCAATATAAATCAGTTAATCCCTTGTCTTTGCTTCAGTGATTGAAGTTAAAAACTAAAATATGCACACGAAAATTATAGTCCATAGCACTAAGTGTCGATATTCAGGCATCCATATCGAAGGCACTAAACATAGTCTCAGATGCAGTCGTAGGTAACTCATGCCCTTTTGGCTTAACATGGGTCCAGTCAAGGCCTTAGACTTTTACGGACCATATGATGTGCTTAGGGTAATAGGGTCACAAAAACCACACTGTCGTGCTATAGTAATGGATTCACGGAGTACCAGCTTTTCGGTGTTAATTTTGTGCAATGACACTGAGCGGTGGTCGATAAAACAAATCCATAAGATTTCTTATGTAGAGGATCCACGGAAGTGACAATTGTACAACATATGACTCATATCAATACTTACTAGGTGTGAGCAATGAATTCATACTTAGAAACTAACTAAGAAGAGAGAGTAGCCAAAGAGAGAAAGTTTAGAAAATCATACTTGGTATTTCACTCAATATTTTACAAAGGAAAATTGTAACTAAAAACTTTGATAATTGAAACTTGATCTTTCTTGGTGAAAGAGTTGCCTTATATAAGATTACAAGATCACATAACAACAAACTAATCATTATTTATTATAGTGATTTGACACTTACGAGATTCTTATAACAAAACTAAAGTTACATTATATATTACATTATTGATGCATACTTTTTTAAAATGTATAAAAATAAAAGCATAAAGACAAAAAGGAAAGAATCTGATTTTTTTTCGCTCCTTTTGAGGTGACTTTTCTTTAAAAAAAAACATTAGAGTCCTTTATTTTTTGTCTTGATGCATGTATTTTCTCATGACTTGGCACACTTGAACATAGACTGAATTTTGGATCTTTTAGGCTTTTAGTTTTTGGGTTTTCATAGGCTGTCGAATGGGAAATTGAGATGGCTATTGTCTACTCCAGGGGAGAAATTGTAGTCGAATATTGGTTCAAGGGATCTGTTTGTTGCTTCCATTTCATCTTCAAGAGATACTTTTCACTTTTGCTAGTGGATGCCTTGGTTATTCTTGGCTTTAGGCATAGTTCATTAACAAAAAAGTCTTCTGGATAAAAATCATCACCCAAGTCATATGGATCATTCTCAAAATCATAGGCATAGAGGTCTTGAGTTTGCTGGAAGCTAGCCTGGGCTTTTGGCTGGGCTTCTTGAATTATAGGTGTTTGTCAATATGAGTTCCATTGAACCGGCTTGAGCTTGGACAGATTGAACTTGAAGACAAGGTCTAATGGTTTCATAGTTGGATTTTAATGTTTGTCTTCATAGATTTGTCTGTCAACCCTTAATTGAGTGATGTAGCTTGCAAGGTATTCCTTCCAAAGTTGGTCATAAAGCTAGGGCCAAATTTCCACTGGAATGGCTCTGTTCATCTCACAGAGTTATTTTTGTATCTCAACATACTCTTGGGGATTGGAATGAATTTCATTATGAAAGGAGTATGGTTGGCTAGAGAAGACGGTTGTATATGGGAAGTATTGGATAGCATCTATATAATTGTGGAGCTTGTGAAATATGATGAGAATATATTTGTGGTTCCTATAAAACTTCTGATACGTTGTAAGCCATTCTTTTCAAATAGGGATGGGCTTGAACCAGTTAAGAAAATATTTGAGATGATCATGATGTGAGTTAAGGATGTGTTTATTAGGCCTATGTTATCATTAAATTTATTGAGAGTTCACATGAGAAGGTCAAATGGAAATTCAATAACAACATAATACAAGTGGTAGAAATACCACAGGAAACAAAGGGGTTTTTTGAAAAAAGTTGTTCAGTTTTTTGTAAGAAAATGAAGTAGATGGATGAATGAGTACTTGGGAAGGATTCCTATAACAAGACTAAAGTTACATTATAGGCAAAGAAATTAGAGGGTATAGGCTTTTGTGGTTTCATAAAAAGTTGTGTTAGATAGACAGTAGACCTAAAAGTGTACAGTTGAAAATTTTGGCAAAGGGCCATCTATCCTTTTAGGTGCAAGCCCGTTAACTCAATCTTAATCTTACATGTGATCCATATGCAAATACAAACTTGGTATGCACATTTCAAATGCTTTCTTTTTTTTGATCTTCAACCTTCAAATTCAACATCACTATGTTCATTGAAGTAAAATTTTTTAGCATCACAAAAAGTGAAAATTTTCGTGCTGAAACAATTAAAGTATTTAAATAAATCTGTATTCATATATATTTTTTAATTTAATTTTTATATTTAAAATTGAAATAATTTAATCTATCAATTTTAGAAATTAGAGTAATTTAATCTCTTCTTCTAATGTTGTCTAATTTTACCATTAAAAGAAATGATGTTAACGACTAAATTAAAGAAAATGCATGAATATAAAAATTATTTGAATACTTTTACCATTGCATATTACGTTAGTTATATAAATACAGACCTTATATATATATATATGTTGATATGTTTTTGGGCCATGTACTGTTAATCTTTTATTATTCGAATCAAGATTAAGTAACAAGAAATGAGTTTATATTTTTGATATATTTGTCAATGCATAAATTCTATATAGGATTAGTGAACCAAATGTTATAACTTCAATATAAATAAATTTAAAAGTTGAAAATTCTCAAAAATCAATAATCATAATTTTAAAAGTAAGTTATAGATGAGTATTAAAAGGTACTTTTTTAGAAAAAGCATATTAAAAGGCATTATTACTTTACATATTAGTGGAGTTTTTGAATTTCATGAAAGAGATTAGATGTAATTAATTAATTATTAATTTTCCATAAATGTGCTCAATGGAACACATTTAAAACTCTATCTCTAATGTAGAGGATAAATTGGAATACACAAATCATTTCTTAGTTTTCTATTTATTTGCTCATTTTAGAGATGTTTAAATTGGGCCAACTCAACCAATTCAACAGTCATATAAACTGTCTCTCTTTTCCCCTCATATCTTCTCTTTTCCCCCTTCACTCCTCAAACAAACATTTTCTGTCTCTCTTTTGATGGCCAAAATTAAATAAAGTTAAATTGAAAATTGTCATATAAACTGGTTCAAAATTGACCCACCAATAGTTTTAAAGTTTGAGAGTTATTTATATGGTTGTAAATAAATTTTAAATATATATTACACATTATATATTTTATACATTTATATTAAAATAATATATTATTATAACATATTAATAACTCATACTTAAGGTACATGCTAATAGGATGAAAATACAGTTGAACTTATTTCAAGTTGTACATCCTTAAAAGTAGATTCATTTCTTTTTTGTTGGTACATAGAAGTAGATTAATTTATTTAATAATAATTTAATTTTCATATTTTCACTTACCCATAAAAAAAGATTTTCATATTTTGACCAATACAAGAATAATAAAATTATTCTTTAAATTTTATTTATAAGTAATTATTCTTTAAAATTTTAAACACAAATATATATATCATATTTTTATTTTTATAATAAAATAAAAATCCATTGTATTTTAGCAATGAAGATTATTCTTATCTAAGAAAAATCATAGAGCCGTAGGAAATAGATTTTGTATAATATTCAAAAAAGATTTTGAAAGTTTTAATTTTTTAATTTTTAATAGATTTAATTATATTTTTATATTTTTATTTTAAAGTAAATATATTATTAATTATTATTAATTTTTTAATTAAAATAACACATGTTATTTTTATATTACATAATATTAATATATTAAAGTAAATAGTAACGTGACATATACATATGATATATTGATATCATAATATGATAAATTTACCTACACAAGTGTTATATGAAAATAAATATGATAGATGCTATTTTGATTAATAAAAATTAATTGATGCTTAATGATAAGAATTTATTTGATTTAAAGTAAAATTATAAAAAATTGATTAAATATAATAAAAGTTTTTTATATAATTTAAAATTTTTTAAAACTATTATTCTTTTTCTTTAAGGGGCTAGAATTTTTTTGATAAAAACGCTTTTATTCAAAAGTATATTTTGAACATGGAAAATTGGATATTGGGCAATGCACTGAACAATGCACCAACAGAGACACCCTAGAAACTCTAAAAACTTAAGAGGTTTTCTTTTCATGTCATCTCTACACTTTAACCAAAGGCCACAAGCAATGGCAACTTGGTTCCTCATCCTTCTCACGATCTCTATTTCTCTTCTTCTCAAGGCCTTTCTCAACCTCTTCTACCCTTCCAAAACGCTTCCCCACTCTCCCTCCAGGCCCTGCCACTTTCCCTGTCATCGGCAACATCTTTTGGCTCCGCAAATCTTTCTTCCAGATCGAACCAATCCTCCGCGACCTCCATCCAAAGCTTGGCCCCATGTCACCATCCACATCGGTCCTCGTCCCACCATCGTTGTCTTCAATCGTTCCCTTGCTCACCAGGCTTTGGTCCAGGGTGGTTCACTATTTTCAGACCGCCCCAAAGCTCTTCCTACTATTAAGATCATGAATACCAACCAACGTAGCATCAGCTCCGCCTTCTATGGCCCCACCTGGCGGCTTTTGTGGCGGAATCTGAAGTCAGAAATCCTCCATCCTTCACGTATAAAGTCGTATTCTCACGCACGTAAATGGGTTTTGGAAATCCTTTTTGATTGTTTACAGTCAAAGGCCAACACTGGAGAAGCCGTTCAGGTTCTGGCTCAATTTAAATATGCTATGTTTTGTTTGTTGGTTTTGATGTGTTTTGGTGACAAGCTTAGTCAAGATCAAATCAAAGATATTGAGGCGGTTCAGCAAAGGGTGCTGTTAGGTTTTGGAAGATTCAATATACTTGACTTTTGGCCTAAAGTGACCAAGGTTTTGCTTCGTAAGAAGTGGGAGCAGCTCTATTAGCTACGAAAAGATCAAGAAGATTTGCTGATTTCTCTGATAAGAGCAAGAAAGAAAGCTAAAGAGGAGAACTTGAATAAGAAGGAAAGTGATGATTATGTTTTAGCATATGTTGATACTTTGTTGGATTTGGAGTTACCGGAGGAGAAAAGGAAGCTTGAGGAAAGAGAAATTGTTACTTTGGCCTCTGAGTTTCTTAATGCTGGCACTGATACTACCTCTACAGCTTTGCAGTGGATCATGGCAAATTTGGTGAAGTACCCTTATGTTCAAGAAAAATTATTGCTTGAAATCAAAGGGGTTGTGGGAGATGGGGCGGAAGAAATCAAAGAAGATGATTTGCAAAAGATGCCTTATTTGAAAGCAGTGATTTTAGAAGGGCTAAGAAGGCACCCACTAGGGCACTTTGTGTTGCCTCATTGTGTGACAGAAGACACAGTCCTGGGAGGATTATTGGTCCCAAAGAATGGAACTGTCAATTTCATGGTGGCAGATATGGCGTGGGATCCAAAGGTGTGGGAGGACCCGATGGCATTTAAGCCTGAGAGGTTCTTCAGAAGTGATGATAGTAGCGGGGAAGTGTTTGATATAGCGGGGAGTAGGGAGATTAAGATGATGCCTTTTGGAGTTGGTAGAAGAATTTGTCCTGGAATTGGCTTAGCTATGCTTCATTTGGAGTATTTTGTGGCAAATTTGATTTGGAAATTCGAATGGAAGGCCATGGATGGGAAGCAGGAGTTCACAACAGTGATGAAGACTCCATTGCGGGCCCACATTTCACCAAGGGAGAGATAAGGTCTTGATTTTCTACCAAGAAATTAAATACTATATATCTTTTAATATCCTGTCCCCGCTTGTATGCTATATGTATCTTGTAAAACTCTCTGTTCTTTAGATAGATGCCATATGACTTTATGAATTTATTTAATGAGGAATCATTGTTAATGGGGCAACCTTGAGAGTTACTTCTCCATGAATAATAGGCAACCAACTTGATTGCTGTCACACAATTTAAGCTTTTCACAGAAGACAAGGCATTCTGGTTTTAGGTCAAGGTGTCCCAAAATTTCTATGGCATTTCCTGTATTCTTGTCATGCAAATTTTCATTGGAAAGAAAGGAAAAATGTTGTCTTTTATTGTGTTGTCTTTGAACTTTCCTTCATATTTAATAATTAATTACCAAGGTTAGTCGTAGTTATTATCATAAATACTACTTTTTTTATTCTGCATACTCAGGAAGTTCAAAGTTGACATCTGTTTTGCTTTTGTTTTCTATGTTGTCTGTATCTTGCAAAGGTTTATTTTGACCAGTCCAAGATTGTTGTAGCTCCAAATTTTTTCCCTTAAATGCATTTGCATGAATCTGGTTTGAATTTGACTCCCCCGGTCAAATCAAATTTTCATTGAATGTAAAATTAATATGCAGCAGCCAATTGGTCTACTGATCAATTACTTATTTTTACCTTGTAGAATGAGTAGTGGCTTCAGAACATTCGATCCTAAACCTATGCAAATAAAGCAAATTACTAAACAGCATCCTAATAAAAACTGCATAGAAAGTTCAAACTTTGGAAAGCAAGGCACTAAATCAACCATAAAAATCTTAATTCTTCCATTTCAAGTCATTGGCTTGTACACATTCAAATCCCTCCATGAAGTCTTCTGCGTGACATCTTGATGGAATGCTGTTTTGTCCTTTGTAAATATATGATCCACAGTTCCCACATGTGTAGCTACACTTCAGAAACTTTATGTCCTTTTGTTTTTGAGTATTGCTGCTTTCACTGATCTGCAATACATCGAAAAAGGCTGGGTCACTGTTGATGCCACCGTGAATTGTACGACATGAGGATTGAACTTGGTTAATTTCATTGATGTCATGTCTCTCTCATGTCAATTATTGGGCTCAGGTATGCATTATCTAGCCAGGATTAGTACCTTGAGGGCTTGGGTAGCTGTCCATTTTTTAAGGTTTTGGGAACAAATTCATGTATTGGCTTGTGTCTGGTTGTAGCAGAATTGGAACCTGATTTCATTAGGAGAAAGGGCAAAAATGATGAGAATGAAGCAGTAAAAAAATGAGGCTAACAATTGTTTTTAAATTCTTTTCCTGTATGTTGTTATAACTAAAATACCTGAATAAAGGCCTGGAGAACATTTTCAGTTAAAACGAAAAAACTGCCTAAATTTTTGATCTGTTGCTATGAGCCTTGGTTATGATCTTTTGTCTCTCTGTTCTTACAAATTACAACTAATTGAATGTTTTTATATTAATTTTAAATTCAGTTTCTCCCTACCATAACATGATTCTTTTAAAATGGAGAAGTTCTGTTTGTCTATATAAGTGAGATGCAGACAATAATTGATGCAAATTATTCATTTCTGGGCGAAGCTTTGCGGCAATATGGTGGAACCATCTGAGTAATTGAAAACATTGTTATGCACCCTCAAGACTAGAGACACAAAGATGGACACAGAAAGAAAACACCAAAACTAATGTGAATTTGATAATACACAAAATATCATAGTGTTGCAAGGGGACATTTCCATTCATGAGGCCAGAAAGGGCCGCTTACCAAAGAACCTCTGTCTATTAGTGATGATTATCATGACTATCCAAGGGCTAATCTGGAGGATTCTTCTTGCCAAAGATACTCTTTGATTTGGTGGAAATATTGACAAGTGTCATAGAAAAAAAAAAAGGACAGGTCTAAAATAGATAAGGTCTAATTTTACAACTTTACTTAAAGTCTGTTTGGTCTGACTTTTTTCTAACTTAAAAGCTATTATGAAGTTTTTATGAAAAATAATAGCTTTTAAAATTAAGGTAAAGTTGTTTGATAAATTTTTTTTTATAAGTTTTTTTTTATAAGTTATAATTTTTATTAAAATTATCATAGAAGGTATTTTTTTTTTTTGAGATGGTAATATTGAAATTATTTTTAACAAATGAGGATATTTTTGAAAAAAAATATAATTTTTTTTGTATTTTTAAAAGAAGAGAAGAAAAAGCTCACCCTTAAAAGCTTTTTTTTAAAGTTCTTTTTTTAAAAATTTTGTTCTAAAAAAAATTAATTTTTTTTTAAAGAATTTCTCAAAAGATCATGTTTGGTATGATTTTTGCTCTTAAGAGGTAAATGAGCTGAAAAAAAGTTAGGCCAAACATATACTTAATATGATAGATTAAATTTAAGATACAATATCTAAACATTTTTAAGTTTTAATCAAACTTACATAGAGGTTATTAGTTTTCAAAGTGATACTCCATCTCAAAAAAATATTTTCACTAAACACATAAGTTTTGTCGTTAGTCAATTGTCAATATTTCTATTAATTTGATTACGTGATGATATTTTTAAAATAATTTTATTTTTTATTAATTTTAAAAATTATTATTAAATAAATTATAATTTTTATTTTTTTTAAAAAATAATTTTCGATCACCGATGGTTAGAGATTAGGCTTCCCTTGGGTGCTTCGATGCTTCTTTGAGGAGCATGAGACCTTTCTCTTTTTTTTTTTTTTTTTTTTTTTCTCTATTCTTTTGTTTTTTTATTTTTATTTTACTCCTTTTACTATAACTCGTCACTGAAACACATTTCATTTTCCAAACATTACCATAACTTTCTTAAAAGACTATTGTAAATCTGTTTCTTATATTATATAAAATTATTATTTATTATAAATCTTTTGATTATTAGTTAAGTTCAATGTATTAATTTTAAAAAATTTTAATCTTTATTTCTCTTCTTTTTTGACTCCCAACAAAAAGTAGTTAGCTCCACCAATGTGTTTGGCAGATCGATGAATGCCCATGTGAACTAAATTTGCTAAAATGCTCATATGATTTAGAATTCATGATGCAATCAGAAAAATAATTTCTCTGCTTATCAAAGTTTTTGTTTTACGAGTAGACAATGTGATTTGTTGTTTTCTTTGCTTGTATTCAACCCATCCAAACAAACATAAGATCCAAAAATTCGACACTATTAGAAAACATAGTGATTGAAGATGAAGTATCACCAAAATTAAAGCATCATTGTAAACTCCAATTTCTTGGAGTCATTATTAAAATCATCTTCATTAAAGACAAATTAGTATAGACAACTGATTAGTGGAAGAATCTGGATTGAGGGACTAAATAACATTCTTTCCCCTTTGAATTGCCATAAGGTACTCCAGAGCCTGTTCTGTAAAGGCAGAATTTGGAAAATATTTTCATGCATCTGAAACAAAGGAAGGCCCTGATGATCTCAGTCTTTGAAGAAAAGTTGATGACCCATGATTTTGCAAATCTCTTCTCTCTTGGGGGGAATAAAAAGGAAAAATGAAATGAAGAATCCATGGCAATATGTACTTGATAAAGTTGTAGAATATATCTAGGACTGGCAGTCACGATTCAAGCTGGAAAGTGCTTTAACTGAAATGGGGTAGTTTTTCATAAGCACCTGGAACTTTTGCAATAGGACCAACCAGCGCAGTTCACATTTTGTTTTCCATAGTTTTTTTCTGATAACAATGTCAAAAACAGACACAAAGGTGAGGCCAGCAGGACATTGAGAAAGCTGATGTCTTCATAACGGGACACTGATAATCAACCAAGTCATTCAACATCAAATTAATCAAACATTTCTTCCATTTTTCCTGTTAAAGAGGCCTTTACTCCGTCACAACTAATCACAACCTAGCTGGAGCAAAATGGAGACATGGTTCATCATCCTCATCTCCATTTGCATTTCTGCTTTCATCAAATCCATATTCAACCTTCTTTTCACCACCAGAAAACCCTCCTACAGTCTTCCTCCCGGCTCTTCTACCTTCCCCATCATTCACAACTTCCTATGGCTCCGCAAGTCTTCTTCTCAACTTGAGCATAGCCTCCGATCCATCCATGCTAAATTTGGCCCTATAGTAACCCTCTGGATTGGCTTCCGCCCTGCCATCTTCATTGCCGATCGTGCCTTAGCGCACCAGGCCTTAATCCAAAATGGTGCTGCTTTCGCTAACCACCCCAAACCCCTCGTCACCAACAAAAGTTTCAACATCAGCTCTGCCTTCTATGGCCCTATGTGGCGCCTCCTGAGACGAAACCTAACATATGAAATCCTCCATCCTTCACGTATGAAATCCTACTCTCATGCACGAAATTGGGTACTAAAAATCCTGTAAGATTGCTTCAAGTCCCAGTATAAATCCGGTGATCCAGTTTATGTACTAAAGCATTTCCAATATGCTATGTTTTGCTTATTAGTACTAATGTGTTTTGGTGACAAGCTCGAATCAAAACAGATAAAAAGAATTGAAGACGTCCATCGTGGCTTGCTGTTGAATATTGGCAGATTCAACATACTGAACGTCTGGCCAAGGGTGACAAAGATTATATTTCACAAAAGATGGAAAGAGTTATTGCAAGTAAGAAGAAAGCAAGGAGAGGTTTTGATCCCTCTGATAAGATCAAGAAGAAACATCAGGGAGGAGAACTCAAGCAAAGTAAAACAGGAGAAAGATGGAAATGTGTTAGCATACGTTGATACTTTGTTTGATTTACAGCTTCCAGAAGATCAGAGAAAGCTAAAGGAAGAAGAAACGGCTACTCTTTGCTCAGAGTTTCTTAATGCAGGCACAGATACTACATCAACAGCTTTGCAATGGATCATGGCAAATTTGGTCAAGTATCAAAACGTTCAAAGAAAAGCTATATAGGGAAATTAAAGGGGTTGTGGGAAAGGGAGCAGAAATGGTGAAAGAAGATGATCTACATCAGATGCCATATCTCAAAGCTGTTATTTTAGAGGGTTTAAGGCGTCACCCTCCTGCACATTTAGTACTACCTCACGGGTGACAGAAGATGTAGTTTTGAATGGTTGCTTGGTGCCTAAGAATGGTACATTGAATTTTATGGTAGCAGAGATTGGGAGGGACTCAACCGTGTGGGAAGATCCTATGGCATTCAAGCCAGAAAGGTTTTTGAGTAGCCATGAAAAGGGAGGGGAGGCCTTTGACATAACTGGAAGTAGGGAGATTAAAATGATGCCATTCGGCGTTGGAAGGAGGATTTGCCCTGGTCTTGCTTTGGCCATGCTTCACTTAGAATATTTTGTGGCAAATTTGGTTTGGCAGTTCGAGTGGACTGCTGTACATGGAGATGATGTAGACTTGTCTGAGAGACAAGAGTTCACTACGGTGATGAAATATCCATTAAAAGCTCATATAAAGGTTTGGATGAGGATTTTGTTGATAGTACGCAGAAAAAGCTACAAGATTCTCTGGAAGCCTATATGCCTGCGGCTGTACTATATATTTGTGTATATATTAAACCAGTTTGATATTTACCTTTCTGAGCCTTAAATAAAGGCATCAGCCATTGTCCCCAAAGAAAACTTGGCATTGCAATCTCTAGGCAAGCAAATAATTTCACCTATTTGTTTCTAAGTTCTTTGTCTTGAAGGTTTTGTTAAGATAGAAAATGCAACAAAGAAAAAAAAAAGTCTGAATGAGAATATAGTCAAATTACTTATGTATTACTTGTGGGTATAAAAGTGGATTTGGATGCATGATTTAAGGTTCTTCAAGACTTCTTATTTCACATTTGGAGAATGCATAAATTTAGATTGACGATGAAAATTTGTTTAACATTTAAACGATATCTCTGTATCTTATGAGATAATATAAATATATAAAAATTTTTAATAAGTTCTTTTGTTCTTAATAAAAAAAAGTTATTATAAGCTAATTAATACCTACGAATAAAAAGAGTTTTTGTTTTGTGTGATTTGGCAAAATTAATGTTGTTGTCTTTTGAGAGTTGGATTTGAGCTGAATCGGTTGGATGATTGGAGCTTGGCATTTTGGCTTACAGGGAATGGGTTATTGTAGGCTTTATAGTGATTCTCACCTAAGTTAGTTTAGTAAGGGTTTAAAAGAAAGAGAAAGAGGGGAGAGAAAGAAAAGATGAGATGAGACACCTGAGATAAATCAAATATTTTAATATGATATGGTGTTTATATTTGAAATTTCAAATCTAGTATTACTATTCGAATCCACTTGTTATATCTTTAAGATGATGAAAATATCACGTTCTTTAATCAAATTCACAAATCTATTCTATGGAAGTGAATTTTACAATATTAATCTTAAATAATAGTTTTTAAATTTAACATTTAATATAAAATCGATAAAGTTAATATTGCACACATTATTTACCTGATTTGTTTAACAAATATTTTGTTATTTTTATAATTTTATTATTTGATCTTACAATAAGATGAACCTTATTATAACGATTGCGAATGTGACCTTTGATATAGAATTTTATTCTTAAATTATTTGATAAAATACTTTCACTCTTTTAAGTCTTAATTAAAATTTTAAGTGAATCCATTAATTTTTAAAATAGTCACTTCATCTTAAAAGTACAAACACTATTAATAAAAATTATAAAAAAATTAAAATATTATTTTTTATTAATTTAAAAAATTATTATTATATATTTCTTTAAAAAAATATAAAAACCTCAACTCTCCAAGAAATGGGGGGCGGGGGGGAGCACCAGTGCTCCCTTTAAGGAGCCCTAGATCGAGCTTCCTGATGGGGCACCTATGCTCCTAAAGGAGCTCGATCAGGGCTCCCCAGGGGAGCTCCGATGCTCCCTAGATGGGAGTTTTTTTTTATTAATAAAAATTTAAAAAAATTATATAATAATAATTTTAAAAATTAATTAAGAGTAAAGTTATTTTTTTATTTTTATTATATTATCAAATTAATAAAAATATTAACGATTAAACTTATATATCTAATAAAAAATACTTTTTTTAAAAAAATATTTATTTTAAAAATTAATAAATATTTGTATAATTACTATCAATACTTGGAGGTGAAGGATATTTTAGTTTACTTTTTAAGGCTGGAAAGTGAAAAACGAATATGATGGACATCTGGCCCATGCTCATACCCAAGGGTCCATTAAACAAAATTTGGATCCCTTTTGTAATTCTTAGCGCAAAGGTCAAAACAGCGAATTTACAAAATGTTGTTATAGAACCAGCCTCACTCTCTGAAAAACTCTATCCAGTTCCATCTTTCAGGTAAAGGCCCAAATTCTTTCTCTCACTGTTTCTCCAATTGCTATTCAGTTTCTTCTAAGACGAAATTCCTTGTCCATTCCATCTTCACCATTTTTCCAGGGTCAGCCAAGAAATACCCAAAGCGAAAATGGCAATGGCAATGGCAATAACAACAGACAGTGGAAGTAGTGGATGGAGCATGGTATCTTTAAAGTCAGCTCTGCCGCCACTCACTTCCACAACTTCTTCAATTAAATTACCATGTCACCGTCGTTCTACCAAGTGCCCTCAGCTTGTCCGTTCCTTCACTGCTCTCTCTCCTGTCAACCCTCTCCATTCCCTTGGCTTCTCTGGTAATGCTAATGCTTCTCTCATCCACTTTGTTTTTTCTATATATAATTACTTCAATTTCGCTTTATTTTTGCGTTATAAGGTAACAGTTGGGTTGTGGTTTTTGCTACTTGGCTTTTTACTCCAATAGCATCCGGTTTGAGTACCAAAGCAATTGAAGAATTGAAAATGTAGGATTTTTCTTTTTTGGAGAATGAAATGCATGATTTTTACTTTTATGCAGAATGTTTATGGTAGAACTAGTGTAACATTTTAGTCATTTGGTCATCTTTAATCAATAACAGGGCTTTAGTTGTTGTGTAATAGTATAATTCAAGTTGCTATCAGCTGACTCTCTATGGCGATAAGCTAGAAATTAACTGCAAAGAATATGCTTAAATGTTTTGTTAGTCCCCTAGAAACTATTTGGGAGGAGGGATTGGTTTATTAATTTGTTTTTATTCCATTTCTGGATGTGGAGTATTAAAATTGTTTAGGACTTTATGAAATACTTTGTTGTATTTTTCTAGGTTTTTTTGTTATTTTCTGGGGTATGCTTGGTAGTTTGCTTTTATATTAAGGATTTGGGTTTTTGCTTGTAATTACCTTGGTTATTCTAGTTTCTGGTTGTTTTTGGACTAGGAATTGTTGAGTTCTCTGGTTACTAATTTACTATGAATTAATGAAATTTGGATTATTGAGACTTTAAATGTTGCCTTTGATAGTTGAGATTTTGATATTAAAAATTGACTATTGAGAATTGAGATTGAAATTTGTACATTATTTCTTGAGTGTTTTATTTGAGATCACTTGTTCAACATTGTTTCTACTCTTTAATAACTTCGTTTCATTTATCAGTAGGCAGTGGCATCATAGGATAGTTTTTTCTTTCAAGTTATGCAAAACGGACACTCTTCTGATCTTTAACTTTAATTATTATGTTACTCACCATACAAAACATTGTCAGACCTCAACAACTTTGAGCACAATTTCACCATAATTGATAATGGTTGTCGATTTTATGCTATGAGGCATGGAAGAAGAGTACCTAAACTCAACAGGCCTCCGGACCAGCGACGTGCACTCCTACGAGGCCTCACAACTCAGCTCCTTAAGTATGGTCGGATCAAAACTACCAGGGCTAGGGCAAGCGCTATGAGGAAGTATGTTGACAAAATGATCACCTTAGCTAAGGATGGTTCTCTTCACAAAAGGAGGCAGGCTCTTGGCTTCATTTATGAGAAACAAATTGTGCATGCCCTCTTTGCTGAGGTGCCAGACAGGTACGGTGACAGAAATGGTGGATATACAAGAATTATTAGAACCCTGCCTAGGCGAGGGGACAATGCACCAATGGCATACATTGAACTTGTATAGGTACTTTCTGTTCTTAAGGAACATTGCATGATTGTATGAACAGTTGCCTGTTTTGATATACATTAGTGCAGATGGACAAGGTTTGTCTCTATTATTATTTTTTTTTTTGAAGATCAAGGTTTGTCTTTATTCTTCTTGTGTTTACCTTCATATGTAAGTTCTTTGATGCTAGATGATGTTTTAGCTAAATTTTGGTGCCACTTTAATGTTCGTTGAATGAATGATGTCCCAAGAAGATCTACATAAGTAAATTGTAAGTAAGCCACCTCCCACCCCCTAGAATGTGTGGCTAAATGTTCACTACAAATTTTCTTGTACAGGCCATGTATATTTTTTGATGATGGGCTGCCTTGTTTTTCCTAACTGCTGCACCTATATCTGACCTTCCCTTTCTGTTTTAATGTTTTTGATCCTTATCATATTTCACATGTCAGGTTAACAATATTGAAAAGGACCAAATGATTGAAATTCACTTGCTTTGTTTATACTGTAGATGTACTACCTAAAATATCTGTTTTCAGATATGTTAGTTTTTCCATCATTCATCCATCACACCATCCCCACTTCTCACTCTAGCAACACTTGTTATACTGATTTGTCATTATATTTTGGTGTTTTCATATTCTGCATTGTACTTTTTGCCTCTTTTTGAAGCTGGGTTCATACTTTAATTTCATTAATAATGTTTAGAACTATCGCCATGAGGTTCTGAATCTGCATGATATTTCACTCAGCATATCTAAGATGTACAAGCTGAAAGGTAAGATGTCTTCATTACTGTGAAACTGACATTTTGATGGTTCAAAATTTGGGGATATGTTGCTTGTGTGCGTTATAGGTGACTGCTGTGCTATCTGAACAGGAATGTGCCCGTCACACCAATATTGTGGCAGTTATGGAGTTTATTGTCTGCAAAGAATTTTGCTTAGGAAAATAGTTGTGGATAGCAAACTGGGAATCATTCAAATCTGAAGTTACATACAACCGTGGGAATGCATGCCACTCAGCCTTTTGATTGATCTAGAATTCAGTACAATATATAGCACAAGCTGGGCTAAAACCGTGGGAAAGTGTAGCTATGGTTCAATTTGCGTTTTAGTTCATTTTAGTCCAAATACTAAATGCTTGCACTCTTTTTTATTTAAAGGACACTCTTTCCCTTTTTTATTTTTTTTCCAATATGGGGTTGTTTCTCACACTTTTTATTATTATTATTATTATTATTATTGAAAATATTCAACAAAATCAACAATTTTCAATAAATTATCAAACAAATTTTATAAGTATTTATCAACATAAGCAATTCAACAAACACACAAACACACACACACACACACATATATATATATATAAATAAAATTATTGAAAAAATCTAAGTTGATGCTGGTCGGTATCTCATTCATTGTGATGCGATTCATACCATTGTTGTAAATTAATATTGACCAATGAGATATATTTATATAGAGGATCATCATCTGTGAATTGTTCTTAGAATAACAACTTAGATTTTATTATAAATAATTTTACACTAACTACGTAGTAAAGAACTGTGAATTAAGGAAAAAATATCCATTTGTCATATTCATAATCTAGTATTTTAGAAATGAAATAGAGAAGAGAAGAAAAGATTAAATAGTTGTCATATCAGAATATTATGTAATAAAGCCTATTAGTAAGTTATTCAAATGATTAATTAAATACAAATAACTCACTAATGATAGTACTGTTAGAAAATAATTCTTTATGTAACAGTAGCTAGCAGCTAGTTTTGCTTTATCAATTCAGGTTTTGATCTGATAACTTTCAAGTACTGATATTCTCTTGGAGGTTCAATTTCCTTTTGCCAAAATGGAAACTTGGTTCCTCATCGTCTCCACTCTTTGCATATCTGCAATCGTTAAAGCCTTCTATAACCTTTTCTTCCCTTCCCAAAAACCTGGCCCCAAGCTCCCTCCAGGACCCCCTAAATTTCCCATCATCGGCAACTTGTTATGGCTACACAGATACAAATCCTTCTCCGATCTTGGACCGATCCTTCGAAGTGTCAATACAAAGTTTGGCCCCATGGTAACTCTCCATATCACCTATTACCTTGCCATCTTTGTTTCTGACCGTTCCCTTGCACACCAGGCCTTAGTTGAGAATGGTTCTGTTTTTGCTGATCGATCGCCGGCAGTTACCGTTAGCAAAACAAGTAGTAGCAATCAACATAGTATTGGTTCTGCTGCTTATGGCCTTACCTGGCGTGCTCTGCGAAGAAACCTGACAGCTGAAATTCTTAATCCCTCTCGGATAAAATCTTACTCCCAAGCTCGGATAAGGGTATTGCAAATCCTCAAGCAGCAGCTGATCAAGTCACGAAATACCGGTGATCCTATCCCTGTGGTAGACTGTTTTAGACATGCCATGTTTTTCTTGTTAGCCCTGATGTGTTTTGGAGCTCACGTTGATGAAAACCAGATTAGAAAAGTTGAGGTTGTTCAAAGGGACTTGTTATTGAATATTCATAGGTTCGATGCACTAAATTTCTGGCCAAAGGTGACAAGGATTTTGCTTTATAAGCTCTGGAAGGAGTTCTTGCAAACTCGAAAAAATCAAGCGGATGTTTTCATCCCATTAATCAGAGCCCGAAAAAAAGTGAAGGAAGAGTATTTGATCAGCAAGATGAAAGAGGATAAAGAAAGAAAAGAAGAAAATGATTACATTTTATCATATGTTGATACTTTGTTGGATTTACAACTTCCTGAGGAGAAGAGGAAACTTGATGAAGGGGAAATTGTGACTTTGTGCGCAGAATTTCTTAATGCCGGCACAGATCCAACATCCACAGCGTTGCAATGGATTATGGCCAATTTGGTTAAGTACCCTCTTATTCAAGAGAAGCTATACATGGAGATTAAAGGGGTTGTGGGAGATGCAGCTGAAGAGGTCAAAGAAGATGATTTGCATAAGATGCCTTACCTAAAAGCAGTGATTTTGGAAGGTCTTAGGCGTCACCCTCCTGCACATTTTCTGTTCCATGGAGTGACAGAAGATGTAATTTTCAACGACTTTTTAGTGCCTAGAAAGGGTATTATAATTTTCTTCATAGAAGAGATGGGATTGGACTCGAAGATTTGGGAAGATCCCTTGGCGTTCAAACCGGAAAGGTTCCTACGTGGTGAGGAAGAGGTTGACATAACAGGTCGGAAGGAGATCAAGATGATACCATTTGGGGCAGGGAGGAGGATTTGTCCTGCTCATAGTTTGGCCATGCCTCATTTGGAGTTTTTTGTGGCAAATCTAGTTTGGTTTTTTGAGTGGAAGGCCAAGGATGGAGATGATGTTGATTTGTCAGAGAAGGAAGAATTTACATTTGTGATGAAAAATCCATTGCAAGCTTGCATATATAGCAGGCCTAGGCAAGTTTGATCATTTAACAAATGCTGGTGAAATGTCAATATACTTATTTAGCTTTTGGAAATGCATCTTTTAGAGATTTTTTGATGTTTCCTTGGAACTTTTGCATAGTCTTGACAAACCATTACAGAGAAGCTGCTACAGGCCTTCCCTCCCTTCAAATCTTGTCATAGAACGCCTTAACTGAATGTCATGCCTTTGACTTCCCCATTTTTTATGCTCTTTCTACTTTTCCAATGAATTTGATAGGATGTCCATATGTTGATTTAGCATATGTATATAAACATATGTTGTTTTTCCTATGTAAGTAGATAAAATGTGTAGTTTTCCTTTGCTTTATTTAATTATTTTGCCAACACAATTTGCTTCATACTTGTACTCAACCTATTGAAGTTGAAAACTTTATTTGATAAACTATATATAATTCTTTTTTCTGAAAATTTGTTGAGAAGTATATGTAACTTTCAGAGAATAAGTCATTGCCACATTATGTATAATATAACAATAAATCAATTAAAGATACCACCGCAGCTAAAACATCTCTTCAAATGATGTCAGGTCCAGCTCTGAGCCAAACATAAGTAACTAGTAATATTATGTAATCCTACTTTAGTTTAGGATGAAAAAAGTGATCTTGTAGATATCTCTCTCTGTTTGAATTCTCAGATTCAAGCTTCTCTAACCAAGGTTACATGGTCAATGGTCCTGTAATTTTTATTTTGCTGCTGATAAATTCAATGTTCTTCAGGCAATTTTAAATTAAGATTGCTTGCTTGTTAAGCATAAACTACTACTAGTGGCCCAGTAACAGCGATAATAGCTATTTTTAATTAAGAATTTCCATTTTTCTAGTACTGAAGGTGATGTCTGTTTTTTTCCTTCTTCAATGAATCAAACAAAACAACGAATTTAGAGAGATTAAATAATTGTAACCTCCTTCTCAAATTGAAGTCATCAAGATTCAATCAACCATTGCAAAACTCTGTTAATGTTTTGCAATTTATTTGGACTTTTCTTGTACCTTGGACCGTGTCATGTAGCAGCATTGAACCCCAATAGAATTCAACAGATGAAACAAGTTTTGGTCCTACTTGGAAAACCCTGTATAATGTAATAAGCAGAAATTAAGATGGTTGAACCCTCTAAAAGGTCATTCTGATTGTTGATAATCCTTCAATAAAGAATGAAAAATTTGGCATTATCCATCCTCCATTCATGCATTTCCTAGGTTTTCAAAAAAGAAAAAAAAAAAAGAAAAAGAAAAAGACAAAAAAATGTTGAGCATGGCGTTATCATTACAAAAGATAGTTATCTCTTCGTGATATAGAGTAGTTTTGTGGTCATCCTGCTCAACACGTAAACATACCCTCTTATCAAGACAATCAACTATGGTTCAAATCCCACCCAGATTGGACTAGCTTTTTACAGATTATACCATTGAATTAACATAACCACAAAAAAAAAAAAAAAAAAAAAAACAAAAAGAGACCAATGCTAGTCAATATAAAACCTCCTGCTTCAATCCTTTAAAATCTCAGTTGATGTGTTTGCCGACTCATTGGCAAGGTTCGGTGTTGACAGTAGAGTCCTGTTTTAGACAGTAATCTATTAGTGGTGTTGTATGGTTCTTTTTCTCTTCAGTGTTGTATGACTTTTTATTTCGGTGTTATTGGTGTTGCAGACAGCAGTATGAGTTTGTCTACTGTTCTGTTTCAGCTATCCTCTTTATTGGAAAGCTGTTTTTATTACCGCCATGATGGCGATGAATAAAATAACCAATACGATTGAGAAAAACAAGTAGTATATATCCTTATCAAGACTTATGGTTCAAACCTACCACATTGCACTAGCTTTATACAGTTTATATAATTGAATTAATAAGAATAAACAAAAGACCAAAGCCAGTCAATAGATTCTTTGCTTTAATTCTTTTAAATCCAGTCCACTAGACATTTCCTTTCTGATTTGCCAGAATGGAAACTTGGCTCATCATCATATCCTCTCTCTGCATTCCTGCAATCCTTAAAGCCGTCTTTAACCTTCTTTATCCTTCAAGAAGACCTACCCACAACCTTCCTCCAAGCCCTTTTACCTTCCCAATCATTGAGAGCCTCTCCTGGCTACCCAAAACCTTCGCTGACCTTGAACCGATCCTCAGAGACCTCCACCCAAAGTTTGGTCCCATGGTAGGTATTGGCCCTCACCCTGCTATCTTTATTTCTGACCGCTTCCTTATCCACCAAGCCTTGGTCCAAAATGGTGCAGTTTTGGCTGATCGTTATTTGAAGGCAGTGATCTTGGAAGGGCAAAGAGGACAGCCTCTTGCACACTTTGTGTTGCCACATAGAGTGACAGAAGATGTCGTTTTGAACAATTTTTTGGTGCCTAGGAAGGGTACTGTAAATTTTTACATTGCTGAAATGGGATGGGACCCCAAGGTTTGGGAAGATCCTATGGCGTTCAGACCAGACAGGTTTCTTAATAGTGATGGTGGTGAGGAAGTGTTCGATTTAACTGGCAGAAAGGAGATCAAGATGATACAATTTGGGGCAGGGAGGAGGATATGTCCTGCTTATGGTTTGGCTATGCTTCATTTGGAGTATTTTGTAGCGAATTTAGTTTTGTCATTTGAATGGAAGGCTGTGGATGGAGATGACATTGATTTGTCAGAGAAGCAAGAATTTACAATGGTAATGAAGAATCCGTTGTAGGCTCACATATATCCCAGGTTTAGGTAATAAGGCTGTGGTTGATCAAACAACTAATCTTAATTTAAAAATTTTATAAGTGGCATGCATAGTTTGTTCGTATATATATATATTTTGGAAGAAACAGTTTGTATATATTTTAATACTGTTGTTTACTAAAAAGGGTACTATAGTTTCTTTGTACTATTTTATTGAACCGGATAAGATCAATGGTCCCATATTGATTTAGAATATGGATATATTTTTGTATAATAAAAAGAAAAGGCATATGTGTATATCTTCTTGACTATTCTTGATGGATTCTCTGTCTCTCTTTGTATCTCAACTTATCCATTGCCTGTACAAGTATATTATTTTCCCATGTTTTCTTTCTAACAAGAGTGACACATAAGAATCCACCTTTGAGAAGCAACTGGACAAAACAGAGCAGGATACTTTACAGAAAGCAGGGAACATACACTCTGAGGCCGAATGAGAACATTTTGATTTTCTTAGGAACTTATTTTGAACTCAAATATTTGGAACATTTTGATATTTATCTTTTGAATCAATAGATGATTCTAACACTCTGAAAACAATGGGCAGAAAACGAAGATAAATTGGATAAAACTAAATTTGAATCATATCAATTCTAGTAAGTAATTACGAGTCCCACTAATGAGTGATGTACACATAATTTCATTTAAACACAAAATATCTCAACTATTAACAAATCTATTACAGACACAAAAGTCTTCTCCAAAGTATGGACATACACCAAAAATCAAGAAAATCAAAGGATATGAAATTTAGGCGGACGAACACTGCAAGGGAGAAACTTGACTGATATGAGGCATGGCAGCAGACAAGCCATACTTCTTCAAATGCATTTCCAGCCTATAAGGACCCTATCTCTGTAAAGTAACTGCAAGTTGAACTCACCTTCTGACTTGTTTCTTTTTTTTTTACGAACTCACCATCTTACTTCAATTAATTGAAAGAAATTTGAACATTCTGCAATCACAATAGTGTCTCACTTGTATAACACCGTGTAGCCTTATTCCAGCTTGGGGCAACTAAATGGTATCCTCAGTTTCTTCTTCAAAAATTTGAACATTCTATAATCACAATAGGAGCAATATATCAAAAGGTGAAACATTGATACTAGCATTTTCAACGTTAGATGGTATACAAACAGGTCTTGAAGGCTACAAGGAAAATAATGCAAGTGATAAATTTATATATGTTTAATGAAATTAGAAAGTACCTGTTCCATATATAACTGTTCTATAGTGACATTAAGGTCACCAGCCCAACGCCCATTATGGTCTGTTTCTGCTAGTTGTACTCTTTGTAGTTTCGGTGTGCTAATAGCTCCCTGACAAAAGCTGGTCAATCTCGGACATTGACTCACAATTACTTGTTCTAATGATGGGAACTTGAAGGTGTGATCCCCTGAACAGAAGCTTCTGAGGCTTGCTAAACAATGAAGTTCCAAACATTTCAACTCTGTGAAAATAATCTCATACGTTGCTTCATCATCTGCCTCGCTTGCGACTACTTCTTTCACCATTTCACATTCTCTTATACTCATTGTGACAAGACGCATCAAACTTTGGACTTCGGAGGATGTAATCAACTCTACCATCCCTTTGCAGTTCCTGACATATAAACTTGTAAGATTTTCAAAAGATGCGGATGATACTCCTAAATTAATCAAACTGTCACATCTCCAAACGTCAAGAGTTTCAAGCCTTGCACAAATATGACCCAGTGGTGACTCTTGCTTCCATAGCTGTGTCAACCTAGGGAACATGTACAAGACTAACTTCTTAATTTTTGGGAGCATCCAGACTTCTTTCTCTTCACCAACATTTCCTTCGGAAGGAGACAGCTCTTTGAAGCTGCAATGACCCACCAGAAGCTCTTCTAGATTGTAAAATCTTCGGAGGAAAGAAAATGGATAAATAGCTGATTCGCAAGAAATCCCAAGAACTTTTATATGGCAAAATAGGTTTTCTGGAAACTGGCCACCACATATCATTGCAATGTCATCACTACTTAACCACACTACCTCCAATTGAGGGATGACCTGAGAAGTCAACAAACAGTAAGAAGTTGAACCCATAATGTTGAAATTAAGCCTTCAAACCATACTAAAATTTTCACTTATAGAAGCTCTCGTTAAAAAAGAAGAAGAAGAAGAAAAAAAGGGAAAATGGAGAAAGCAACAGGTTGCTGGTGTAGATGATTTAATCTAATTTTTTTGGAAAATTTCTTTCATATTCCCTTTTTAAATATTTGTAAATTTTATTTATTTATATGTAATTACAATGTCAATTTTTGTTTTATATATGTATATGACATGTCAGCTAATATTATCCACCACTACGCTAACATGAGCGAGCTTATAGAACCATTGCCATGTCGGCAATTTTCATTAGGATGATTGCTCCAAATAAAATAACAGTCTTAAATAATTCGAGAGATTATTTTGATTGATATTTTTATTGTTTTCTTTCTATCGTTCACTTTTACTTCATAAAGGATTATTAAAAAGTAGAAACAAAAGATAGAAGATAAAATTAATTATGATTAAAAATAAACAAACTAAAGAAATTAATTATGATTAAAAATAAACAAATTAAAGTTATCATCTAAGCAAAATCAATATTTTTTATTGTTTAACTTATCAAACTAATTTATTAGTTATAATTAGCTATACTATTGGCTTATAATTAAATAGAAAATTTGTTAGTTTATATGAAAATTTAAGTATCGTATCCCTCATTTTTTTCATAAAAAAATTTAATACTTGACCTGCAGTTTAGTCACTTGTAAATTATATGTAAAATAAAAGCTAGTTACTTAAAGGGTGCAGTAACGGCCCCTTATGTTATAACCAAAAACTTTTAATAACCTGGTCCTTTTAATAATTTTTTGCGAACTAAAACATAACATAAGATTCAAAACAAAAGATTATCTTAATTTTTTTCTATTTTACCAATAAAAAATTAGGTACATTATTAAGGCACTGAATGACTTCAGAAAAATGTATGAACATCTCCAAAGGAACGGTAAAAGCTTGTACCTTTTCAATATGGAAAAGTGGTTTCTGCATATTAGACTCTAGCTGCCCGAATATCTCCATCTCCTTGCACCCATATGTCTTCAAATTTTTTAACACCGGCCACACAGTGGTGTGCATTCCTGGGTAAAAACATTTCAAGTTTGGCACAATCCAAAGGATAAGGGAGGATAACTGATTAAATTCAAACCAAATTTCCTGTTCTAATCCTTCACCTTTCGAAACAATCTCCTCCACCCCACATTCTTGAACTAAAAGCCTTTCAAGTTGTGGAAGACCTTTGGCTATTGAAAATGGAAAGACACTTTTCAAACTCCAACATTGCCAAACATCTACTCCTTGCAGATTTTGAAAAGAAATATTTCCATGGGGATCCCTATTCCAAACATGCTTCAACTTTGGCAGACGAAGGAGATACATTTGTTTTAATTGGAAGGTCACACCGTATGTATCTTTGATTTCTAACTCTTGGGCTTGGAGTTCAAACACTTCTTCTAGTAATTCACAGTCAGTTACTGTTAGTATTTCCAGTCTTTGAAATACTCCCAGTACAGAAGATGGAAAAATATTCAACAACTCATCACAGTGCTCAGTTTTCAATTCTTTCATCTGACAAAAGGAATCCGTATGAAGTTGGTTATACCATAACCTCTTCACGTTCCTCAAATGGGAGATTGTCACTTTCTCCAAGTTGGGAAAAGCAACCTACCAGCCAATGTAAAAATGATCATAAGCAGCGATAATTCCAACAGCAAGTGAAAGGGAAATCAAATCGCTAAGAAAAGAAAATGCAGAGCACATTAAGAAACCCACCTGTTCATTGAACAGCGCTTCAGTAGTACTGCCAATAGTGATATCTTTGCTCATAGATTTGTTGATGAATCCCTTCAATTCAAGGCAGTGCTCGACCTCTAGAATCTTCAAGGATGGGAATTCAAGAAAATAGTTGTCATGGCAAAATCCGATGAGTTTCGGAAGAGCCTTTAATTTTAGGGAGTTTAATAGAGGGAATGAAATCGTTGCTCTCTTTCCATCTTCTTTTATCTCCTCCATTGCTACTATCTGTTGTATGCACCTGCAACCAATTACCTCAAAGCTTTGGAGCTGCTGCAGACATTCAGCCATAGAGTAGGATAATATGTGCTTTAATTTGTCACACCCCTCAATGATCAAGCTCGTCAAATTTTGCATCGAATAAGACCCTCTGGGAGGTTGGTAGTGCCATATCCTTTCAATGTTGATTGAGGATAGTTTCAGCTTCTCCAACTTAGGAAACATTATCTGCACAATGAAGTTTGAATTAATACCAAATAACATGCTGTGAAAGGTCATGTGTGACGTTTGTCACCTACTATTTTATTGTTAAAATAATAAATTTATTTTAATAAGTGTAAAATATCTATTGAATTAAATTTTATTGAAAATATATAACATTTTTATTTTTTACATTAAAACAATTAATCATAAAAAATACACTAAAATCAACATTTCCATTCATAATATATAATATCAAAGACACTAATTAGCTAAGAAAAAAACAGGACAGTTTTTTCTTTTTTTAAAAAAAGTTGGTAATTTATTGATAACAAAAACTAGAATGCCCTGAAGAGTCTTATACTTTAGTAGGTAAAGACTCCTTTTAGCATCAAAAGTAGCTTAGAGAAGAGTCAATAACTATACAATTGCAAAATAATACAACCTGCTCAAAAGGAAACTGGCAGCACCCGCAAAAAGAAACAGCCCCTATACGATAATTAAGTTCTGGCTGAAACCTAACACGATGCAACAGGTAAAAACCAAGAAAACCAGATGACAGCTCTTTAACTACTAAAGGGACGTTAAGATGGTACTAAAGTCATAACCTGATATTCTAATGTGTAAATATGTAGTTTGAAGAATACTGGCCGAATGCCACCCGCTATGCGGGTGAAAGAAAAAGATAAATAAATGTTACATAAATAAATTATAATTTATTTCTTAAAAATAATTAAAGTACAAAGTTATGTTTTTGGGGAGTGGGGAAATGGTGGAAGAAGAGTGGACAGAAAATTAAGGAGAATCAAGAGATCAAAAAGGAATGAATGATCATAAGAAGTAACAAGATTTTTAATTAGCACATGAAAAAAAATCATCTTATTAATATATATATATATATATATATATATGCCTTTGAATATATATATATATATATATATATATATATATATTGTGTGTATTATAATTGTCTGTAAAATATCAAGTGGCATAATTTTAGAAATATTAGAATATATATAAAATCTCTTGTTAAACCATCAATCCTACCAATTAAGACAATAGCTATCATATAAGAGTTTATAGAAGAACAAGTATAACATATCACTTCCTTTAACCTATTTATTTTTTGGAGAAATATTGTTAAGATGTATACCTTTAACCTAGCTATCATATGGCATTGGGTGAACGAAAAATTATTAAATACCTTGTCATTGAAAAGTGGCAACTCTTTTGGAGAAATAGAAGTCGAACTGTTGTTTTCAGAGCAAAAGCTAATAAGTTTTGGCAGATCCTGAAGTATCAAGGACTGTAGTTGAAGAAACTCAATTTTGTCAACAATATCATTATCTTTAATGATATATTGGACCAACGCACCATTTTGGATATGAAGATTCTTCAACATTCGAAAACTTTCCCTATATTCTGACTCATGTAGCAAAATCTTGACACCTGTCATTTCATCTAGATGTAGATTTTCCGCTTTGTTCAATAACATTTTCAATCCATAACTTAGATACTCAATGCCTGTATCTAGCTTGAGTTTCAGTGTCCTTGTCCTTGTCCTCGAGTATCCAATCTGACCATCCCAATCCCATGCTTCTCCTATGAAAATCCTGTATATTTGCAAATTTTCGAAGAACAAGTCTTTTGGAATAATCTTGGCATTAGGGATACAAACATCTAAGGTGGTTAAACAAGACAAAGCCTTGAATTCAGCAAAACTGGCATTGCTTGGTTGAGTGTGTCCCTCTGCTTCCCATTGAACACGACTGTTACCCATGTACAATTCTTCCAATCTAGACAAACTAGATAAGATGCCGGGTGTAATTCTTTTGAGTTTGGTACAACCATGTAGATCTAATAACTTTAACTTAATCAGCTTTCCAATTTCCTCAGGTAACATTTTAATATCAGAATCCAAAAGGCTAAGAATTTCCAAATTCTTGAGCTCTCCAATAATGGCAATATCTCCCAACACACATTGATCTAGGCACAATGTTCCAAGGTTTGATAGTAGAGAAATGGATGAAGGTAAGGACGGAAAATGCATTTCAGTCAAATCTAGAACTTTAAGATTTTTCGTTTCCTTGAAAAAGTTAGTTGGCATTTCCATCGAAGGATCCCTGCTACCCATATAGAAAAATGTAAGTTTCGGACATTTCAATTGATCAGGAAGCTTGAGATTAATAGCATAACGCAAACCAATTTTGTCCCAACTTTTCATTGCCTCTACATTTGGCCAATCTTTTGGAACATCCTCATTGTTTAATGCAAAGACACGGTTGTCCCTAGAAGCGATTGATAAGGCGACATCACGAATAAGGTCATGCATATCAAAGTGCAGTTCGGTGTAACTATCAAGTAACAAACAGGAGGTTTTGAGCTTACTCACCACCGTTAACAATCTTTTTCTTGCTTCTTCTACTGTGTTGACACCATGAAACAAACCCAAACCCATACTATATTTCAGCATGTCTTGAATAGCAACATTATGACCAAGTAGACTGCAAAGCAAGAAAGTCTGTTTGAGTTCCTCACCTTTTAAATGATTGTAACTCAACTCTATAGCTGCATATGCCTCTTCTGGTACCTCACTGAAGTTGCTCGAGGAAGGCCTCTGCAGTTGCCGCAAAGCATCCTCCCATTCAAATGAATCTTTATTCCTCAAAGCCGTTGCAACCGTTGAAACGGCGATTGGCAGACCAGCACACTTTTTAGCTACCTCAGTCGCTATAGACGGTAATTCAGGACTTTTATCACCGTTCCCTGCCATCTTCTTAAACAATTCCCAAGCTTCCTCTTCTTTTAAAACATTGATTCGAAATTTTTTCTGAACATCCATACCATTCAATGAAACATCGAGATTTCTTGACGTAAGCAGTATGTTGCATCCTTTATGTTCATCTCCAACAGGAATTCCCACTTTATTCAGCTCTAATCTTGCCCAAATATCATCTAAAACAACAAGAATCTTCTTTTCTCCCTTCAATCTTTCGTGCAATCTACTAGCTCTTGCAGCCACACTCTTTTCTTCTATTTTTAAACCCAATGGCTCTGCAATTTGGTCTTGCATTTTCTGTATATCAAGAGTCTGAGTTACATGTGCCATAACCACCGAATCAAATAACTTATCCCCTTTGATTTGCTTAGCAACTTCTTTGACAAGTGTGGTCTTGCCCACACCAGCCATCCCGAACACTCCTATAATGTTGATACTAGGATCTTTCAATGCCTCCATGATCTCGTCAAAAACCTGCTTTCTTGAATCAAAGGCCTCAAAATCTTTTGGAGATGCATACACCATGGCTTGAGGAGGATCACGGTAAGATACTTTGTCAAATTCACCTTGCCGGAGGAGTACATCAACAGCGTTGGCATCTTTCTCTGCTTTCTTGCTAAGCTGGTAACGCGACTTGAAATTGGGACACAAGCCAATGAAACACTTGTTATTTGCTTTGTCTTCAAGGTCCTTCGTTTCTTTCGCCTCTTCATCGATCATCTTGTCCACCTTGATCAGCCAATTCTCGACACCGATCTCTATCTTCTCAACGTTCCTTTTAGCAGCATCAACATCATGCTGCACTCTCTCTCTTCTTTCTTTCAACCTCTGAACTTTTTCCTCAAAATTCTCAACCTCTCTCTTATGGTGGAATACATAACTGATACGACGCTTAATTTGGAAGAACATGAATTTGGCAATTTCGCTAACGAGATTGGCAGCGCAGTTACTAGGAATTTCCATATTTTTAGGGTTTTTTTTAATTTTCGGTTTCAACAGTAAATGATGAACTAGCAGAGACAACAAGGGAGCAGACCCAAACAATACGAAAAACAACGATGATGATACTGAGCGCGATATAAAACTGGTGAGAAATAATAATTATATTATTATAATAATTATTGTAAGGGGTAATACAAGTGAATATTTTATTTTATTCATTTTAAATAATAATTATATATAAATATAAATATTTAATATGATTATAATTTAGAAATATAATGAACAAAAAATTTTGAACCAAATCATTTTCTAATGATAGTGGTTTATGGAAATTAAGAATATATTATTATTAAAGAGGCTCCTTTACTGGTTTTCTCTTTCATGAAAACTTGCCACCAAATTTCCTGAAGGAGAGACATAACTCAACGGCTTGCTCGGTGGGAATTGTATAAGGAAAAAGATTTGTAAAAAAAAAAAAAAAACACAATTCTAAAAAGGTATATTTCTTCAATTAATAAAAAAGGGAGAGGTATGTAAAGTGAAACGACTCATTCAGAAGGGATTTTTTTAGTACAGAGTTACAATTATTATTAAGTCTAATCCAAAAGTGTTTTTATTATTTTATTCTTATATGACTTAAAAAATTAATTGAGTTAGTACAATAATTGAGTCGATGTCTAAGTCTTTGTTCTTTTTTTTTTTTTTTTGAGAAAAGCTCAAGTCATTGTCCTCTTTTGTTAACATTTTCTCATGCTTGTACAATAATTGAACCGATGTCTAAGTCTTTGTTTTTTTCTAAAGAAAAGCTCAAGTCTTTGTTAGAATTTTCTCATGCTATTGGGTATGTCAATGTCTTCTTTGTCTTTCTTTTCTTTCCAGCTGTTTCTCAGCAATTTCATCTTTGTAGGAAGAGCAACAATCAAACCACCATGTGTTTATTGGAATATGAATTACAATGTTCAAAATTATTCTTTTTTACTTTTCAAAAGAAATTTAGACTTGCTATTTTAATTCGAATTTGGCAATCCTTTTTACAATATTTTTATCAAAAGCGGTTCTGCATTTACTGTTTTTTTCTCATCTTTTAATTATATTTAATTATATGTTACTTTTATCACATTCCTTTCTTCCAAAGTTCAAATCTTAACTTTGTCGCTAGTTAGAATTTAATTGAGACAAAAATAGGAAATAAGTCAGATATATCTTTTAACAGAAACAAAAGCATGAATTTGAAATAATTAAGTTGAATGATTCTAATCAAATCGTTGTTTAAACTTCCTGTAAATCAAATAATAAAATTTTTAAAGTTTTTAAGATGTAATATAATAATTTGACTGGCCAAAGACCTTTATTTCTACGATGACTTGAATTGTTGTAGCCTATGTGAAAAGTACAACTAATTTAAGTCATTAGCATTCATTATTATGTCCTCTCCATCTAAGCCGGCCCTATATGAAAAGCAAAATGAATATTAAGTCATAATAACTATTATAAAAATCAGCTTTCTTTTTTAGCGAAAATACTCTTTTTTTTTTTAAGTTTTACTTATAATACTACATGAGTTCATTAGTATTTGAAATAAATAATTTATTTAAAAAAATATTTTACATTTGATACATAAATCCTGTCATTAATCAATTATTAATGTTTTCATTACTTTAATGATGTGGTAACATTTTTAGGATAATCTACACTTCTTTCACAAGAGAAATAAAAGGTTCAGTATTTCTAAACCAACCATAAGCTAAAACCCTCTCAAAATCTAGATTTCATTGCTCAAATGCTCCAGTTTTTTATTGATTGTTGGCACTCTAATTCAGAATCAACTTGTGAAGAGAAATCATAAACTCATCTTTGTATTTTGGTGGGTGACTCAAAGTGAGGCCAAAAGATGGGAAGAAAAAATGAAAGTTGAGTTGTTGAGTTAGTTTTTCTTATTTGTTTATCAGTTTAAAAACCATAAACCCATGTTTGATCTAAGATTTTGAGTTTCAAAACTTTTTGTGAGAACTTAACATATTTGAGTTGTGAAATTTGAAAGTGTTTGACAAAATTCCCAAAGAGCTATTTACAAATTATTGTGTTCATCCTTTTTATGTAATGAGCATTTTAGACATTTTACTCATTATCATTTACAGTGTTTACATATTTAGAGCGGACTATAATTTTCTAGTTTGAAGTTCTTGGACTATAAATAAAAACTCTCCTATGGGTCTCTGCCCACATCACTCCCATATTACAATAAAAAAAGGAAAAAAAAAAGGCAAGTTGTAAGTTTTTGTCCCTTTTCTTTTAGTACTTTCTCATTCCATACGATTACTAATAATTTTCCCAGCTCTACACTCACGGCAGTTATAATTCTTATTTTAAGAACATAAATTAATTAGTCAAATTTTTATATTTAGTAATTATTTTTAAATTATTGTAAAAAATAAAACGGAGAGGGAAAATAAAAAAATAGAAAACAGGATCATTTTTTCATTTTTCCTATCTTTGATTGTCTCTCTTTTTATTTTTTTGCACCTAAATTAGAAACAAAATATTTAAAATTATAACATTTTTGTTAAGAATTTAAGCAAAAGAAGAGAAAGAAAAAAAAAAGGTAGTGAATGGATGGAGACTATAAAAATAAGGAAAGGTCTAAAATCCTTTCATCACAAAGTAAAAAATGGAGGAATAAATTTCTTGAATAATAAATGCATCATAATGATTGACTGTGACTGGTGCCAACTTTAATGTTTTGTCCTCGAATTTTCTTGCACCATCCTTAGTCAATGTCAAGTTGAAGACTTGATAATATCACTTTTCATGTGTATTTATCTATTGGTGATAAAAAGGCTTATTATTTTTTGTGCTTTATAAGATGGAAAGGAAAAAATAGAAGTGGAAAGACAAAGGTGAAGAAAAAAAACATTCGTTGTTTAGTAAGAAGCAAACAAGTGGAGAGAAAAGAAAATGAGTTGATTGCAGTTTTGAACACACTCAAAGTTTAACATAGCACGTCATCGAAAATTCTGCGAATAAAATGTATTATTTTTATTTTCTTTTTTAAAAAAATTTAGTTGTAACTCATGTACCAAATGCTTAATTAACTAAAAAAGCAAGTGTCAATGTTGCCACTAGCTGCTCTTTTACTGACAAGACTTGGCTGAAACCGTTTTGACGTAGAGTGTAGATGGCAGGGCCGGTTTACCCATGGAAGGTCTTTACGACTTCAAATTTGAAGAGCTTTCATAATTTTATAATAATTATAATATAATTAATTATATTAAAAATATATAAAATTAAAATAATTAATAAAATATTAAATTATTCTTTCATGTTTAGTAAATATTTATTTCTTTTCACATTTATATTTTTATTAATTCTTAATTATTTGTCTCATTTTCTATTAAAAATATGTAAAAGTAAAAGAAAATTAATAAAATAGCATACTCTCTCTTATTTCTCTAATTATGTGCCTAATAAATATTAATTTTTTAATCAACTAAGGATTTGCATCTGCTATGATTTCTTCTAAAAAAATTGCATTTAAAATGAACATATAACCTAAATTTCATGATACACATATCAATTGTCAAAAAGAAAAAAACAATTTGATGAAAATGTTTATAATGAAATAACAAGATCTTTTGAAGAATCATTTACAATTAATTACTTCGTAAATATATTAAATCAAGTAATTTTTTCACTCTAAAGTACACAATTTGAACAATTTAAGATATATGAAAATATTTTTGATTATCTATTTAGTGATAAAAAGTTGAAGTCATTATACGATAGTTATTTAAAAGAATATATTGCCTGATCTTGAATGTTCTATAAAATATAACAACTACTTTGATATTGATAATCTAGATTTATTTTTAGAGTTAAAAAATTTAAAAGAAATTATACAAATGAAAGATAAAAGCATAAACGACATACTTAATCATATAAAAAGATTAGATTTTTTTCAAATGCATTTTGTTGCTCTTAGAATAATGTTAACAATTCTAATAAGTGTTATTTGAAGAGAAAAAAGTTTTTCAAGATTAAAATTAATAAAATCTTATTTAAAATTAATAATATTTCAAGAAAAATTAAATGAATTGACTATATTATGAATTAAAAAAGAAATATCATAAGAGCTTGATTCTAAAAATTTAATTAAAAATTTTACATCTCAAAAAGTTAAAAAAATTAAATTTTAATAATTTTTTTAAATTTCAATAAAAAACTTTATTTAAATAATTTTATTTTAAAATTTTAAAGTTATTGAGTCACCGCTAAAAGATGGTAGAGTGGATGTTATAAGTTACAATTATGTCGTTACGAAATAATTGAAGGATCATTTTCAGCATTAACGACAAAGCATGGAAAGGGAGAGAAAAAGAGAAAGGACAACTCATACGTCCCTTTCATTGCGTGGATACGATCTCTTCGACTCCCTGCTCAACTTCTTATCACTATTAACTCCACCAAAGCCTCCAACTTATCGATATCTGTCATTAAGTAAAGCTACTCCCAAATCCCAATCCATAGATCTATCAGTCTTCTTTTGTAGCTCTCAATTTCCCGACATTTTTCTCTTTAAAGGAAGGAATTTGTCCCTTGCTATTCCTTTTTTATTTTTTTTGAAATGACTAAAGTATCCTTTTGGTATTTAGAGTTTTTTACTAATATTAACTGTCAAATTCATTGCACATGAATACTTTATTATTTTTAAATATTAATTATATATAAATACAAATAGTTTTAAAATTAAAAAATGTGATGTGGAAATGATTAAATTTTTGTACTATTATTATTATATACATTATTTAATACTATTAGAATTAAGAATGGTACTGTAAAAACTCAAATTAAACTTATGTAACACCTTTATTAAAAAATTATGATAAGTAAATTTCTTTCTTATAATTTTAAATTTTAAATAAATTTTAATTTGATTTATGATAGAGTTCATTTTCTTTATATTTGTTTTTTCTTTTTTTATTCAATCCAATTAAAGGTTGTTCTACTTATTGTCTTTATTTTTTAAAATCTTTTCATTTTTAAAATTTTTTTTACATGCCTATGTTTGTCTAGTCTAAAAATTAATTTCTTTTTTCAAAATTTTTACTATTTTGCATGCTTGATTACGACTAATTATATTGTCTAATAAGCATTTTGTTTTTTCCATTTTGTTTTATTACAGGTTTTAACGTGTGTAATTAAGCTATTTATTTTTAGCCAAAGCAACTAAGCTATGAGTTTGCACTTGATATGAGGTACAGAAAGATGATCCTGCAAGGGGACCCTAGCTCTATATAATGAATCCAGAATTGTAAATCCAAAATCCATCCAAACAAAGAATTTTAAGTTTATGAATTTTTATTGGTTTAGCAATATGATTCTTGTTTGGAAAAGAGAAATTGGACTTTCAACTTGTTCTTGTGTTCTTAGGTCACCCCTTAATTGGAGGAATTGTCATTATGCATTGCAACAGTATATGACGATCGCCGGTTTGACGTGAACTTCTTTGGCCATATAAACGTTCTATAGGTTACTGGCTATCACGATGAATCATTTAGGCTCCCCTTGATAAATGCTTTTACTTTCGTTTTTTGTTTTTAAAAATTGAATGGAGAGGAGGAAACAAAATGTGAAAAATGAACTGAAAATGAAAGACAAATAACAAAAAGCAAAAATATCTACCAAATGAAACCTTTTCTTTTTTCTATTTGTTTTTTCACCAAAGATTTTTGAATATGGAAATGCTTGAGGTGGTTGGTTGTGATTTCAAAGAGCTATCTACTTGCAAAGGCGATGTTGGTGAGGAGAAAGACCTGATCTGGATGCTCCGAAAAATTAAAAAGTTAAAGTCGGTAGGTGTTTATAAGATAAACCATCTATGATAACAATACACAGGATCTTGAAACTCCTGAACTTTAAAAATGTTCACTCTCAAAACCCTTGAAATTCTTTAATTTTGGAGATAAATTTGATATATAATCTAAATTTAGGAAGATCATAGATTACCAGATACAACAATTGATAGATATGATGAATTAATAAATTGATTTTATGTACCTTTCAAAAAAAAATTTTGATTTTATGTCAACTCACACATGATGTCATTTGTGGAAATAATGAAAAAATTGACGAAGTAACAATTTTGACAGTGTTAATATTGGCTGCTGACTGATCTATGTTACTGTCAAAATCTATTTGAGTAGCTGTGTCCTTGTATTTTTGTTCTGATTCCTTGCTAAGTCGGTTTTTCATGTCAATGAGAATCTCTGACAATTATAGTTACAGATTAACAATGGCATATCGATTTTGTGATTAATAAAATTCATCTTTTTTAAAAAAAAAAACAATTTTGACGCAGACTTCAATAATTAGGATTTGAATGAAATTCTTTAAACTTTGAAAACGAATTTGGTTCTCCCCAAACTTTAGGGACCATAAGGATTTTCACTCTAATAATTATACTTTTAATTGTAATTGTGTATACTCACAATCTAATCATGTATACATGCAAATACTCATAGATCTTAGTTAATAACAAATACGTTTTTGTCGACATTTTAACATAATTGATAATTTAACATTACAACAGCAATAGTGTTGACAACAACAATAAATACCAGCTCTTACAACAACGAGGCAACAACAACAGTTGCCTTTTGCAACAGCGAAACCAAACAGGGACACAAAAAAAATAACTATTTAATTATAAAATGTTGATACCGCCGTTTATCTTTGGACCTGCGTACCCTCTAGCAAGTCCCGACGCATGACCCTCCAGGTACAGGAGGAACGCACCAGTAACCATCACAGCAGTTTTCATCGGAAAAAGGACCACATGCGCCACCTGAATGGGCGCAATCATCAGTTTTAAGGACCATGAATATGTCGGGTAAAGCAATGTTCCTAATGCTAGTCACGGAATTGATGTCGTTAGAGAAAGGCACAACCTCGTTACGAGCGGCGAATGCTGGTGGAGTTGTCGTTGCTAGAAGTACCACGTCATTGCAGCGAAGAGAAGAGGAAGCTTATTGCACTCCATTTCTTGTAGTAAATTTTAGAAAAGTCCTTACCAAATGATTTTGTTGATGAATCGCAAAACTTTGTGTCCCTTACTAATAATTTCATAAAGAAAATGTTAGCAGTTTTGCTGAGAAGATGTTATCTGTGGAAGCCTTAAGAGATGATTGCAACATTTTTCAACATTGCATGTAATAATTTATTTTTTAACATTGTATGTAGTAACTGTTTTTCAAACATAATGTTTAGTAACTTTTTTTCCAACATGAAATGAAATAATTTTTTTTTCAACACTGTGTGTAACAATATTTTCAACATAATGTGTTATAATTTTTTTTAAAAAATATGACATGCAATAATTTTTTTTGCAACATGACATGTAACAACATTTTGAACATGACATGTAATAACATTTTCTCAATATGGTGTGTAACAACTTTTTTTCAATATGACATGTAATAATTTTTTTTTACGTGTGCTTGAATATGAAGAGATTTCATTAAAAGCAATTTTATCTAAAAATCTATTCTCTTGACTAAAAACTCTTAAAATTATAAAAAAAATTAGTCACCAAAATAGACCCAACCAAAAATAAGTCACAAGAAAAAAGAAAAAGAAAAATCAGCACAAATAATTAACAACAACAAACCACACAAAAAACCAACAAGCCAAAGCTAATGCGTGTGTTTTAGGGTACTTTGAATTTCTTTTAGGGGCTTCGGGTTTCCCTATATCTAGGGGAAAAGGGGTCCAATTAGAGGGAAGATAAGAAGGAGAGGAGTTTATTCGGTCGTTTTTGAGTTTTCTCGGCAACGAAAGACAACGGCAAGGTTGCTGGTCTTGACAACTTCATATCGTGACCACCATTAATTTGCTCAATAGGGCCAAGTTCTTATGCAATAGGCTCTTAATCCCTAATCCACTACTAGCCCTCGGCTTCCACACTAATTGCCATCTAACTTTTTGAGATCTTTCTCTTATCCATGCTGCTTCCTCATAAAAAATTTGTCCTCATCTATCCCAACTATTTAAAAACCCTTTCATGCCTGGAAAATGGATAGAGAGTAGACAAGTAGAGAGTATATGATAAAACAATTGAATTCCAAATTGAAACATTAAAAAGAAAAAAAAGGAAATATAGAAGTATTAAGTATATGATAAAACCAGCCTTGCGATTACATACATTACGTAATAGTTGAGGGAATCACTCAAATCTAAATTTACATACAACCTTGGGAATGCATGCCACTCAGCCTTTCGATTGATCTAGAATTCAGTAGGATATATCACAATTGGTTCAATTTGCGTTTTAGTTCATTTTACTCCAACTAATAAGTACTTGCATTCTTTTTCATTTAAAGGACACTCGTTCCCTTTTTTTTTTTCTTCAATATGAGATTGTTTTTCACACATTATTATTATTATTGTTATTGAAAATATCCAACAAAATCAATAATTTTTATAATAAATTAACAAATTTCACAAGTATTTATCAACACAAGCAGGTCAACATATATATATATATATATTTATATATATAAATCACTGAAAAACTAAGTTGATGTAGGCCAATATCTCGTTCATTGTAATGTGATTCATACCATCATTGTAAATTAATACTAACCAATGCAATATATATATATGGGACCATCGTTGGTGAATTGTTCTTAGAATAAAAACTTGGATTTTATTATTAATAATTTTACACGATCTATGTAGTAAAGAACTATGAATTAAGGAAAAAAAATCCATCTGTCATATCCATAATCTAGTATTTTGGAAATGAAATAGAAAAGAGAAGAAAAGATTAAATGGTTGTCTTATCAGATTATTATGTAATAAAGCCTATTAATAAGTTATTCACATGATTAATTAAACACCCATAACCCACTAATGATAGTACTGTTAGAAAATTAATTTCTTTATATAACAGTAGCTAGCAGCTAGTTTTGCTTTATCAATTCAGGTTTTGATCTTATAACTTTCAAGTAATAATATTCTTTTGGATGTTCAATTTCCTTTTGCCAAAATGGAAACCTGGTTTCTCATCATCTCCGCACTTTGCATATCTGCAATCCTTAAAGCCTTCTGTAACCTTTTCTTCCCTTCCCAAAAACCTGGCCCCAAGCTTCCTCCACTAAATTTCCTATCATCGGCAACTTATTATGGCTACACAGATACCAATCCTTCTCTGATCTTGGACCGATCCTTCGAAGTGTCAATACAAAGTTTGGCCCCAGGGTAACTCTCCATATCACTTATTGTCACGCCTTAAAATCAAGGATTTAGAACATAACATACGCCGCATACTTATGAGATGAATCTCATAAACAATATTATACTTAATCAAATATAATACCTCCACAATCTTTTCGAAATTTATAATTTACAAAACCTCAAGTCTCCAAATATAATATTGAAATACAATTCTCCAAAAGATACAAATTTCTCATCTAGCAAACATCTATTTAACAAACAAAAAGCTAAACACTCATATCAAAGCTTATAATTATCCAAGAGCATATGCTAATCTTGTTAATCAAAACTCACGCCTAGCAAGTCTAACTTCCAAAAACGCAAAGATGTTGAAATTTGTAAAATGATGGGAATTAATGAAATGAGTATAACCACTCAGTAAATAACTGACATTCTTTCAGTCGGGTTAAGCATGCTCAAAATATTTAAGCCAAAATTTCTAATATTTATATAGATATCAAAATAGAATTTTAGGTAATATTGCTCAGAATCATATTATTCCAAAGTTTTAATGTAAGAAAACAAAACATGATTTCACAATAACTTTCAGATTTTATTAGTCTCCTAAATACACTACGACAACACTTAACCCTTATGGCATAAGTCAGAAATAAATTAGAAGCAACCATTGGTTACGCTGAACAGATATCACAAATATCACTATTCTATAACTGATGGAGCGGTTGAGAGATCGATCTCTAATCACAAAATACATGTTGACATGGCCAACATTTAACCCCCATTAGTAGGGTTAGAGTATAGCCATACTAAGATACAAAACAGAAACATATATTTTTATATTACCCAAATTTTACAAAATGGTGTATCCACTTTCTTAAAACATATCTCATACATATCAAAAACATAATCGTTTCAAACTAAATATTCACAAAGATAGTCATATATATATGTAAACATTGATAGAAATCACGTTGTAGATCAAAATCAAAATCATATTCCAAAATTCCGCATAAGGATCATATTTACATACATATATCAGCATGCTCACCCGATTTAACAAACCATAGGACAAAATATCATATACAAGTACAAAAATCAAATTGAGGCAAATTTTAGGGTGTGAAAACATTAAAAGGATATCAGTCACTTACTTGATTTTTTAAACCAAAACCAAAGAACTAAGAACCGAAATCGTCATGAAGCCTATTAATTCAAAGTATTCGGAATTAGAACCACACTACTAACTTATCAAAACGAACCATGACTCTTGGATGGCCATTCTTAGGTATTTAGGGTGTAAAACTTCTTTCGTTGATAGAAAATCAATTTTAATTCTTTTAATTATTTATTAATACATAAAATATTTAAAATTTAAAAACTCATAGATTATAGTACAAAATCAGTAACAATATGAGTTTGGGTGAAAATACTTTAAATACAAATCAAAATTTAGATATGAAGATTTCTAATAAATAATTTTAAAATATATTAATTCAAAAATAATTTATCAAATAAATATTTATTCATAAAACAATTTCACTAAAATTTAAATAGCTTAAATTTCTGAAGTTTCTATCAAAATAGGTTGAATATAAGTAAAGAATAATTTTTGAAATAATTAAAAATGAATTCTCATAAATTTTGAAATTTCAGATTTTTATGGCCATTTGGCTTACTTCAAACACTTATAATTCTTAACCCGAATTGTTTCCAGTGATAAACTCAAAACCAAATTGAAGCATTCATGTCACACTATAACATTAAAATTTTTTTGATGAAAAAGATTGCAAAATTCACAAGTTATAGAAGCCAAAAGTTTAAAAATCATCACAGACTTATCCAGATTTTTAGGTTTTTAGATTCAAGTAGCCAAATTTGAACCTTCAGTTCTCTTAACACAGAAAACCCCTAACTTAGCCATTGACACCAAATTAAATAGCACATTTCATACTAAAAAAATCCCTTAAAGAAAAGACTCAAAACATTAACGGAATGTAGAGTTTCGGTAACCCAATATTGGGTTATCAAAACTGTTAAAAATGAGTTTCCAGTCAATTTAAAAAATTCATATCTTCTTAATCACAAAACCAAACAAGATGTTACAAAATCTATTGGAAGGATCTTTTTAAGAACTTTTTATTGGTACCCATCATGCTACCGAAAAGTCATCGAAATAGTACCAAAATTGAAACAAAATTAATGAAACATAAAATAATTTAGAGCTTTTGTTATCAAACTATGAAAATATAACCCTAATCATACCTTAATCAGCAATCTCTTGAATACTTTTCCCTTTTCTATCTTTTTTTTTTTTTTCTAGGGTTAAGCTTTTCTGACTTCCTATTGTTTGAATCTGATGAAATAAACTGATTTAAATTTTTTGTCTTTTCTTGTAAAACATGGTAATGTAAAACTAAGCCTAACCTCCTTTATCTGTTTTTTTTTTTTAAACGTGGTACTGTCTTTAACTTCTCTCTTAAACGTGATAATGTAAACAGTTTTTCTTTAAACGTGTGATAATATAAATTGACACTAACGAAACTACTATATTTGCAAAAAGGTCCCTATCACAAAACTATTCCAAATATAAACCCAAATATTTTATAAGTAGTTTGAATAAAGAATTTCTTTGTCAAATTTACGATTTTATAAATATATTAATGTAGTTATAATTTGGGTTGGGGTATTACACCTATTATCTTGCCATCTTTGTTTCTGACCGTTCCCTTGCACACTAGGCCTTAGTTGAGAATGGTTTTGTTTTTGTTGATTGACCACCGGTACCTACCGTTGGCAAAATAAGTAGTAGCAATCAACATAGTATTGGTTCTGCTACCTATGGCCCTACTTGGCATATTTTGCGAAGAAACCTGATAGCTAAAATTCTTAATCCTTCTTGGATAAAATCTTACTCTCGAGCTCGAAAAAGGGTCTTGCAAATCCCCAAGGAGTAGCTGATCAAGTCACGGAATACCGATGATTCTATCCCAATACCGGTGATCCTATCCCTGTGGTAGACTATTTTAGACATGCCATGTTTTGCTTGTTAGCCCTTATGTGTTTTGAAGCTCACGTTGATGAAAACCATATTAGAATAGTTGAGGTTGTTCAAAGGGACTTATTATTGAATATTCATAGGTTCGATGCACTAAATTTCTAGCCAAAGGTGACAAGGATTTTGCTTTATAAGCTCTGGAAGGAGTCCTTGCAAATTCGAAAAAATCAAACGGATGTTTTCATCCCATTAATCAGAGCACGAAAAAAGTGAAGGAAGAGAGTTTGATCAGCAAGATGAAAGAGGATAAAGAAAGAGATGAAGAAGATGATTACGTTTAATCATAGGTTGATAATTTGTTGAATTTACAACTTTCTGAGGAGAAAAGGAAACTTGATGAAGGGGAAATTGTGACTTTGTGCACAGAATTTCTTAATGCTGGCGCAGATCCAACATCCACAGCGTTGCAATGGATTATGGCCAATTTGGTTAAATACCCTCTTGTTCAAGAGAAGCTATACATGGAGATTAAAGGGGTTATGGGAGATGCAGCTGAAGAGGTCAAAGAAAATGATTTGCGTAAGATGCCTTACCTAAAAGCAGTGATTTTGGAAGGTCTATGGCGTCACCCTTCTGCACATTTTCTGTTCCATGGAGTGACAGCTGTAATTTTTAATGACTTTTTAGTGCCTAGAAAGGGTTGTAGAGAATCGGAGGATTATCACGCAAAAATAACGAGAAAACAGAGGATGAAGAAAAAGATATTGAATACTGAACTGTGTATCAAATTTTCATTTACAGTTGAGTATTTATACAAGTATTTTTGAATTCAAAAGAAACTACTCTTAGCTTAGATATAGCCTTGGGGTCTACACTCAACAAACTCAGCTAACACTAACGAAATCGGAGAAAACTAACCGACCCAAACAACGGTCACAACAGAAAATCAAAGAAGATGAACAAAACGATGAGTTTACAAGTCATTTAGAATCAAGAAAGTAAAACGACAAAGACTCAGGTCGTATAGAAACTAAGAAATAAAAACATTAACACAAAACGGCTTCACTTCATGCGTTTCACAATTCTTGGTTTAATAATTCTGAAATTTTGACATTTTTAAAGGCTAAAATAATATAATATTATTTTATTCATTTTTTTTGTTTTATTAATTCCTTAAATTCTAGCCATCCATTTATTTCCAAATTTTCACCATACACTTGTCCCACATATCCATAGTTTAGATAAAATTCTCAGACTTATCCAAAGTCTTGGTGGAGTAATTTTTGAAATTTACACTTTTGCCCCCATAAAAGTCAAAAATTACATTTTTACCCCAAAATCTGAAAAATTGCCCATAGACATATTTTTCATCCCTTATATTCATACCATTCTCCAATTTGTCAAATTAGATCTAAATTCTCTCAAAATCTCAAATTTTGTCAGTGGGTGAAAAAATTACAATTTTTGCCCTTACACTCCAGAAATCACCGGAATTAAACTTTTTCACTGCCAAACCCTCAAATTATACTCCAATAAGTTAAATGAGACCAAAAAAAAATCTTTTCTCAAAATTTCCATTTTGTCCTCATGTGGCAAACGACCATTTTGCCCCTAAATAGTGAAAATTTCGGTTTAACTCCAAATTGATCCACGAACTCCGAATTACCATTTTGAGTCATCCCTGAACTGTGAAACTCTTAATTTCACCTCAAAATTCCTATTTGAACTAGTTCGAGGCTTAATCGAGTTAATGGTACCATTAGGGGCAATATCGTCTTATAACGATTCATCGAACTTCCTAAACATGCAAACATTCTATTGAGCATGTAAATGACGTCGTAATTATTTTATAGAACAGGGTTTGACATGTAAGGCCACTATCAACTGTACTGAGTCACTAGTGCTCTTGACATAGAGAGTAAGCTCTGAAAGACTTTTGCTAAACCCATGATTTCTGAAATACTCATCTATCCTTTCATGCCAGGCTCTAGGAGCATATTTGAGTCCATATAAAGCTTTGATAAGCTTGCACTACATAACTTTCAAGCTGAGAAATGTAGATATCCTCCTTCAATATTCCATATAGTAAATCTGATTTGACATCTAAATGAAATATTCTCCAGGCTTCCCTAGTTGACAAAGCTACTAGAAGTCTGATTGTATCAAGCCTAAGCACTGGTGCAAAGGTTTCAAAGAAATCAATACCATAGGTCTGTGCATATCCTTTCACCACTAATCTTGCTTTATATATGTTAACTGAGCCATCAGAATTTAACTTGGTCCAGAAAACCCATCTAACTCCAATTACATTCTGTCCACTTGGTCTGTCAACCAACTCCGAAGTTCCATTCTTCAAAATCATATTCATTTTTGAATCCATAACTTTTCTCCAGTTTTCATCAGATTGAGCTTCTGCAAAGTTAACAAGATCAACAAAAGCTAAATTACATCTTTCATAGATGTCTGCAATTGACCTAGTCCCTCTTACAGCCAAACTTTCATCCTCCAAGTCAAGTGATTCATCATCACCTCCTTGCTTCTGCTCATCTTCATCGGCAATTATAACATCATAATCTTGCACAGTTCTGCTGTCCCAATTCCATTTTTGCCCCTCATCAAACTTCACATCTTTGCTAGTAAAAATCTTTTCTAACTTCACATCAAACAGCCTATAACCTTTTGATAAATCACTGTAACCAATGAAAATAGCCAGAATAGACTTGGGATTAAGTTTTGATCTCTTTTCATCTGGTACTTTAGCATAGCAAACAGAATTTAAAACTCTCATATGAGAAACATTAGGCTTCTGTTCATACCACAGTTCATAAGCTGTTACATTTGGAAGTACCTTTGAGTAAGTCAGATTCAGAAAATAATTTGTTGTATTCATAGCTTCTGCCTAGAAAAGTTTAGGCATATTCTTCTGAAACATCAAACATCTAGCCATTTCCATTAGAGTTTTATTCTTCCTTTCTGTAACCCTATTCTGATGAGGATTATAAGCTATAGTTAGCTGATGCTTCACTCTCAATTTAGCCAGTAAGTTTTCAAACTCAATATATGTATACTCAGAACCATTGTCAGTTCTAAGTATCTTAATCCTTTTCTCAAAAAAGTTTTTTGCCCGAGCCTTAAACTTCAGAAACTTACTCAGTGCTTCTGACTTCATTTTCAAAAAATAGACCCAACTAAATTTAGTCAGATCATCTGTAAACACTATATAGTATTTACTGTGACTTAGAGAAGGTGTTCTTATAGGACCACACAAGTCTGTATGTACCAATTCAAGTTTTTGTTTTGCAAACCAGCTTCTATGCTTAGGATAGGATTTCTTGCTTTACTTTCCAAGCTGACAAATTTGACACAGCTTTTCTGTTTTGTCAAAACCAGGTAAACCTTCAAGTAATTTATTATCAGCCAACCTCATGAGTGACTTATAGTTAACATGACTTAACCTTCTGTGCCACAATTCAACAACATTATCCTCACTTACAAAAGCAACATGTTCAACATTCATCAAATTTAGAGGATAACAATTATTCTTCATTTTAACAGTCAACAATTCATCACCAGATGGATCAAAAATAGTGCATACATCATCTTTGAAAAGCAATGCATAATGTTTCTTTGCTAACTGACCAACACATAGCAAATTCTGATATGATTCAGGAACCAGATAAACATTAGTAATGTATTTTATACTTGAGAGTGTCTCAACAGTAATAGTTCCTTTCCCAAGTATTTTTCAAGAATACTCCATTCCCAATCTTGATCTAAGCTGAAAAACTTTGATCAATTTCTGAAAACAATTCCTCATTGCCAGTGAGATGATGTGAACATCCACTGTCCAATAACCAAACACTCTTCTTAATTGACTCAACTTCTAAGTTAGCCATGAACAACACTTCATCAGCTTTCTTAGTTTACTTAGCCACTGCTGCTTTTTCTTCACTGCCTTTCTTGAATTTATAGACCTTTTAAACATGACCAAGCTGATCACATAGTCTGCACTTCACATTAGGCTTGAACCAGTAGTATTTAGGAGTGTGATTAGTCTTTTTACAGTGAGTACATGGAGAGAACTTCTCCCGCTTCTTTCCTTGCTTTCCTTCACTAGAATTGCTTCCTTTGCCTTTGAGCTTCTTTGCACTCTCCTCTTTCACCTTTAAGCCTTTGGTCTTTGCAACCAAAGCATTTTCACGGGTTTCATTATTCCAGAGTGCTCTTCTCTGCTCTAAAGCAAGTAAAACACTTAACAGTTCATTAATAGTGATCTTGGTTAAATCCTTGGAGTTTTCCAGAGATGATATTTTGGCTTCAAATCTCTCTGGAATACTCATTAGGATCTTATTCACAATTCGTTTATCACTGACCTCCTCTCTCAACTGCCTAAGCTGATTCACAAGATTAATCAGATTATTAGTATACTCCTGAATGGTCTCATCCTCCTTCATCTTCATTAACTCAAATTGCTTGGAAATATTCAACACATGCATAGCTCTAGTTCTGTCATTACCTTAATATTCCTTCTTCAAACTATCCCACACTAGTTTTAGATCTTCATAATTCATGATCTTCGCAAAGATTGTCTCTGAAACTACTGATTGAAGGTAGATAAGAGCCTTATATCTTTTAGCAACCTCTTCATTGTGCTGTTTGATCTGAGCCAAGGTCGGATTGGCATGTCGTTGAACCAAAATCTCGCTTGTCTCAACCACGTCCTAGAGATTGAAAGCTTTAAGATACGATCTCATTTTAACTGCCCAAAATGGATAGTTATTTTCAAAGAAAATCGGTGGAGCTGTATCATTGAAGCTTGCTGTAACCATCTTCGATGTTGAAAGAAACAATTACAATAGCAAAGAGCAAAATCACAAGTCTCTCAAGATGAAAAGCTTTGATACCATGTAGAGAATCGGAGGATTATCAAGCAAGAATAACCAGAAAACATAGGATGAAGAAAAAGATATTGAATACTGAACTGTGTATCAAATTTTCATTTACAGCTGAGTATTTATACAAGTATTTTTGAATTCAAAAGAAACTACCCTTAGCTTAGATGTAGCCTCAGGATCTATACTCAACAAACTCAGCTAACACTAATGGAATTAGAGAAAATTAACCGAACCAGACAACAGTCACAAAAGAAAATCAAAGAAGATGAACAAAACGATGAGTTTACAAGTCGTTTAGAACCAAGAAACTAAAATGACAAAGACTCAGGTCGTATAAAAACTAAGAAAAAAAACATTAACACAAAACGGCTTTACTTTATGCGTTTCACAATTCTTGGTTTAATAATTGTGAAACGATGACGTTTTGACTTCCTACTTAAACTCCTTCAACTAGTTGTTGCTTCCTTCATAGCTCCCAGCTGCTTTTAGTGCTTTAACTTGCATCAACTAGTTTCAGATCATTCTTTCAACAAGGGTGTTATAATTTTCTTCATAGAAGAGATGGGATTGGACTCGAAGATTTGGGAATATCCCTTGGTGTTCAAATCTGAAAGGTTCATACGTGGTGAGGAAGAGGTTGACATAACAGGTAGGAAGGAGATTAAGATGATATCATTTGGGGTAGGGAGGAGGATTTGTCCTACTCATAGTTCAGCCATGCTTCATTTGGAGTTTTTTGTGGCAAATCTAGTTTGGTTTTCTGAGTGGAAGGCCAGGGATGGAGATGATGTTGATTTGTCAGAGAAGAAAGAATTAACATTTGTGATGAAAAATCCATTGCAAGCTTCCATATTTAGCAGGCTTAGGCAAGTTTGATCATTCAACAAATGCCAGTGAAATGCCAATATACTTATTTAGCTTTTGGAAATGCATCTTTTAGAGATTTTTTTTTTATGTTTCTTTGGAACTTTTGCATAGTCTTGACAAGCCATTACAGAGAAGCTGCTACAAGCCCTCTCTCCCTTCAAATCTTGTCATAGAATGCCTTACCTGAATGTCATGCCTTTGACTTCCCCATTTTTATGCTCTTTCTACTTTTCCAATGAATTTGATAGGATGTCCATATGTTGATTTAGCATATATGTATATATACATATATTGTATTGCCTATGTAAGTAGATAAAATGTGTAGTTTTCCTTTGCTTTATTTAATTATTTTGCCAACACAATTTGCTTAATACTTTTACTCAACCTATTGAAGTTGAAAACTTTATTTGATAAACTATATATACTTCTTTTTTCCAAATTTTTTTTGAAAAGTATATGCAACTTTAGAGAATAAGTCATTGCCACATTATGTATAATATAACAATAAATCAATAAAAGATACCAACACAGATAAAACATCTCTTCAAATGATGTGAAGTCTAGCTCTGAACCAAACATAAGTAACTCGTAATATTATGTAATCCTACTTTAGTTTAGGATGAAAAAAGTGATCTTGTAGATATCTCTCTCTATTTGAATTCTCAGATTCAAGGCTACATGGTCAATGGTCCTGCAATTTTTATTTTTTTTGCTGTTGATAAATTCAATGTTCTTCAAGTAATTTTAAATTAAGATTGCTTGCTTGTTAAGCATAAACTACTACTAGCGGCTGGTAACAGCGATAATAGCTATTTTTAAATAAGAATTTCCATTTTTCTAGTACGAAGGTGATGCCTTTTTTTTTTCTTCTTCAATGAACCAAATAAAACAATGAATTTAGAGAGATTAAATAATTGTAACCTCCTTCTCTACTTGAAGTCATCAAGATTCAATCAACCATTGCAAAACTCTGTTAATGTTTTGCAATTTATTTGGACTTATCTTGTACCTTGGACTGTATCATGTAACAGCATTGAACCCCAACAGAATTCCACAGATCAAACAAGTTTTGGTCCTACTTGGAATGGTTTGTAAAATGTAATAAGCAGAAATTAAGATGGTTGAACCCTCTAAAAGGTCATTCTGATTGTTGGTAATCCTTCAATAAAGAATGACAAATTTGGCATTATCCATCCTCCATTCATGCATTTCCTAGGTTTTCAGAAAAAAAAAAAGAAAAAAAAACAATAAATGTTGAGTACGGTGTTATCATCACAAAAAATAGTTATCTCTTTGTGGTATAGGGTAGTTTTGTGATCATCCCGGCTCAACATGTATGTATACCTCCTTATCAAGACAATTTACTATGGTTCAAATCCCACCTAGATTGGACTAACATTATACAAATTATACCATTGAATTAACATAATCACGGAAAAAAAAAAAAGAGACCAAAGCCAGTCAATATAAACCCCCTTGCTTCAATCCTTTAAAATCTCAGTTGATGTGTTTGCCGACTCATTGGCAAGGTTTGGTGTTGATAGGGTCAATACGATGAATGTTCTGTCTAGCTGTTATGGTACTGTGTAATATTAGAGTCCTGTTTTAGACAGTAGTCTATTGGTGGTGTTGTTTTAGACAGTAGTCTATTGGTGGTGTTGTATGGTTCTTTTTCTCTTCAGCATTGTATGGCTTTTTATTTCGGTGTTTATGGTGTTTCAGACAGCAGTATAAGTTTGTCTAATGTTCTGTTTCAGCTATCCTCTTTGTTGGAAAGCTGTTTTTATTACCACCATGATGGCGATGAATAAAATAACCTATATGATTGAGAAAAACAACAAGTATATATCCTTATCAAGACCTATGGTTCAAACCTACTGCATTGAGCTAGCTTTATGCAGTTTATATAATTGAATTAATAAGAATTAACAAAAGACCAAACCCAATTAATAGATTCTCTGCTTTATTCTTTTAAATCCAGTCCACCAGACATTTCGTTTTGAGTTGCTAGAATGGAAACTTGGCTCATCATCATATCTTCTCTCTGCATTCCTGCAATCCTTAAAGCCGTCTTTGACCTTCTTTATCCTTCAAGAAAACCTACCCACAACCTTTCTCCAAGCCCCTCTACCTTCCCAATCGTTGGGACCCTCTTCTGGCTCACAAATCCTTCGCTAACCCTGAACCAATCCTAAGAGACCCCCACCCAAAGTTTGGTCCCGTGGTAGGTATGGCCCTCGCCCTGCTATCTTTATTTCTAACTGCTTCCTTATCCACCAAGCCTTGGTTCAAAATGGTGCTGTTTTTTCTGATCGTCCTCCAATTCTTATCGCTCACAGAATTATTAGTAGCAATCAACGTACCACCAGTACTACTGTTTATGGGCCTACATGGAGCGTTCTACGCAGGAACCTCACAGCAGAAATACTCAACCATTCTAAAGTAAAAGGTATACATAACAATACAAACAACATTCTAATATGCAACAATAGCAAACTATAAAGTACAAAGGATGTAAATTTTAAAGCAAACTTAAGTATATATTGATCATCAAACTTTGATTTTACAACAAATTTTACAAAAGTATATAGCAACAAATTTTACAATATTCAATCTCAAATTTTACATAAAGAATGCTCCTTGATCCAAATTTGTTGCTCTAGCAACAAGGATACTCCAACAAGTTTGCTAATCCTAAAATAAGAAAAGTAAAAGAACATTAGATTATAAAATATAATATAAAATAATCTAAAGACACTAATAAAGCTAAAAAATCAACTTAATGAAACAGATAAAATCCTTTTCTTTACGAACATGGAATCAAGGTCATCATCCTTTAGGTCAAAAAGCTTTGTTCTCATGAGATGAGGCTGTAAGTTCAAATTTAAAGCAATTAGATACTTTGAGTAAAGATGTTAACCTAAAGCTAGGTTATAAGAATTGAACTCAAACTCAAGAATAGGAATACTCAACTTGGTCATTTAACACTTTGCACATGCTTGAGAATTCCAAAATTCCAACTGGTGGTATCAATATTGATTTGCAGAAGTCAATATAAGATTTATTTAGCTGCACCAATGTAACACCTTTATATATCAATTTATGCAACTAATAATTAAGTCAAACGTTTCAATTAATGTCAAGCATTATGGAAAAACAAGCCTCCCCAACAGTTGTATCCTTTTTTCCACCACAAAAAACTTCACTACAAAGCAAAGTATAATCTGCAGTCAAACATATCAGCATGGGAGAAGATGAAGAAGTAAAGACTTGACTTTGAGATTAATTATTAATCTATTTTATTATCAATAGGCTATTACTATAGCAGTGAAATTAATATTAATGATCAAACTTGTTAATGCTGAGGAAGAAACTGTATAGTGTCAACTATATGTGATCTGAATGTCTTTGACAATGCAAGGGCCATATGATCAATCCTGACTTGAAAGTATATCATTAAAACAATCTGCAAGCAACTGTAAAGGTTGTAATACATAAGCAAGATATGTAAAACAAACATAACAAGTTCAAATTTGGACGAGGTTAACTGTCACAACCTGGAACTCTCCTCGAGCCCGTGACAACTGCCGTGGTGCTCGGATGGACACTCACTACCCAGAATGCCAACCGAAACCTCGCAAGGCTTAATATCAGTTTCTCTTTTCCTCGGTGAGTAACCATTGCCAGATATCCTGTTCAAAAAGGTTTTAAGCTATTTCCAACTTAAAACAGATAAAATAAGAATTTTTGTCTCACAGGGGCATTTTGGTCATTTTTCACTGAAAATTTTAAAACCAGTTAAAAATGTAGTAAGTAAGAACCAATCGCATAGTTTACAATTAAAATTAAGTTTAAGCACCTAAAACCTTTATTTAAAATGAAATTATAATTATTTGAACATAATGAGAAGATAAAACAAAATGTTCAATAAAATAATTTATTTTCTTATAAACAGTAATTTTAGAGTTATACGTAAATACTTTTTGTAACATAAAAGCAAAATAAATTCATTCATATTGTAACGCAATAAACTAGAGTATTTAAATTAATTTAAATTTACAATCTCAAGTGGTTCCACAAATAACTAGAATAAAGAAAACTGTGAACCTACAGTGTGGAGGACGTTAATCCAATAGAAGCCCTCGATGGAATCAACTATCTACAGTCTACTCGGAGTCTGAAATGGGTGGAAAGAAGGGTGATGAGATTATAAAATCCCAGTGAGTAAACAAACATCATTTAAATCAGCTAAAGCCGAGTAAAAGGAGACAATTAAAATATCCCATCATTTTTAGGTATTTCACAATTTGAAAATTTATCCCAACCCATGCAAACAGTTGTATTTCATTTAATTTCTCATTAAGGCTTGTGACTTTCATAAACATTTGGCTCATGCCATCAAATAGTACTTGATGACACCTTGATCAGAGGTGTACATTTGAGCCCGCCAAGGCTGTTAAAATTTCGTATACACGTAAAACATATTTTTAGTTTGAGAAAAACATAGTCGTTCTTTGGCGTTAGCGGAGTTCATCATCACGAGGTGGTTCGGTGTGACGTGAACTCTATCCATACCTCAGGAGATACCCTACGCGCCTCTCCGACCGAGGTACATATATATATCTGGATTCCGTGCCCCTCTAATAGGCTGGTCCATAGAATCCGCCCACTGCAGTAAGCTAAACCCACCATACAATAAAATTCAATAACATGATATGACAATTATTGTAATTCATAGCCTTTCAAGGCTAAATACATATTTCATACATTTCAACACCAATGTCAATTCAGCCACTCATGCAAATATAGTCATAAGCCATTCGATTTCAAATCATAAATTTACGACATAACAAGTGGTCTCCAATTACTCTATTTTTCAAAATCATTATTCGATTTCAAGACAATTTATAAAATCCTTTCATGTAAATACATTTTGTTTGTAAAATACAAAGATTTACCATTTAAACTCCTTTTCATAAAATTTCACTAAAACCGAATAAAAACATATTTTAGATAATTAAAATGATAGTAAGGTTACTCACCTCACAATAGCAGGATTACTACGTCGCTATTGATTCGTATACGCATACAATTATTCCTAATTGCCCATCACCTACTTCGTTCAACACGCTTTCCCAATTAAGCTAGTTTGGCCCAAATCTCCACCTTTCTCTTTTTTTGGATTTTTCTTCCTTTGTTATTTTTGGACTCTTATTCATGGACTTCTCTCATTTCTTTTTAATTGGACCATGCCCATTCTTCCTTTATTGGACCATGCCCATTTTTCTTGCTTGTTAGGCCATGCCCATTTTCCTTTCTTGTTATTTTCTTTTCCTTTCTTTTTTTCTTTCTTTCCGCCACCGTCCAGCAGCCCTTGTTATCTTTCTTTTTCTTCTCTTCACATGCTTAACCCGTCCCACTCTCTTCCTCTCTCTCCCTCTCACCATCGGCCACACTTTCTTCCCTTTTGTCCTTCAATTTTTCAGCAGCTAAAGCTGTTTATTTTGGCTCCAAAATCAGCAGCTATGCTGCTCTGTTTTTCCTTAAAATTTCAGTAGCTAAGCTGCACTTTTCCCTCCAAAAATTTATTGCCAAAACAACAACAATTAATCACCAAAACAACACCTTAAAACCTTCAATTTTTTGCTGTAAAATTTTACACTTTTTGGCCTCCAAAATCAACAGAAAAATGGCACTTTTTAGCCTCCAAAACCAGCCCTTAAATGGCTCTCTTTTCCTTCTTGAATGGTAGCAAAAACAACCCCTTAACTCAGCTATCTTTTCCTTTTGTTTTTCTTTCTCACGCACGATTTTCTTTTTGTTTTTCTTTCTCTTCGTTTCTTCTTTGTTTCTCTTTTACTCTCCCTCAACCGACCTCTCTTCTTCTTTGTCTTCTTTACTTAGCTTACTCAATTATATATATATATATATATATATATATATTATTCTTTCTTGAATGTTCCACAAACTTCCACATTGTTCCAACATGGCCGGCCACATCACAAATTTTTTTCTTCCTTCACTTTTTGCTCCACATGGCCGGCCCCCTTTTTATTTTGCTAAGTAAAGAGTCTTTGACTCTTTTATTGACCACATGGGCAGCTGCCCATGTTGGTCTTCTAATATATATATATATTTTTATTATTATTATTAGTTTACTCTATGTTCATTTTATTTCTCTCATTAATTCCACTACACCTCTTTTAATCTTTATATTTCAATTTCGATCCTTTTTGATGGGTCTAAAAATTTTAATTTTCATCTAACTTCCTTTCTCAGTGCGTGTACCACCGAAATATATAAAAAAAATTACACCTCAATGCGGTATTACCACAATATTTAAATATTTACTTATCCGCGTTGGTTTGACTTAACAAAACACGCGTATTTCACTTTTGTCGCTCATTTCTCCAAAAATTCACTTGTATTTCTTCTCCCCCACTTGGATCAACCATATGATCCTTCTTCATGACTGATTTCGACATCCGGTTAAATATTAATATTTTAATATTATTTTTTTAATAAAATATTATTTTATTCTAAAAATTTTATCTTGTCTCCTTGGTACCTAAAATACCTTATTATGCCTCAATAGGTATTCGATCAACTTTATTAATCACTGTTTCAAAGTGTGGGGCATTTCATTAACATTAACCTATTAATGGCCACTTACAATATTATTTTCTTGTGATTGGAATATTTCAAAAGCTGGAGCTGTTTACTAACTAATGAACTCCCATTCCACTAATGGCAAACTCAAGTTGCTTGCACATTCTCTTAATTCTGCTTCTAGAATTTCCATCTCACTTTTGGAACAAACTGAAGAATGTTAGCCAATAATTTGAAGTGACTACTCTAGTCCAAGCAGGAAAGATCTTATTCATTAGGAAACAAACTACCTACAGCGTTGATTTATTATAATCAAACATGCAGAACAATCCTTTTTGAGACAAAATTAAATTGCTGCATCTGTTATCAATTTTAACTAATAACAATTATTATGTCACTTCTAAGGCCTAATTTGTCAAATATTGAACAATTGAATACATGAGACCATAGTTAAGTTTGCAGCAACAATAATGAAACACTAACCTACAAACACAAAGAGCGTTCTGCATATCTCCAAATGCAACTGCAACTTTCTGCTAATTTCAAGCTATCAATATCTATTGATAGTAGATCAATTGAAGATGGGAAAAGGATTTCAACAAAAGAGGTCAGATCATATAACTCACTCTAGCACAAAGTTATAACGCTTGCTGCTGAAAGACAATACATGGAAGTATCTATTAGAGAGCAAAGTCATTAAAACTCAATAAGATGAAGTTACCACACAAAAGAAATTAGAAAAAAGTCCACAGCAAAAAAATGGAATGTAATAATTACCAAGAGCCTCTCCTAAAGTATGGATAGGATTTGATCTTCAGAGTTGGCACAGAAGGTTACAACCATAGGTTTACCTAACACAAAAGTGGTAGCATAACTAATTAGCATTACTTCCAAAACAACCAAGCATCCATATTGTAGACACTATAAAATCATAATAAAATTTTATTAAATAAAAAAATCATAAATAAAAAAAATGATAAAAACTGAATTAAAAATTTAAAAATTAAAATAAAAGAAAAAAAATAAAAAAATTAATTAAAAAAAAAGGTACGACTAGCACCCTTACCCTGCCAGATGTGAATTTTCGCGTTTGGCAGAGTAGTGGAGCGTGCCCCCTTCAGCCTAGTATAAAAGGGGCACTGTAGCAATCGAAAAAGGGGAGCAATCGGTAATAAAAAAACCTGCAAATAAAAAATTCCTAAGCTTTCTAGCAGCCACAAAAATCCACAATCAAACCAGAAACCCAAAAAAAAAACTAAAGAAAGAAAAACCAAAAATCATGATAGAAACTTTATGTGTTGCCGGCTAATAGGATAGGATTTGGGTGGCTCAAATCGAAGGAAAGAGGCTTTAGGTGCTGCCGGATTTGGGAGGAGAATTTTGGGTTTTTAGCCACTAGTCAGAAGAGGGTAGTCTAGGGGGTTTTACACCGCCGTGAGGAGAGATAAAACTTTCGGGTGGCTGGTGAACGGAAGGAGAAAGAGAGAGGAAGGCACCGGGAAAGGGAGAGCCGACTGTTGGGGAGCGACGTCGACGACCGTCGAGTAAGGAGGCAAAAAGAGAGAGGAAGGTGCCAGGAAAGGGAAAGCTGACCGTTGGGTAGTGGCCGGCGGTTTGGTGAGTGAAAAGAAAAAAGGTCTTAGGTGAGAGAAAGCAGAAAGAGAAATGACGGGTGGAAGAAAAGAAAGAGCTTTCATACCTAAGCCTTGAAAAGCTTCAAAACGACGCCGTTTCAGTGCTTGAGGGATTGTTTGTTCCCAGCAAGGTAAATTCTTCATTTTTTTTATATTGGTCTGGTTTGTGATGTCGAATTCGACTTAAAATTAGGTAGAAAGATAGTTAATTTTATTAGATTATCAATAGAATCAAAAGATAAAATACATATGATAATAATAAGATTTTATGGGATAAAATATAGAGTAAAATAGAATAATGAAAAATAGGTAAAGTAAATATAAAGTAAAATACTTAGAAATACAAAGAGGTTAGAATAAAAAGGATAAATGAAAAAATATTTTCAAACAAAATATGATAAAGTAAAAACAAAAGGAGAGGGTGGTTTTAGTTATAAGAAATAGGATTAAGGATAAAATTTATATAGGGAAGTAAGTGAACATTTAATTAAAAATTATAATATAATAAATAGGTTTGGGTGGATACTAATGTTATAGCATTTAGTAATAGAAATAGGTTCATATAGATTGAGTTATATACAAAAGGAAATATATGGTTAGATTAAGAATATGTTTAAGAGAAGATATATATAAGATGTAGGAAGAGTCGAGATGTTAAATATAAAATGGAATACATAATCATGTGAACTAATATAAGTAAAATATGAATGAATTAGGTAAAAATAAATATAAAGATGTAAAAAAAATAAAAAAATAATAAAAATAATAAAAATAATAAGTGTAATAAAAAATATATGTAGATGACAAATTGGGTGAAAGAGATGGTTTTTTTATAAAATGGAGATGGGCACAAATAGAGAGGGAATGAAAATAGGATAAGATAAAGAATTATTAATAAAATAATTGATTAATTTAATACCAATGATGGGATGATGGGTCGGGACGCGAGAAGTCACAATCTTGGGCCCATATTCCCTAGGTTTGGAATCTGAATCAAGGCTCCACCAGTACGATGGGAGGGCCTCGATTACAAGATCCCGAAAGTTGTGATAAAAAATAATATAATAAATAACAAAAAAAAAAGAGAAGAGAGATAAAAAATAATAATAATTCAAATATATAGTAAAAAATTAATTTGTGAAAATGCAATATACATGACATTAAATAAATATAAAAATAAAATAATAAATAATAATAAAAAAAAATATAAAATACAAAAATGATAAAAAAAAGGTGAAATTTAACATTTTTATTCACTAAAATAACATGGAATCCTAAACAACTTATCTAATTATAAAAGAAAAATATAAGAGAAATTTAGAATAAAAAATGTAAAGTATGAAAACATAATGATAAGAAAATGAATAGAAAATATGATAATAAAAAAAATAAAATGAAGTAAAATAATAATAAATGACAATAAGTAAAAAAATAGACAATTGCATATATATATTGCACCATGCATATCATTGCATATAAATATTTCTGTTTTCGAGTTTAAGCCCCGATGATGGGATCTTCGAGGATCTTGCGAAGGCGGGTATTCCTCTAAAAGTTTTCTAGGTGAAAAGGTATCCCCGAGTCCCACCAGTATGATGGGAGGGCTCGAGAAACATCTTTAATAAAAGGTTTTTGCCCGAGTTAGGTTCATTAAGCACGAAAACGTTATTTTTAAAGAAAAACATACGATGACCCCGATGATGAAAATTATTCATTGAATTTGCGAAGGCGAGTTTATCGGATAATTCCCTAGGTGAGAGAACACCCCGGATCCCACCAGTATGATAGGCGGATTTGGGAGAACGTTCTCGATAAAAAGTTATTCATCTGACATTTTTATCCCACGCCATGCATTTCATCTTACCTCACATTTGCATTCCATTTTAAGTTAAATAAGAGATAAAATAAGAGAATAATAACTAAAGAAATATAGTGAACTTAAAAATTAAAGCCTAATAGGATAATCTAAAAAATGATACTGTTCATGGAACGGGCGTCCCGGGGGTGCTAATCTTTCTTTGGGTGTAACCGTACTCCCGAGCCTAGATCTAGAAAATCGTAGACCAGTTTAAGATTCTCTTCGGTATACTTAAAATTAATTTAAGGCCTCGTTGATTAGAATCGAGTCATTAGGTGGCCAATCGCACCTAGTAAAAAAAGATTGGTGGCGACTCGTAATTTTTTAGAGTTTTCAGTTCGCGTCTGGCAGTCGGGTTCCCGGACCCACACGTTACGACAGTTGATGACTCCACTAGGGACTGCCGAGAGTCGAACCATTAAATAATAAATAGGTTACCCAAGACTTTAAATAATTCGATGTTTTCTTAGTGTTGATGATTTGTTCTACATATTTTGTTTAGTGCATTTGTTTATTTCGCATTTGTTACTTTATTACTTTTAATAATTGTGGGGGTTTAGGATAGAGGGATGTGAGAATGTTACTCCGAACTCGATGTTTTCCTTCACACACACAGCACATTTTGCATTCATGCATAAACCCTCCACCTGGGTTATGTCCTTTTTAGGAGGGAGTTTAGTAGCTACGCTCTCGTAAGGTGATAACCTCCGCACGGGCTAGTGAAGACTCCCACTCAAATCTAACTTAGTTCGTTTAAAGCTTGTAATGGGTGAGGACCGAGGTACCTTACTAGTCCGCGTGGACGACAGTGAGGAACGATTTGGGAACCTTAGCTCTGTTTATAAACCCCGCTCAGCATATAGAATATCGAGAGCAGCTTAACCTTTGGTAGGGCCATACCCGTGAGAGTATACCCTATAAATAGGTACACATGAAGGAATTTCTTCCACTCCCTCTATGTTAAATTTTTTCATGAGATAATAAAGTGTCGTGGAGTAGACAATAATACCCATGATATTGCTTATTATTCTCTCATTATTTTTTAACACTCCACTCTTTCTTTTTACGATACTAACTTAAGTTTATTTTACTTGTCATGTGCATGTTACATGTTCATTTGCATGCATCGTAATTGCATATAGGAGAAATATTGGCTACACAACATCCAACCTAAGAGATCCCGATTACATCCATGGCATCGTCATCAGCAGGTCCCCTTAACATATACAAAAATGACTATGAGATAGAGTTACAGATGGGGTAGATTCAACAAGAAAAAAGAGACTGTTTGACCCAGGGACATATCCCAACTTTACCAGAGAGAGTTCACTTGGACCTTCAATAAAATGAGTTCACAGAGATGATAGGAATTTGGGAACAATGGAGACGTGCTCACCGAGACAATTTTCAGAGCAAGTATAGACACATTGCATGGCTTCTATATGTACCTGTTGATGACTAGATGCTCCAAGCCATCGTCCAGTTTTGGGATCCTTTATACTGTTGCTTTGTCTTTAACAAGGTGGATATGACCCCTACCATAGAAGAGTACTCCTTTCTACTTTGGATAGATCACATACAGCTTGACAAGATCTATTGGAGAGCCCAGAAGATGGGATACCGATGAAAGTTGGCTAAGTTGCTAGGAATGACTACTGTAAAAGTGGATCAGCACTTGAAGAAGAAAGGAGACACAGAATGCCTTCCGTGGAGTTTCTTGAACGGATATATTAAAAAACACATGGAGGATGAACAAGGTCTCCTAGCTTTCGCAATAGCAATCTATGGTTTAGTGGTCTTCCCGAAGGTTCTAAGTCATGTGAAGGTATTAGTCATAGACTTCTTTGATCAGGTGACAAGGAGCATCAACGCAGCCCCATCCATCTTAGCAAAGGCGAGGGACGATTCATCGAATGTGCCCAACTCTTAACCATATAGGTCAAAAGTCATTTTGAATGTAAAGAGAGCAAATTTTGGAATCCTTATCTGTCTGCGAGTTGCCCTATCCTTGAATTCTGTGAAAGTGAATAGCCCGACTACAAGAGGAAAGAAGAGTGGGTCGTGAGGCTCCGGAGGTTAATGAGCGTTGAAGTGACTTGGAGAGCTTCATGGATGCCGCGAATGCAAGTAATGTATAAATGCGGGGACAAGCCGTGGGTGCCACTGATGGGACCATGGGGAGCCATTAGCTATGCACCGATAATGGTACGGAGACAGTTCGGATCTGAGCAATTAGTGCTCATGACTCACCAGCTAAACCAGTTAGAGTTTACATATGGAGAGCCGAAAACGTTAAAGAAAATTGAGAAAATTGCACAAGACTGGAAGAAACGTGCTGAGTAGATCAAGGGAGGGTTACCGATGAAGTCACCACAGGATATCATACTTGGCATGACCAAAGGGTGAAAGATGTCGTATGCCCCCCGAAAAATCCATCAAAACATCCCATAAACCCAGAACCTCAAGATGTCCTGCTAGAGAGCGAGTTGACAAGAAAGACACTTGAAAATGAGATGATGAATATGAAACAGAGACATGAGGATGAGCTAGAAGAAGTGAAGAAAGAGACGGCAAGAAAAGTACAGATGGCTTTGGAAGAGAGGGATGAGTGGCAAAGCAAGTTTGAGGAAGTGAAAGTGGCAAATTCTTTTCTGATAGCTAGAATGCAAAAACTCCAAAGTGCCAACAATGTTTTGCAGCACGAGGTACGAAGACAAGAACAAACTATCCAAGAGTTGAGAAATGATTGCGACTTGTTGGAAACTGCCATGGAAGGCTATAAGGCACAGTATGAAGCAGTAAGGCAAGAGTATTTCCAAATGAAGGAAAGAAATGATTCGTGCACACAAGGCCTTCAAAGGAAAGAAGCTGAAATGCGATGGATACTGAGACAAATGAGAGAAGTAGCATTTAGAGCACGAGTAATGGCAGACAAGACCGAAGAACTCAGGCGATAGATTTTTTCAAGGGATGAATTGAGTGAGCAGTTGATCGATCACCTCAGGATAGTTAGGGACCAATATGACAAAGTCAGTTTTTCCTTTTGGTAGTTATGTAATGATTTTAGACAATGATGTAATCGGATATCTCAGTTCTATGGATGTGGATTTTCTTATGGTAAATATTGGATGGCCAAAATTTTTCCTATTTTTCTTTTCTTTTCAAACACATTTCACTTGCATCATAGTTGCATGATTTATATAAATAATAACAAATGACAATGCATTCATCAACATAAAATTCTAACTTATCCATTTGGCCCATAAAATAATAAAATTCCAGAGAAATGAACCCTTCACATATACAAAATAAGAGCTCGCTCTGAGATCATTGGGGACGAACACTCGGAGAGAATGGACAAGATCGAAAAGAAGTAAGAAGAGATCATGGGTCAGTTGTCAAAGATTTTGGAGTTGATGTCAACAGATAAAGGGAAGAGAGTGGCGGGGAGTTCTAGTGTGTCAAAAGATGTTCAACAGACAGAAGCCAATACAGACCCCGTATATCCACCAGGATTCACACCACCACTAGCAAGGAATGCGTCTATCCCCATGCCATCGATAGGACAATATTCGTTTTTTGGGATGCTAGTGCCTACAGGGCCACCACCGACTTATGCCCAACAGAGGCCAATTAGAGGGGCAAGTCCTTCAGACCCCATCTCTGTACCTGATCTGGACGATCCGAAGGAACAAGAGAAGCTCAAGTGTGGATCCGTTGAATCAAAGGACAATCCCGATACCCATAAAAAATTTAACCTTTTTGAGGAAAGACTACGCATGATAGAAAGAATGGGAATGTATTGCTTTATGGATGCAATCAAACTCTGTCTCGTTCCAAATGTGGTTATACCCCAAAAATTCAAAGTTCTAGACTTTGAAAAGTATGATGAAACCAAGTGTCCGGTCACACACATCACCATGTATTGCAGAAGGATGGTTGCATATGCCCATGATGACAAGCTCTTGATACATTACTTTCAAGATAGCCTCGCTGGTGTTGCAACAAAGTGGTATGTCTAACTGGACCGTAATCGAATCCACACATGGAAGGACCTTGCTCGAGCGTTTGTAGCTCAATATAAGTATGTTACAAATATGGCTCCGGATCGCTTTTCTTCACAAAACATGGAGAAGAAACCCACTGAAAGCTTCAAAGATGGAGAAATATGGCTTCTCAAGTTCAGCCACTATTAACTGAGAAAGAGACCATCGTGATGTTAGTTAACACCTTGCCAGCCCCTTACTATGAACTATTGGTCGGTAGTGCCACAAAGAACTTCGCTGATATGGTAATTTTAGGAGAGATGATAGAGACTGCCATTAAGCAAGGGAAGATAAAAGGAGGTGATGCGACACACACGAAAAAAGGGGGAACTTTTAAGAAGAATGAAGGAGAAGCCCAAGCCATCACTTTAGGATAACCTCAAGGAGGAAGCTACAACCCTTACCAGCCATATCCACCATACCCTTATTACCCAGTTGTGAATAACTCTTCACAAAGCCCATACCTATATCCACCCATGCCAAATACCTTTTCTAACCTGTACCCATATGCTCCCATCCAATGGACACCTTACCCCACAAATATCCACCCACCTACTTCCACACCCGTTACAGCTTCAACCAGACAACAAACAATACCTTCAAACAACCATACTGCCGGTGAATCAAGAGGATGGAGAAACAAGTAAGAGAAAGTGCAGTTTGACCCAATTCCAATCCCATATGCTGAACTCTTTACTCAGTTAATTGTAAATCATCTGGTGGCACCTTTATACATATAGCCATTAAAACCTCTATTCCTGAGATGGTATGACGCTTCCGCCCATTGTGATTATCATTATGGAATCGAAGGTCACTCGATCGAGAATTGTACAGCATTCAAACATAAGGTGCAAGAGTTGATCAAGGCAGGAATCCTGAATTTTGAAAAGAACCTAGAACAGAATGTTAATAATAACCCACTACCAAATCATGCTGGGGCAGGGGTAAATGCAATCGAAGGGGAGGTGTATGTTAAAAGAAACATTTGAGAAGTGGAAACGCCCATGGAGAAAGTGTTTGAAGCCTTGGTAAAGGTCGATATGCTCAAGGTTTGGCCAAAATGTCCTGATGTGAATGACTCGGGAGATATCCAAGGATCATACTACTTATATGACAAATGATGTGTGGGGCATTTAATTCAAGATTGTAGTTCTTTCCGAAAGAAAGTGCAAAGGATGATGAACGAATCAAGGATTGAATTCTACGTGGAAGCCTCAAGGCCAGCAGTAAACATGATGGCCAAAGATTCCACTCACCCAACGAAGATAAAACCTTTAACCATTTTCTATGAACCAAGAGGAGAGTTTGTGGAAAACAGAACTCATGCCCAAATGACTATCGAAGTCCCTAAACCTTTCCCCTACAAAGATGACAAAGCTGTCCCGTGGAACTACAATTTCAATGTACAAGTTTTAAAGGCGAGGAAATGGATGGCCGAATCTCAAGACAATGCTGCAAATATAACTAGTGTTGAGGGGATTACCCGCAGCGGATGTTGCTATACACCAGAAGCATTGGAGAATCTCAAGAAGGAGAAAGGAAAAGAAAAAGAACAAAATCTAATAGAAGAAAAAGTGCAATCTCAAGAATCGATAGATGGCTCAAAGGGACCAGTGACGAAAAAGAAGCTGCAGAGTTCTTCAAGTTCATCAAACACAGTGAGTACAGTGTGGTCGAGCAATTGAACAGGTTGCCTGCTCGTATCTCATTGTTATCATTGCTCCTCAGCTCAGAACCACATAGGAATTCTTTGATGAAGATTTTGAACCAAGCGTATGTGGATCATGACATTTCAATTAAAAATTTAGACTACATCATTGGGAACATTTCAGTGGGTAACATAATATCCTTTAGCGATGAAGAAATCCCTTCTGGATGTAGGAAAAACTACAAAGCCTTGCATATCACTACTAAGTGTAAAGGTTGTACCGTCGTAAAAGTGCTGCTTGATAATAAATCGTCCTTGAATGTGATGCCATGAGGACCTTGGCCCGCTTACCCATCTACATGTCTTACATGAGAAAAAACCAGATGATTGTGAGAGCCTCTGATGGGATGAGGAGAGAAGTAGTAGGGGACATTGAGATACTGATAGAAATCGACCTGTGTACCTTTACCACTGAATTCCAAGTTATGGATATCACTCTTTCATACAATTATTTGTTGGGAAGACCTTGGATCCACTTGGCTGGGGCCATACCTTCATCGCTTCACCAAAAGGTCAAGTTCATCGTAGATGGAAATATTGTATGTGTTAACGGGGAAGAATACTTACTCATAAGCAAGCCAACGGATACTCCTTACGTGGAAGCGGCGGAAGAAGTGCCTGAATGTTCCTTTCGATCCTTCGAGTTTGTTAACACCACATATGTTGGAGAAGGAACCACACCACCTATTCTGAGGCTTTCCAAAACCACCAAGATGGCTGTTAGTCAAATAATAGGAAAAAGATACCGAGCGAGGGTAGGACTGGGAAGAGAACTGCAAGGCATTAAAAGGTCAATACGTGCTACCAAAAATGAAAAAAGGTTTGGCTTGGGATATAAGCCGATCAAGAAGGAAAGAGAAGAAATGATAGTCGAAAGAAGAAGGGAAAGGTTGGCTCGCTTTAAAAGGCACATGTTGAAAAATCATAGAATGATATATCCTCATCTCTACGAGACATTTCGGTCCGGGGGATGCATCTTTCCTGAATCACTCACCGTTGGAAGTTGAGAATCCATGTCAGCCTTAAGGGAAGCCTTTTCTGATTTATCAATATGCTCAACGGAGGAAAATGAAGAGCAGCTAGAAAATATGGATGGGATTCCTACTACATACCTCGGGCCACCGAAGTTGAAGTTGAGCAACTAGACCACCATGAGTTTACCAGTCACTTGTGATTCAATTTCAAAGTAATGTAAACTAAACATTCGTGCTTATGCCCAAGAGCATTGAAAATTTTATGTATCGGGCTTTTTATCATTTATCATTCTAATAAATTAACATGCATAGTGCATTTCTCATATCTCCCCTCATGATTCACCATTTCCATTCTTGTCATCTCATCCCTTTATTTTAAATGTTTATCTATACAATAGCTCTACATCTTTCAATTCCCTTTACCTTCCAAGATTCCAAATAATGAATGCGAAGATGATAATGACTGTGGTTTTGAGGTTAATTTTGAAAAAGGTACAAGTGTCAGTGAACTTGACGATATAGAAAACGTGGAGGATTATGATTTAACTCCGGACTTGTTAAGACTGGTAAAACAGAAGGGGAGACAAATTGTCCCACATTAAGAGACACTTGAAACGATTAATTTGGGAAATGAAGATAATAAGAAAGAAGTTAAAATTGGTACGACGTTGGTGCCGATTGAAAAAGAAAAACTAATAAAGCTACTTCATGAATATGTAGATGTATTTGCATGGTCCTATCAAGATATGCCAAGACTCAATACAGACATTGTAGCCCATAAACTGCCTTTAAAACCTGAATGCAAACTAATTAAGCAAAAGTTGAGAAGGATGAAACTTGAAATGCTGTTAAAAATTAAGGAAGAGGTGAAAAAGCAGTTCGATGCAGGATTCTTGGAAGTAGCTAAGTACCTTGAATGGGTTGCAAATATTGTCCCAGTGCCTAACAAAGATGGGAAAGTAAGAATGTGTGTGGACTATCGAGATTTGAATAGAGCTAGCCTAAAAGATAATTTTCCTTTGCCCCACATCGACACCCTCGTTGACAATACTACTCGTCATTCCATGTTTTCCTTTATGGATGGTTTTTCAGGGTATAACCAAATTAAGATGGCACTAGAGGACAGAGAAAAAATTACCTTCATAACTATGTGGGGAACCTTTTGTTATAAGGTAATGCCATTTGGTTTGAAGAATGCTGGGGTAACTTATCAACGAGCCATGGTGACTCTTTTTCATGGCATGATGCATAGAGAGGTTGAGGTGTATGTGGATGATATGATTGTAAAAGCTCGCAAAACAGAGGACCATGCGACCAATCTTGAAAGGTTATTTAAAAGGTTACGGAAGTTTTAGCTCAGATTAAATCCGGTAAATTGTACTTTTGGAGTCACTTCAAGAAAGCTACTTGGTTTCGTCATCAGTGAAAGAGGACAGAAGTTGACCCGGATAAGGTTCAAGCAATCCGTGATTTGCCTCCTCCTAAAATGCAGAAAGAAGTTAGAAGATTCTTGGGAAGGTTGAATTATATAACCCGGTTCATATCACAACTGACACTCAAATGTGACCCGATCTTCAAGCTCCTTCACAAACACAATCTTGAGGCATGGAACGAGGAGTGCCAAGTGGCATTTGACAAGGTTAAAAAATATCTGTTGAGTCCGCTAGTGTTGGTACCACTTGTGGCTGGGAGACCCCTCCTTTTGTACTTGACAGTAAATGAAGGATCCATGGGATGTGTGTTGGGATAGCATGATGAAACTGGTAAGAAAGAAAGAACAGTTTACTACTTGAGTAAAAAGTTCACTGAGTACGAGTCCAAGTATTCCTCGTTGGAAAAATCGTGTTGTGCTTTAGCATGGATTGCGCATCGACTCAAGCAGTACATGCTATATCATACCACTTGGCTCATTACGAAGTTGGATCCTATTAAATACATCTTCGAGAAACCATCCTTATCAGGTAGAGTGGCAAGATGGCAAGTGTTGTTGTCTGAATATGATATTGTATATGTGTCTCAAAAGCTATCAAATGAAGTGCAATCACAGATTTTCTAGCGGAAAGGGTGGAGGAGAATTATGAACCAATGAAGTTTGAGTTTCCAGATGAGGATCTGATGTCTGTTTGTCAAACAAATGAAGAGGAATCAGAGGAGAAAGAGAATTGGAAGATGTTTTTCGATGAAGCTTCGAATGCCTTGGGGCATGGCATAGGGGTTGTGTTAGTATCACCAGAAGGAGGTCATTATCCCATCATAGCCAAGCTCAATTTCTTTTGCACCAATAATGTGGCTGAATATGAAGCTTGTGTCATGGGACTTCAGGCAGCAATTGAAAGGAAAATTCATATTTTGAAAGTATTTGGGGATTTTGCTTTGGTTATTTATCAGTTACGAGGAGAATGGGAGACATGTGACTCGAAGTTAGTCCGGTATCATAAGTTTATTTCAAAGCTGATTGAAAATTTTGATAAGATTTGCTTCACCCATTTGCCCCGAGAGGAGAATCAAATGGCTGATGCATTAGCCACGCTAGCAGTAATGTTCAAAGTTGGTACCGATGTCAAGATTCAACCCATCATGATTAATCTTCGAGAGTGCCCTGCACACTGCTCCAGTGTAGAGGAAGAAGTAGACGAAAAACCATGGTACCATGATATTGTGCATTATCTCAAGTTTCAGCAGTATCTGAAACAAAGCTCAAAAAATGATAAGAAAACCATTAGAAGGTTGGAAATGAATTTCTTCTTGGATAGGGACATCTTATACAAGAAAAGTAGGGATCAAATACTTTTAAGATGTGTGGATTCAGCCGAAGCTCGAAGAATAGTTGAGGAAGTCCACGAAGGAATTTATGGGGCACATGCAAGTGGGCATATGTTGGCAAGACAGGTCATGAGAGCAGGGTATTACTAGCTCACGTTAAAAACAGATTGTATAGATTTCGCTCGAAAGTGTCACAAGTGTCAGATATACGCCGACAGAATCTACACTCCTGCAAATTCACTAAATGTATTAACATCACCGTGGCCATTCTCAATGTGGGGCATGGATGTGATTGGGTTAATAACCCCGAAGGCATCAAACGGGCATTGGTTTATTCTGGTAGCGATTGACTACTTCATTAAGTGGGTAGAAGCAGCATCTTATGCCAATGTGACCTAGAAAGTGGTATGTAAGTTCATCCAAAAAGAAATAATATGCCGCTATGGTCTCCTAGAAAGGATCATCACAAATAACGCTAGTAACCTAAATGGTTCAATGATGAAAGAGGTTTGTGCCAAGTTCAAGATCAAACATCACAATTCAGCGCCTTATCTCCCAAAGATAAATGGAACGGTAGAAGCAACCGACAAGAACATCGAAAGGATAATTGAAAAGATGACAGATGTATACAAAGATTGGCATGAGAAGTTGCCCTTTGCTTTGCATGCTTATCGCACAACAGTTCGAACTTCCACGGAAGCTACGCCGTTCTCTTTGGTATATGGGATGGAAGCAGTTTTGCCAATTGAAATAGAAATCCCTTCCCTAAGGGTCCTTAAAGAAGTACAGTTGGAAGAAGTCGAATGGTTTAACACTCGTTATGAGCAATTGAATCTCATAGAAGAAAAAAGGTTGACGGCACTTTGCCATGGGCAATTATATCAAAAGAGAATGATGAGGGCATATGGCAAGAAGGTACATCCTCGTCAGTTCCAAGAAGGAGAGTTAGTATTGAAAAGAATTCCTCTAAACCAGCAAGATCCTTGAGGGAAATGGACGCCGAATTGAGAAAGACCATTTGTGGTGAAGAAAGCTTTTTCTGGAGGAGCACTAATTTTGGCAGAGATGGACGAAAGGGAGTTTTCTAACCCAGTGAATGCTGATGCTGTCAAGAAATATTTTGTGTAAAAAAAAAAAGAAAGAAAAAATGAATTAAAAAAAAATTCAAGTTGAAAACCTGAAAAGGCAGCTTGAATCTGAGAGATGTGTTTAGGGCGAAAACCCAAAAGGGCGATCTAGACACGAAGGAGGTCCAAGTACTACAAAGGCTTAACACAGAAGGGGTGAAAATCATGATCCGAGATGTTCAGACAAAAGACAAGGGAGCTGACGATTATGCCTGTTTCGAGATAAAATTTTGAGACTACTGTCAATATCTATCGGAACAGTCATTAAGAAATAACTGTATGCCTTTTGTATTAATTGATTTTCCCTTGTTCCTTGTCATTATGATTGATTGTAGAAACTTACCTTTTTCTAATGAAAAATAGCCTTTCTGCTCTCGATATTGTCATCATTTCCATTCTGCCAAAAGAGGAGATATGAGTACATTGCATTGCATTTGTCATAAAATTAGAATGATATTTAATAAAGAGCATGATAAAGTAAAGAAATGTTTGCAGTATTTTGAAAAAGGATCATAATTGACCGAGAATGAAATGGAGTCTGGTAATGTAAAAAGAAAGAGAAAAAACTAAGAAAAGAGAGAAAAAAATGGAAATAGAAATAGAATGGAGAACAGTAAAAATGTGAAGAATGATTGGACCATGCATATGATAGAGGAAGAAAATAGTTGTGAGCAATGAATCGGGGAAGACGAGAGATCAGAAACGTGATTGGTTCATCCCCATTGATCAAAGAGAAGACTCTAAAACACCAAAAAAAAAAAGCTGATGAAGATGATTAGAATATTTAAATTGCCATGTTCAAAGTTTTAAAGCAACTGAAAAAGAGGGAAATTCATCTTTAAAGTCGTAGAGCCTCAGATGAGGAATTGATTTATTTTTCACCATATCAAAAAAGAAAAAAAGTTTCGTTACCTCAGTTTTGAGGAGTTCATTTTTAAAAGTCTCGTTGCCTCAGCCTTGAGGAGTTCATTTTTAAAAGTTTCGTTGCCTTAGCTTTGAGGAGTTCATTTTAAAAGTTTCGTTGCCTCAGCTTTGAGGAGTTCATTTTTAAAAGTCTTGTTGCCTCAACTTTGAGGAGTTCATTTAAAAAAGTTTCATTGCCTCAGCTTTGAGGAGTTCATTTTTAAAAGTTTCATTGCCTCAGCTTTGAAGAGTTCGTGTAAAGAAGTTTCGTTGCCTTAGCTTGGAAGAGTTCATTTTTAAAAGTTTCGTTGCCTCAGCTTTGAGGAGTTCATTTGTAAAAGTTTCGTTGCCTTAAATTTGAGGAGTTCATTTTTAAAGTTTCGTTGCCTTAGCTTTGAGGAGTTCATTTTTAAAGTTTCGTTGCCTCAATTTTACGGAGTTTATTTTTAAAAGTGTCATTACCTCAATCTTGAGAAGTTCATTAAAAAAAAAACAACAAAAAAATAACAAAACAAAAAAAAAACAAAAACAAAAAAAAAACAAAAAAACCTTGGTAAGAGAATTAAAGAATTAGTCAAATACAATGTCTACGTCTTTGCACTATTTTGGATTTCCAAAATGCGTAAAGAGGGGCAACTGTAGACACTGTAAAATCATAATAAAATTTTATTAAATAAAAAAATCATAAATAAAAAATTAAAAATGATAAAAACTGAATTAAAAATTTTAAAATTAAAATAAAAGAAAAAAAATTAATTAAAAAAAAAGGTACAACTGGCAGGGTGCGGATGCACCCTGCTAACCACCACCCTTACCTTGCCAGACGCGAAAAATTCGCGTCTGGCAAAGTAGTGGAGTGTGCCCCCTTCATCCCAGTATAAAGGGGGCACTGTAGCAATTGAAAAGGGGGAGCAATCGGTAACCAAAAAACCTGTAAACCAAAAATTCCTAAGCTTCCTAGCAGCCACAAAAATCCGCAATCAAACCAGAAACCCAAAAAAAAAAAACCAAAGAAAGAAAAACCAAAAATCATGATAGAAACTTTATGTGTTGCCGGCTAATAGGATAGGATTTGGGTGGCTCAATTCGAAGGAAAGAGGCTTTAGGTGCCACCGGATTTGGGAGGAGAATCTTGGGTCTCCTGCTGCTGGTCAGAAGAGGGTAGTTTAGGGGGTTTTACGTCGTCGTGAGGAGAGATAAAGCTTTCGGGTGGCTGGTGAACGGAAGGAGAAAGAGAGAGGCAGGCGCCAGGAAAGGGAGAGACGACTGCTGGGGAGCGACGTTGGCGGCCGTTAGGTAAGGAGGCAAAAAGAGAGAGGAAAGCGCCGGGAAAGGGAGAGCCGACCGTTGGGTAGTGGTTGGCGGTTTGGTGAGTGAAAAGAAAAAAGGTCTTGGGTGAGAGAAAGTAGAAAGGGAAATGACGGGTGGAAGAAAAGAAAGAGCTTTCATACCCAAGCCTTGAAAAGCTTCAAAACGACGCCGTTTCAGTGCTTGATGGATTGTTTGTTCCCAGCAAGGTAAATTCTTCATTTTTTTTTTATATTGGTCTGGTTTGTGATGTCGAATTCGACTTAAAATTAGGTAGGAAGATAGTTAGTTTTATTAGATTATCAATAGAATCAAAAGATAAAATACATATGATAATAATCAGATTTTATGGGATAAAATATAGAGTAAAATAGAATAATGAAAAATAGGTAAGGTAAATATAAAGTAAAATACATAAAAATACAAAGAGGTTAGAATAAAATGGATAAATGAAAAAATATTTTCAAACAAAATATGATAAAGTAAAAACAAAAAGAGAGGGTGGCTTTAGTTATAAGAAATAGGTTTAAGGATAAAATTTATATATGGAAGTAAGTGAACATTTAATTAAAAATCATAATATAATAAATAGGTTTGGGTGGATACTAATGTTATAGCATTTAGTAATAGAAATAGGTTCATATAGATTGAGTTATATACAAAAGGAAATATATGGTTAGATTAAGAATATGTTTAAGAGAAGATATATATATAAGATGTAGGAAGAGTCGAGATGTTAAATATAAAATGGAATACATAATCATGTGAACTAATATAAGTAAAATATGAATGAATTAGGTAAAAATAAATATAAAGATGTACAAAAATAATAAAAAAAAATAAAAAAAATAAAAATAATAAGTGTAATAAAAAATATATGTAGATGACAAATTGGGTGAAAAAGATAGTTTTTTTATTAAATGGAGGTGGGCACAAATAGAGAGGGAATGAAAATAGGATAAGATAAAGAATTATTAATAAAATAATTGATTAATTTAATACCGATGATGGGATGATGGGTCGGGATGCGAGAAGTCGCAATCTTGGACCCATATTCCGTAGGTTCGGAATCTGAATCAAGGCTCCACCAGTACGATGGGAGGGCCTCGATTACAAGATCCCGAAATTTTTTATAAAAATAAAAATTTAACAACACAAAATCATCAATAAAAATAATATAATAAATAACAAAAAAAAAGAGAAGAGAGATAAAAAAAATAATAATTCAAATATATAGTAAATAATTAATTTGTGAAAATGCAATATACATGACATTAAATAAATATAAAAATAAAATAATAAATAATAATAAAAAAATATATAAAATAAAAAAATGATAAAAAAGTAAAATTTAAAATTTTTATTGACTAAAATAACAAGGAATCCTAAACAACTTATCTAATTATAAAAGAAAAATATAAGAGAAATTTAGAATAAAAAATGTAAAGTATGAAAAAATAATGATAAGAAAATGAATAGAAAATATGATAATAAAAAAAATAAAATGAAGAAAAATAATAATTAAATAATAATAAATGACAATAAGTAAAAAAATAGACAATTGCATATATATATATATTGCATCATGCATATCACTGCATATAAATATTTCTGTTTTCGAGTTTAAGCCTCAATGATGGGATCTTACGAAGGCGGGTATTTATCGACAAGTTTCCTAAGTGAAAAAGTGTCCTCGGGTCCCACCAGTATGATGGGAGGGCTCGAGAAACATCTTTAATAAAAGGCTTTTGCTCGAATTAGGTTCATTATGCATGAAAACGTTATTTTTAAAGAAAAACATACAATTACCCCGATGATGGGAATTATTCGTTGAATTTGCGAAGGAGAGTTTATCGAATAATTCCTTAGGTGAGAAAACACCCCGGATCCTACTAGTATGATGGACGGATTCGGGAAAACGTTCTCGATAAAAGGTTATTCGTCTAACATTTTTATCCCACGCCATGCATTTCATATTACCTCACATTTGCATTTCATTTTAGGTTAAATAGGAGATAAAATAAGAGAATAATAACTAAAGAAACATAGTGAACTTAAAAATTAAAACCTAATAGGATAATCTAAAAAATGGTACCACTCATGGAACGGGCATCCCGAGGGTGCTAATCCTTCCCCGGGAGTAACCGTACTCCCGAGCCTAGATCTAGAATATTGTAGACCAGTTGAAAGTTCTCTTCAACGGACTTAAAATCAATTTAAGGCCTCGTTGATTAGAATCGAGTCATTAGGTGGCCAATCGCACCTAGTAAAAAAAGATTGGTGGTGACTCCTAATTTTTTAGAGTTTTTAGTTTGCGTCTGGCGGTCGGGTTCCCGAACCCACACGTTACGACACATATTGCATCATTGTAACTAGCCCATACTACAGAAAGGGGCTAAAGCATTGCTTGAAGTTAATAAAAGTAAAGAAATACAATAAAGGAATAAAAAGATTCAGATAATAATAAACTAGTAAGTACAAAGAGAAAATCCATAACCCAAAGCTAGTCATGTATGAATGATGCTAAATAAATAAATAAATGAAGTTAAAAGGATATCAGACTTTATCATAACTAGGAAGAGGGGGGAAGGAATTTGAGAAGTTTGTCTTACTTTCACTCTTTATGCTTAGGGCAAGAGTGAGAGAACTTTAAATATCCATCCCATGTATTTATTTTGACTCCAACAAGTATTATGTCTTTGACTCTGCATAAAGCATACTAACTAAATCAAAGCTATTGCTTTCTTAATGACAATACAAAGATCAGACTTAGTGTCTATAAAGGCTAATAGATGATTGGTGCCCTCAGTAACTAACTACAACTAAGTAACAATATGTCTTTGCAAATTCAATTGGTGACTCCTCAATAAAGCTTATATAATTTCCCAATCTAAATAGACAAGGTTAAGCAAGATGCAATTATGTTGATATTTTTAACCATAATTGAAGAATTTTAGTTTAAGGTTTTCTGAAGATGCTATTTCCAACAACTTTATTAGCACTTCCAAAAAAATCTCATAACTTATAGTTAATGCCAACACTGTACTCTCTTTAAGATTTATACAAGATTAGGACTTGCTATAATTTAAGAACAAAATAAGATATCATGTGCTCCAAATCAAGCATTTAAGGTTAACCAAAATATGACATCAATATAATTAAATTATTTAGGTAATGCTCATTAACTCTTTTAGCATAGCTAAAGTCTGAATCTCATTCCCTTCACTTATAATTAATTAATATTTGTTACTTATCACATTAAACAATTGTTGTTTAAAGTCAAGCCCCAAACTTGAGAAAAGGGCCAGCTCCTAAATATATCTTCGCTTGTGGAAGAGTTAAAATTACTCTTCTCATGCTTTTTACATTTGTTTCACTTTAGCATCACCTAAAAAAGTTCAAATTTCACTAGATTATGCTATAATATAAACAACAATGACATCTCCAAAATCGTAGGATCCAACCAAATTAAATTTTATAGAAAATTAGCTGCCAAACCACCCAACAACTTCCATTCTTGATAATAAAGCCAAAAAAAAAAGTAAAGAGTTTTTTTTTTCAAAAAAAAAAAGTTGGAAACCTAAATCATGAGTCTCATGACGATAGCATTTGGTTCGTGAGCATTTAAAAGAATTTTGCACTAGATTGAGTTAACTACATTTCCTATTCTCTTGGAAATCGAAACTCCAAAAAATAAAATGCACATGGTAAATCTAAAATAACATAAAAAAAATTAAAACAAATATAGAAAATACCTTGTATCATGGGCGTAATTGGCATGGTGGTCGTTGTAATAGATGGTGCTGAAGGCAAGCACTTGAGACTGAACTTGTCTCAGTGTGAAAATAATAACATAGAATCAAAATAGTTGAGAAAATGTTTGAAGATTTCTTTAGATCCATGCCAATGGCATGAAAATTTTCTTAGTAGTCAAACGGGGAAAAATGAATAAAGAGAGGAAAAAAGAATTGATGAATCGAGAAAAAGAGAAACAGAGAATTCACCTGTCTTATGAAAAATTTAAGAGTAAAAAGATTTGAAAAATTTTGGTGAGAAACGGAGTAAGAGAAGATATATCATCTGAGCTTATGAGAGATAGATAGTATAAAGTGAGAGTGATTTTTCAAGAAAAAAAATTGACTAAAAGGTAAGGAGCTTTGTTTTAGGCCGTTTCATGGGCCATGGCTTCCTCTATTTTGGGGCTTTTTTAATTTTCCTTTATTTTGTGGGTTTGTCTCTTTTTAATTTATTTTAATTTATTTTATGTTATTACCCTTTAAATTTTGAATCTGAATGGAAATATATTTAGTGTTATATAATAAATTTAGTTACATTATACCAAATGTAGCTAAAATTATGTAGTAAAAAGTCTAAAATGTTGTAGTGTCACAAAAATCAGGAAGACCTATTGATCCCTTTGATAAGGGCCGGAAAGAAGGTGAAGGAAGAAAACTTGAGCAAGGAGAAAAAGGATAAAAAGATAGAAGATAAAGAAGAGCATATTGTATCATATGTTGATACACTACTGGATTTAAAACTTCATGAGGAGAAGAGGAAACTTGATGAAGGGGAAATGGTAAGTTTGTGCTCGGAGTTTCTTAATACTAGCATAGATACTACATCCACAGCGTTGCACTGGATTATGGCAAATTTGGTGACATATCCACATGTTCAAGAAAAGCTATTTGAGAAGATTAAAGGGGTCGTGGGAGATGGAAAAGAAGAGGTCGACGAAGATGACTCGTAGAATATGCTTTTTTTGAAGGCAGTGATCTTGGAAGGGCTAAGAAGGCACCCTCCTGCACACTTTGTGTTGCCACATAAAGTGATAAAATATGTTGTTTTGAAAAATTTTTTGGTTCCTAGGAAGGGTATTGTAAAATTTTTCATTGCTGAAATGGGATGGGACCCAAAGGTTTGGGAAGATCTTATGGCGTTCAGGCCAAACAGGTTTCTTAATAGTGATGGTGGTGAGGAAGTATTCAATATAACTGGTAGCAAGGAGATCAAGATGATACCCTTTGGGGCAAGGAGAAGGATGTGTCTTGCTTATGGTTTGGCTATGCTTCATTTAGAGTATTTTGTAGCGAGTTTAATTTTATCGTTTGAATGGAAGGTTGTGGATGGAGATGACATTGATTTGTCAGAGAAGCAAGAATTTACAATGGTAATGAAGAATCCATTGCAAGCTCACATATATCCTAGGTTTAGGTAATAAGGCTGTGGTTGATCAAACAACTAATATTAATTTAAAAATTTTATAAGCAGCATGCATAGTTTATATATATATATATATGAGGATTTTTTTTTTACCTCTTAAAAATAACATGTTTTTGTAAATAACCCTCGAGATAATTTTAACTGTTTTTAGTTATCAGAATAGATTTTGGGACAAAAATACCCTTACTGAGCCATCTTCGTTAGCGTGCACTCTTAAACAGGTGGAAATGGGAGAAAAATAAATAAATATGCAAATATTGGTTGTGCAAAATACCTTTTTTTTTTGCGAAGGTTGTGCAAAACAAAATAATGTTGCATGAGATGGGTTTTCAAAGATTTGGGACATGGCATTCAAATAATAAGAGAAGAGGGATATTAAATTGAACGAGGAACCGATCATCATGAATGGAAAGCTTGGCTAATGATGTGAAACCAGAAATCCTTGATACAATGGTGAATTGAAAAGAGAAAGATATGAATCCAAAGCAGGAAATGGTCTTGCTATAGCAGGCCATATGTGAGATGGTTGTCGCAGGACAGGGTTTAGAGTTTGTGAAATGTCATGTTGGTAATGTGTGACACGACACCGTTCAGGGTTGGTGAGACACCATGGAGGGAATCTGTGAGACGCTAGAGTTAAGAGTTGGTAACACGCCATGGTGGGAAACTGTGACACGTCAGCATTTAGAGTTGGTGAGACGTCATGGAGGGAATCTGTGACATGCCAGAGTTAAGAGTTGGTGACACGTCATGGAGGGAATCTGTGACACGCCAGCCTTCAGAGTTCATGAGACTCCATGGAGGGAATTTATGACACGCCAGCTTTCAGAATTCATGAGACGCTGTGGAGGGAATCTATGACACGTTAGAGTTCAGAGTTAGTGACACACCATGGAGGGAAGCTGTGACACACTAGAGTTCAGAGTTGGTGACACACCATGGTCATGGTTTAGAGTGTGTGACACGGTATTGCTTGAAAAGCTGACACGCCATGGTCTTGGTTTAAAGTGTGTGACACGACAATATTTGAGCGGTTGACATGTCATGGTTTGAAATAGAAAGAGAAAACAAAACAAGCAGTTAACGTGGTAATCGTTTGGACTTTCACTGAATTAATTCCCCTTTTTCAGAATAAATAAGAATATTAAAATGCCATTTTTCATTTTTAACAGTTATTATTTAGAATTCGTAACATCAATGTGATTCATTTCTCATTCTCGCCAGTACCGGAGTGTTCGAGAAAGCTCTTTGCAAGCGTAACGACACCACAGCACCAACAACAATGTCGGCCATGAATGAAGAGATCAGTGAGTCTCAAATTAAAATATTCTTGTGTTCGTTAATTTTTTAGTTTTTTCTTGGTTTTGTTTTGTTTTGCAAACGTTTAGACTGTGTTTTCTTGCTAGTTTGATGGTTGTTGGGGTTTAGTCATAGTGGTTTTAGGGGTTTTGGGTGTTTACCGTGTGACGCCATTGTTATTACAGTTAGTTATTGGGGTGTCAGCTTTATATGATATGATTTGATATGCATGGCATGTGAGAACATTTTACTTGATATGCATGACGTGTGACAACATTTTACTTGATATGCATGGTGTGTCACAACGTTTAACTTGTTATGCATGGCATGTCACAATATTTAACTTGTTATGCATGGCGTGTCACAACATTTTGCTTGCTATGCATGGCGTGTCACAACATTTTGCTTTCTATGCATGGCATGTCACAACATTTATTCCTTATTTATATCTTCAGTATACCTTGTTGCACATGAAGACTTAACTCACTAGTGCATGTGTGCCATGTTTTGTAGATCCAGCGTAGATAGTATGAGGATCTTGACTGTTTGCTGATCGTGCCAAGGGAGAAGTGGGAGTTCAACGTCGTAATTAACACCCATTGTAAGCAGTCACAGCTGCATTACATCACAAAGACTATCCAATAGAAGGGGGAGTACGATGCAGTTAAGCGTACCTGCTTCAGAATGCTCCTAGACTTTTATCCACGAGGGTACTTTTGCATCAATCTTTTGCACAGCATCACGATTCGTCGGATCACTGAGACCCAGTCAATGGACCACGAGCTATGGTTTTCTATTGGCAAGAGCAAGGCGTTGCTATGAAAGCAGGAGTTCTGCCTTATCACCGGGCTGAAGTTTGGTCCTATGCTCGATGTGTTCATACGACCGTACGAGGTTGCTGCAGAGGGAATTCATGATAGATACTAGAACGGGCAAGAGAGAGTTAAGCTACAAGCTTTGCTTGATACATTTTGCAGGGGTAACTTCCAGCAACCAGGAGACCCGACCAAGATGGCACTCATCTTGATCGCGAATAACATTTTATTTGGTCAAGACTACCGTAGACGGGTGACGCCTTGGTTGCTGTCATTGGTGGAGGACATTGACACTTGGAATGTCTTCCCATGGGGCCACAATGTTTGGAAGTTGACCTTGGACTACCTTTTGAAGGGTTCGAAGTACCTGACTCAAGCGTGACAAAGGAAACTCAGTTACGCTACAACATTTACGGATTCGCATGGGTGATACAGGTACTATCACGTAATATTTTTCAGTTTCTTTTTGAAAAAAAAATTATGAGTGCACTCATTTATGATTTACGATCTGATAATGGTTACATTTGACATGCAGTTCTGGGCAATGGAGGCAATTCTGGCCCTCCAAAAAATAGTTGCCCCATTTGGTCCGAAGGACAATGTTTACCCACGAATGTGCAGATGGGATTGCAATCAGAAGTCAAAAGACTTCTACAAGGCAATTAAGAAGTTAGAGTCATCTGACCATGTGAGTGAACAACTGTTAAATTTTACGTTATATTTGTATAATAATTTTCCCTATTCGATAATGACAATATTTTATTTATTTTTTTGCAGTTGTGGGCATTAGAGTCGTTGGAACCCACAGCGGATGAGGCCCTCTTAGTATTTTATGGACGTTCATGTCCCGTTATCGGAAGGCCACGAGTACGTGCCAATAGGGCACATGGAGGATCGGTTGGATTAGGGCTTAGTTGTGAGGCAAAAAAGGAGAAGCTTGAAAAAGAAAAGAACCTATGGTGGCACGAAGCGGATGCGCATCGTCGCTGCTTTAGTTGATGAGCTGTCGAGCCCTGAGTTGATGGACGAAAGGGATGACCGTGGTCAAGGTAGTGAACAGCCAGTAAGGAAATTGTAACGATTTTGTGTTCTCCAATTTCATATGTGATTATCGAATAACATTTCTGTGTTTGCAGTTTGACCATGCGCCAGCAGCTCCAGAACCACCACTAGTCCTCCTCAAATGCATAATAGAAATGACCTGTCGGTAAGATCGATTCTAACGATTTGTGTTTTACATTCCCACATATGTTTATCGAGTAACATAGTAATTTTTGTAATTACTGTTTACGAAAGCGACGACAAGTCCTCAAGTACCGATCGGTTCAGCTCAACCGCGGACAGCTAATGAGCCGACAGTAAGGATATTAAAGTTGTAACAGTTAATGTTCAATAATTCCATACATGATTATTGAATAACACAGTTATATATGTAACTGCAGTTTGCGAAAGCGATGACAGGTCTTCAAGCACCGATCGGTCCGGCTCCACCACAGACAGCAAAGGAGCCTACGGTAAGGATATTAAAGTTGTAACGGTTAATGTTCAACAATTCCATACATGATTATTGAATAACACAGTTATATATGTAATTACAATTTACGAAAGCGACGACAAGTCCTCAAGCACAGATCGGTCCAACTCCACCGTGGACTGCTAACAAGTCACCGGTTAGGATATTAAAGTTGTAACGGTTAATGTTCAACAATTCCATATATGATTATTGAATAACACAGTTATATTTGTTATTGCAGTTGACCCAGTCGAGAATAGTTAATGACGGAGCAGTCACTACTCGTCAGCTCCGACGGATGGTGCGCAAGCATGAAAAAGAGATGTTGGAGCTGAAGGCTTCAATTCAGTCATTGAGTCTAGCAATGTAGACGCTTAAGGACTAAATCGTTGCTTGGATTCTTGACGACCTTAAATCACAAGTACATTATTCTATATTTGCTTGTATTTTGATGGTTTACATTTAGCAATTGTTTAGACTGTGTTTTCTTGCTAGTTTGATGGTTTTTGGGGTTGAGTGGTAGTGGTTTAATTAGTTTTTAGTCATTAACGAGTCAGGACATTTGTATTATAGTTAGTTATTACCGTGTCAGCCTTAGCATGTGATAACATTTTACTTGATATGCACGACGTGTCACAACATTTTACTGTTTATGATTTGTGATATTTTATGAGCTATCTAACTATTTTTCCCATTTTGTAGGCAGTCCATCTCATGGTGTTGGTCTGGAGCACGATGATGCTAATGATGGACAGCATCATGAACCTGGTGTTGACATTGACGATGACGTTTTTGGTGCTAATGGAAATCACGTAAGTCATGTCGATGACGTCATCAATGAAGCTGTGGTAGTGGATGTCACCTTTCAATCAGATGATGTTGAAAGAGAGCATGTTCCTCTGCCCGAGTCCATTATTGATGCATCTGCTGGAGGGGACGGGGAGCCTGACTCAGTTGTGGCTGAAGGAAAGCATCTTCCTCAGGTTAATGCATTCGTCGAAGCAGCAGCAAGAGCTATTGTTCTTTATCGTGGGAGCACTCCTGATGCAGTTGAGGTACGGTCATCGTCACCAGAGTCATCTGCTGTCCATCATGGTGCAGCAAAAATTTCAGACCCAACTAAGCGGGCACAATTGAAAATGGCGAGCAAATACATGGCAAGCCCGTTCGTCGACCCCTTAGTGACCCGTCGAGATGTGAGGGATAAAATCCTAGATGACTACGAAGCTTTCAAGAAAGACGAGTCTGCGAGGTAAGCTCATAAATAACATTGCAAATATTATTTTTTAATGAAACATTAATCCACCAAGACTTATAAAATTCATTATGTTACATATGCAGGCGTAATGTCGGCATCTTAGGGGATCAAGGGGCTGACTTTTTCATAACCTTAGAGGATCCTAATGAGGAAATGACAAGTGAACATATCGACGCATGCCTCAACCTACTCTACAAGCGAATGACAGGGTCGAAGTCGAAGCTGTACACTACCGTGCATGCGTGGTTGACATGATATTCTTCGTAAGTTTATTTGAAAATTGTTCAATTCTATAAATACTAAGTTTTTGAGTACATGAAGTGTAAGCTAATGTTTACATGTTTCACAGGACACCATCCGTGTGCTACACACAAAATTTCCAACAGAAGATGCCCGGGCCATAATGCAAATTCCAGATGAGTTGCGGGGGTATGTGGAGGGTGAAAGGCCGACATACTCCAAAAAATGGGAAGATGTGGATTTCATCCTTGCGCCTTGCAACGTTGGTGGGCATTGGGTGGTTGCGAAGATTGACTTGGTGAGGTGGGCGATCAAGGTGGTGGACTCCGCAAGAACTTCAGATGCTAAGGATAACGGAGTTCATGCGGGTCAGATGACACCCTTGACGACAATGATGCCATTCATCTGCCACCAAGCTAGTTATTTCAACAATATACGTCGGAAGATACGGGATTTGATGCCGATGCCGTTGGATATTCATTTGCCAAAAGCTAAAGTGCATCGGCAAAATGATAGTGTCAGCTGCGGTATGTTCATGATAAGATACATGGACCATATTTTGCAATCAGAAAATATCAGAGTTAAGTAGAATATGATTACAAAAATACATCGGCAATACGCTTTAGAAATTTTTTTCAATAGTTATGAGAGCGAACCCTGAACACATTGGCCCTTGTCTGTACAATTTTTTTGTATATTGATTTTTTTATACAATTAATTTTATACATAATTTATTTTATACAATTCATTGTATACCGAATTAATTCTTTCTGTATACACAATATACTTTATACAATTATTTTATACACAATTAATTTTTTTGCCTATACACAATTAATTTGATACCAAATGAATTTTTTTCCTTTTCTATACTCAATATATTTAATTTGATACATAGTCACAAGTAGTCAGCGTGTGACGTCATAAATATGCTACCACTCAGCGTGTCCCCACATACATCTGCTTGCACTCAGCGTGTCACCCCATAAATTTGCAAAAAGTCAGTGTGTGACGTCGTAAATCCACTAACACTCAGCGTGTCAGCCGATAAATCTGCTTCCACTCAACGTGTTAGCCCATAAATCTGCTTTCACTCAGCGTGTCCCCACATACATCTGCTTACACTCAGTGTGTCACTCGATAAATCTGTAAAAAGTCAGCGTGTGACGTCGTAAATCCACTAACACTCAACGTGTCAGTCGATAAATCTGCTTCCACTCAGCATGTCAGCCCATAAACCTGCTTCCATTCAACGTGTCTCGACATACATATGCTTGCACTCAGTGTGTCACCCCATAAATCTGCAAGAAGTTAGCGTGTGATGCTGTAAATCCACTAACACTCAGCGTGTCATGCCATAAATCTCCAGATACTCAGCATGTCAGCGTTAGTGTGTGACAACATTTTACTTGTTATGAATGGCGCGTCAGAACAATTTAATTGTTATGCATGGCATGTCACAACGTTTAACGTTTAAATGGGGTAACAATATAAGGACTTTATCTCTTAATATTGGTAGCCATTCCATGCTTGTTGTTCCTTCATAAGATTTGTGTAGCCATTTGTACTTAATGTTGTCATTGTAATTGAACTGGTTTTGCTTTACGGATTTGTCTGCTCGGTCATTCTATGGGCCACTTTTAGTTACGAACTTTGTTGCCAAACATTTCAGGCAGATATGCTTGTCAAGGCTCTTGTCTGATGGAGATTGTAATCGAAAACATTCTTACAAACAATGTAAGAATGTACTTTAACACGATCTTGATCAGACAAAGGCCTTGACAAGCTTATCTACCTGAAATGTTTGGCAACAAAGTCCGTAACTAAAAGTGGCTCATAGAATGACCGAGCAGACAAATCCGTAAAGTAAAACGAAATCAACTACAATTTTCAGACACATTTAGTTAGGCGGATAAGCTGTCTTCATCCACAACACACCTTACATTTTCAGACATTGTCCTTCATATTGGACAGTTGTTGCTTGTGTGATCGGTTTGTCCTCAACTTGAACATGCTTTGGGTCGGCGCACTCTTGGAAGCATCGATTGACTTGGAGATGGTGCCAGATTTGTGGATGAAACTGCAAATAGGGATGGGCAGTTCTGTCTGTTATGCCTGTACCTCTTACATTGTGAACCTCTCCGTACTCGACTGCCTTTACCAACTGATGGAATCCTTCTCCTCCTAGGTCTTCTCGCTTGGCTTCGTCAAGGTGGGGGCAAGACGACAATTTGTTTCACATGAGGGGGGATGTCCCACTCACTAAGATGCCCTACTGGCCTAATAGATCCTGAATAACCCTTCACCAAAATGGTTGTCTTGTAGTAGTTAGCGCAGAATTCAATGGCTTCACGATTGCATTTACTGAAAAACACAATAAACTCAATCTTCAAGCACAATGTAAATGCTATGTTAATTACGGTTCAAATAAGAAATAAAGATATTCTGACCTTATTGCTGCAATAGCATGGTTGCATGGTAGTAAATATGTTTGGAACTCACAACATGAACACGTCTTCCTGGACAAGTTTATAAGTCTGTCCATCTTCCCATCTTTAACTTCGAACTCCACTCGATTGATAGGCTTAACTAGAAAGCGATGTGCATCATTGAACCTTTTACTCAACTGCTTGGCAACCCAAGGGCTGAGGGGCATGGTCACCTTGACAGCCTCCTCGTACCGATCATGGAACCAACGCTGCAACATGTCTCTGATGAACTTAATCAAAACAGTGATCGACATTTGTCTTGTATGCTTCAAGCATGAGTTAACACATTTCGCAATGTTGGATGTCATCATTTGGTATCGCCTTGCCGGTGAACATGCACGTGCCCATTTCTCAGGCCCTTTTCTCATAAGGTCCGCTTGGGCTCCTAGGTGAATTTGCTATATCTAATTCATATGTCTATTGAAATAGGCCACCTTATAGCAATCTCGAGCAAGGGTGAAAAACATACAAACATCGTCGCATTTGAACTTGTTTTTAAAGTTTTTTTTCAAGTGGTAACCACATAAACCATGGTGCACTTCTGGGTTTGCATTTTGAATTACTTTCTTAATGCCGAGATGCTGATCGAAAATGAACATAGTGTTTTCAGGATAACTAACCGTATCACGTAGCTTGCCAAGAAACCACGTCCAACAGTCTTCGTCCTCAACATGGCCGATGTTAAACACAACTGGATATACGCACTCGTTCGCATATTTGCAAACAACGACAAACAGAACACCCTTGAACTTGCCTTTCAAATGTGTTGCATCAATTGCAACCGTAGGACGCATTACATCCCTAAACCCCCGAAACAAGTCTCATATGACCAGCAATAATATTTGAATCTCTCTTCCTCATCAGTAGCCACTGTAATCATTGTGCTAGGATTTTCTTGTTCCAACATATAAAAATACGATGGTAGTAGTTGAAATGACTCCTTCGGTGGACCAAAAACAAGCCTCTCCACATACTCCTTCGCTTGCCAAGCCTTACCATACAAGCATTCAAATCCCCACTAAACCTTCATCTCACAAATTATGTCTTTAAGTCTCAATGCTACTCCATTAGCCCGAAGCTTGTGTGACATAAGTTCACCAATTATCTTCATACTCGTAGTTGGAAATCGCCTTTGCAAACCATCAACGGTACAGGTGTGTACTTTGTGGAATGTCCGAACTTGCCAATATTCTCCTCTATCAGGTAACTTCGTTGCACGAACACTGAACTTGCATGCCTTGTCCTTGCAACCAACCTCATAACGAGCTTTACATGACCTTTTTACTCTTATAACAAACTTCTTTTTTATAACCAACATGTTCAAAGCTCGTTTCAACTCGGTCTTCTACAAAAACATTCTTCTTTTGTATAAGTGATCTTCGGCACATGTCGACTCCTCAGTGGTAATTGTTTGAAAGGAAAACTTTTTTGCACCTGCAATTATCCACGTACGAGATATCCTTGCATTTTCCCTTTCTTGATCATTGTCATTGAGCAATGTATCAAGGGAACAAATTCCATTCTCACCAGAGATGGGGTTATTGTATATCGGGTCATCACATTGAACATCTCCTACATCAACACCTCCAACAGGTTTCGTTTTGCCTTCAACATTATTGCAAATTGGAATGTCACTGTCATAAAGGCAGTCATTGTCTGAACTGTCATCTTGCCATTGTTCAAGCCTATCATCTAAAGTGTCATCAAATCTATCTTCATGGGCAGCGAACAAATCCTCATTTCCCTCATCAAATGCAGTATTATCCTCCAGTGTCGCAATGTCACCCTCCAACCTCACATTGTTGTCCTCAACTATCGTATTCTCATTTGACAATGGCATTACACACTCTACAGCTTCACCCAATCGTTGCATTTGTTCAAGAAAAGCAAGAAATTGGTTTGATGCACATCCTGATCGAAATTATGCAGCCAACTGTTCTATGAATGTCGTTTGTCTACTAGGCTGCACAAACTCTTGTACATACCTTAATTGCCATTGTTGTGGGTTACGGACCGAATGTTGTGGTATATGTGAAGCATTGTAAATCTCATTTTGATTGAGCTGAGTACCATGTTGTCCAACTTCTTCATGTGACATAACATTTGTTTGGTGTCCCTTAATGTTGACATATACAGCCGGAACATTCCTCTGTTCTAGCAAAATTAATGAAACATCCTTATCGTCCTTGATAATTGGCTGTGATAGCTCTTCGGGTGTACTGATCAATGCATGTAACTCAATCTCGTCAATTTCTGAGTTTACCCCAACAACATCTTCAACCAACTTCATCAAGCCCACAAACGACAAATCACTCTTAACCCCCCACATTCATGACTCACCACCCTTGTAAATGCCATCCACCCACTGATCACCGTGTCTTATCACAAGTCGCACAATAGGAACCCCACTGAAATTTTGAAAAAAAAAATATTGTCAATCATTTTAACGATACATGCTGTGATCAAAAATTTGTCAGTCGTGTTGTTACACGCCATGCATATAACGTAAAATGTTGTAACACGCCATGCATATCAAGTCAAATGTCGTGACACGCCATGCATCACTGTCGTGACACACCAATCACAGTAATTACTAACTCGTTACACCAACAGCCGTGACACGCTAAAAACCCAAAAAACCAGTTAACCCACGACATGCCAGGAACAACCTTGACACGCCAAAAACCCATAAATTCAGTTATCCCACGACACACCAGGAACAGCCGTGACACGCTAACAACTCAAAAAACTAGTTAACCCACAACACGCTAGGAACAGCCGTGACACGCTAAAATAACTCTAACACATGTTATAGATGCATGGCGTGTAACAACTCTGGGTAATGTTTCTAATCCATCTTCTAATTTACATCAAATGTTTCAAAAATTTAAGTGTGTTGCAGAAATAAACCCAATAACAACTACCTTGATGTCATCTCTGCTATAGGGTCTGTTAATCTACGACAATGTGGCCAGATGCCAAGAGATAGACCACAGTCCGATGACGATGGTGCTCAATAGAGAGTTGACAAAGCTCATACAGTTCAGAGATCTGAGAGAGTTGACAATGATGGTGCTCAACAGAGACTTGCCAGAGTTGAGACAGTTCAAAGAGTTGAGAGAGAAAGATGACCGAGCCCAAACAACTGCGCGTATTTATTTTTATTTTTTTCTATTTTTTCTCTGGCGGGAAGCAAATAGCTCAAACAACTGAGCATTTAATTGAAACGATGTTTTTAAGGGTATTTTGGTCTACTTATGCTTATTTTTGACTTAAAACAGATAACTTTATATGTGTGGTTATTTCTGAAATCACCTTATCACGAGGTCTTTTTCTCACTATTTCCTCTATATATATTAGAAGACATAGTTTGTATATATTTTAATGTTGTTGTTTACTAGAATGGGTACTATAGTTTCTTTGTACTATTTAATTAAATCGGAAAATATCGATGGTTCAATGTTGATTTAGAATATATATATATATATATATATATATATATATATATTATATCTATATAATTTTGTATAATAAAAAGAAAAGGTATAAGTATATATCTTCTTGACTATCCTTGATGGATTCTCTGTCCTTCTTTGTATCTCAACTTATCCATTGCCTATACAAGTATATTATTTTTCCATGTTCTCTTTCTAACAAGAGTGACCAACAAGAATCCACCTTAAAGAAGCAATTGAACAAAACAGAGCAGGATGCTTTACAGAAAGCAAGGAACATACACTCTGAGACCGAGTAAGAACATTTTGATTTTTCTTAGTAACTTATTTTGAACTCAAATATTTGGAACATTTTCATATTTATCTTTTGAATCGATAGATGATTCTAACACTCTGAAAACAATGGGCAAAAAACGAAGACAAATTGGATAGAACTAACATTGAAACCTCCACTATCATATCAAATTCTAGTAACTAATTACGAGTGCCACTAATGAGTGATGTACAAATAATTTCATTTAAACACAAAATATCTCAACTATAACAAAACTAATACAGACACAAAAGTCTTCTGCAAAGTATGGACATACACCAAAAATCAAGAAAATCGAAGGATATGAAATTTAGGCTGATGAACTAACACTGCAAGGGAGAAACTTGACAGTTATGAGGAATGGCAGCAGACAAGCCATACTTCAACAAATGCACTTCCAACCTATAAGGACCATAGCTCTGTGAAGTAACTGCACGTTGAAGTCACCATTTGACTTTTTTTTTTTTTGTTATGAACTCACCATCTGTCTTCAATTAATTGACAGAAATTTGAACATTCTGTAATCGCAATAGTGTCTCTCTTGTGTAACATCGTTTAGCCTTATTCCAGGTTGGGGCACCTAAATGGTATCCTCAGTTTTTTCTTCAGAAATTTGAACATTCTGTAATCACAATAGAAGCTATATATCAAGAGGTGAAACTTTGATATTAACATTAGATGATATACAAAGAGGCCTAGAAAGCTATAAGGCAAATAATGCAAGTGATAAATATATATTATTTTTAATGAAATCAGAAAGCACCTGTTCCATGTATAACTGTTCTATGGTGGCACCAAGGTCACCAGCCCAACGCCCCTCAGAATCCGTCCTGTTTAGTTGTACTCTTTCCAGTTTTGGTGTGCTTAAAGCACCCTGACAAAAGCTCTTCAAACTAAGACACTCACTCACAATCACTTGTTCCAATGATGGGAACCTGAAGGTATAATTCCCTGTACAGAAGCTTCTGAGGCTTGGTAAACATTGAAGTTCCAAACGTTTCAACTCCCTGAAAATAATCTCATATGTTGCTTCATCATCTCCCTCGTCTGCAACTACTTCTTTCATCATTTCACATTTTCTTATCGTCATTTCAACAAGATGCACCAAGCTTTGGACTTTGGAAGCTGTAATCAATTCTGCTATCTCTTTGCAGTTCCAGACATCCAAAGTTGTAAGATTTTGAAATGACGTGGATGATGATGCTAAATTAATCAAACTGTTACATCTCCAAACTTTAAGAGTTTCAAGACTTGCACATATATGGTCCAGCGGTGAGTCTTGCTTCCATAGATGTATTATCTTAGGCAGATAATCCAACATTAAGTTTGTAATTTTTGAGGGCATCCGGACTTCATTCTCCTCAATTACATTTCCTCCGTAAGGAGACAGCTCTTTGAAGTTGCAATCAAGCACCGCAAGCATTTCTAGATTGTAAAATCTTTGGAGGAAAAAAAACGGAAAAACAGCTGATTCATCTAGGTAGCAAGAAATGTTAAGGACTTTTATATGACAAAAGAAGTCTGACGGAAATTGGCCATCACATATCATTGCAATGTCATCACTGCTAAATGACACTTCCTCTAATTGGGGGATGACCTGAGAAGTCAACAAACAATAACAAACTGAATTCATACATGAAGCAGAAGGTACTATTTAGTTGTTTGCGTTTTCGCATATAGAGGTTAACAAAGCACCAAATTAATGGAATGGATATAGCCTGAGAGACCCTCTTTGAAATATTTTTACACAAAATTTCTTTATATATTTAGATTTAATGGGTATGTTTCCTCGGCAAGATTAATTGTATGTTTGAAAGAGAGTAAAAACTGTCCTACCCACTAGTGTGATTAGTTTAGAAATTTTTAAATACATGCATTGAACATAACATTATATTTAAAAATTAATGTTGAGATAATCTTTCAACTAGAAATTGATCAAAGAAAACTTGAATTTTTCTCTCATAAAAAACAATCGAGCTTAATAACTTTTCAACAATCAGGATTATATGTAGGAATATACATAAAAAATCTCTCTTTCCATAAATTATTCTTGTAGTAAAAATTTCCTATTTATGTAGGAATACACATAATTTAATCTAATTTTAATGTTTAGAACTAAATTATTGCTCTATATTAATTAAGTTATAATGTTTTCAAACATATGCTCTATCATTATTTGCAAACAGTTTCTATGTTTATAATAATTTGCAAATCTACTTAATTTATTCGTAAAGTTTTTAAATTCTTTTTAAAAACTAACTCCAGTTAAAATATTGTCAACAAATTCAGTAAAAAAAAAAAACTCAATACTATAAATTCCTATAAGTGATACGTTCTGTTAAAAAATATCTTATCAAATATTTAAAAGTTTTGCTTAAATTTTTTCACTGTGATTAATTACAACAATATTAGCATATGGATCAACAGAAACGCATGATGCAAATTACCTAGTGAATAAGTTGTTTGAAGAAGGACCTTTTAGGCATAATCATGTGATAATCAAGAAAAATATTAGAACATAAAGTAGATATGGAAACGAACTAAAGTCTGGGATTATACAGTGGGAAGAAAACCCCACTATCCTCATAACTGATCTCGTGCCACCAATATGAGGATTCAAACTTGAATTTCTCCAGTTGGAGTAGAAAACGGACTTTAATGGATTTCATTCAAAATAAAAACTACTTAAAAGTATTTTAAAGGCGCAATTCAAAGAATTTTTTAGTATTTTAGCCAGAATAATTCTCTAAGTAAAATTAGAACTTTTCCAAAGTAAGTATTATTGTTGGTGAACTATTTTGAATTCGGTAATAATTGAACTAATTAAATTATTTTTAAATTCTTTCAAAAATTAATTGTATTGTTAATTACATTGTACTTGTAGTTTTACCTGCAATTTTATTAGAAAGCTCAATGCTATATATTCTTCTCGGTATTTTTTGAGAATTAAAACTTTTAGTTGTTAGAGATTATAATTTAGATATGATAAGATTCAGTCCAAATGATTATTTTAATTTTAATTTTATTTTTCCAATGAAGGGTTGGATGCATTATTAAGGCACTGAATGACTTAGGTACATATATGAACATATCCAAAAGAAGAGTAGAGGCTCGTACCTTTTCAATCAGGAAAAGTGGTTGTTGGATATGGGACTCTAGCTGCTCAAATATCTTTACCTTCCCACACGAATATGTCCTCAACGTTTTTAACACTGGCCACACAGTAGTGTGCATTCCTGGGTAAAAACATTTGAGGTTTGTTGATTTCCAAAGCTTAAGGAAGGATAACTGATTAAATTCAAACCAAATTTCCTCTTCTAATCCTTCATTCTTTGAAACAATCTCCTCCAACCCACATTCTTGAACTAAAAGCCTTTTAAGTTGTGGAAGACCTTTGGCTATTGAAAATGGAAATAGACTTTTCAAGCTCCAACATTGGAAAACATGTACTCCTCGTAGATTTTGAAAAGAAATACTTCCATGGGGATCGTTATTCCAAACATGCTTCAGCTTTGGCAAACGAAAGAGACGCATTTCTTTTAATTGGAAGGCCACATCACATTTATCCTTGATTTCTAACCCTTGGGCTTGGAGTTCAAACACTTCTTTTAGCGAATCACAATCAGTTATTGTTAGTATTTCCAGTCTTAGAAAAACTCTCAGTACATGAGACGGAAACATATTCAACAATTCATCACAGTACTGAACTTTCAACTCTTTCATCTTACAAAAAGAATCTGCATGAAGTTGGTTATACCATAGTCTCTTCACGTATCTTAAATGAGAGATTCTCACTTTCTCCAAGTTGGGAAAAGCAACCTATCATATCAAATTCATGCCAATGTGAGAAATGATCATACGTAGAGACAAATAGATAAAAGAAAAAAGCAAAGGCAGTTGAGAAGAGTCCACCTGTTCTATTATAATAAAATCCTTTCCACATATCCTTTGTATTTTATTTAACATATTAATTATTTATATTAACAAAATTGATATCCGGTATTTTTAAACAATCAATATTATTAAAAAAGGACAAGCATAATAATCGTCACATTGCTAAAGTAAGCATATGAATGGTTTATGTAGAGGTTAGCTCTCAATATTATCAAAGAAAAGTTTTTTTAATAGATTTAAATATAACTTTACATAAAAAAAAGTGAACGCTTATAATACTTTAAATTTAAAAGATTTTGTCTTAAAAAAAACTATATTTATTGCCTTTAAACGATAATCAATTGAGAATAAACTAAATCATTATCTACAAACATATATATATATATATATATATATATATATATATATGTATGTATGTATGTCTGTAAGTATATGTATTAGTATAGGAATAGATAAATAGCAGTTTTGGTTGAAGAACTATTCCATATTAAATGGTTTTGAAATTCCTTCTTATTTGGTATGAGGAAGCTGTCTTATTTATTTTATAATTTAACGTAAATGGCACATGGAATTACGGCTAGATATTTTGATTTTACTAGAGAGAAAGATGCACAGCTAGAGTTTAGAAAGAACAATGGGCACGTCACGGGAGTAAGATTAAAATTAAATGTAAAAATGAAGATTCACAAAAGAGAACAAAAAAAATAAAAAACAAACCTTATCGCAGAAAAATCCAGTAAGAATATCAGGGTCATCCTCGTTTCTTTCAATTGCATCACCCATTATTGCTTGTTTCTCCTTGGGTCTTGGAAATATAGAAACAAAGGTAGTCATGTTGGGACAGCGAGCTACCTCAATTATTTCCAAGGATGGACATTCTATTAGAGCTGGACTTCCCAAATAAAAGCTTGTCAAGTCAGGACAACACTCGATAAAAATGGATTTTAGAAGAGGGAAAATGGCGATCTTATCTAATCTTGCTTCCTCATCAAGAACTGATCTCTCTTCCTTGATGACTGCTTCCATTTTATTGCATTTCTTTATCTCCAGCTGTTGGAGTCGCACAAGGCTTACGGCCATATAGAGGTTAAATATGCATCCCAAGTTGTTGAAATTACAAAACTCTAGAAATTCAAGGCTTTTCAAGTCTAAAATTTCTTGAGGATTTCTATTCCATATGTCCACCAACTCAGGAAACTTTGATGACTTCAAATGCTTTAGACTTCGATATCCAACCTAACATACGTAATACATTAATTATATTTGATACATTATAGCACAAATACAACTAAGAAACTGAACTCCATTGCTTCTGTGTACCCAAAAAAACTTATGCCTCTGTTTGTTCGGTGAGTTGGTTATTATTTTCACTTTTCCTTAATTGTTCTTTTTCTATGTTTCAATACAAATGCAATTAATTTAAATATTAAAGATTTGAAAAATGAGTTTTCACCAATAAAAATAATCACCATATCAAACTCATTTTTTGTAAATCTTTCCTTTTTGTAACCTTCTAAAACTATGTTTTCTTTTAATTTTTAAACACCAAATGCTCTTCTTTTTCCATGTTCCATACAAATTTTCTATAATTCTTTTGCTTTATTTTTATTTTTATTTTTGCATTAAAAACCGTTGAACATTAATACCATTAAAAGATTTGAAAATTATTAATATAAAATACATTAAAATTAAAAGGTCTTTTTTGACATTCGCACAGTCAAAAGATTTGGAGTAGAGGGAGTGTATTCACATTTTTACTATTTGTGAATGACAAAAGAATTGGCAAAAGCAAAATTATTAAAACCTAAATTAGTGTGGTTGTTGCTAAGTTTATAAGTTTCTTTTGTTATCGGCTTTCACTTTCTAAAAAAATCGTTGAAAGGTAAAGCAAATGATATAGACTTTAAGTTCAAGGTGTAGTTCAATGTTCACTTAAATTATCTCAATAATCGATATGAGAATAAGATGATGCCTTTCAAAAAAAAAAAATTCGATAACATACCTTTTCCTCGTGTAACTGTTCTATGGTGGCATTAAGGTCACCAACCCAACGCCCTTTATAATGTGTCGGCACGAGTTGTACTCTGTGTAACTTGGGTGTGCTTAAAGCTCCATGACAAAAGCTGTTCAATCTAGGACACTGGCTCACAATCACTCGTTCCAATGATGGGAACTTGAAGGTGTAATTCCCTGAACAAAAGCTTCTGAGGCTTGCTAAACAACGAAGTTCCAAACATTTTAACCCTCTAAAAATAATCTCATCTGTTGCTTCATCATCTCCCTCGCTCGCAACTACTTCTTTCATCATTTTACACTTTGTTATCTTCATTTTGACAAGACGCACCAAACTTTGGGCTTTTGGGGATGTAATCAACTTTACTATCCCTTTGCACTTCCAGACATCCAAAGTTGTAAGATTTTCAAAAGATGCGGATGATGATCCTAAATTAATCAAACTATCACAATTCCAAACTTCAAGAGTTTCAAGACTTGCACAAATATGACCCAATGGTGACTCTTGCTTCCATAGATGTGTCACCTTATGTAAATACCTCAATTTTAACATTTTAAATTTTGGGAGCATCCAGACTTCCTTCTCCTCACCAACATTTCTTTCGTAAGGTGATAGCTCCTTGAAGTTGCAACTAAACAGCTCAAGCTTTTCTAGATTGTAAAATCTTTGGAGGAAAGAAAACGGAAAAACAGCAGATTCACTGAGGTAGCAAGTAACCTGAAGAACTTTTATATGGCAAAAAAAATTTTCTGAAAACTGGTCACCACATATCATTGCGATCTCATCACTGCTAAACGACACTTCCTCCAATTGAGGGATAACCTGAGAAATCAACAAACAATAAGACGTTGAACTTATAATGATAAACTAAGCCTTCAAACGATACTAAAATTTTCACTTAGCGAAACTCTCGCTAAAAAATTAAAAAAGAAAAGGAAAGAAAAAGAAAAGAACGAGTTGCTGGTGCAGGTGATTTAACCAATTTTTTGGAAATTTTCTTTCATTGCCCTTATTTTATATCTATAAATTTTATTTATTTATATGTATCTACCATATCATTTTTGTTTTATACGTGTATAGTTTTTCTGCTTGCTTTTTATCATTTACTTTTACTTCATAAAAGATTATTAAAAGGCAAAAACAAAAGATATAAGATAAAAAAAAAAATCTCCCTGTAACCTTCCCGAAGAAAGACAAAGCTGTCTATCAACAATTTCCCTATAAAGACATTGTCTTCAAGTTTCTGAATGGATTAAATGAATCATTCTTTGCCATTAAGTCTCAAATCACACTTATGGACCCCATTCCAGCGATAGATAAGATTTATGACCTTTTTCGAGAGAGGAGACTCATAGAAACCTTATATTTCAATCACAACTAGTGTTTGAATTCTCTGTAATACTTACCACAACTGATGATATGGGAAGAAAGTCAAGAAAGATTTGACATGCTCCCACTGTGCAAAGAAAGGGCATATCAAAGACAAATGCTATAGAATCACAGGCTTCCCTAAAGATTTTGTGAAATTTCAAATTCACAAAAGGAAAGAACAACTTTAAAAAGGGTAAAGTTGTTGTCAACAATGTCTTTACAAAGAATGAATCATCAATTGGAGCTGAATTCCAATCTGATCAGGAGGAAAATTTTGGGGGCATTGGTTCCATATCTTAGATATTTATCGTTAAGCAACAAGTCCACATGTTGATGGAGCTCTTGAATGAGAATGGTTTGACTGGTAATGATTGTAAGAGCAATTCATTAAACACTCATCAAACAAAGCATTCACTAGTAAACTCAGCCTTTGTAGGTATCATTTTCGGTCATTCTTATTTCAATACCTACAATAATATGCCTCCTAAATTTAGAAATGTAAATACTATCATGGTTAAACAAAATTGTTAGATCATGAAATCAGGTGCAACTGATCATATCTCTCGTTCATTAAGTAACTTCATTTCTGCTAGACTTGTTAGTAATTGCTAGACTTGATGCAAGATAACAAAGATCAACAGGACTTTTCTAAATGTCATTTTGATAAACTTGTCAAATTTCCTTTTGTTTTTCCTATCAATGCTTGTAGAGCAGGACATAAAACTTTTGATTTAAGGCATTTTAGGTTAGGCCATGCTCCTTTGAAAAGGATTTATGTAATACATCAACAATATCCAAAATTTTTTTTTGAAAGATGAGTTTTTATTAATGATAAGCTGGAATGCCATGGGGAGTCTTAAACGTTGAGAGTTGAAGACTCCTGTTGGCATAGAAGCTATCTTGAGAAGAGCCTATTATGTACAATTACAAATGGAGCAGCTGCTCAAGGAGCACTTGGCAGCATCTCAACACGGATAATCTCAAAACCAAGTAGAGTTTTGGATAAAACCCCTAAACAAAAGTCTAATACTAGTGATACTCTATCATAGTCTAAACAATATCCAAATGTTTAAGGTTCAAATGAAATGCTTTGTGAAATCTTTCCCTTGGCAAAGCAAAGAAAGCTTCCATTACCTGTCCATGCTCAAAGCTGAAAAGCTACTTTTGAATTACTTCATGTAGACATCTACGGTCCATATGAGACTCCCACTTTATCTTGTCAAAGGTATTATCTTACTATTGTGGATGATTTCACACATTTCACTTGGATTTTCTTAATGAAATGTAAATCAGATGTCATGACAATTATTCCTTCCTTTAATATGATTGGTCAAAGACCATTTTATTTTTCAATCAAATGGTTAAGATCAAACAATGACCAATGTTTTAAACTTACTGATTTCTTTGACAAGACAGGTATAATTCATCAATTATCTTGTGTGGACACTCCTCAGTAGAATAGAGTTATTAAGAGAAAGCATCAACACATTCTGGTAGTTAAAAAGGGCCCTAATGCACCAGTCAAATGTCTTTATTCATTTTTTGGGGGGATGCAGTGCTCATTTCAGTACATATAACTAGCACATCCTACTAGTTACAGACAACTAATTGGTAAGCTACTATATTTAACTTTCAGTAGACCTAATATCTCCTATGCAGTGTAGGTTTTGTCTCAATTTATGGACAAACCTAGATATGGACATCTCATGGTAACTCGTAGGGCATTGAAATACTTAAAAGGAGCATTAAGGCAAGGGATCCTAATGAAGTCAAGATCCAATTTGAGGATATCAGCTTTATGTTGATAGTGACTGGCAAGATGCCCAAACACTTGAAAATCAATCATTGGGTACAGTATTTTTATTGGGGAATTGTTAGTAAGTTGGAAATCAAAGAAACAGTTAGTGGCAGCTCGAAGCTCAGCTAAAGTGGAGTATCGATCAATGGCTTCCACATGTTGTGAGATTTTAAGGATAAAGTACTTATTAATTGATTTTGGAGTTGAGCACAATGATGCAGTGAACCTTTATTAAGATGGTCAATCGACAATTCACATTAATACAAATCTAGTTTTCCATGAAAGAATAAAACATATAAGAAATGGACTACCATTTCATTTGTGAAAAAGTGCTGGCTGTAGAGATTAAGCCACAGCACATCTCTACTAACTTGCAGATAATTGACATGTTTACATAGGCTTTACAACCAAAACAATTCCACAAGCTGATAAGTAAGACAAATGTTCACAATATTCACACTTCTTCTTAAGGGGGACTATTGGAAAATACATTTAAGACAAGGGCTTCTATATATGAAGCCTTGAAAAAGATGGAGTCTCAGGTCTTCATGTCAAAAGAATTTCAAGAAAACAATTCTTGATAACATTTTAAGATAAGGGCTTCTATGAAGCCATGAAAAATTCAAAATGGACATGGCTTGGACAGTGGATTGAAAACATCTAAGAATGGTTAGAAGAGATTGTTACAGTTTGTAGAAAGTCATAGGTGGCTTGTTACAGGGTCCCTTGCATGCATGGGATGTCTTTACATTCTGGAACTTAGCTAACACAATTAGGGAGTTCATTTTTTAAGATGGTGATTCATTGAAATTTCAATCCTTCGTTAGAGGTGCAATGCAAATAGTCACTAGCTCAAAGTTGAATATTGATGAAATAGTGAATCTAGTAATGGGAAATAGAAGCTATAAGGTGAGATTATTGGAGGTGGAGCCCATATGTTTTTAACCTTTTTTAGTGTTACTATAAGTCACAATACATGAACTAAAAATCTTGAAGATTACGAGTCTGTTCTTAGTCCATAGTCCATGGGTGAGAAGGAATTAGTCTTTGGTTCTTCATCCCCATCCATCACGGTGGAAGGAAGAAAATGATGCAAATAGTGAAATGGGGAAGAGCCGAAGAGTGCCTAGAAGGACCGTTAAAAGGATTATGATCACACTTTGAGAGTAGCAAATTATCTTGTTGACTCATTGGCTAAATTAGGGTTGGAGAAGGCTAAGTTCTTTCATGCATGGTGGTATTTCTTTTCCAATCTAGCTCACTATGTAAGGGTAGAACTTGATCCAAAAAAAAAAAAAAACATAAGAACTTGATTGAATGCAATAGAAAAATAAAAATTTATTTAAATTTTTTTTAGTAGTTCAAAGGTTCTTTTGAGTATTATGTCAAAATTTTTTAATTGAGAAAAAAATTGAAAGGGACAAAATTTAACAAAACTATATTCATTAATTAATACTACAATATAATTACAATTACTTATTATATTTCAGGTATAACTAAGAAAATTTAACATTTGATTATACTTATTCTGCTTACTTCGGATAGCAAATATGTAATTAACACAATAAAAAAAATCTTAGTGGAAAGAAGTTTAGGCTTATATGATAATCAATTAGAAACTTGGTTGACATCCCCTCTCTCCTTTATGGTTGAGGTCCGACACCCTTCAATGATTCTTTTCAACCAACTAGTTTTCAATACACCTTTACCCTCATTTCGTAATTATGAGTTCACAATTTATGGGTGGATGCTACTCATGTTAACCGTAATAATAGGTGTAAATTAAAAGGTAATAGATAAAAAGGTCATAGAGGGGAGCCCAATCTTTTAGAGTTTGTACAAATCTATCATCAATAATATTCAATGCCAAAAATAAAATATATGAAGATTAAGTTATAAAAATATAAAAAATTTATAACCTAATCCTATTAATAATTTTTTTAGAATTAAAATTTGTAGTTGTCAGAGGTTATAAGATTTGATACAAGTGATTATTTTAATTATTTTGTATTTTCCCAATGAAAAATTAGGTATATTATTGAGGTAATGGATGAGTTAAGTAAAATGTATGAACATCTCCAAAGGAAGAGTAAAGGCTTTGTACCTTTTCAATATGAAAAAGTGGTTGTTGGATATGGGACTCCAGCTGGCCAAGTATCTTTATTTTCCCACACCGATGTGTCTTCAAATTTTTTAACGCCGGCCAAACAGTGGTGTGCCTTCCTGAGTAAAAACATTTGAGGTTTGTTAAATTCCAAAGGCTAAGGAAGGATAACTGATTAAATTCAAAGCGAATTTCCTGTTCTAATCCTTCATTCTTTGAAACAATCTCCTCCACTCCACTACTAGTAATCTCAAGGCTTTCAAGTTGTGGAAGACCTTTGGCTATTGAAAATGGAAACAGACTTTTCAAACTCCAACATTTCCAAACATCTACTACACGTAGAGCTTGAAATGAAATATTTCCCTGCGGATCCTTGTTCCAAACATGCTTCAACTTTGGCAAACGAAAGAGATACATTTCTTTTAATTGTAAGGCCACATCACACGTATCTTTGATTTCTAGCCCGTGGACTTGGTGTTCGAACACTTCTTCAAGTGAACCACAATCAGTTACTCTTAGTATTTCAAGTCTTTGAAATGCTCCAAGAACAAAAGATGGAAAAATATTCAACAACTCATCACAGTACTCAACTTTCAACTCTTTCATCTTATAAAAAGAATCCGCATGCAATTGGTTAAACCATAACCTCTTCACGTTTCTCAAATGAGAGATTGTCACTTTCTCCAAGTTGGGAAAAGCAACCTACCAGCCAATGTGAAAATGATCATAAGCAGAGATAATTCCAACAGCAAGTGAAAGAGAAAACAAATAGCTAAGAAAAGAAAATGCAAAGCACATTAAGAAATTCACCTGTTCATTGAACAGCGCTTCAGTAGTACTGCCAATAGTGATATCTTTACTCATAGATTTGTTGATGAATCCCTTCAATTTAAGGCAGTGCTCTATCTCTAGAATCTTTAAGGATGGGAATTCAAGAAAATAATTTTCATGGCAAAATCCGATGAGTTTCTGAAGAGCCTTTAATTTTAGGGAGTTTAATAGAGGGAATGAAATTGTAGCTCTCTTTCCATCTTCTTTTATCTCCTCCGTTGCTACTATCTCTTGTATGCACCTGCAATCAATTACCTCAAAGCTTTTGAGCTGCTGCAAACATTCAGCCATAGAGCACGATAATACGTGCTTTAAGTTGTCACATCCCTCAATAATCAAGCTCGTCAAATTTTGCATCGAATAAGACCCGCTGGGAAGTTGGTAGTGCCATATCCTTTCAATGTTGATTGAGGATAGTTTTAGCTTCTCCAACTTAGGAAACATTATCTGCACAATGAACTTTGAATTAATACCAAATAACATGCTGTGAAAGGTCATGTGTGATGTTTGTCACCTACTATTTTATTATTAAAATAATAAATATAATTTAATAATTGTAAAATATCTATTGAATTAAATTTTACTGAAAATATATAACATATTTATTTTTTACATTAAAACAATTGATCATCAATAATATTAAGAAATGAATATTTTTATATAAAATACACTAAAATCAACATTTCCGGTTCATAATACATAAAATCAAAGACACTACTTAGCTAAGAAAAAAAAAGGATGCTTTTTTTTTTAAAGTTGGTAATTTATTGATAACAAAAACTAGAATGCCATGAAGAGTCTTATACTTTAGTAGGTAAAGACCCCTTTTGGCATCAAAACTAGCTTAGAGAAGAGTCAATAACTATACAATTGCAAAATAATACAACCTGCTCAAAATGAAATTGGCAGCACCCACAAAAAGAACAGCCCCTATACAAAAATTAAGTTCTGGCTGAAACCTAACACGATGCGACAGGAAAAAACCAAGAAAACCAGATGACAGCTCTTTATCTACTAAAGGGACGTTAAGATGGTACTAAAGTCATAACCTGATACTCTAATGTGTAAATGTGTAGTTTGAAGAATACTGGCCGAATGCCACTCGCTATGCAGGTGAAAGAAAAAGATAAATAAATGTTATATACAACAATTATATTTTTTTCTTAAAAATAATTAAAGTGAAAAGTTATGTTTATGGGAGTGGGGAAATGGTGGAAGAAGAGTGGACAGAAAATTAAGGAGAATCAAGAGATCTAAAAGAAATGAATGATAAGAAGTTACAAGATTTTTAAATAGCACATGAAATAAAAATCGTCTTATTAATATATATATATATATGCCTTGGAAAAAGAAAATATATTTTGTGTGTGTATTATAGTTGTCAGTAAAATATCAAGTGGCATAATTTTAGAAATATTGGAATATATATATAAACTCTCTTGTTAAACCATCAATCCTACCAACTAAGACAATAGCTATCATATAAGAGTTTATAGAAGAACAAGTATAACATAGTACTTCCTTTGTCCTGTTTATTTTTTGGAGAAATATTGTAAAGATGAATATAAAATCTAAAGCAAGTTGGAAATGAGACAAATATTTATGCCTTTGGGTGAACGAAAAATATTAAATACCTTGTCATTGAAAAGTGGCAACTCTTTTGGAGAAATGGAAGTTGAATCGTCGCATCCGGAGCAAAAGCTAACGAGCTTTGGCAAACCATGAAGCGTCAAGGAATGTAGTTGAAGAAACTCAATTTTGTCAACATCATTATGTTTAATGATATATTGGATCATCGCACCATTTTGAATATGAAGATTCTTCAACTGTCGAAAACATTCCTTATGTTCTGACTCAAATAGCAAAATCTTGACACCTGTCATTTCATATAGATGTAGATGTTCCACTTTGTTCAATAACATTTTCAATCCATAATTTAGATACCGAATGCTTGTATTTAGCTGGAGTTTCAGTGTCGAGTATTCAATCTGACCATCCCAATCCCATGCTTCTCCTATGAAAATCTTGTATCTTTGCAATTTTTCAAAGAACAAATCTCTTGGAATAATCTTGGCATTAGGGATATGAACATCTAAGGCGGTTAAACAAGACAAAGCCTTGAATTCTGCAAGACTAGCATTGCTTCGTTGAGTGTGTCCCTCTGTCTCCCATTGAACAAAACTGTTACCCATATATAATTCTTCTAGTCTAGACAAACTCGATAAGATGTTTGGGAGAATTATTTTGAGTTTGGTGCAACCAGTTAGATCTAACAACTTTAGCTTAATCAGCTGTCCAATTTCCTTGGGTAACATTTCAATATGAGATTTCAAAAGGCTAAGAATTTCTAAATTCTTGAGCTCTCCAATAATGGCAATATCTCCCAACACACATTGATCGAGGCACAATGTTCCAAGGTTTGATAGTAGAGAAATGGAGGAAGGTAAGGACAAAAAATGCATTTTAGTCAAATCTAGAACTTTAAGATTTTTCGTTTCATTGAAAAAGTTAGTTGGCATTTCCATCGAAGGATCCCTGCTACCCATATAGAAAAATGTAAGTTTTGGACATTTCAATTGATCAGGAAGCTTGCTAATACTAGCATAACGCAAACTAATTTTGTCGCAATTTTTCATTGCCTCTACATTTGGCCAATCTTTCTGAACATCCTCCTTGTTTAATGCAAAGACACGGTTCTCCCTAGAAGCGATTGATATGGCAACATCACGAATAAGGTCATGCATATCAAAGCACTGATCGGTGTAACTATCAAGTAACAAACAAGAGGTTTTCAGGTTACTCACCACCGTCAACAATCTATCTCGTGCTTCTTCTACTGTGTTGACACTACTAAATAGACCCAAACCCATGCTATATTTCAGCATGTCTTGAATAAGAGCATTATGACCAAGTAGACTGCAAAGCAAGAAAGCCTGTTTGAGCTCCTCATCTTTTAAATGATTGTAACTCAACTCTATAGCAGCATATGCATCTGCTGGTACCCCACAGAAGTTGCTTGAGGAAGGCCTCTGTAGTTGCCGCAAAGCATCCTTCCATTCAAACAAAGCTTTATTCCTCAAAGCCCTTGCAACCGTTGAAATGGCGATTGGCAGACCAGCACACTTTTCAGCTACCTTAGTAGCTATAGACCGCAATTCAGGACTTTCAGCACTGTTCCCTGCCATCTTCTTGAATAAATCCCAAGCTTCCTCTTCTTTTAAAACATCGATTAGAAATGTTTTCTGAGCATCCATACCATTCAGTAAAACATTGAGATCTCTTGACGTAAGCAGGATGTTGCATCCTTCATGTTCATCTGCAATAGGAATTCCCACTTCCTTCAGGTCTAACCTTGCCCAAATATCATCTAAAACAACAAGAATCTTCTTTTCTTCCTTCAATCTTTCGTGCAATCGACTAGCTCTTATAGCCACACTCTTTTCTTCTAATTTTAAACCCAATGACTCTGCAATTTGGTCTTGCATTTTCTGAATATCAAGAGTCTGAGTTACATCTGCCATAACCACCACATCACATAACTTATCCCCTTTGACTTTTTTAGCAACTTCTTTGACAAGTGTGGTCTTGCCCACACCACCCGTTCCGTACACCCCTATAATGTTGATACTAGGATGTTTCAATACCTCCATTATCTCGTTAAAAACCTGCTTTCTTGAATCAAAGGCCTCAAAATCTTTAGGAGATGCATCCACTATGGCTCGAGGAAGATCACGGTATGATACTTTGTCAAATTCACCTTGTTGGAGGAGTTCATCAACAGCGTTGGCATCTTTTTCTGATTCCTTGCTAAGCTGGTAACGAGACTTGAAATTGGGACACAAGCCAATGAAACACTTGTTCCTTGCTTTGTCTTCAAGGTCCTTCATTTCTTTCGCCCGTTCATTGATTATCTTGTCCACTTCGATCAGCCAATTCTCGACGCCGATCTCTATTTTCTCCGCGTTCCTCTTAGCAGCATTAACATCATGCTGCACTCTATCTCTTCTTTCTTTCAACCTCTGAACTTTTTCCTCAAAAGTCTCAACCCTTCTCTGATGGTGGAATACATAACTGATACGACGCTTAATTTGGAGGAACATGAATTTGGCAATTTCGCTAACGAGATTGCCAGCGCTGCCAGTAGGAATTTCCATATTTTTCGGTGGTTTTTTTTTTTTTTTTTTGTTTTTTGGTTTCAACCCCCAAGCAAAAGTATAAATGAGGGACTAACAGAGACAACAAGGGAGCAGACCCAAACAATACGAAAAACAAGGAAAGATGATACCGAGCCCGATATTCAAATCGTGAGAAATAGGAAAAAGACTCGAAAAAGCTGAGGAATTAGTTTGATAAACAGAGAATCGAAGTAAAAGGCTTTGACTAGAAATATAGACATCAAGAGAACAAAGGAAAGGAGGGACCAAAATTAACCAAGTGAGCTGAAGACAAACAGGGAAGTACTGGGAAGGGTTTATGAACAAAGGAGTAGACGTAATTATGATCGGATTGGGATCGGAAAGTAGAGGAGGAATGGTTCAGGCTTTTGGTATGCTGTAGAGGAATGGGAATATCTCAGAGTTGTAACGGAGGTCAAACCGATAAGGCAAGAAATTGATGAGGGGAGAGCAATCAAACACTTGAAAGAATTTACTATTATTAGGGGTATTTTACAAAATAACCTTTAAAAATAAGATATTTTTAAAAGTAACTCTTTTTATAATTTTAATTATTTTTAATTAAGTTAGACAAAATTATCTTTAATGATGTTACACACCATGATGTTACACGCCATATTGAAAAAATGTTATTGTTACATGCCATGTACCACTACAAGAAAACAGCTTATTATCGACGGAAAAAATTCCGTTGAAAATTTTCAAATGATTTTTAACGGAATTTTAATGAAAATTTGAACAAATTTTTCCGATTCCGTTGGAAAAAATTTTTTTGACCAAAAAAATTTCTGCCATCACCTTTTCCGATGGAATTTCCAATGAATTTCCAACAAAATTTTCCGTTGAAAATCCGTTGAAAAGTTTAAAGACTAACAAAATTTTGAAACATGGTAAAATTTCCAACGGAATTTTCTGTTAAAAAAAGTTATTTCCAACGGAAGATTCCGTTGAAAAATTATGTTGGTAATAGTATTATTTTAATTTTTTTATTAAAATATTTTATACATTTTTATAAATTTTGTTAATATTTTATAAAAAATAGATATTAACAAAAGTAAATACATACATATTGAAGTTTATAATATTTAAAAGTTTAAGAATGTTTTCCTTTGATTAATTTTGTACATTTTTTTAAACTTTATTGAATCATACATTATAAATTAATAATACCAAATTCATTAATTTTCTAACATTAAAAAATTTATAAAAAGAACAAAATAAATTTGTTAATTTTATAAAAATACATGATAAGATATAATAATCAATTAAACAAAAAATAATAATATTTTATGTACGTTTTAATTGTAATTAGTTAATATATATAAATTAAGAAGATAGATTTATAATAAACTTATTAATATAATATATTTAAAATATATTAATTTATTATATCTATGTATACAAATTATTCACAAAATATATATATATAACCTATTGTATTAATATGAAAGTACAAGTTATATTCTTTAATTGATATAACTTTATAAGTTAATATATATATATATATATATATATATGTATGTTTATGAGATATTAAAATATCCTACATATATATATATATATATTAATATGTTTTATATGTAAGGTTATTGTAAATTTCATTTATATGATTACAGTTATTAATTTTATTAGTTATTATCATACTTTTTATAAAATTATATTGATAATTAATTATACAAATTTTGTAATATATATCAAAGTCTAACATATAATTTGTATCATTAATATATATATAATAAATTTAGTAATATAACATTATGTTTTATATTGAGTAATACAAAAAAATTAATTTATTAATAAAATTTAAAATATTTAAATTTGTGTTAAGGTAAAGACTTGAACTTCTGACCACATGTTAAATGAATTAGACTTTAACCAATTCTATTACCTGCCCAAAATCATATTTTTATGCCACGTATTTTTATTATCCGTAATTAGTATTATTTATGCATATGTATTTTATCCATTTTTGTATTATTATGATTAACAAATTTATTGTTATCATTAATTTCCTATTTCTTTTATTTGTTTATTTTGATTAATTGGTGATTAAGTATGTATAGTTTTTTATTTATTTACAATTAAGAACATCGAAATTCTGAATTAGGACTTTTTCATTAAACTAGTAGAGTCTTAATCGAAATCCTTAACGTAAAGAAATTCATTCAGAATTACGACTTCTCTCATTTCAAATGGACATCCCATCATTGATATTGATCCTAAAATAACTATTTTTTATATTTTCTAGTTATTTTAATTTGACTAAACTAGACATATATATATGTATAACCTTTTCCTACAATAATTTAAATTAAACCAAAATTATGTTTTAATTTATCAAAATAATTAGACCCAGAACCAATTAAAACAAATCCACTCCAAAATGAAATGGAGCCAAAGCTTTAAACTAATGCCGCATTTTCACCAATAAGTGAGAAGCAATGCCATTTACAAGAACAAATCCTATTGGTCAGTTCTCATTGCACACGGATCGCAACGTCAACAACTTAAGAGCCGTTAATAACTTCTTCACTCTACGGTTAAGATTTGTCCATTTAAAATCTTTCATAACAAGCACGAAATTTTCACTTCTTCCCGCTTCTGCCAAATTCCCCCCATTTATCCTACCAAATCCTACCCATTCCATCATCACACTTATCTCTCCGATTTTTACTTACTTTCTCGCAAACTAAACATTCTTGTTTACTATCAACTTTCCTACCAATGGCTCGTACCAAGCAAACAGCTAGAAAGTCAACCAGCGGCAAAGCCCCACGTAAGCAGCTAGCCACAAAGGCCTCTCACAAATCGACTCCGGTAACCGGAGGAGTGAAGAAGCCTCATTGTTTCAGGCCAGGAACTGTGGCTCTGAGAGAAATCAGAAAGTACCAGAAGAGTACCCAACTTTTGATCAGGAAGCTTCCTTTCTAGAGGCTGGTGAGAGAAATCCCTCAAGATTTCAAGACTGTATCGACTCCGGCAACCGGAGGAGTGAAGAAACCTCACTGTTTCAGGCCAGGAACTGTGGCTCTGAGAGAAATCAGAAAGTACCAGAAGAGTACCCAACTCTTGATCAGGAAGCTTCCTTTCTAGAGGCTGGTGAGAGAAATCACTCAAGATTTCAAGATTGATTTGAGGTTCCAAAGCAGCGCTATCGTTGCTCTTCAAGAGGCCACTGAAGCTTATCTCGTTGGGCGGTTTGAGGATACTAATCTCTGTGCCATTCATGCTAAGAGGGTTACAATTATGCACAAGGATATCCAGCTAGCTAGGAAGATCAGAGGAGAGCGAGCTTAGGTTGTTTGATCATTTCGGCTCATTAATGGTTAACATTAGAGGAATAAAAGTTTCTGGCTTTACTTGTGGAATTTGCTTTCTGAGCAAATGGTGATGTCCATCGGTGGAATTTTAATGAATGCTCTATATTTTTCATTAGTTAAAGGGGATTTTATTTGGCTTTAATTATTCATTTTTGTTATGAACTTAATTTGCTATTTGGGAATACCTCTTGCTGTTTGGAAATAGTTGCAATGAATCTTTTGTGATTAATGAACAAGTGCTTATGTGAATCATTTGCTTCATTTCTTTTTTAAATAGGATAAATGAAGATTTTTCCAATCAACCTGAAAGGAGACAAATCTTTGGATCAATATTCAAAAGAAAAAAGTATTAATTCAAGAGGTATCTGAAACAAATCTGGCATAAGATTTTTAGATCAGCTCCTCTTTTATTTGGTTACTGGTCTGATTCTAGTGCCCCATCTTTGATTTCAGTTCTTATGTTTGTTTGTTTATCTCTTCCTTAAATAAGGAATTTGATTGGAATTTGCAATGCAAAAGAGAAGGAATCTTGGTGAGGTTTGGTATTTTTCCAATGCAAAAGAGTAGGAAATTTTTGTCGAAAAAACAATTCTAACGGAAAAACTATTCTAACGGAAAATTTCGTTTGAAATTTTCAACAGAATTTTTTATTGGAATTTTTTTTCCAACGGAATATTCCGTTGGAATTTTCCAATGAAATTTTGTCGGAAATCCATTTCTAATGGAATTCTAATGGTGTATCTTGCAAAAATCACATTTTTTCAACGGAATTTTTCAACGGATTTCCAACGAAAAGTATTATCGACGAAATTTTTAATTGATTTTTTTGTTGGAAATCCGTTGGAAAAAAGTATTTCCAACAGAAAACAGCCTTCTTCCAACAAAAAATTTCGTTGAAAAAAGGCTGTTTTTTTGTAGTGAACATATTACACATCATGGTTAAAAAAAATTTGTTACACGTCATATTAAAAAAAAATATTATTCTCACATGTCATATATAAAAATATATTAAACGTCATAGTTAAAAAAAGATTGTTACACATCATGTTAAAAAAAATTATTGTTTCACGTTATATACAAAAACATGTTACACGTCATGGTTAAAAAAGATTGTTACATGTCATGTTGAAAAAAAAAATTATTGTTACATGTCATGTACAAAAACATGTTACACGCTATGTTAAAAAAATATTTTTATTACATACCATGTTCAAAAAATATTATTGTTATATGCCGTGTTCAAAAAATTTTGTTACACTTTAATATTTAAAATGTTATTATTACTTACGAAACATAACTTCAAATCCTCTCAACTCTCTTAATTTCTTTGTTTTTTTTAACAATTTAGCCCTGATTATAGAGTTTCTATTATGTTTTCATAAATCAAAACATAAATTTTCTTATCTAAAACACCTATTTCAACTAAAAATCAAAAGAAAATTTCCTTTGAAAACCTAGGTTTATAAATTTCAAATTCTTAAGTTTATTGGTGTTTAGGTCTCAAATTGATCCAATTAAAAGCTATTTCAAACATCTGTGATCATTTCTACCATTTTATTTTAATCTAAAATACCTAAAAGTCAAGTTCCCTAAATAGCCATCCACCCATCCCAAGCATATCAAAACCATCGCTCGGCATCTTGAAAGTGTGAGAGAGAAAAATCTGAAAGCATGGGAGAGAGAAATTGGGAGCATAACAAATCCTAATGCCAAAGAAAGAAATCGATAAAATTAGCGAGAACTAGATGGTGAGGGAGAGAAATTGGAAGCATAAATTGGGAGAAATTGTGATAAATAGTTTCAAGGGTATTTTTATCAAGTCATCGCTAAATATGGTTAAAAATAGTTAAATTTATTTTGATGGTTATTTTTGAAATGTTCTTATCAAAGAGGTTATTCCTCACAATTTCTCTATTATTATTATTATATATTATCATAAGGACCGATTTAATTAAATTATACTTTTCCTAAAAATCAAAATCGAGATTCATGGTGGCAAGTTCAGTCAACAAATTTAATGGAATCATCAAGATGCTTATAATTAAGCTTGAGAACAATTTCAAAATTTAAACGCTTGAACTCAATCAAATTTTATTTTGCAAGAATTATTGATACAATTCTAAATTCTAATTCAAATCAATTGAGGCTGATTATAGTATAATAAAATAATAAATGTATGAATAAAAAAATTATTTGTATTGGTGTGTTGTATAAAAGTTTATTTAAAATACATTGGTATTTTTTGTAAGGTATAATAAGAGTGAATGTTTTTATTTTTATTTATTTTTAAATATAAATATATAACGTCGGGGTGTTGAAAAGACACCAATCATGGCGAGGTTGGAAATTCCACTATGGTGAACACCAATCTTGACAAGATTAGAAAACCCCATTAAGGTGAACAACGGTCAAAAATCCTACTTTGGTTGGCCAACCAAAGATACTAAAATCTCTTACTCTTCTTAAAAGAGCCTAGAGAAAATAAACACTCTTACTTATTTTAAAAAATATTTTTTATTAATTCTCAACTTCAATGTAACTTGAATGTCTAACAACTAAGTCAAGAGGGCTTTATATAACTATTCCTAATGAAGATAGCTTCCTTCCTTTTTTATGTGGAATTGTTACAATTTCTACATAAAAATAAATAAGAAATAACCTAACCTAAGCTTTCTTAGAGTACAAGTAAAGTAAAAGATAACTAAAGAAAGATAATTTTGAAAATAATCTTCCCTAACTTAATGTGCAAGTAACTTAATAACATACTCATGTATCATTCTCCCTAGATTGGAGAAAAATCACCTTCAAGATCCATGCCTTCTTCATCTTCTTTATAGTAAGGAGAGAGATCAGCTATGTTAAAGGTTAAAGAAACATCATAATCTCCAAGAAGTTCGATCTTGTAAGCATTCTCATTACTATGTTCCAAGACTCAAAATGGTCTATCAGCTCAAGGAGATAATTTTGCATGAGACTTAAGAAAATATTCTTTCCTTAAGTGAATCCATATTAAGTCTCCTTCATTAAAACTAGTTGGCTTTTTATGCTTGTTGGCTTGCTTTTGGTATCTAGTTGTTTGATGAATAATCTTCTCTTGGACTTCTTCATGAAGTTTCTTGATTTGCTTAGCACATTTTTAGCATTAGCACTAAATTCACTAGTAGTTGGTAACACGAGAAGGTTCAAAGGACTGAGAGAGTATTTTGCATACCTTACTTCGAATGGACATCTTCTAGTGGTTTGGCTCACAGAATTATTGTTAGAGAGTTTCACTTGTGCCAACACAAGATCCCATTGCCAAAATATGTTTGCCTACAAAGCTTCTCAATAAGTTTCCTAAACTTTTGTTGACCACTTCTGTTTGACCATCTGTTTGAGGGTGACTTGTTGAACTGAATTGCAATTGAGTTCCCATTTTCCTCTAAAAAGTTCGCTAGAAATGACTCATGAACTTCACATCTCGATCTGAAGTGATGGTTTTTGGAATTCCATGGAGATGAACAATTTCTTTGAAATACAAATCAGCTATGTGAGAAGCATCATATATTTTATAGCATGGCACAAAATGAGCCATTTTGGAAAATCTGTCAACAATGACCATTACAGAGTCCTTTTGCCTTTAGGTTATGGGCAAACCCAAAACAAAATCCACACTCACATTTACCCAAGGAACTTCAGGAATGGGTAATGATTTATACGTACTAGTGTTTTGATTTCCAAGCTTGGCAATGTGGTAAATACGAAACCTTTGAATATATTGGATTACATCTCATTCCACCTTGGGCCAATAAAATTTTTCTTTCACAATAGCTAATGTTTTGTCTCTCCCAAAGTGTCTTGCTAATCCTGCATTATAAGTTTCCTAAATAATAGATTGGCGTAGAGAACATTGAGGGATGCACAGTTAATTATCTTTGAAAAGATACCTTTATTGTTGGTGAAATTGTCGGTAAGGATGTTGAGAACTAAACTTCCATATCTCACCAAATTTGGGATCTTTCTTATATAATTCTTTGACAACTTTAAAACCAACAATCTTTAATTGTAAGGTAAAGAAAAGAGTAAGGTGACGACTTAAAGCATCAGCTACTTTGTTTTGCACACTTGACTTGTGCTTGAGGAAAGTTGGAAAAGCTTAAAGAAACTCACTCCAAACTGTATGTCGGCAATTAAGCTTGTGTTGTGAGTTGAAGTGTTTAAGGGCTTCATGGTCAAAAAACAAGACGAATTCCTTTGGCAATAAATAGTGGCTCCAATGGTCTAGGGCTCGAATAACAACATAAAACTCTTTATGATATGTTGAGTATTTCAACTTTGCATCATTGAATTTCTCACTAAAAAAGGCAATTGGTCGTCCCTTTTGAGATAGAACAGCACCAATATCTACATTAGAGGCATCATAATCAACTTCAAACACCAAATCAAAATTCGAATGTGCAAGCACAAGAGCCTTAGTAATCCTTTCTTCAAATTCCTTAAAGTTATGTTGTGCCTTGGTACTCCATATAAAACTATCTCACTTAAGGCATTCAGTAAGTTAAGCAGCAATAGAACTAAAATTTTTTATGAAACGCTGGTAAAAAGAGGTAAATTCATGAAAGCTTCAAACGTCATAAAGTGACTTCAGAACTGGCCAATTGATAACAACGTCAACTTTGCTTTGGTCCACTTCAATTCCTTGGCTTGACACAATATATCCCAAGAATATAACTTTATTTGTCATAAATTCTCACATTTTTATGTTGGCAAAAAGCATTTTTTCTTGACGCACTTCAAAGATCTACTATAAATGTTCCAAATGCTCCTTTTGACGTCTACTATACACCTAAATATCATCAAAATAAACCACAACAAACTTCCCAATCAAAGGGTGGAATACTTGGTTCTTTAAGTGCATAAAGGTGCTAGGTTCACCAAAGAGGCCAAATCGCATAAATGTCCATTCATATAACCCATCACAAGTTTTAAATGCAATTTTTCGTTCATCTCTAGGTCACATTTAAATTTGGTGATAACCACTACGCATATCGATCTTGGAGAAAATAATAGCACCATACAATTGATTTAACAAATCATCAAGTCTAGGAATGGGAAAATGATACTTGACCGTGATTTTGTTCACAGAATGACTATCAATGCAAATACGTCATGTTCCATCTTTTTTTGGAACTAATAAAGTAGGAACAGCAAAAAGGCTAACATTTTCTCTTACTAGGCATTTCTCCAAAAACTGTTTGACCTAACGTTGTAATTCCTCATACACTTGTTGACTCATGTGATAAGCAAACTTGTTTGAATTACAGAACCAGGAATGAGATTGATGGCATGCTGAATATCTAGCATTGGTGGTAGTCCGTGCGAAATCTCATTAGGTACAACATTTCAAAACTCTTCAATTATGGGCTTGACATCCTTAGGTAAAGATGAAGATACTTCATTTTCCTCATAAACTAATAAAAGGTATAAAAGGCTTGACTCACGATAAGCTTTGTTTAAGCCAGACATAGAGATGAGTGCTTTATCTTCCACTTGTCTCTTTGGCTAATCTTCAGGCATTAGTGGAGTCAACATAAATTTTACTTTATCCTTGATGAAGTAATAAGTATTCTTGTATCTATCATGGTAAGCTCGACAATTATATTGCCATGGGCATCCCAACAACAAGTGGCAAACTTTCTTTGGGATAACATCACACCAGAGTTCATCTTAAAACTTATTTCCAATAAAGAATTGAACACAACAACATTTTGTTACCTTAACTTCATTTCCTTTTTGTAACCATTGTAGCTTGTAAGGATGAGGGTGTGCCTTAGTTGGAAGCTTTAACTTTTTCACCGTGTACTTGGCAATAACGTTCTTGTAACTGCCCTTATCAATAATGACATTGTAAACCTTCATTTGGGATGTGCACATTGTATACAAGATGTTGTGGTGAAGCCAACTTTTATCTTCAGTTATCATAGTAGTATTAAGGTTATGGCGAACACAAGAGCTTCTTCATGGTTAATAGGAATTTTTTCTATCTCATCTTCATTGAATATTTTTAGTTCATCTTTTGCTTTTTCCATGTTAGGTTCTTCCATAACTTATTCATCTACTAAAGAGTTAATTCTTCGATTTGGACAATTAGAAGCAATATGCCCAAATCTTTGACATTTAAAGCACTTCTTGTTGACATTAGAAGCACGAGTAGAAGTAGTTTCTTTATTATTATTACTTGTAGTTTTGGAAGAATTTACCTTTGGAGGTAAAATGATTACCGAACTTTGTCTCCTACGATTTAAGGTAGAATCTTTTTGTTTAGATGAACTCACTGAGCTTTTACATGATTGTTGATAGTAAAAATTATCTTTTGCTTATGCACTGTGAATATACTCAAATTGAATGCAAATTGCAGGCAAAGATTTCGTGCAAGCATACACGATCGCAACAAGTAGTAAAGTGATGAATGAGTTGTCGATCCTCAAGGAGTTGATCTAATAATTGATGCTAACTACCAAAATTAAAACAAGCTAACCTTATCTAAGTAACAAATTTTGAACTATGAAAAAAAAATGTAATCTAATTAACTAGTCTAATCTAAGTGGTGCAAATGTTAAATTGAAATGGAATAAATGGCCTAAAAATCTAGGATTATGGTTTCCTCTAATATTTCATTTGGAATTAGGTTTGGTTAGTTACTTAATCTCAATGAAAGATGATGTTAATCTAGAATCTTGAGGTATGTGTAATTCTCCGTCGAGATATTACACACTTACTTAGTCTAATTGAATCATTATATGTCTATATGAGACAATTAAACTAAGCTCTTTAAGCCAAGGCTTTCCAAATAGACTATGTGTGGCAATTAAATGTATTTCTACCCTAATTGCACATCAAAGTGCTAAAATTCCTTTTTAAGTGTTTTGAACACACATTACTCAAATCTAGGTCTAATTTAGATTAACTCTTTCAAGTGTCATCTAAATACTTAAACACATTTAATTGATGATCAATCCAATAAATGGCCAATAAATTTAAATTTGAGTAAACATCAATATTTCCAATGAGACTAAGCAACCAACCAAATCAATATCCAAACTACATAATAAAGTCAACCATAATCCTAGCTTAAGAATTTTAGCTCAACATTTCAAAAAGGAGAGTACACAATACAGCAAACAAAAGCATTATTTTACAAAATGAGATAGAGAAAGCAAGCTTTAAAACTAGAGAGAGAGGAAGATGTTATATTGCAGCTTTACAAGCTCCAACCCTTGATTCTTTTTCTCTTTCCTATTTTGCTTCTGCCTCTTCTTGCCCAAAGTGTCTCCCTGAATCTGCCTTTTTTTCTGTGAAAAAATTTCCCTTTTATACTTCCCTTTTTATTCAGCCTTGACTTAGAATCTCAAGCCAAGTATATTCTTTTTTCTGATGTGTTCTCGCTGCAGCGAGTTTGAAATCTCGCTGCAACGAGCTACTTGCTGACTTAGCCTTAAAAGACATTCATTTTTGCTGCAGCGAGTTTGGATTCTCGCTGCAATGAAAATCCTCTTGCTTTAGTGCACTTGTTTCTCGCTGCAGTGAGAAACTCTCTGCTTGGACATTCTTGGTGCTGCAACCTTGGGCTTTCTGCTTCCATGTTCTCCTCCTTCAAGCTCCTAGTGCAGAGTTGTTGAGGTCCTCACTTTCAGCTTCACTTTTAGCCACCATTCCTTCAACATCAAAAAGGTTAAATGATCAGAAGTTGCATTGAGGGGATTTTTGACAAAACAATGAAGCTAAAATTGTTTAAATGACATTAGACACCTTAAAAGTTAACTTCTACTAAAAAGCATGAAAATTTGCTAAGGCCTATGCAGAAAACTAACTGCATGTTTGGTTGGGGGAATGGCTAAGCCATTCCCCCTTTATTCCCATGCCATTCCGTTTCCCTTGTTTGGTTGTCAAACAAGAGGGTGGAATAGGCATTCTGAGGAATAAAAATTCCTCAAAAATGGCTTTGGGGTGGAAATGGCTAATACCCGCTCCCCCCTCGGTATTATCTATTGTCTGACCGGGGGAATAAGTTTAAATTATAATTTGACTATAATACCCTCAACTGTTTAATTAAATCACCACTTTATCCCTATAAAAACTATTTTTTTTCTCTCTCTTCCTCCTTCCCCCATCTTCCTCAGCAGATTCAGCCTTCCCCGAAAATCATATTTTCTCTCAACACACCGTCTTCCTCTCCTCTATCAGCCACCCTTCCCCCGTGTTCATCTCCTCTCTCAGTCAGTCATCCTTCCTCCGTCTTCATCTCCTCTCTCAGCTGGTCATCTTCCTCTCTCTTAGCCGTGGGTCTTCCCCTCGCTCTCACACGTGGGTCTGCCCCTCTCTCTCAGCTGTGGGTCTTCCCCTTGCTCTCAATCGCTCTCAGCCGTGGGTTTGCCTCTCTCTCTCAGCCGTGGGTCTGCCCCTCTCTCTCAGCCGCTCACCCGTAGGTCTGCCCCTCTTTCTCAGCCACTCTCACCGGTGGGTCTGCCCCTCTCTCTCAACCGCTCACCCATGGGTCTGCCCCTCTCTTTCAGCCGCTCACCCGTGGGTCTGCCCCTCTCTCTCAGCCGCTCTCACCCGTGGGTCTGCTCCTCTCTTTCAGCAGCTCTCACCCGTGGGTCTGCCCCTCTCTCTCAGCCGCTCTCACCAGTCTTCCCCTCTCTCTCCGTCGTCCATAGTGGAGGTAGTTGCTTCAAATCCTTCAGGCAACAACATTTCTATTTAATTGTTGTGATTTTGTGATTAATTGTAATTTATTGTTAGTAGATCTGAAATATGAAATGCTGATTTTGTGTTGTGATTTTGATGAATTTGAGAATTTAAAGTTCAAAACTAACTTTAATCACTCTAGGGTTTTCCATTCCATGCTCACAAAATTTTAGTTCCAAGTACATCAAAGAGATTAAAACTTGGTTAAACTGAGGGCAGATTTACTAATTGAAACTCATATATAACTAGTTTAATTGGATAAATATACATCAGAAAAATTAATAATGAGCTAAATATTTTGGTTAGTAACCCATGCTTTTAAATTGAATAACTTATACAAGTTTAATTGGAGAAACTTTAGCCTTGTTTTACCAAAATGAGTTTTGAACATGCAGGGATTGCCAACTTTGCGACTTTGGCTTTTAGTTTACAAGTCGTCAATGCAATACACAAATTGACTCAAGCCAATCCCACTTCTAACCTTTCACATTATGATTAATAATCGAAATTAATTTCTTTTCCTGTTTCGTTTTTCTTTCTCCTACAATTGTTTTGAATTACCTTTTGAAATTTAAATCAATAAGATATTGATACAATGTTGTGAATGGTTTTCATGTGATACCATATGTAATTAATTCTAATTCTTAAAGATTGAAAATGGTTTAAGTAAAATCATACCAACTATGATGACTTTAAATTATTGATTAGTGATAAAAACATAATTACCTAGATAATATTAAAATATTAGGATAAAATATTATTTTAATAATAAATCATTGTAATGGGCGGGCACGGGTTGGGCTCAAGCTAGCTTAAAAATGGTAATATATGTGACGTGGTAGAACCTAATTAGCCACCTAAGGACAAAGTCTCAACGGGATTTCAATGTAGTGCTCTTACCATCATAGTTTACCAAAATTATACAATTTGATCAGGAACAAAAGGTAAAAATAAGTGAGTCACATACATTTGTCTGCAATAAATTTTGGGAGTATGGGAATGAATATATTGAAAAGATGATTATTCTCATTTATAAAAATGAAATTATGTACTTCTATACAACAAACCCTACAGGGACTCCTTAACTTTTCTATATTTTTCTCTCTAAAACTCCAACAACCCCATTGACATCAAATGCAAAAATATTCCCCAAAATTCAGAAGAGAAAAAGCCTCTGCTGCTGCCATATATGGACATCTCTCTCAATCTGAATCACTTTCCATACTCCCCATGGCCTTCAATCCTCTAGGTCTCTGCATAATGCCAAACCACATGAGTTAATGAAGAATTAACTACATTTGCAGAATATATTGAAAACTGCAAATCAAATCTCAAAAATTATTGTAGAAATCAAAAGGAAGAGAGACCCAATCATGTACCTTCTTAGAGCTCTTCTTTTCCCTAACTTTAAACCTCTCTTTTATTATTTAATATCGATGGAACTAAAATTTTTATCTTAAATATTCTTACCTTATATATACATTTCCAAAATGATTATATTCATTATGTGATGATATCTTATATAGTTAGTTTGACTTTTTGTAATATTTGTCTTGGACTTTGCCAAAAGAATGTTGACTTAATAACAGTTGCCAAGTAGAAATGTCATTAACCCTCTTTTTCCCTGTCTGTCTCTCTAACCCAGCAATTATTAAATTTTACAATTTTTTCATATGGCTTACTTATGGGGCTGAAATGTGATTTTGATGTCACTTTTTTTTTTACCATATGGCTTTAATATTTTTCTTAAATAATAAAATAGATTAGAATATTTATTTTTTGCAGTCATGGTTCGTTTGTATTTGAGAAGAGATGCGGAACGACGAAAAAGACTATTAGCTATGTTTAAATTTTATATGGAGATTTGTCGTGCTGTTAGTTCATTCTTGACCTTATTGTCTGCAGCATCGACTTTATGTACTTATAGGCCAAGAGTAAGATCTTATGCATTAGATTTTGCTACAAATCGAGAGTATGTGAGGCGACTTATGTATGATAATGATATTTCATGTATTTCACAAATTAGGATGAATAGGGTTGCTTTTTTTAAATTATGTGAAATGTTAGAAAGTATTGGAGGGTTGAAGTCAACAAAAAACATGCTTGTAGATGAGCAAGTTGCAATATTCTTACATATTATTGCTCATCATGTTAAGAATCGAGTAATTAGTTTAAATTTTAGAAGGTCGGGTGAGTCAATTAGTCGGCACTTTCATAATGTTTTGGCTGCAGTCTTGAAATTGCAAGAACATTTGTTTAGAAAACCTGAGCCCATTCCAACAAACTCAACAGACAATCGGTGGAAGTGGTTTAAGGTAGATTATTGATCTTATAACTTTTTGTAATTATATATATACAAGACATTAATAAGTTTACTTATTAGTAATTAATTGCATCCGATTTGTAGAATTGTTTAGGTGCTCTAGATGGGACATACATCAGAGTTAAGGTGCCAAGTGCAGATAAACCTAGATATCGCACTCGTAAAGGGAATATTGCAACAAATATGTTAGGTGTATGTACACCTGACATGCAATTTGTCTTTGTTCTTCTTGGTTGGGAAGGGTCTGTAGCTGATGGCAGAGTTCTTCGAGATGCACTAAGGAGAAGAAATGGGCTTAAAGTGCCTAATGGTAAGCTTTCCTATGATAATGGAAGGTATTTCAAATTATGTACTATATGATTATTCTACTTAAATAAGGAAATAACTTATTTAGTTTGTTTTATATAGGTTGTTACTATCTAGTTGATGCGGGCTATACAAATTGTGAGGGCTTTCTTGCACCTTTTAGGGGTCAACGATACCATTTGAATGAATGGCGTCAAGGCCATGAACCAAGTAGTCCTGAAGAATTTTTTAATATGAAACATGCTGCTGCTCGCAATGTTATAGAGAGATGTTTTGGGTTATTGAAATGAGATGGGGTATTCGTAGGAGTCCATCATTTTATCCGATTAGGATACATAATAGGATTATTATAGCTTGTTGTTTGCTTCATAATTTTATTAGGAGGGAGATGAGTTTTGACCCTATTGAAGTGGATTTAGGAGAATATGTTGAAACCAACATAGCAGTTGATGAGGATTTTATAAGTACTATTGATCCTACTGATGTTTGGGGTAATTTCAGAATGGAATTAGCAAATCAGATGTTCAATGAATGGCAAGCATCTAGGCAAAATGATGATTGACATTTGTTAAGCATATTGATACTGAAGGACTATTGCTGGGTTTCTTTCTTTTGCCAGTTCAAGTTGTACTTTTTTTTAAATTTGTTCTTAATGTGTTATTGTTTTGTCAATTGTTGTTGTTAATTGTATTGTTTATATTGTACTTTTTATCATGTGAATAAAGTTTGAGTAGTTTTAATATATTATTGGATATATTTATTTATTTTTTTATATTTTAATAATATTTTTTATAATTAAATATTTGGTGTATGGTAGAAAACAATGTCCACATCTTCAGCACGAGCTTCTCAAAGTTCAAAGGGAATCAAAAGAAAATGGAATCATCATGAAGATGTTGCACTTGTTACAGCTTTGATTGATTTGCACAATATAGGAAAATACAATGCTGACACTGGGTTTAGAGGGGGTTATTTAAAAGAACTTGAAAATATGCTTGCAACAAAATTACCAGATGCAAACTTGAAGGTGAAGCCCCACATAGAGTCTAGAATAAAGACTTTGAAAAAAGAATGGGCTATTATATATGATATGGTGCAAGGGACACATACTAGTGGATTTGGGTGGGATGATCAAAGGAACATGGTTGTTGCTGATGATCTAGTATGGGAAGCTTACATACAGGTACGTTTTTGGGTTTGGGTTATTTAATTATTTTCATATTAGTTTCTTACTAATAATATAACTAATAGTCTTTTTTTTTTGTTATTAGAGTCACAAGGAGGCTGCCCCTTTTAGAAGAAAGAGTTTTCCCTTCTTCAATGAGCTGAGTATAATTTATGCAAGAGATCGTGCAATAGGGAAAAATGCACAAACTGCAGTAGATATCCTTGAAGAAATGCAGGACTGTAATGATACAATCAATGAGGAAATTGAATGTGAAAACCTAGCTGGATATAATTTTGAGGATGAGGATTTTTCCAATATTCAACCTCAAACTTCAGCTCCCAGAAGTGACACAACTTCAATAAGGAAGAGGAAAAGGCTAAATGAGACGGGTGATCCCATCACATCTAAATCAATTATTGCTGCTGCAACGATATTGGGTGAAAACATAAAAGAGGCTGGAATTGAGTTTAGCAGAAGTGTTGGGGCCGAGGTGAACATCCAATAAAAAACTCAAGAGTTGGATGGGATTTTAAGTCAAGTAGAGGGATTGACAGCGATGGAAAGGGTTTTAGCTTCAATTAAACTTCCAGAATCTCCAACTCTTATGTTTGTGTTTTTTAGTATTGATCTTGATCGAAGACTTGAATGGCTGAGGACATTTCTTGCTGACCGTTGAGCTTGGATGAATCTAAAACTTTTTGTAAAGGTAAGTTCCAGAGATTGTTATTTTTGGGCACTTGTGCTTGATGTTGATATTAATTATGAGGTTCATTAACAAGTCAAAACCCTTTTGAATTGACAGTTATGTTAGTAGTTGTATAAAGGTGATATTATTGTAGCGACTTTATTTGTTTTATGCATGTTGTAAGTTAGTGTAATAGGATGAATATTCATCCATTAATTTCAAGGTCAGTGTATTTTTTTGAACTAGACATGATTTGTAGATTATATGTACTAATATTTTCATCTAAAAGGCATTTAGTATTACAAGGCTCTTTTAATATTTATAGCATCTCCATGCTAATATGCTTTAGTTAAAATGGTAAATTGTCATTTTCTTGCAAGATATGGAGTGCAAATAATAAATTGAAAGACACGGTATTTCTCTATTTGCCATTTATGTTTCCTCAGCACCAAATGTTGGGTTCAAAAAAATGATTTTCTTCTTTTTTTAAAAGGGTTTATGAATTTGCATTTAATCTATCTAAAGACATAATTTACATTTTTTTTTAGAAAAAAATGATTCATAATATATGAAAATGATTCATAATATATGAAGAATTGGCTAAAAAAAAATCTATATACAAATTTAATTGATTATGATAGATAAAATATAATATAATTAAATTATATTTTTAAATAATTATCCATTTATAAAAATATGTGATTAAATTATAATTATTTTTAGTAATTGGGAAAAAATATAATTATGATGGATAATTATCTTTTGGGATAAATGTGTATTTAAATGATAATAAGGATAATTTTATTTTTTTATGAAAATAATTGTTAATATGGTCAAGGGTATTTCTGTCTTTTTATCACCTATTCCTTTCTTATTCCAATCTTATTTCTACCAACCAAACACTGTGATAAGTCATAATAGCAATTCCTGCTCTATTCCATTCACAATACCAAACAAAGTAATAACTATTCTATTCTATTCTATTCCCACTTTATTCTATTCCCACAGAATAGCAATTCTATTCTCACTTTATTCTATTCCCACAGAATAGGAATTCTATTCCATTCCTGCCTATTCCGCGAACCAAACGTACTATAAAAGAATAAGCAGAATTTATGCTCCAAAAAGTACCCTATGATAACTCTATATAATAGAGTTATCAATGATTGTTGTTTTTCAACCTTTAATGCTAATATGATGGCATCATTTAAGTTCTAATATTGTTGTAGTCGAACAACATCTGCAATTTCAATATTAAGACCTCCAAGATAATGAGCTACAGTTTGCTCCTCAGGTTCTTGGACATCGTACTCCATGTGAAGTTGTGCGAACTCTATTGTATATCCTCCATCGACATTGTTTTTTGCCTCAAGTTATGAAATTAAAAAAAAAATTTATCAATAGTGCTAAGGTAAAAACTTACATTTAAGTTCTCGATGCTTCTTATCCCATGTTTAAATCTTGTTATGACCTTCTTTTTCTCGTTGATGTTTGAGATTTTCCTACTAGATAGAGGCATGTCTCTTCAATTTAATTGCAACAATCTTCACACATTTTTCATCAGGAACATCTTTAAGCTTGAAAATTCTTTCCACTGTGTAGAGTCAGTAAAAAAAAACATCAAAGTGAAGCCTTTTTTCAAACTCAGGAATGTCTACCTTGATTCCCAAATTTCTATTAATAGCAAATCTTAGATGACATATAGGTACTTCTTCATTAGAAGACGATTCTTTATGAAAAGGATTGGTATTATCTTTTTCATCATTGGAGCTACTATTGTTGATTTGAGCAACATCAGCATTTTATTGGCTCAAAAAAGGACAACAATTATGGCACTAGTGATATGGCAATGACATGGTGATGACGATGCGGTGATGCAAAAAAAAAAAAATGATGACAGAACTATAAAACAATAAACAAACAAAATTACCCGAACAAGAAGAGTTGAAACCTAATAACGAACCCGAACTATGTAACGAATAATGATCTTCCTGCTTTGATACCAAATGGACGCTGAGACATTGTGAAGACACTAGGGTGTTGTGAAGACACCAATCATGGCAAGGCTAGAAACCCCACCAAGATGAACACCAATCTTGGCAAGGTTAGAAAACCTACTAAGGTGAACAATAGCCAAAATCTCACTGTGGTTGATCAAACCATAGATACTAAAATTTTTTACTCTTCTGAAAAGAGCCTAAAGAAAATAAGAACTTTTACTTATTAAATAAAATGTTCTCTATTAATTCTCAACTTCACTGTAACTTGAATGTCTAACAATTAAGTCAAGAGGGATTTATATAACTATTCCTAAGAAAGAGAGCCTCCTTACTTTTCTTATGTGGGATTATTACAATTCTTAAAAAAAATAAATAAGAAATAACCTAACTAAACTTTCTTAGAGTTCAAGTAAAGTAAAAGATAACTAAGAAAAGATAATTATGAAAATAATTTTTCCTAACTTAATATGCAAGTAGCCTAATAACATACTCCTATATCAATATAAATATTTAATAGGAGTATAATTTAGAAATATAATGAACAAAAAATTTTAAACCAAGTAAGTCTTTTTCAAATGATAGTGGTTTATTGAAATTAAAAATATATTATTATCATAGAGGCTTGTTTACTGGTTTTCTCTTTCAGGAAAACTTACCACCAAATTTCATGAAGGAGAGAAATAATTCAACAGCTGACTTTTTGGGAATTGTAAAAGGAAAAAGATTTTGTTAAAACAAAACACAATTTTAAAATGGTATATTTCTTCAATTAAAAAAAAAAAAAGAGAGGTATGTAAAGACTTTCGAAAGGGACTTTTTTAGTATACAGATACGATTATTATTGAGTCTAATCGAACAGTGTTTTTGTAATTCATTTTTTATTTTTTATTTTTATATGAATTAAATTAATTGAGTTAGTCCAATAATTGAGTCCATGTCTAAGTCTTTGTTTTTGTTTTTTTTGAAGAAAAGCTCAAGTCTGTGTCCTCTTTTGTTACCATTTTCTCATGTACAATAATTGAGTCGATGTTTAAGTCTTTGTTTTTTTTTAGAAAAACTCAAGTCAATGTCTTCTTTGTCTTTCTTTTCTTTCCATCTGTTTCTCAGCAATTTCATCTTTTTAGAAATAATTAATCCACCATGTGCCTCTTGCCGACAATTCAGGTTGACTAAGTTTTGGTTTCACATTCTAATTTGTGTGCAAAATTAAATTTTGAAAATCTTATTGTGAAAATCACTTCCTTTATTTCATGCTATCACCTTTTTTTTTGTGTGTGTTTGAAAGTTTTGCGAATTAGATTATATTTTTAATCGGAATTATTAGTTAGACTTTAATTTTACTCAAGTGTGTATCGGAATATGAATTACAATGTTCAAAAGTTCAGCGCTTGAACTCAGTCAAACTTCTAACTCAAATCAATTGAGGCTGATTATAGTATAACAAAATGATAAATATAAATAAAAAATTATTTGTACTAGTGTGTTGTATAAAAATATGTTTAAAATACATTAGTATTTATTGTCAGGGGTAATACAAGTGAATTTTTTATTTTATTCATTTTAAACAATAATTATATATAAATATAAATATTTAATATGATTATAATTTAGGAATATAATGAACAAAAAATTTTGAACCAAATCATTTTCTAATGATAGTGGTTTATGGAAATTAAAAATATATTATTATCAAAGAAGCACCTTTACTGGTTTTCTCTTTCATGAAAACTTGCCACCAAATTTCCTGAAGGAGAGAAATAATTCAACGGCTTGCTCGGTGGGAATTGTATAAGGAGAAAGATTTTGTAAAAAAAAAAAAACACAATTCTAAAAAGGTATATTTCTTCAATTAATAAAAAAAGGAGAGGTATGTAAAGTGAAACGACTCATTCCGAAGCGATTTTTTTAGTACAGAGTTACAATTATTATTAAGTCTAATCCAAAAGTGTTTTTATTATTTTATTTTTATATGAATTAAAAAATTAATTGAGTTAGTACAATAATTGAGTCGATGTCTAAGTCTTTGTTCTTTTTTTTTTTTTTTTGAGAAAAGCTCAAGTCATTGTCCTCTTTTGTTAACATTTTCTCTTGCTAGTACAATAATTGAACCGATGTCTAAGTCTTTGTTTTTTTCTAAAGAAAAGCTCAAGTCTTTGTTAGAATTTTCTCATGCTATTGGGTATGTCAATGTCTTCTTTGTCTTTCTTTTCTGTCCAGCTGTTTCTCAGCAATTTTATCTTTGTAGGAAGAGCAATAATTAATCCACCATGTGCCTCTTGCCAACATTTCAGGTTGACTAAGTTTTGGTTTTTTTTTTCAAGCTATCACCTTTTTTTTTTTCGAAAGTGTTGCAACTTACATTATATTTTTAATCAGAATTATTAGTTAGACTTTAATTTTACTCAAGCGTTTATTGGAATATGACTTACAATGTTCAAGATTATTATTTTTCCCTTCCAAAGAAATTTAGACTTGCTATTTTATTTGAATTTGGCGGTCCTCTTTACAATATTTTTATCAAAAGGGTTCTCCATTTACTTTTTTTTTCTCATCTTTTAATTATATTTAATTATATGTTACTTTTATCCCACTCCCTTCTTTCAAAGTTGAAATCTTAACTTTGTCGTTTGTTACTATTTAATTGGGACGAAAAAAAAGAAACAAGTCAGAATTCTCTTTTAACGGAAACAAAAACATGAATTTGGAATAATTAAGCTGAATGACTCTAATAAAATCTTCATTTAAATTTTCTGTAAATCAAATAATAAAATTTTTAAGGTTTTTAAAATGTAATATAATAATTTTACTGACCAATGATCTTCATTTTTACGATGACTTGACTTGTAACAGCCTGTCCTATGTGAAATGTATAACTAATTTAAGTCATTAGCTATCATTATTGTCACGATCCGAAACTCTCATCGAGCCCGTGACAATCGCTGCAACGTCCAGATAGGCACTTATTACCCCGAATGCCGATCGAAATCCCGCAAGGCTTAGCATCAGCTTCCGCATCTCCCTAGTGAGTGACAGTTATTAAATCTCACATTTCAAAAAAATCATAAGTCATTTTCAAATCAAAACAATAAAATATTACTTTTTGGCTCACAAGGGCATTTTCATCAATTTTCTTCGAAAATACCGAAACTCGCCAAAAACTTGGTGTAAAAGCTAAATATTCTCATACATACTTTAAATCAAATAACTGAAGAATAAAATTACTTTTACAGTGACACGTGGGTCCCCAACTGACTAAGAAGATGTAGGGCTACGAACCCTTACTTTCTAGGATGCAACTCCGAGATTAATTCTCGTCTTAATCAACTATCAACAAATTGTCCTGAGCCTGAAAAATGGATAGGAAGAAGGGTGAGATTATGATTACATAATCCCAGTGAGTAAACAATTACCATCAAAAGCATCTAAAGCCGAGTAGATAGAGACAATATAAAAACGTTATATCTCAATAATGTTCATAACACAAAATTTGTTTCAATCTATACCAAACAATTTATTTTCATCAAAATTTCCCGACTTATGAGTTTCTTAAACTTGGCCCCTGCCAGAATCATTCTCTCAAGTACCTTATTCAAGGTATCCCACTGAGATCGCCAAGGCTGTTTAATGACCCATACCCATAAACATATTTTCACATCTGACACACAGTCGTTCCTTGGAGTTGGTTGAGTCTCACTTTCACGTGGTGGCCCAAACGTGAGGTGCACTCAAATCATACCTCAGGAGATACTTCACCCAACATCTCCCCCCGGAGGTAAGCATATAATTGAGTTACCATGTCCCTCTCATAGGCAGTCTACGGAAACCCCCACCACTGCAGTGACCGTTTAATATACCACCAGACCCATAAAATTTCCAATAGCATAATATGACGAATAAAATTTAATCCAGTCTACCGAGACCAATCAAAAACTGTTCATATATTTCATGCCAACCTAAAAAATTTAGCCATCATGCTACCATAGTGTCATAAGCCACAATTTCAATAACATATAAAATCATAAATTTCAACACAGTCTCCATATACTCAATTTTTCCAAAACAATATTTGATTTCAAAACCAATATAAATCTCATTTTTATTAAAAAATATTTTAATTAGAAAACATAATATTTTATAATTTAAGCTCACCATTCAATAAAAGCATCAAACAAATATAATAACTCTAGATATTTAAGACGATAAATTGTCCACTCACAGTTCTAGGAGTCGATGTACTCCTAATCCCAGTCTTCAAGCATAATTTCTGTAATTTTACCTGTGTAATTTGCTCACCACCTATCCACAATGTACAATACATAATTCACCACATCAATGCTTGACCATTATAAAATCAATTCAGGCTCTGTATATATGCATGATATGACATGCAACTTATGAAATACCCCATACTTTGATATAGTGATAAATAAAGTTGATCGAATGCAAATTGAGGTCAATTAAAATGTCTAAAAGTGATAAAAGACGAAAGGAGTAGTTTAGGATAAAAATATTTCACAAGTGAGAAAATAATAATAAAATAATAATAATTTTATCAGAGGAGAATTTGTGAGATAAAAGGCGATTCAGAAGTCAAGTGAGGCATAATAAGGTATTTCAGGTACCAAGGAGACAAGATAAAATTTTTAAAATATTAATATTTAGCCGGATGTCGAAATCAGTCAAGAAGAAAGATCATATGGTTGATTCAAGTGGGGGAGAAGATGACAAGCCTGACTCTATAAAAATAATTGTCATGACATACATGTGATGGATAGCATGTTTGCATGCTAAGAGAGTCCCGAAAAAAATTTACAAAAGTCGGTATTATACCTAGACGTACAACAAAGTTGATTTAAACTTCGAACTAGATCAAATAGAGAATTTACGATGAAATTAAGAATTTTAAAGTCCCGAAATGGTTTAATATGGTGATTCGAAGTTCGAGGATCAATTTGAAGACAAACCGAACTTTTCGCTATCTAGGGGCAAAATGGTCATTTGCCAGCTAAGGACAAAATGGAAATTGTTAGAAAAGATTTTTGGCCCCATTTGACTTATTGGAGTAAGATTTGAGGTTTGGAAGTGAAAAATTTTAATTTCGGTATAATTTGGAGAAAAAGGGTAAAATGGTAATTTTGCCATCTGAAATCAAAAATTTAATTTTTGAAAGGATTTTGATCAAATTTAATTATTTAGAGTGTGAAATGAGTATGAGGAGTGCAAATTATGCATTATGGCAAATTTTCAATTTTTGGGGCAAAAATGTAAATTTTCAAAAGTTCGGGGGCAAAAGTGTAATTTTGAAAAATTTGCTCCACCAAAACTTTGGAAAAATCTGGAAATTTCACTTAAGACTTGGATAAGTCAAAGGAAATGCATGGTGGAAAAAGTAGGACAAATGGATGGCTAGAAAAAAAATGAATTAATAAAATATTTAAAATATGAATAAAATAATATTATTTCATTAAACAATAAAAAAGGCATAAAAAAATCAGCCCACCCATTCATCTTCTTCAACATTCGGCCAAGCAAGAAACAAGAGAGAGAAAGGAGAAAATAAAACCCTAGCTAAGAAATTTAAAGGGAAAATAGGTGGAAATTCAAAAATCAAGTGAAAAAAAAGGTAACATTTCTTAAATTTGTCTTGTGCTTTACCTTTCCCATGCATTTTCCATCATTTTTCATGGTTGAATCATGTGATTTGAGGATGATTTGAATTCTGGTCATATGGGTTTAGAGAGAGAAAGTTGTTAGATAAATTTGATTTTGAGCTATGTTAGTGTTTAGTGTTAGTTTAGCATGTTTATGAGTAAAACAACAAGAAAAATATTTATCTTCTCCATGAATTTCCCTAGGCCAAATCTAGCCAATGGTATGTGAGGATGAGGTTGACTTTATTTTAAGAGAATTGGGTGGAAAAATGATGAATTATGAGGTTGGAAATTAAATGGGAATTTTCGGTGCAATAAATTGAAAATTTTACCCACTAGGGGTAAAAGCGTAATTTATAGTCCGGACTGATAAATTGGACCAAATTCACAGTCATTGAGGTATTGTGGGTATAATTGGATAATTGAAATTGAAATGGATGGAATTGGAGTCGAATTGGGGATTTTAGGAATTTACACCGTGTGTAGGCGAGTTAGGTCGGACACCACAATTAAGCGATTGTGTAGACATTTCAAATCCTATCTAGTGCATACGCATGGATAAGAGCCTGAAATAATTTATGATAAATTGACACAATTTACTGAATTTTGGGTCATGGATTATGGATAGGTGGTGAGTCAATTGTTTCGGGTAAGAGACTGCACCCGAGGGCGGAAGATAGGAGTATTTCTACTCCTAATACTGTGAGTAAACTTATTATCATCTTAATTATCTAGAGTAGTTTTATACAATTGTGTGATTTTATAAAAAAATGAGTTTAAATGGTAAATTGCTATGTTTTAAGAGAAATTGTGATTTTATAAAATGATTTTATAAATTTTCTGAAAAATCGAATATTGGTTTTGAAAATAGAGTAATTGGAGACTGCTAGTTTGTATTGCAAATTTATGGTTTTAAATTGAATGGCTTATGACAATAAATGAGCATGAATGGCTAAACTGATTTTGGTGTTATAATTATTTATACTGTGTATTCAGCCTTGAGAGGCTAGGTTGCGATAAATTGCCATGTCATGCTAGAATGAATTTTATTGATTGGTGGATTATATATTAATTATTTACTGCAGAGGGGGTTCCGTGGACCAGCCTATTAGAGGGGCACGGTAAACTCCATTATATTATTACCTCGAACGGAGAGGCGCGTAGGGTATCTCCTGAGGTAAAGCTTAGGGTTCACTTCACGCTAAACCACCACGTGAAGGGGAACTCAGCCAACGCCAAGGAACGACTGTATTTTTCTCAAACTAAAAATATATTTTAAGTGTATATGAAATTTTAACAGCCTTGGCGGACTCGGTTGGATGCCCTGCGCAAGGTATCACCGAGTATGAGTTTTGGCATGAGCCAAAGTTTTAAGAAATTCATAAGCCAAGTTGATTACTCGATTTATATGGATTGATTTTATTTGGTTGAAATGAACTGAAAGGTAATGAAATTACAGTATGATGACTTATTTAATTGTCTCCATTTACTCGGCTTTAGATACTTTAGATGGTATCTGTTTACTCACTGGGATTATAAAATCTCACCCCTTCTTCCTATACATTTTTCAGGCTCAGGACAGTTTGTAGATAGTCGAGTAGGACGAGAACTAAGCTCGGAACTGCATTATAAAAAGTAAGAGTTCACAGTCTTACATCCTTTTGGTCAATTGGAGCCCACGTGTCAGTGCAGATCAAAACTTATATTTTGGTTATTTGTATTTCTATTCATATAATTTTTATTTTACTTTCATGTGCGAAAAATTATTTACGAATATTTCTACAAAAATTTATTTTATGAGAAAATAAAATATCTTATTTATTATTTTTGAATAGTACTAGTTGTCAACAATTTGCTTTCAAATGAACGTTTTAGATACTTAATTATTTTTAAATCATTAAATATATATTTTCTGCTTACCTATTACATTTTTAGCAAGTTTTGAGATTTTTGACGAAAAATTACGAAAATACCCCTGTGAGCCAGAAAATAATATTTTATTGTTCTTATTTGAAAATGACTTATGATTTTTTTGAAATACGAGATTTAATAACTGTTGCTCAACGGGAAGATGCGAAAGTTGATGCTAAGCCTTGCGAGGTTTCAATCGGCATTCGGGGTGAAGAATGTCTGTCGAGGCCTCGCGGCGGTTGTCACGGGCCCGATGGGGAGTTCCGGGTCGTGACAATTTTATTGGTATCAGAGCATGGTTTAAAGATCAGATATTTTGATTTTAAAGCTTTGGATTTTAAAGTTTTTGATTTTAAGATTGTTTTAAGAAATCTACACTGACACTGCGTGGCCCCAAGTCCAGTTAAGTTAAGATAAGTTAAGTTAAGTTAAGTTAGGTTAGATTGAATAGAATGTATGCATCTACATATAGAAATCTACCTATTTCTGAGATGCATAAATAATTAAACAATTACTATTTGTTGCATATAGGTTTTGAGGTGCGCTGGTGACACATACACCATGTCTAGGAGAGACTGTAGTCCCGACGCCTCTCATAGTATTAGCGAGGGATCGCTAGATTCTACTGCTAAGAGCCGATGGCAACCCGAACCGAGTAGTCCAAAAAGTACAGATAGTAATAATATTAATGTAAGCATAAGAGGTTCCCTTTTGAGAAAATCTAAGGAACATGTTAAAGAAAGAGGGAAATTAAGGATAGCTGAAGGAGGTATTCGTTCTAGGAAGAGCGTGACAGTAGTCCGACACTTTCCACCAAGCTGTGGGAGAAATGTAAGGGGACAACTAGAGAAGAATAAGGAGAAAGTAACAGTGGCGAGTAAACCCCTTAGAAAAGTGTCAGGTGTACGACATTTTCCTTCCGGTTGTGGAAGAAATGCTGCACCAGTGAGTGATGAAGAATATAGGAGAATACAACAAGCCTGGATTGAAGAACAAAGGAGAAAATCTCAGGAGGAAGAGGATCCATTGATGTGCCCGGATCAGGACAATGAGGAACCTAAAGATGTTTGATACTTTAGTTGAAATTGTATTGTCATAAATCTAGGCAAGTGTCGTTTAAGGGAAGATGTAGTAGTTACCTGTGTAAAGGAGTTAGGAGTGGCTTTTATTTTGTATGACTCGAACGGAATGTAAAATAGCAGTTTAAATAATTGGATAGGGATGACAATAAATTTGAGGAAAGTTGTAGATAGTAAGCAACTTATGTGTGGAGTGGTACATGTATCATGAATTTATTACATTGTATGGAAAGGATGTTATGAGGTGGAATTTTATGAACGTTGATAAAAGTCAAAAGATGACATGAGATGAAAGTATTAATCTGGCATAGTGTGTATGACAAGAAAATAGAAGGTATCTATACTTATGGAACTCATGATATATATCTAAAAGGGAAATCACTGGTTGAGAATGATTGATGTGGTGACTTTGAATGCAGACAAATAGCTTTGATGGGAAAATTTCTAATAGCTACAGTACTTCAGCATTGACTGTTCAACATTATACTGCTCCGAATACCTCACGCCTATGATGCATGAGTAAGATGGGAGTGACACAATATTGAGCTTACAAATTGAATTTTGGTTGTTGGTCATTGTGTTTTGTTATTTGGGAGTCTTAAATATTCTGGAGAATGTTTACCCAAATGAATTGAAAAACTTCTTTATTGCCTTGTATATAGGCATATAATTAAAAGAAAAAAAAAATTTGAAAGATTCTTGAAATGACTATATTGAGATGAGATACCAAATAATGAAAGTGTGAAGGAAGAATTACGAGACTGGTATAGAAAATCAGTTTATATAGAATATCATTACGAGAATTTGTAATATCTGTTTTGATACAGTAAAATGACAAGGGTTAGTAACAACATGAGGCTAATTGTGTGGCACCCTGGAAACCTATGAAGACGAGTTAAGGATTGAATGGATGAGTACGTATTTATATATCTTTAAGATTAAGTGTTTTAGGAATACATAAACATCTTTGAGAAGAGATTATAATCATACACAGCAAGTATGAAACGTAAAATTTTTAAAAACTTGCTGAGAAGCCTAATGACTAAATCACAAGTTAAGGGATCACATGCTGTGAGACATAAGTTTAAGATAGATATTCCCAAGGAAATACTCAAGAGAAGTTTTGCTCTGGATCTCGTTAAAGCAAGCACTAAGTTATGTGATTATAAAAAGGAAGCTGTAAGCTGAGAGTGATATTAGTATTAGTATTGAAAAATACTTGAGGGGAATCTAGTTTTAAGTTTTACAATTTCAAGTACAATTTATAAATTAGTTAAGGAAGAATGGTGTTATGTTCATATGAAGGAGTGGAACAAAGGATGATAGAAGTTGACCTTGAAAATGAAGTCAGATAATGAAACTTTCCTAATATATTATGGAAATTGGAATTCGAAAATGCTTAAGGCATACATGATTCAAATGGGTTTGAGTCTTAAGTGACAAATCAATATCGTAATGTAAGAAAGATACAAGGTAATATAGAGGCATGAAAGATGATTAAGGACAAAAAGGATGACTCTTAGGAATTGTGGTATTGCATGAGATGCAATGATCAAGTTGAGATAAATCTTTGAGGCATCAATAGGATTATAAAGCATACACGTATAATAGATTATATTCAATGGAGATGACATTGTGATGAATGATATATAGTATAAGGAAACTCAAACATATGGTTGGAAATGATATGAATGATATGAAGTTATACACAAGTATAATAAGAAGGTTGACATGCACTATAAGAATTATTATATTGAAACTAGGATTGGGATACGGATGAATAATGGGGGAATGTAGTCCAAGGCATGTGAACACATGGATTCCTATATATAAAGAGAGAGGTTGACATTTGAAAATGCATGTATCTATGTATATATGAAATTGATAATTTTACTAACTAAAGTGAAGAATGGTTATCAGTAATTGGGAGATTTTGAAATAGTGTCCAGAGAGGTTAGTGAGCTAAAGTGTTAACGGATAGGCAATGAACGATTAAAGTTATGAGTGACTTTGAAGGTAAACCTTGGATTGTTTAAGTTCTTAATGGAACTCTATTAAAGGAAGTGTATAGACCAGTATAAGATGGATGAATCAAGGTTGAGAAATTTGGTACGGAGCGAATTAATAAAATGATGATTAGGTATACATAAGTAAGTATGATATGTGATCGAAATCAGTATAATTGAGGTGAAGTTATGGTTCAAATTTAATAATGGTGATAAAGGCATGCTTAGTGTCTCGATATAAGAGATCATGGTTATGAAAAGTATTACTGATCCAGTTCCAAAGGATGATAAGTGCCATAAATAAAGCATTTAATTGAACTGAAGGTGAACGAGGTGAATAAATTGAATGTCCCTATAGAAGAAACAAGGAGTAGGATAATAGAAGGAGATTGATAACGCAACATCGACGGGAATTCGAGGACGAATTCTATTTAAGTGGGGGAGATTGAAATACCCCATACTTTGATATAGTGATAAATAAAGTTGATCGAATGCAAATTGAGGTCAATTAAAATGTCTAAAAGTGATAAAAGACGAAAGGAGTAGTTTAGGATAAAAATATTTCACAAGTGAGAAAATAATAATAAAATAATAATAATTTTATCAGAGGAGAATTTGTGAGATAAAAGGCGATTCAGAAGTCAAGTGAGGCATAATAAGGTATTTCAGGTACCAAGGAGACAAGATAAAATTTTTAAAATATTAATATTTAGCCGGATGTCGAAATCAGTCAAGAAGAAAGATCATATGGTTGATTCAAGTGGGGGAGAAGATGACAAGCCTGACTCTATAAAAATAATTGTCATGACATACATGTGATGGATAGCATGTTTGCATGCTAAGAGAGTCCCGAAAAAAATTTACAAAAGTCGGTATTATACCTAGACGTACAACAAAGTTGATTTAAACTTCGAACTAGATCAAATAGAGAATTTACGATGAAATTAAGAATTTTAAAGTCCCGGAATGGTTTAATATGGTGATTCGAAGTTCGAGGATCAATTTGAAGACAAACCGAACTTTTCGCTATCTAGGGGCAAAATGGTCATTTGCCAGCTAAGGACAAAATGGAAATTGTTAGAAAAGATTTTTGGCCCCATTTGACTTATTGGAGTAAGATTTGAGGTTTGGAAGTGAAAAATTTTAATTTCGGTATAATTTGGAGAAAAAGGGTAAAATGGTAATTTTGCCATCCGAAATCAAAAATTTAATTTTTGAAAGGATTTTGATCAAATTTAATTATTTAGAGTGTGAAATGAGTATGAGGAGTGCAAATTATGCATTATGGCAAATTTTCAATTTTTGGGGCAAAAATGTAAATTTTCAAAAGTTCGGGGGCAAAAGTGTAATTTTGAAAAATTTGCTCCACCAAAACTTTGGAAAAATCTGGAAATTTCACTTAAGACTTGGATAAGTCAAAGGAAATGCATGGTGGAAAAAGTAGGACAAATGGATGGCTAGAAAAAAAATGAATTAATAAAATATTTAAAATATGAATAAAATAATATTATTTCATTAAACAATAAAAAAGGCATAAAAAAATCAGCCCACCCATTCATCTTCTTCAACATTCGGCCAAGCAAGAAACAAGAGAGAGAAAGGAGAAAATAAAACCCTAGCTAAGAAATTTAAAGGGAAAATAAGTGGAAATTCAAAAATCAAGTGAAAAAAAAGGTAACATTTCTTAAATTTGTCTTGTGCTTTACCTTTCCCATGCATTTTCCATCATTTTTCATGGTTGAATCATGTGATTTGAGGATGATTTGAATTCTGGTCATATGGGTTTAGAGAGAGAAAGTTGTTAGATAAATTTGATTTTGAGCTATGTTAGTGTTTAGTGTTAGTTTAGCATGTTTATGAGTAAAACAACAAGAAAAATATTTATCTTCTCCATGAATTTCCCTAGGCCAAATCTAGCCAATGGTATGTGAGGATGAGGTTGACTTTATTTTAAGAGAATTGGGTGGAAAAATGATGAATTATGAGGTTGGAAATTAAATGGGAATTTTCGGTGCAATAAATTGAAATTTTTACCCACTAGGGGTAAAAGCGTAATTTATAGTCCGGACTGATAAATTGGACCAAATTCACAGTCATTGAGGTATTGTGGGTATAATTGGATAATTGAAATTGAAATGGATGGAATTGGAGTCGAATTGGGGATTTTAGGAATTTACACCGTGTGTAGGCGAGTTAGGTCGGACACCACAATTAAGCGATTGTGTAGACATTTCAAATCCTATCTAGTGCATACGCATGGATAAGAGCCTGAAATAATTTATGATAAATTGACACAATTTACTGAATTTTGGGTCATGGATTATGGATAGGTGGTGAGTCAATTGTTTCGGGTAAGAGACTGCACCCGAGGGCGGAAGATAGGAGTATTTCTACTCCTAATACTGTGAGTAAACTTATTATCGTCTTAATTATCTAGAGTAGTTTTATACAATTGTGTGATTTTATAAAAAAATGAGTTTAAATGGTAAATTGCTATGTTTTAAGAGAAATTGTGATTTTATAAAATGATTTTATAAATTTTCTGAAAAATCGAATATTGGTTTTGAAAATAGAGTAATTGGAGACTGCTAGTTTGTATTGCAAATTTATGGTTTTAAATTGAATGGCTTATGACAATAAATGAGCATGAATGGCTAAACTGATTTTGGTGTTATAATTATTTATACTGTGTATTCAGCCTTGAGAGGCTAGGTTGCGATAAATTGCCATGTCATGCTAGAATGAATTTTATTGATTGGTGGATTATATATTAATTATTTACTGCAGAGGGGGTTCCGTGGACCAGCCTATTAGAGGGGCACGGTAAACTCCATTATATTATTACCTCGAACGGAGAGGCGCGTAGGGTATCTCCTGGGGTAAAGCTTAGGGTTCACTTCACGCTAAACCACCACGTGAAGGGGAACTCAGCCAACGCCAAGGAACGACTGTATTTTTCTCAAACTAAAAATATATTTTAAGTGTATATGAAATTTTAACAGCCTTGGCGGACTCGGTTGGATGCCCTGCGCAAGGTATCACCGAGTATGAGTTTTGGCATGAGCCAAAGTTTTAAGAAATTCATAAGCCAAGTTGATTACTCGATTTATATGGATTGATTTTATTTGGTTGAAATGAACTGAAAGGTAATGAAATTACAGTATGATGACTTATTTAATTGTCTCCATTTACTCGGCTTTAGATACTTTAGATGGTATCTGTTTACTCACTGGGATTATAAAATCTCACCCCTTCTTCCTATACATTTTTCAGGCTCAGGACAGTTTGTAGATAGTCGAGTAGGACGAGAACTAAGCTCGGAACTACATTATAAAAAGTAAGAGTTCACAGTCTTACATCCTTTTGGTCAATTGGAGCCCACGTGTCAGTGCAGATCAAAACTTATATTTTGGTTATTTGTATTTCTATTCATATAATTTTTATTTTACTTTCATGTGCGAAAAATTATTTACGAATATTTCTACAAAAATTTATTTTATGAGAAAATAAAATATCTTATTTATTATTTTTGAATAGTACTAGTTGTCAACAATTTGCTTTCAAATGAACGTTTTAGATACTTAATTGTTTTTAAATCATTAAATATATATTTTCTGCTTACCTATTACATTTTTAGCAAGTTTTGAGATTTTTGACAATAAATTACGAAAATACCCCTGTGAGCCAGAAAATAATATTTTATTGTTCTTATTTGAAAATGACTTATGATTTTTTTGAAATACGAGATTTAATAACTGTTGCTCACCGGGAAGATGCGAAAGTTGATGCTAAGCCTTGCGAGGTTTCAATCGGCATTCGGGGTGAAGAATGTCTGTCGAGGCCTCGCGGCGGTTGTCACGGGCCCGATGGGGAGTTCCGGGTCGTGACAACTTATCCAACTACCGCTTAAATGCGGTGCTGACCTAATTCGGCCTATTACCCGATTAAATTACTAACGCGTCCAATTTAATCTCAAATTAATTTTTTTTCAGTTTCTATACCTCAATTGCACCCAAATTGACTTAATGTTCCTCAGTGTGGTGCAAATTATCAGTCTCGATGGTAAATTACGAAAATACCCCTAATGGGTAAAAATTCATATTTTTGCTCCGAAAATTTCCATTATTTTTCTAGACTCATAATTCATCATTATTCATCATAATTCCTCAAATAAACATCAAGATCATCAGCCAATATTCCCCTAGAAAATTCGGCCAATAATGGTAATGGAGGAAAATAAATTCTTTTCTTGTTGTTTTGTTCCTAAATATACTAAACTAACTTAAAACACTAACATAACTTAAAATCAAATTAATCTAACAAGTTTCTCTCTCCTAACCCATTTTTTCAGAATTGAATTCATCCTCAAATCACATGATTCAACCATGGAAATTGATGGGAAATGCTTGGAAATGATAAATCTTAAGCTAAGCTTGAAAAATCATACGTTTAAACACTTGATTCCTTAAAAAATCACACTTTTTCTTTAAATTTTCTCACTCTAGGGTTTGTTCTTATTTCTCTCTCTCTCCTGCTGGTTTTGGCTGACCATCCCAATGAAGAATTCTGGAATTTTCAAGCCTTTTAATAGGCTTAATAAAATATTATTATTTTATTTACCTTTTGAATATTTTATTATTTTATTTTTTTCTAGCCATCTTTTTTACTTTCTTTTTCTACCACTCAATCCTCTTCACTTATCCATGTCTTCCATGAAATTTCTAGACTTTTCCAAAGTTTTGGTGGAGTAAATTTTTAAAAATTACACATTTGTCCCTGTAAAGTGAACAATTACATTTTTACCCCAAAAACTGAAAAATTGCCCATAGACATATTTTTCATCCCTTATACTCATACCATTCTCCAATTTGTCAAATGTGATCTAAATTCTCTCAAAATCTCAAATTTTGTCCGCGATTGGAAAAATTACGATTTTGCCCCTACACTCCAGAAATCACTGAAATTAAACTTTTTCACTTCTAAACCTCAAATCATACTCCAATAAGTCAAATGGACCAAAAAAATATTTTCTAAAAATTTCCATTTTATCCTCAAGTGGCAAATGATCATTTTACCCCTAGATAGTGAAAATTTCGGTTTGACTCCAAATTGATCATCGAACTCCGAATTACCATTTTGAGTCATCCCTGAACTGTGAAACTCTTAATTTCACCTTAAAATTCCTATTTGAATTAGTTCGAGAATTAATCGACTTAATGATGCCATTAGGGGCAATATTGTCTTTTAACGATTTCTCGAACTTCCTAAATATGCAAACATTCTATTGAGCATGTAAATGACGTCGTAATTATTTTATAGAACAGGGTTTGACAATTATTATGTCCTCTCCATATAAGCCGACCTTATATATATGAAAAGCAAAATGAATTTAAAGTCATAATAACTATTATGGAAATCAGCTTTCTTTCTTGGGTAAAATACCTTTACCTTGTAAGTTTTGCCTATAATGCTATACAAATCTATTAGTATTCAAAATAAACAATCCGTTTCAAAAGAATATTTTTGTTGGATACATAAGTCCTGTTGTTAATCAACTGTTAGTATTTCCATTACTTTAATGATGTGGCAGCATTTTTAGGACAATTTACCTTTCTTTCATAAAAGAAATAAGAGGTTCAATATTTCTAAACCAGCCATAAGCTAAAACCCCCCTTGATGTGTGCATCAAATATATATATTTAATGGGAGATTAGTACATAATTAGGCTTAGTTAGACTAGATTTAGGATCGAATTTAGGTGTTTTTAGTTATTTTATTAGTTTAGTTTAATTTACGTTTAAATGTTTATTTTAAGTTAATAATGTTAGGTTTATGTTATTTATGTTTTTTTTTTATGTTTTTGTAGGGGTGGGATAAAAAATAACTTTAATTGGTGAAAGTGCATAATGGATTGGTGCTCTGTTTGCAAATGTTTGATTTTTCGAGCATATCTCCCACTACAAAATTCCAAATGAGATAATTTTTGAAATATTGAAAAGCTCAGAGGAAGGGCTACAACTTTGATGTTTACCACTTCACCCAATTCTAACCAAAAGATGGCCGAAATCTTTGTCAAAGTGAAAATACTACACTAAGAAAGCAAAAGTCAAGACAAAATTTTTGAGAGCCGCAACGCTCAAGATGTTTTCCAAAAATACACATCCTATGAGATTTTGGAAGTTAGGGCTTTTGAGAGGCTTTTTAGGGGAGCTTTTTCAGATTTTTGGAGGAGACAACATGCAATTTTTCTGAAGAATAAATGCAAAAAACACAGCAAGAAGGCAAGGGAATTTGAGAGAAAATCAAGATAAAAAACTTCAACTATTAGTTTTCGCTCTCTACTTTTATGTTTTTCTTATTTTTTTTATGTGAATTAATAGCAAATTTTCTTTGGATGATGTTTTTATTAGATATTATGAGCTAAACTGTTTTTCTAGGATTATGGTGAATTTGGTGCCAAAGATTAACATGTCATCCACATATACACAAATGATGACACCTGAAACTTACTATAGACACATTTATCAGATTGATAGATCTTGTAGCCATTAGCTAGCACAACCTTATCAAACTTTAATGCCATTGTTTAAATGCTTGTTCTAATCCATACAAGGATTTTACAAGCTTACACACATTCCCTTTTTTTTTTCTCAATTGACATCATTGTACCTTAATGTACAATCGGAGTGTCAAATTAATACATCAAGGTATATGTTCACACAAGCATCATTGTACCTTTATTACATAATAGGAATGCCATATCAACGATATTGAATATTTATATTATGCTATTATGCCTTCGATGATAAAATGGGAATGCACCATATATCAAGATCTTAAATTTACATATTGGTACCATTATACCTTCGTGTATAATAAGAATGCCATATGCCCACCTATCACATGGATCTTGATGATATTTATATATTGGCATCATTTTACCTTAATGTATAATAGCAATGCCATATGTCTACTTTTCACAATGACTTTGATGGTATTTACATATTGGCATCATTATACCTTAATATATAATAGGAATGTCACATGTCCACTTATCAAAAGGACTTTGATAGTATTTATATAGTGACATCATTGTACCTTAATGTATAATAGGAATGCCACATGCCCATGCCTTGTATCTTCCATCACATGGATCAACTCAAGATGGTTTACTTTAGGATATATTATCTTTCTCATTTTGTTTGTGACTTCATCTTGGTTACAACTTTCTTCTTTTATTTGAATATGATTACCAAGGTCCTCAAGAGACATCTTTTCTTTCTTATACTTTAGAGTTTTCTTAGTGTCTCTCTATGATGAGGAAGGATGTCAATTATAGAAAACACAATAATAACCTTAATCATATCAAGATCATGTATGAACATAACAAAATCCTTCTTTCTAACCAATATACGTTTTCCATGCATATCAAATACAATATCATGCATATCAAGTAAGCAAAGAAAACTTATTCTATAATTCAGAAAGAAACCATTGTGTCACATTCTGTGTCACCATTAAATCAATCCATCTTTTGCCAATGAATAAAGTTTCCTCCTTTAAAGCGGTCTAGCTTGACGATGTTGGTGTGTCACTTTTAAGAAAGCAATTGAATTCCAACACCACAAAAAATAAGTCTTAAAATTGTTGGAGCAAATGGGGTTTAGATGGAATTCGAGGAACTGACAAAATTGACTTCAAGGCAAGCCTTTCCATAGGCGCTATCTTTAAGACTTATTTCACCCCCATCACTCAGTATGCAAAGGAGAATAATAAGAATAGCCTTAGGGATACAATGAAGCCAACATCTAATTTCGTCTTGTACTTTACGAGAGTAGACTACTAGATACACCCGAGGGTTTACAAAGTTGTTTGGCCTTAGAGCCTACTTTCTACAGCAAGTAGATTATAAGGAATTTTGACGCTTTTGTAGTTGATATAAACTTAAATGTTTATGTTAATAGAACACAACACTTTTCTTGCTCTTGATATTCTGCTCTTATTTTGTTTTTTATTTGATAGGTCAAAATGGTTGGCAACAAGCCCTTCATACAGGCTTGTAAGTGTCTCTTCTTCAGGGATACAACCCTTTCATTAAGGCACTATTTTGTATAAAAGGCATTTTTACATTTTGCCATACACAACTTTTGAATAAAGGTATTGTTTCAATAATCATCTTATGAAAAGACAACTATTCATTCAATAAAATATAATCTTTGAGTTATAAATCGAAACAATAACTTTTCATATTTAACTTTTGAGCTATGGCGTTTTTTCAATTTGTCTCATAACTTTTGGATATCATTTTACCAAGAGACATAACTATTCACATGAAAATCGACCTATAATCCAATAAACATATTATGTCACTTTATGTGACATAACCTTTGAGCTAAGATAGATTTTCATTATGTGACATAATCTTTAATTTTGAAAATACACCAACATTTTCAAGGATCAATGAACAAAGGGGTAAATGCAATTTCTCAGCAATAATTAATCCACCGTGTGCCTCTTGCCAACATTTCAAGTTGACTAAGTTTTGGCTTCACATTCTAATTTGTGTGAAAAATTATATTTTGAAAATCTTGCTGTGAAAATCACTTCCTTTATTTCAAGCTATCACCTTTTTCCTTTTATGTGTTTGAAAGTTTTGCAACTTATATTATATTTTTAATCAGAATTATTAGTTAGACTTTAATTTTACTCAAGTGTTTATTGGAATATGAATTACAATGTTCAAAATTATTATTTTTTACCTTTCAAAAGAAATTTAGACTTTCTATTTTAATTGAATTTGGCAGTACTTTCTACAATATTTTTATCAAAGGGGTTCTCCATTTACTGTTTTTTTTCCTCATCTTTTAATTATATTTAATTATATGTTAGTTTTATCCCACTCCCTTCTTTTAAAGTTGAAATCTTAACTTTGTCGCTAGTTACAATTTAATTGGGATAAAAAGAAGAAATAAGTCAGAAATCTCTTTTAACAGAAACAAAAACATGAATTTGAAATAATTAAGCTGAATTATTCTAATCAAATCCTTGTTTAAATTTCCTGTAAATTGAATAACAAAATTTTTAAGGTTTTTAAAATGTAATATAATAATTTAACTGGTCAAGGATCTTCATTTTTGCAATGACTTGACTTGTTGCAGCCTATGTGAAATGTACAACTAATTTAAGTCGTTAACGTTCATTATTATGTCCTCTCCATCTAAGCCCTAAATGAAAGCAAAATGAATTTTAAGTCATAACAACTATTATGGAATCAGCTTTCTTTCTTAGGTAAAATACTTTTACTTCTTAAGTTTCGCCTATAATACTACACGAGTTTATTAGTATTCAAAATTAACAGTCCGTTTTAAAAGAATATCTTTTGTTAGACACATAAATCCTATCGTTAATCAACTGTTAGTGTTTTTATTACTTTAATGATTTGGCAGCTTTTTAGGATAATTTTGCCCTTCTTTCATAAGAGAAATAAGAGGCTCAGTGTTTCTAAGCCAACCATAACTTAAAACCCCCTCAAAATCCAAATTTCATTGCTGAAATGCTCCAGATTTGTTATTAATTTTTAGCACTGCAACTCAGAATTGATTTGTTAAGAGAAACCATAAACCAATGTTTGATTTTTGGTGGGTGATTCAAAGTGAGGCCAAAAGATAGGAAGAAAAAATGAACATTGAGTTGTTGAGTTGATTTTTCTTATTTGTTTATGGGTTTAAAAATCTTAAACCCATGTTTGATCTAAAGTTTTGAGTTTCAAAACTTGTTGTGAGAGCTTGACATTCTTGAGTTGTGAGATTTACCTTTTGCAACAGCTAAAACAAACAAAGACACAAAAAAATCATTATTCATTTAGAAAGTGTAATACCACCGTTAAAGTTTATCTTTGGAACTATGGACCCCCTTAGCAATCCTCGATGCATATCAATGTAGATGAAAGTATCGGTCATTATCTCATTGGTGATCCATCGATAAACTTCGTCGGTGAATACTGACGAAATTGCTTCATCAAAAATGTTGTAGGTATTTACTGACAAAATTGTCGATAGACAACCTATGGAATTGGCTTTGAAGCTTACAATCAAAAGCTGTTGGTAATGGCAATAATTTCATCGGTATGTTGTCGGTATTTGTATGAACTCCGTTAGTAAAGGAAGAATTTCGTTGGTAATTGATGAATTTCGTTGTTAATAGATAAATTCCATCAGTAACACTTGCAAAACAAGGTGTTTTTTGTCTGGCAAGTGGATCAGTAAATGCTCCATTGAGTCGAAAAAATCGAGGGAAAAATCTTTTCTAATTTGCACATGGTTTGCATGACTTTTCCTTCCCATGCATTGATATACTCAACACATAGTTCGGATTGCACATAAATCACAAAAACATGTGAGATCTAGTATTGAGCATAAATCACGAAAAATCAGCAGAAAAAATTAACAACAACAATCCACACAAAAAATTAGTCACTAGCTCTCGACTTGCACACTAATTGCCATCTAACTTTTTGCGATCTTTCTCTTATCTGAGCTACTTCCTCATAAGAAATTTTTCCTTATTTATTCCAACTATTTAAAACTCCTTTCGGTACTTGAAAATGGATAGAAAGCAGACAAGAATAGAGTATATATTAAAAAAATTGAATTCCAAATTGAAATGTTAAAAAGAAAAAAAAAGGAAACACAGAAGTATTAAGTATATGACAAACCGATTGTATCACTACTTATAATAATCACAATTTAGTGTTAAAAACTATTAAAAGCCTGTTTGGCTTGGCTTTTTTCTCACTTAAAAGCTATTATGAAGCTCTTATGAAAAATAATAGCTTTTAAAATTAAGCTAAAGTTGTTTGGTAAATTTTTTTTTATAAGTTATAATTTTTGTTAAAATTATCATAGAAGGTATTTTTTTTAGAAGGTAATATTGTAATTATTTTTAACAAATGAGGATATTTTTGGAACAAAAATAAAAATTTTCTTGTATTTTTAAAAGAAGAGAAGAAAAAGCTCATCCTTGGAGCTTTTTTTTAAGCTCTTTTTTTTAAAACTTTGTTCTTAAAAAAAAAGCAATTTTTTTAAGAGCTTTTCAAAAGATCATATTTGGCCTGATTTTTGCTTTTAAGAGGTAGATAAGCTGAAAAAAAAGCTAGGCCAAACATGCACTAAGACTGCAGCTTTGTTTTAAACTCTTATTGGTACTAGTGCATTGTCACATGTATTGAGCATGAATACGTTATTAGGGGAATATTAATGCAATATTTATGAGTGCTGTATCAAAAAGCATGTAAACATTCTCATTGGATATTAACTTTAGAAAAATATATAAGGTTGGTAGAGTAAATACTTGATCTTGTTGGAATTTATTCTCGAAAAGATAAAGAGGAATACACAAAAAAAAAAAAAGATACTTAACAATTAACAACAAAAGAAATAAGAAAAAGTTTTGAATATGAAAACCAGTTTGAGGCACATTATGGAGGGCAATGCCTTCAGAGTAGATCTTCATCACTACCTCGGTGCAAATTAATAGCAATCAATGACGTCTTACTTGCAAGATACAACGAACCACTCAAGGATATTCTAATGTGCACTCAAATAGAAAATCCTACAAACTCGTAAATCTCTTGACTGCTCTTAAAGGAATTTTAGAATGAAGAATAATAGAGTTTTTGGAATTATGGAATGTGCTTAGAATGAATTTCTCAAAGAGAGGGGTAGGGTATTTATAGATAGTGAACCAGCACCAACATGCCTTTCCATTTAGACACACCTATTCAAAAGTGAACAAATGTGCCTTTCTAAAGATACATGCCTTTCTCAAATCAAAAAGTCATATCCTTCCAATAGACACATTAAATTTTAAATCACTAAAAATAAAATAAGAATTTATGTCAAACCCTGTTCTATAAAATAATTACGACATCATTTACATGCTTAATAGAATGTTTGCATATTTAGGAAGTTCAAAAAATCGTTAAAAGACGATATTGCCCCTAATGGTACCATTAAGTCGATTAAGCCTCGAACTGGTTCACATAGGAATTTTAAGGTGAAATTAAGAGTTTCACAATTCAAGGATGACTCAAAATGGTGATTCGGAGTTCGAGGATCAATTTGGAGTCAAACCGAAATTTTCACTATCTAAGGGTAAAATGGTCATTTGCCACCTGGGGACAAAATGGGAATTTAAAAAAATATTTTTTTGGCCCCATTTGACTTATTGGAGTATGATTTGAGGTGTAGAAGTGAAAAATTTTACTTTTCGGTATAATTTGGAGTATAGGGGCGAAATGATAATTTTGCCACCCCGAGGGCAAAACGGTAATTTTGAACCTCCAGAGTATTTTTTCAGCACAAGGTCTTCACCCATCATCATTTTTTATCCTTGAATAATGTGTGGTGGAGAGAGAAAGCTTAATAGTTAAGAAATTACACATGGACCAATAATGTGGTGATATGTGTCAAGTTTATATCCATTATTTATTTAGCTTTAAAATAAACATAAAATCAACCTATTTTCTTTCATATGGCCAGCCAAACAAAGAAAAAAGAAGAACAAAGGGAGAAAAGAAAAATAAAAACCCTAGGTGAAGAATTTCGAGAGAAAAGTGTGGGAAATTCAAGGAAACAAGTGAAAAAAGGTAAAATTTCTTGATTTTGACTTGTGATCTACCTTTCCCATGCATTTCTCCTGACTTTCCATGGTTAAATTACATGTTTTCATGATGAATTCATGGCTGGTCAAAATGGGTATGGAGAAAGAATGAAGTTGGAATTGTTTGATTTTAAGTTATGTTAGTGATTAAGGTTAGTTTATCATATTTAGAAGCAAAACAATAAGAAAAGAATCCATTTTTCCCATGAATCTTCATTGGCCGAATCTTCCTTGATGTGTGTGGGTGATGGATTGTTATTATTTCAAGAGAAATGGCTTAGAAAATGATGAATAATGGTAAGAAAATAAAGTAGGAAAAATCACGATGTTAGTGCACTGTAATGGCCGAATTTTTCCATGAAGAAATGGGAGGGTTTTGATGCTGAAATTAGTGTTATTTGAATAATGTTTGGTGAATTGAGGTACTAGAAATGAAATGGGGCAATTTGGAGCCAAATCGGACATAATTGTCATTTAATCAAGCAATAGGCCTAATTAGGTTAGCACCGCATTTAAGCAGTAGTCGGATAAGTTGCATATCATATCATGCATATACACCGAGCCTGAATTGATTTTATAATGGTCAAGCATTAATGTGGTGAATTATGTATTGTACATTATAGATAGGTGGTGAGCAAATTACACTGGTAAAAGTACAGAGATTGTGCTTGAAGATTGGGATTAGGAGTACATAGACTCCTAGAACTGTGAGTGGACAATTTATCGTCTTAAATATCTAGAGTAATTATACTTGTTTAATGTTTTTATTGAATGGTAAGTTAAATTATAAAATATTATGTTTTTCAATTAAAATGTTTTTTTTAATAAAAATGAGATTTATACTGGTTTTGAAATCAAATATTGTTTTGAGAAAATTGAGTATATGGAGACTGTATTGAATTTATGATTTTATATGTTATTGAAATTGTGACTTATGACACTATGGTAGCATGATGGCTAAATTTTTGGGGTTAGAATGAAGTATATGAACAGTTTTGAATTGGTCTCGGTAGACTAGATTAAATTTTATTTACCATATTATGCTATTGAAAATTTTATGGGTCTGGTGATATATTAAACGGTCATTGCAGTGGTGGAGGTTTTTGTGGACTGCTTATGAGAGGGGCATGGTAACCCAATTATATAATTACCTATAGGGGGAGATGTTGGATGAAGTATCTCCTGAGGTAAGATTTGAGTGCACCTCACGTTCGGGCCACCACGTGAGAGTGAGACTCAGCCAACGCCAAGGAACGACTGTGTCAGATGCGAAAACATGTTTATGGGTATGGGATATTTAACAGCCTTGACGGTCTCAGTGGGATACCTTGACGAAGGTACCCCTGAGAATCATTCTAGCAGGGGCCAAGTTTAAGAAACTCATAAGCCAAGGAAATTTTGATGAAAAGAAATTGTTGGTATAGATTGAAACGAATTTTGCGTTATGAACATTATTGAAATATAACGTTTTTATATTGTCTCCATCTACTCGGCTTTAGATGCTTTTGATGGTAATTGTTTACTCACTAGGATTATATAATCTCACCCCTCTTTCTATCCATTTTTTAGGCTCAGGACAGTTTGTTGATAGTTGATTAAGACAAGAATTAATCTCGGAGTTGCATCTTAGAAAGTAAGGGTTCGTAGCCCTATACCTCCTTGGTCAGTTGGGGGCCCACGTGTCACTGTAAAAGTAATTTTATACTTCAGTTATTTGATTTAAAGTATGTATGAACATATTTAGCTTTTACACCATGTTTTTGGCAGCTTTCGGTATTTTTTTAAAAAAAATGATGAAAATGCCCATGTGAGACAGAAAATAATATTTTATTGTTTTGATTTGGAAACGATTTATGATTTCTTGAAATGCGAGATTTAATAACTGTTGCTCACCGGGGAGATGCGGAAGCTGATGCTAAGCCTTGCTGGGTTCCGATCGACATTCGGAATAATGAGTGCCTATCGGGACGTCGCGACGATTGTCACGAGCCCGATAGGAGTTCCGGGTCGTGACAATTTAAATAAAAAGCCAACAATCCCCCACATGATTCAAAATTTAAGGAATACAAAAGTAGTCTTTAATGATGCATTCAATAAAGGTGTTTTGTGGACTTGAACCTTAGTATGAGAAAATTCATTTGGAAGAACCGTAGTGAACTTGCATCTTGAATGAGGATCTTTTAGCTCGAGCTTTAATTCATCATACACATTGTATGAGATTTTATGGAGTTCTAAATGAGGTCGCGCTTTAATGACCTTGTGTTGTATCTTGTTTCTTGAGTGCTCTAGAGAAAAGCCCAATCTCATAGGTTACGACTTCACAACCACACTCAAATAAGTGAATTCTTCAAGGACATGTGTAACAGAAGCATATCCTGCATAATTTGCTAAGCACTCACTCAAAGCATGCGTTTTTCCTAACTATTACATTAAGTACCATAAAATCATGATGGAACTATAAAACTTTTTTAAAAAATGGTACTTCTTCAATCACTAAATAGCTTGTTTTAACCACATTTAACCTTTGTCTTGGGATCTCCAGTCAAAAAGGTTAGGTTACCACTATCAGTAATTTATAATTAATTGGCTCCAATCCCATCCCTCTTGAACATTCAATGATTTGCTTTCTACCCAGTCGTTTCATTAACGAATCCATATTCTACGAAGAAGGAATGTAATCCAAAGTGATTTCTCTATTTTTAATTAAAATCATAATTATTTTCTACCTCAAACGCAGATGTCTTATTTGCTCATTTGAGTTCTTTTGTTTACATTTTGCAATAGAAGCTTGACTATCATAATGAAGGTACATTGCAGGAATTGGTTTTTCCATAATTGGAATATCCATTAATCAATGTTTAAGCCATTTCACTTATTGTGCCATTGCATGTTAAGGCTATCATCTCGGTTTCCATGGAGGATTGAGAAATACATGTTTGCTTGGAGGATTTCCATGCAACAACAGCTCCACCTAATGTGAAAATATATCCTGTGGTAGCTTTAGTTTCATCTAAATTAGAGATCCAATTTGCATTGCTGTAACCTTTGAGCACAGTGGGATAACCCAAATAGTGTATACCCAATGATATGGTACCTTTTAAAAATCTTAGTATCTTTTCCAATGCTATCCAATGATTTATATCAAGATTATTGGTATATCTACTTAACTTTCCCATTGCTTGTGCTATATTAGGTCTCATAACATTTGAGAGACACATCAATGTACCAATAATTTGAAAGTACAACAACTGAGAAACGGGCTCTCCAACATTTTTCTTTAATCTCACATTCGGATCATAAGGCATACTCACGGGTTTCAAATCATATTTATTGAATTTTTTCAATATTTTCTCTATATAATGTGATTGTGTAATTGTAATACCCATAGCAAGTCGCAAAATCCTAACTCCTAAAATAACATCTGCCTTTCCTAAATCTTTCATGTTAAAGTTATTCAACAAGAAATATTTAGTCTCCTTAATAATACTCATATTGCTACCGAAGATGAGAATATCATCGACATACAAACATAATATGACACATCCAAGGTTAGTAACTTTAATATAAACACATTTAACAAAGTCATTTATTGAAAATCCATTTAACAATATGACTTGATCAAATTTCTCATGCCATTGCTTTGAGGCTTGCTTTAATCCATCTAAAGATTCCATTAGTTTACAAACCTTATGCTCTTGACTTGGTATGACAAATCCCTCCAGTTGTTCCATATATATTTCTTATTTTAATTCACCATTTAAAAAGTGATTTTAACGTCCATTTGATGGATCTCCAACTTACATATGGATGCTAAAGCTATAAGCACTTAGATTGTCCTCATTTTTGCTATTGAAGAATAAACGTCGAAATAATCAAACCCCTTCTTTTGGGAATAACCTTTAGCAACTAATCTTCTTTTGACTTTTTCTATGGACCCATCTAGCTGAAGTTTCTTTTAAATATCCACTTACAGCCAATAGGTTTACACCTCTTAGATAATGCATTCAAAACCCAAGTTTTATTATTTGTTAAAGACTCCATTTTAGCATTTATGGCATTTTTCCAAAAAGTGGAGTTATAGATGATTTGGCTTTTTCGTACATTCAAGGATCATTTTTCATTAGATAGGCATAAAAATCGTTTCTAAATGCTTTTCTACTCTTTCTTTTTCACTTCTTCTAGGACTTTCCATATTCATCATATCTTCTTATTCTTGCTCTACCGAAATTGTAGTGCATTCAGAAGATATTGATTTATTTACCTTAATTTTCAAGGGTAAAATATCCTAAAAAAAATACAACATCTCTCAATTTTATGATAGTGTTGACACTAGTATCAGTAATTTCGGATTTTATTACCCAAATCCTATAAGTGGCATTATCTTGGGAATAGCCCACAAGAACTCTGTCAATGGCTTTAGGTCCCAGTTTCTTCTTTTTAATTTTTGGAATGTTTACTTTTGCCAAGCACCCCACATTCTTAAATAATTTAAATTGGGTTTCCTCCATTTCCATAATTCATACGGAGTTGTATCTAATTTCCTTTGAGGATTGCTATTTGGAATGTGACATGTAGATAAGAGTGGGTCATTCCATGAGTTTTTTGGGAGTCCAAAACTTGAGAGCATACAATTTACCATATCCAATAAAGTTCGATTTTTCTTCTGTCACACCGTTTGATTAGGGTGTGTAAGAAGGGATATCTGATGGATAATTCCATTCTCTTTACAAAGTTTGAAAACTCTGTAGAATCATATTCTCCTCCCTTATTTGAATGAAGAATTTGATTTTTTTTCCTTTCTGATTTTCAATTTCATTTTTATATGTAGTAAACATAACCAAAGCCTCATCTTTTGTTCAAATTGGAAAGACATAACAATATTTAGAAAAATCATCTATGAAAGTAATAAAGTATCTTTTACCATTCCTAGAGTAAACTTGAATGTCACAAACATTGCTATGTATTAACTCTAAGATTGCAAATTTTCTAATTACAGATTTTAACGGCTTTCCAAGTAATTTAAAGTGCACATAAATTTCACATTTTTAATGCATGTTTATGTCAAATTTAGGAATAAGATCCAAAGTCATCATTCTCTTAATATACGCATTATTAATATGCCTTAAACAACCATGCCAAACATTAGAACAAAGGACAACATTATAAAGAGAAAAACTATTCTTACTTTCATTACCATGACAAACAACATTTGACATATTTAACTTGGAAAGGCCCTTAAATACATATCCTTTACCGACAAAAAACTCATTTATACTAATTACAGGTTTATTGGATTCAAATAATAATTTATAACTATCTTTAATAAGGAGCTACTAATCAAATTCCTTTTAATATTGGCCACATGTTGCACTTTATGAAGAGATAAGGTCTTTTCATAAGTTAGTAATAAATCTATTATTCCTTCTCCTTTCACTTGTGCAATTACAGAATAACTCATGTTCACATTTTTCTGTCAATGACTTGATATTTTAAAAATATAGATTGGTTAGCACAAACATGGATATTAGCATTGGCATCAATCCACCAATTGCTAGACTCACACACTAAATTGATCACAGGAATGTTTGAAACAAACCTTTTGTTATCCTCAATAGCCACAAATTGGCTTGTGAGGCCGGTGTCTCAAACATTTTCTAGCCTTGTGAAGTCGACAAAGTCTTGCCAAATGTCACAGTTTTCCACAAACAAAGCAGCATCTCTTCTTTTTCTTGTTTAAACTAGATGATTGTTTACAAAAATTATCTTTTAAAAATTTTCTTTTATTCGAGTTTGAATTTTGCCCTTCCATAATGTTTACTTTGTCTTCAAACTCATTGGATAGTTCATCCTAATCTCTCTGTTTTTCTTCAATTTGAAGAGAAACAATTAAACTGTCTATAGTCAAAGTCTCATGTTTGTGTTTTAAGGACAAAGCAAAAGATTTCTGTTTTGAAGGAAGTTTTTCAAGCAAAGCACATATATGAAATTTTTCACACATTTCAATTTTCTTTTGGTTCAATTCATGAATAAGAACTTAAAAAAGGTGTGCTTGTTCCACAATAGATTTATTATCAGTCATTTTGAACTCCGCATATTTTCCTATAAAATAATTGTCAAGACTTTCATCTTCTTTACCATATTTCTTTTCCAATGCTTCCCACAATTCACGTGTAGTTTTTTTTAGTACAAAAGATATCGCAAAGATTACTAGTCAAAGCAAACAAAATATGATCATGACAAAGATAATCCTTATCTAATTGTGTTTGTGTGCTTGTGGTCTTAGATAAGTTGGAACCAAAGTTTTGATTTGAAGGTCTAACAGGATCAGGATTTTCATTTGAAGAATCAACATGTTTGGAGATGACAGAAAAAAGTCCGAAGGTTGTTAACCAACAGTGTATTTGATTTTACTATCCACCAAAGTTTTTCCCATAATTTCTCTAGGTTTGCAAAAATTTATTCTTCAATAGAAAACATTTTTTTTAACAAAATGCAAAACTAAATCTACTCTAAAATTGTTGGAATCTATACTCGTAAAAATAAAGAAGAACACATGAAAAAATAAACAAATTCTTAAAAGGACTATTTATAGAGATAGTTTATTCGAAACCTACTTGTAATGCAAGTAAATTAAATAAAGAATTATTCTAATCCTACTTACAGTGCAAAGAAAGTAAATGACATAAAAATAAATGTCTTAAAAACTAGGCTTACTTATTGTGCAAGTAAAGCAATTAACAAGTAAGGAAAACTTAAACATAGAAAGTAACCTAAATTTCTTAGAATACTTTACTTGGCTGCTACTTTTCTTAGCAACTATCGGACCCCTTTCATACGAGCTGTCCTGTACGCGTTTGTTTGTGTGGGTCATGTGTGTACATCTTTCTTATGTGTGTGGTCCATATCCTATGTTAATTTTCCTTTACTCCCCATCAAGTTGGAGCATGAAGATGGAAAATGCCTAACTTGCCCAACAAAGCTTGAAATTACTCACGACCAAATGTCTTAGTGAATATGTCTACCGGTTGATACTGAGATAAAATTAGTCAGGGTAAATGGCTATGATAACTTTATCACATAGAGTTATGTTGCAACATTTTAAGTGCTTAAATGAGTAAGTTTTAAAGTTTTTAGGTGTAGCTTAAATGGTTTAATTACTTTTCTTTGATGCAATAAAAGTATATCAAGTTAATTAAATTTCAATTATTTTAGTCCAAGCATATGTTGAAATGTTTAATCTTAGTTGCTATTGATTTAACCCCATATTGTGAAGGTTTATGAATGAAGAAAGGCAGAAGTTGAAAGGAATCACACAATGGTAGATCGGTATAGATGTGTGATGACCGTGCTACCTTCTTCTAAGCATAATTGGAGTTATTGATGCTTGATTGTTGTGATTTTTTATCACCAAATAGCTAAGTCAAAGACCTACAACTTTCACCTTGATCACTTTGACTTGTTCTAATGAGAACATGGTCAAAATCGCATGAGAAGTGATTGAATTATAGTTGGGGAGAGCACTGAAGTTGAAAGAGCAAGAGATAAAACAAAGGCAAGAGGGTTATAGTGTTGCCCACATCAACAAACAACCATTCACAAGACAGCAAGCATGGCGTTGAAGCATCAAGCTCCCAACACTGCAGTGCCATCCAACACCACTATCAATGCCTAAAATGGAAGCAATGGTACTGCGGCTCCATGCTTCCAGCGTAACGATGCCCCCTAGGCCAAACAACACAGTGCAAGACAGAAGCTTCAACGTTGCAATGCCAAGCTTCTAGCACTGCAGTGCTACCCCAGCCATGTAAGGCTTTCTAGGCAGTGAGCTTGGCATTGCAACGTTAGGCTCTTAACGCTGTAGCACTGACTTTAATTCTAAATAATCTGGATGGGTCATTTAAAAGGGTATAAAAAGTGAACTTTTTAGGGCAAAAAGAGGAGGATTCTCATATACCATTTTGGGCAAAAGAAGGCTGAAACCAAAAAGGGAAATGGAAGAGGAATCAAGAGCTATGAAGGATCAAAAAGTTGCACCAAGAATTTCTCACACTAGATTGATTTTCTCTCTCTAACTCTTTTGTAAAACAATGTTTCATTTTGCTGAAATGTGTATTTGCTTGTTGAATATGTTGAGCTAGAACTTTTAATCTAGGATCATGGTGGATTTTATTTTGTAGTTTGGGTATTTTGGATTGATTTCTACTTGCTTTTTATGGGAATATCAATGTTTATTCAAATTTGTGCTTATTGCCTCATTTGTTGCTTGATCACCAACAAGTTGAGTATGGGGTTTTAGATGATGATTGACAAATATAGTCTACATAGCTCTAAATTTGAGTAGTGTATGTTCATTCCATATTAAGAAATTAAGTGGGTGATTAATTAATAGGATAGATATATACCTATTAGTCATACATAGTCAAATATAGGATCTGAACTTAATTAACTTAGCTTTAATTAATTTTCTATAGACATATAGATAGTTAATGAAGCTAGGCAATTGTGTGATGACTCGATGAAGTATTATGGATGCTTAAAGAACCTAGACTAACATTGATCCCCATAAAAAGTGGATAATTAATTGATCTTGTATCCTAATAAAGTAATAGCTGAAATCATAGTCTTAGGCTTTAATTATATTGTTTCCCCCACTATCATCTTAGTTTGCAAGTCTTAGATTAATTTAGATTTTTAAATTAAATATCATTTCATTTCAACAACTTTTTTTTTTTAGTGCTTGGATAAAACTTAGCTTGTCATAATTTTAGTAATTAGCAACAAGTAGAAACCAACTCCTTGAGGGATCGACAAACTTAGCGTATCATTATATTACTTGTTGACGTCCATGTGCACTCCCATGATATCCTTGCTGAGTTGAGAATATCTTTAAAACAAATATCTTAGTAATTTAGCAAGCAACAAATGCCTTGTCTGGGTGCATTTTGAGATATCAAAGAATTCGCATGGCAACATCAAAGTGTGGTTGTCTCGGCTTGTGCATAAATAGACTCAAGATGTGCACTGTGTAACAAATATCTGGACACGTGAGTATGAGACGCCTATAATGTCCGAGATCATCACAAAGTTGCCTTGAATAAAGATCAAGTTTATGTTGTTGATCCATGTATGAGGAAGCCAGTTTGCAACTTAGTGCTCCCCCTATTTGCCAAAGCTCTAAGGAATCTTCATGTAGACTTCCTCTTCAAGATTGCCATGAAAAAAAAAAAAAAAAACCTTGTTAACATCTAGTTGATAGAGTTCCCACTTGCACACTGAAGCAACAACAAAAAGGCATCGCATTGTAACCAATTGGCCATTAGGGTAGACCTCTTTTGTACAAGTCCTTTAGGTGTGTGGGTCTCTCGATCAAGACCCTATGGTGTGCGAATCACGGGTTTAGGGCCCTGATGTGTGTGGCATTCCCGTGTTAAGCACTATAGGGTGCAGGAAGAGTGTGCACAACCCACTGATGTGAGACTATAGTGTGTGTGTGTGCAACCTGTGTGCTTTTTTTTCTCGTGAGGTACCCATGTATACACCTTCTGGGCATGTCGTAAGTGCTCATTCCAAGTATACGTGACTATGTTGCACATAACTTCCCTAGTTGTAGAGCTATGATATGCGTGGGCTGCTATCATGCGGCCTGTGTTTGCACGCTCTTCTAGTTTACGGGTTTTCGATGTGCATGGTCCATGTGCGCTCTTTATGCATGTGCGGCTCTCAGTTGTGTAGCCTTCTCACGCTCCTATTGCACGGTGCAGTCCTAGCAGGCTAGCTTGTAGATCTGTGTCGCTTTACAAGGCTTGTCTAAGTGCGCCCTGCTAGTGTGGCTTGACTTTGCAAGTGTGCAGAGTGTCAAGAAACCCCTAGCCGATGGTGGTCCAATGCTAATTGTCAATGAGCCCCTAAGTGATGTCGCCTCAAGGCTGATATGTGTCCTTATAGCATGTGTGGCACAAGTGTGTGTTGTTGGTCCGAACCCTCTATCAAACTGGACTAGTCATGGGATTGTGAACCATAACATTCTTCCCGATTTGATTTAGGCAACACCCTCATTACCTAGTGGTCTCTCTCCATCATAAGTCTTCTTTGATGTCCCCATTGGTTTAGTGAGTTTGTTTGAGACAGATCCTCATTGGCTGTCTTAGGAACACTTTCAACTCTGAATGTGTTTGTTGTACTAATGCAATGGATTGCTTCAATTCATACAATTGAGGTGCAATTTGTTGAGTAAATCACTCTTCTAAATCAAGCCATAACTTTATTAAATCACACAAGACATCTAAGCAGTCGGCAAAAAACAAATCATGTACAACACCGAAGCAATTGACGGAGAATAAATCACATACAGCACCGAAGTTGCTGACAGAGACAATCATGTAGGGTGCCAAAGTTGTCAATGGAGAACAAATCATGTATGGCGCTGAAGCTGCAGACAGAGAACAAATCATGTACGATGCCAAAGCAGCCGATGAAGAACAAATCACATGGAAAAGACATCACTTTACCATAACTAGATCAATGTCATGGCTAAAAAAAAAAAAGCTAGGTTACGAACTTGCTTTGACACCATGAAAAAAAAATATCTCAAAAGAATTTTAGAAAAACTTTGCTTAATTTTACAATGTCTCAAAATAATGGAATTAGAAAAAATCCTGTTCGATTTTACAATGAAACATAAAAGGACTATTTATAGAGATAGTTCATCCTAAACTTACCTGTAATGCAAATAAATTAAATAAGAAAGTATTCTAATTTTAGACTTTCACGGAGTGCAAGTAAAGTAAATGACATTAAAATAAATGTCTTAAAAACTAGGCACTTGTTGTGCAAGTAAAGTAATCAACAAGTAAGGAAAACTTAAATATGGAAAGTATTCTAAATGCTTTACAATACTTTACTTAAGTGTTACTCTTCTTAGCAACTATTGGACCCCTTTTATACGAGCTGTCTTGTATGTATCTATCTGTGTGGGCTATGTGCATATAACTTTATTGCGTGTGTGACCCATATCCTAAGTTAATTCTTCTTTATGTAGAATACTTTACTTGGTTGTTACGCTTCTTAACAACTATCGGACTCCCTTGATATGGGTTGTCTTGCATGCATCTGTCTGTGCAGGCCGTGTGCGTACGACTCTTTTGCAAGTGTGGCCTATATCCTAAGTTAATTCTCTTTTAAATTATATATGTCATTGAATGAAATAGTATTGGAGATTGAGTCTTTCAAGGGCTGCGGGATTTAACTATTTTCATCCAAGACCAACTCGGTTTTATGTAATTTTTTAAATTACCTTGAAGTAATTTTTTCTTGATCAGTTAAAATTGTTATGAGGCCATAAAACTTGATTAAACCCATCAATTTCATTAAACTAGACGATGCCATTTTTAGATATTATAGCTTTGGGAATGGGTCTTTGGATTTGGCTTGAATTTGTCTTAAATATGTATAAATTGATGTGTTTTAATTTGAATTGACATAGGGTTTTCGTTCCTCTTAATACAAGGGTTAAACTAGCATAAAACTTGTAACTTGGTTGGACTTGTAGAGAAAAAAATCAAAATTTACGTTTCGGGTCTAATTTTAAAACCCAATTCATGAATCAATTAAAATCTTGATGTTATATGTGTTTTAGGCAATTCTTAGGCAATTATTATTGATTTATGTTGCTTTAAGGAATATTGACGAATGGATTTCATAAGAAAGGTGTTTTAATTGAGCTTCACTGGAGAAGTTCAAATCGAGCTTGACAGGATTTTAGGCAATTCTCATCAACTCTCATATTGTTACCTATTTGTTATAATTTTTAGTGCTTGTTTTGTATTTATTTATTTATTGTATGCACTTAATTGATTATTTCAAATATTGGGGTGAGATATCTTTTGAATGTATGAGACAAAAAACTAATATACATATGTTTTAATTTAATGCATGTATTTTAGTTAAATATTTATGTATTTATATATATTTGAAATAAAATTATAAAATATAAACTAATAACTAAAATTTTATAAAATGATATTTCGAAGTAACAACTTTATTTTGTTGGGCAAATACGAAGACTAAACTAACATTTTAAGTTTTATGCTTGCAGTATGAAGAAAACAACAAATGTTTTGCACATGGATTCAACACTAGTCCATAAAAAAACTTACTCAACCTGAAAGATCTGTGAGAGGCACATGGTGTGCACTACCAGATAACAAAAATGACTTTGCAAAGAAACAACTGGACAGAAAAGAGAGACAAAGACTTACTCATTGACTCAATTATTGGACTATGTAACTGATCATAGTCACAAAAAGCAGGGAAATATTAATTGATCATTTATTTTCATCTATGAAAGATTCTTGTTGTCTTGTCTTTGTCTGGTGCTAAGGATTAAAATATTGATGCAGAGTTCAGACCAAGATTAACCGAAAATTAGAAAGAACAAGTCAGGGGAGGGTGAATAGATATTTACGAAAATAATAAATCAATTCAAACAGAGGAAACAATAAGGCATGCAATAGATTTTGTTGGTGTCAAAAGGAGTGTTAAAAGAGTGAATAGTAATAAAAATTTTAAAGGAAATTATTTAAGTTTAAAATTTTTTGAAAGAAATGAGATGAAAAGTTTGAAAATTTGCGGAGATTAGTGGACATCAAGTAAAAAAAGGTTAAGAGAAGTAGACAAAAATCGATATTTATAGTAGCTTAGTTCACCTACATCTACTATCTTGATCTTTCTAATTAAAGATTTTCAATCTAACTTTACTAAAATGAAGTATAATTAACAGTTTCCACCAAACTTTTACAAAATGAACTTCTAACCTAAACTCTAAACCCTTACAACAATCCCTTAAAGTGCCTCGCACACTCCAATCAAATAAGAAATAAGAATAAGTTGGAATACAATTGATTACCTAGCTGATTTAAAATATACAAGTTCAAGCTCAAACACTTTTACAAAAAGATGAGAGTGAAATACAAATGTAAAGAAAAGTTTTTTGGTCTTTCAAGCTCAAAAACCACTTTGGACGGCTTCTTTCTTCATTTATGATCGTTTGAACCTCTTTAAATATTTGGAAGACAGCTTCTAGCCATTAGAAACAGTTTCGAGACAAAAATATCCATTATTTTGTCTTCTAGCGACTCTTTTCAAATTTGTAGGCATTGCCTTGTTAACCGGTTAAAGGTGGTAAGCTTTAACCGAATAAAGCTTTTCTGTCTCTCAATCTACTTCACTATGTTAATTAGTTAAAAATAGCTTTAACCAATTAAAAGTATTTTGTTTTCAGACTTCTCCAACCAATAGTCTTCCTTTAATTGATTAGTCCTCCCTTTAACTGAATGAGACTTCTCTTCCTTTAACTTTAACTAGTTGAAATCAGCATTAATCGATTAAAATATCTTCAAATTTGAATTCCTTCATTTGGCACTCTTCAACAGTCATCTTCATTTTGAGTTTAAATTTTGGTACTTTTGGGTAATTCAAGTTTGACCTTTAATCAATTAGCCCCTTTAGGTAACCGATTAACAACTTTTTGTTTTGGGTCCAATACCTTCTTAACTGATTAAACCTTATGTTAATCAGTTAAGACATTTCTGCTTGTCCTTAGTGTAGCGTTTGGAATTGTTTTACTAATTAAAGATCTATGTTAATTAGTTAAGATTAATCTATTTTCATGAAGACTCTTTCTTCTTTGCTTGTTTAACCAATTAACTCATCTTACAATTGAACAGATATTTTCACTTGCTTTAAATACCAAATGCATTGATGAATTTAAGCTTTCTTTTGCAGACTTAATTAATATGATTGGACACCAATGAATGAGAAATGTTTATTATCATAAACAAATACATTATAACAATAAATTCTAGTCAAACAAAATAAAATATAAAAGTAGGAGACTTCTTTTGGAAATTTTACAAATGCCCTCACCTTCACCAATTTATGCCATGAAGAGTCTTTTGCAGCTAAGCTTAAGACTTGAAATGGCATGTTGGTGTTGTGATCAATAAAAATCACTTTTAAAAAAAAATACAAAAGGTTTATTACGCCAACTAGAATTGAAAAGTCTGCACAAGTTGTTCTTCTTAATTCGTTGTGTCATGTCAAGAAAAAGACAATGAAAGATGCCTGAAATTATAATGGAAGTTTTTTATGTCTTCCGTTATTTATCTTTGAGTCATGGCAGCTATATAAAAATTAACTAGTACAAAATATAGTATATTACAACAAATATGTTAGGAAAAATACATGTAAGATAGTCAAGAATGCATTAGGTAGCTACACTAAAATATAGTATATTGCAACGAATTTATTAGGGAAAAAATAGAAGAAAGCCAAGAATGCATTAGGTAGCTACGCTAGGATATAGTATATTTTAACGAATACACTAGGGAAAAAATGGAAGAAAGCCAATAATTAATGCATTAGGTAGCTGCATATACTAAAATATTAGGTAGATGCACTAAATTATAGTATATTACGACGAATGCATTGGGGGAAAAGATGGAAGAAATCCAAGAATGCATTAGGAAGCTGCATACACTAAAATATTAGGTAGCGGCACTAAGTTATAGTACATTACACCTTGTCCGCAAGAAATCATATACATTTTCAATTATTTAATGCAATTATATCTTGGGCATACTTAATTGATAACTAAAACCTTATAAAGTGATATTTTCAATGTAACAATTTTGTTTGATGACATTGATAAAGAAATAACAACTTAATATCTCATAGTAAAGTTATGTAATATAAATGGGTATGATTTTGAAGCATGACATCCATTGCTCATTTTTATATTTTATCAGTCAAAAGACCTATCTAGTCCTTGTATTCTTCAATTTTGTTCAATTTAATCCCTATACTCAAAATTAAAGCAATTTAATCTCTTGATTTGGAAATTTCATCAATTTAGTCTCTCTTCCTAACAGCATCCAATTTTACCATTAAAGGATGACATCAGCAATGACGTCAGTGTTGACATGTCACATTTTGATGATGTGGCATGCCACGTGGCATCGAGTGATGATGTGGCAATGCCACATGGCACTAGACAATGACGTGTCAATACTGACGTGGCACTGACATGCTGACATATTAGTGCCACATGGTAGATAAAAAAAATTCTAAAAAAAAAATTTTACCGCGTCATAGGGACTAAATTGAACAAAAATATATAATACATGGACTAAATTAAACAAAATTGAGATGTTGAGCGACTAAATTGAAAAAAATATTTAAAAAATATAAATCTTTAAGTAGATTATTGATATGTTTATTAATAAGCCAAATACTTAAGTGTAAAAGATTTATGGTGTTAAAAAATATATATATATATTTTCTTACTTGATTATTTGATTCTAGAATATTTAAATTAATTTATCTTTTTTACAAAAAATTAAGTTTGAATTATCCTTCTATAAAAAAAATTGAAAAATTTTATACCTAAAGTCAAATTTAGATGAATAACTTGCATTACGTTAAAATAAAATAATATAAAATAACTAAATATGTTGATTTAGTTACAACTTTCACAATTTACAAATACACATTATTTTGAAATTATTAAACTCTTACCCAATTTACGTTTTATTTAAATTTACTCAAATTAGCAAAATATGTTGATTTAGTCATAATTTTCACAATTTACAAATACATATTCTTTTGAAATTATTTAACTCTTACCCAATTTAACCTTTATTTAAATTTACTCAAAATTTCTTATAAAACCATTTTATTTAAATTCAAATACCACAATCAAGTTACACTAAACATAAATTTAAATTATTAATTTGGATCTACAAAAGTTTTATTAATAAAATAAAATGGTACAAATATTTATAGTTATATTTAACTTTATCAACTATAAATGCAATCTTTAATCTAGAAAATTTCAACTTAAAAAATATAACTAGAAATATTAAACAAAATAAAAACATAAAAAATAAATAAATAATTAGAAAGGTGGAGCTTAGACTCTATGATTGTAATAAGAGGTTTGTCATGTCCAAATTAAGTAAGTCAGAATGAGGAATTATTTTTATAATCATCGTTAACGCTATATATTAATTCTTTATTTTTTTAAAAGAAAAAAAAACTAAATCAACATATTTTGCTAATTTGACTTTAACTCAAGTTAAAAACTAAATTAAATAAATTTCAAATTTTTACACTATTAAAAATAGAAGAAAAAAGAGTTTATTTAGTCATTTTATATTATTTTATTTTAACGAAATACAAATTATTCATTTGAATTTGACTTCAAGTATGAAATTTTTTTAATTTTTTTTTTATAGAAGGAGAATTCAAACTTAACTTTTGTAAAAAAGATAAATTAATTTATATGTTCTAGAATCAAATAATCAAGTAAGAAAATATATATATATATATATATATATATATATTTTTAAGATCATAAATCTTTTACACTTAAATATTTGGCTTATTAATAAGCATATCAATAATCTACTTAAACATTTTCATTTTTCAAATTTTTTTTTCAATTTAGTCCCTCAACATCTCAATTTTGTTCAATTTAGTCCCTATACTATATATTTTTGTTCAATTTAATCTCTATCAAGTGGCAGAATTTTTTTTAGAATTTTTTATCTACCACGTGGCACTTACATGTAGCATGTCAATGCCACGTCAACACTGACACGTAATTGTCTAGTGTCACATGGCATTGCATCGTCATCACTCGATGCCACATCATCAAAATGTGACACGTCAACGGTGACATTATCTTTTAAAAGCAAAATTGGATGCCGTTAGGAGGAAGAACTAAATTGACGAAATTTATAAAATTAAGAGACTAAATTACTTCGATTTTGAATACGATGACTAAATTGAACAAAATTGAAGAGTATAGGGACTTGATAGGTCATTTTACCATTTTTTATCTTAAGAAAAGTTTGTGGGTTTTTTAAAGTACTTGATCTCTCCATCTTTTCTAAACAGAGATAAAATAATAGAAAGGTTTGTCAATCAGGTCTGATCCCATTCAGCTCAATTCATGGACATTTCTAATCTCATCCTTCTTTCAAAATTGAAGTCTTAATTTTGTCTCTAGTGATAATTAAATGAGACAAAGAGAATCTATTAGTCGAAAAACATGAACAGAATGGAGTAATTAATTTTCTTATAAAAATTGGTTTTTGTTCTCTATTTATTTATTATTTTTTTGGAGTGATAGTTATTTATTTATTATATTTTTGTTGTTTGCCGTTTAAAGTGTGAAAAAGAAAGTATTTTTGTTGGGCAAATACGAGGACTAAACTAACATTTTAAGCTTTATGCTTGCAGTATGAAAAAAACGACAAATGCTTTGCACATGGATTCAACATTGGTCCAATATCGGCATCAGAATATATATATATATATATATATATATATATATATATATATATAACGGAATTAAAATTTTATGTTTAAAAGAATGAAAATAAGAAACTATATATATATATATATATATATATATATTGTCATTCATAAATGAGACAAATGTTTCTGAATCAAAATGCAATAACTTGCCAATATCGTGTAGTATAGAAATAGATTTTGGTGATCTGGTATTATTTATTAGATGGTGAGATGGACCCAACAGTAATGTTTTGGAGTAAAAAATCACGACGAATAACATATTCGGAGTACTTCCAGTCCACCAATAACCATGGTTTGCCACTTCGACTATAATCCTTTTTGTGCCAAGGATGCATATTAGACCCAGCTGATCTTTTAATGCGATTCAATAATGAACTTTTCCCTTCTCATTTTGGGTCAGTTAAAGATGCTCTGAATTTTTCAATACAAAATGAGAATTGAGCCAAAAAGAAAAAAGGAAAAATGATTTTTACAATAAGCTTTTCAAAGTTTAATTTTTCAATAAAATTACAACATGAAACCAAAACTTACTCAACCTGAAATATCGGTGAGAGCCACATGGTGTGCTCTTCTTGATAACAAAAATGGCATTGCAGAGAAACTGCTGGAAAGAAAAGAGAGAGACGAAGACTTATAAATGGGCTCAATTATTGGACTATGTAACCGATCATAGTCATAAATGTAAAGTGATTTATTTTCATATATGAAAGATCCTTGTTGTCCTGTCTTTGTCTGGTATTAAGGAATAATTTATTGATGCAGAGTTCAGACCAAGATTAACTGCAAATTGAAAGAACAAGTCAGGACAGGGTGAATAGATATTTAAGACAATAATAAATCAATTGAAATGGAGGAAACAATAGGGCAAACAATAGATTTTAGTCAAACAAAATAAAATACAAAAGGTTTATTGCGCCAACCAGAGTTGAAAAGTCTGCACAAGTTGTTCTTCTTAATTCGTTGTGTCATATCAAGAAAAAGACGTTGAAAGATGCCTGAAATTATAATGGAGTTTCCTAAGTCTTCAGTTATTTATCTTTGACTCGTGACAACTATATAAAAATTAACTAGTACCAAATATAGTATATTACAACGACTGTATTAGGAAAAAAACATGCAAGAAAGTCAAGAATGCGTTAGGTAGCTGCACTAAAATATAGTATATTGCAACGAATGCATTGGGGGAAATTTTGGAAGAAATCCAAGAATGCATTAGGTAGCTGCAATAAAATATAGTATATTACAACAAATGCATTAGGGGAAAATATGGAACAAAGCCAAGAATGCATTAGGTAGCTGCCCATACTAAAATAGTAGTTAGCTGCATTAAATTATAGTATATTACATGTGACGACCCGGAACTCCCATCGGGCCCGTGACAACCGCCGCGATGTCCCGATAAGCACTCATTACCCCGAATGCCGATCGAAACCCCGCAAGGCTTAGCATCAACTTCCGCATCTCCCCGGTGAGCGACAGTTATTAAATCTCGCATTTCAAGAAATCATAAGTTGTTTCCAACTCAAAACAATAAAAATATTATTTTTTAGCTCACTGGGGTATTTTCATCATTTTTTTTTGAAATTTTGAAACCGTAAAAATGTAATATGTAAATGGAAACACGTATTTCATGATTTAAATTAAATTTTGAAGTCTAAAACATTCGTTTAAAGTAAAATTATAGCTATTTGAATATAATAAAAATATTAAATAAAATATTCTATTTTCTTAAAACACAATATTTTCAAAGTCTTCCTAAAATAACTTTTGTAGCGTCAGAGTAAAATAAATTTATTCATATAGTAATAAAGATAATTAAAGTATGAAATTTTGTTTACAGTGACACGTGGGCCCCCAACTAACCAAGAAGATGTAGAGCTACGAACCCTTACTTCCTATGATGCAACTCTGAGATTAATTCTCGTCTTAATCAACTATCAACAAACTGTCCTGAGCCTGAAAAATGGATAGGAAGAGGGGTGAGATTAAATAATCCCAGTGAGTAAACAATTACCATCAAAAGCATCTAAAGCCGAGTAGATGGAGATAATATAAAAACGTTATATCTCAATAATGTTCATAACACAAATTTCGTTTCAATCTATACCAAATAATTTATTTTCATCAAAATTTCCCGGCTTATGAATTTCTTAAACTTGGCCCCTGCCATAATCATTCTCGCGGGTACCTTCGTCAAGGTATCCCATTGAGACCGCCAAGGCTGTTCAATGACCCATACCCATAAACATGTTTTCACATTTGACACATAGCCGTTCCTTGGCATTGGCTGAGTCTCACTCTCACGTGGTGGCCCGAACGTGAGGTGCACTCAAATCATACCTCAGGAGATACTTCACCCAACATCTCCCCCCGGAGGTAAGTATATAATTGAGTTACCGTGCCCCTCTCATAGGCAGTCCACGAAAACTCCCATCACTGCAGTGACCGTTTAATATACCACCAGACCCATAAAAATTCCAGTAGCATAATATGGCGAATAAAATGTAATCCAGTCTATCAAGACCAATCCAAAACTGTTCATGTATTTCATGCCAACCTCAAAAATTTAGCCATCATGCTACCATAGTGTCATAAGCCACAATTTCAATAACATATAAAATCATAAATTTCAACACAGTCTCCATATACTCAATTTTCCCAAAACAATATTAGTTTTCAAAACCAGTATAAATCTCATTTTTTATTAAAAAACATTTTAATTGGAAAACATAATATTTTATAATTTAAATTCACCATTCAATAAAAGCATCAAACAAGTATAATAACTCTAGATATTTAAGACGATAAATTGTCCACTCACAGTTCTAGGAGTCGATGTACTCCTAATCCCAATCTTCAAGCATAATTTTCTGTACTTTTACCAGTGTAATTTGCTCACCACCTATCCATAATGTACAATACATAATTCACCACATCAATGCTTGACCATTATAAAATCAATTCAGGCTCGGTATATATGCATGATATGACATGCAACTTATCCGACTACCGCTTAAATGCGGTGCTGACCTAATTCGGCCTATTACCCGATTAAATTACTAACGCATCCAATTTAATCTCAAATTAAGTTTTTTCAGTTTCTATACCTCAATTGCACCCAAATTGACTTAATGTTCCTCAGTGTGGTGCAAATTATCAGTCCTGATAGCAAATTACGAAAATACCCCTAATGGGTAAAAATTCGTATTTTTGCTTCGAAAATTCCCATTATTTTTCTAGACTCATAATTCATCATTATTCATCATAATTCCTCAAATAAACATCAAGATCATCAGCCAATATTCCCCTAGAAAATTCGGCCAATAATGGTAATGGAGGAAAATAAATTCTTTTCTTGTTGTTTTGTTCCTAAATATGCTAAACTAACTTAAAACAATAACATAACTTAAAATCAAATTAATCTAACAAGTTTCTCTCTCCTAACCCATTTTTTCAGAATTGAATTCATCCTCAAATCACATGATTCAACCATGAAAAATGATGGGAAATGCATGGAAATGATAAATCTTAAGCTAAGCTTGAAAAATCATACCTTTAAACACTTGATTCCTTGAAAAATCACACTTTTTCTTTGAATTTTCTCACTCTAGGGTTTGTTCTTATTTCTCTCTCTCTCCTGCTGGTTTTGGCTGACCATCCCAATGAAAAATTCTGGAATTTTCAAGCCTTTTAATAGGCTTAATAAAATATTATTATTTTATTTACCTTTTGAATATTTTATTATTTTATTTTTTTCTAGCCATCTTTTTGACTTTCTTTTTCTACCACTCAATCCTCTTCACTTATCCATGTCTTCCATGAAATTTCTAGACTTTTCCAAAGTTTTGGTGGAGCAAATTTTTAAAAATTACACTTTTGCCCCCGTAAAGTGAAAAATTACATTTTTACCCCAAAAAATGAAAAATTGCCCATAGACATATTTTTCATCCCTTATACTCATACCATTCTCCAATTTGTCAAATGTGATCTAAATTCTCTCAAAATCTCAAATTTTATCCGCAGATGGAAAAATTACAATTTTACCCCTATATAGTGAAAATTTCAATTTGACTCTAAATTGATCCTCGAACTCCTAATTACCGTTTTGAGTCATCCCTGAACTGTGAAACTCTTAATTTCACCTTAAAATTCCTATTTGAACTAGTTCGAGGCTTAATCGACTTAATGATACCATTAGGGGCAATATCGTCTTAACGATTTCTCGAACTTCCTAAATATACAAATATTCTATCGAGCATGTGAATGATATTATAATTATTTTACAAAGCAGGGTTTGACATTACAACGAATGCATTAGGTGAAAAATTGGAAGAAAGCACGGAATGAACTAAAAAACGACAAAAGTCACAAAACAGAGCCTTGTCTGCACTAAATTAGTTCGTGCCCAATATTGCTTATACACAAATCACTCTCTCACAGGTAAAAATTACAAGCACAAACAGTCAGGACAACTCAACCATAATCAGAAACAACGCAGTAATTGCAACATTACCCCTCCTTCATTCTTATGTCCTCTTCGTCTGACCTGGCACCTATATGAAAAGCCAAACGAACTTTAAATCATAATAACTATAACATGCTCTCATTAATGTGCATTTCTTATGGAAAATCAGCTTTCTCTCTTTCTTTATTAATTTATTGTATTAGTGGCCTTTTATAGTGTGAAAATAAAATATGTAATGAGATAGAGGTGATCGCTAGTTAATACTTTTGATCGGCCAATAACAAGATCTGTTGAACCAACATTTTAGCCTTTATGCCGACAGCCTAAAGAAAAGTAATAAATGTATATGTTTATTATTTATATTGACTTATACGGGTGTACATCTTTTCTTAACCCTTAGATCTTAGTCAAATGAAGACTAAATTAAACCAACTTGTCCTTTCTCACTCCTTCCAGGAGTCGATCAATTTTCCACTTTTTTCCTTCTCATTTCATCTTGATTTTCTATCTTTTCCTATTCTTTTTCCCTTTGTTGACACTCGGCGTAAAGGCCCGAACACAAACAAAGCCCACTTCTAGGAGACTGCCTACGTGGCCCAGCCAAATACCCCTATCCATAAAAGAGTCAGGTTGTATATCCCTTGAAAACTGCCCGCTGCCAGGGAAGGATGCCTTTCATGTTGCCATCTTCGCTGCTGATCTTTTGCCTTGCACACTAGGCCTCAGTTGTGAATAGATTCTGTTAACATAATTATAGTAATTTTACAATTTATAAGTTAAATCAGTATGATTTTGTTAGATTACTGTAGAAATCTCATTTTGTCCGGTACATTTAATTGCTTTCATTTTTGTTCAATTTGTTTTGTTTTTAATTTTATTTATTTACATATTTTAACATATGTTGATACATTGTTGAGTTTAATACTCCCTGAAGAGAAGAGGAAACTTGATGAAGGGGAAACAGTAAGTCTATAATAGGAGTTTCTTAGTGCTGGAATAAATACTACATCGACAGCGATGCCTTATCCCATGGCACTTATCTTGGAAGGGCTAAGAAGGTACCCTCCTGCACACTTTGTGTTGCCACATAGAGTGACAGAAGATGCTGTTTTGAACAACTTTTTGGTGCCTAGGAAGGGCATTGTAAATTTTTTCATAGCTGAATTGGGATGGGACCCCAAGGTTTGGGAAGATCCTATAGCGTTCAGACTAGAAAGGTTTCTTAATAGTGATGGACCGATGGTGGTGAGGAAGTGTTTGATATAACTGGGCGGCAAGAAGATCAAGATGATACCATTTGGGGTAGGCAGGAGGATGTGTCCTGCTTATGGTTTGGCTATGCTTCATTTGGAGTATTTTGTAGCGAATTTAGTTTTATCGTTTGAATGGAAGTCTGTGGATGGAGATGACATTGATTTGTCAGAGAAGCAAGAACTTACAACGGTAATGAAGAATCCATTGCAGGCTCACATATATCCGAGGTTTAGGTAATAAGGCTATGGTTGATGAAACAACTAATATTAATTTAAAAATTTTATAAGCAGCATTCACAGTTTGCAGAGGATGCCTCAACGAAAAGCAGTGATTATGGAAAAGTAGTCCACCTAAAACTCCTTTCTTGTACATTTTATGTTCCATACCTCTTGTTTACTAAAAAGGGTACTATAGGTTTTTTGTGCTATTTCCATTGAATAGGATAAGATCGATGGCCAAATGTGAATTTAGAATATGTATATATTTTTATATAAAAAAATAAAAAAGCATACATATATATCTTATTTACTATCGTTGATGGATTTTGTCTCTCAACTTATCTATGGCTATATAAGTATATTGCTAGGAATGGCATGATTAGAACATAACGTAATGGAATAATAAAAAATTAAAATAAAATAAAAATCATGCCTCCTACCTTGGGATCACTTTGTTTGTTTAATACGAAGTTAAACATCATAGAAAATTAAAAGAAGGTTTTTACCTTTCCAAATGATATTGTAATCAAATAGATTATTTTTGGTACTGAAAAATATGAACGCTTTTTTATGTGAAAGAATTTCAACCATTCAAATGTTTGACCTCTAATGTTGTACACACAATTACAAGTGGACAACGATTTGTTCTCTTTTCTTTTTTGATTTTCAGCAAAGAATCAATGGAAAAGTTTTCAAAAAAATTTTCTCAAGAGTGGCGGCACTCAAGAAAAAAACTATTAGTGGTTTTTTTTTGTTTCCTTAGAAAAGAGTGGCTATAATGTGATATTTATATCTAAGTTTAACTTATTAAAATTTACAAAATAAGTCCACAATATTATAACAATTATAATATTTAACCAATGTCTAATTAAACTCTTTTAATTAGGTCCTTAATAGTTAAAACCTAAAATTTAATTTAAGTTTAACTTAAATCATTACACTCTCAATTTAATCCAGATTGAAACTCTTGTGTGTGACCCATTAGATTCTTAACATGTTAGCGATAAAATTGAATTACAATATTATTAATTAATTAATTTAAATGAATCATATTCAATTTTAAATTAACTAATTCAATTCCATAGACCATGATTGGCATTTAACAATGCATCATGGCCACTTAATTGTTAAGAGAGTCAAAGGATTCTTTGACAACTTTTTAGTGTAATTCATTCTCTCATCATATATCTCGAAAATGATAAAAGTTTGGTGCAATGCCTACTCTTATTGACCTCTATATTTATTTCTTCAGTTATATTATTAGCTTTATGGAGACCTATGAAACTAATTTCATAATCTCCTAATCACCATGACTAAGGATTTGATTAAGCTAATGTCAACCAAGAATTAATGAAATATTTTCCCTTAAATCACTTGAGGTGATGATTCTTATCTTGACCACTCAAATGCCTTCATATGCTTCATACTATACCTAAAATATCCTGTTTTGGCATCGTTGGTTAGGCACATATAAGGATAAAATCAAAGCATAGTACTCCACATACAAAACAACCTAGTATCTCAAGTACAAGGAATAGTTACACAGTTGACACATGAGAAGTATTGCATAGACACTTGAGTGAAGTACTAAATGCACTTTTCATGATGGGTCAGGTTCAGTGAACTCGTTCTCCTATGGTAAGCACCCACATGCTAGTTCCAAATATCTTTATACTTCAACTTATGAGAGCGATTACTTACTTCACAAGTAAGAAACATAACATATGCCAATCTTTAAGCATTATTGATGCCCTGTCTCAATAATACAATGATCAACAATTTTTAGAAATAATGTTTTGATGCATAAAGATCTCATAATTGTATCTTAATACAATTCTTTTGCAAGGCATATATAGTTTCATGGGCTTTACCTATATAAGTACAAAACATAATTAAATCACGAACTTATAAAGAAAGAACTACTTCCATGTTATTATAAATAACCAAATGTCATACATAAATATCTCAAAATTACAATCCCCATACAATCACAGATTGACTTATAGGGTTTATACTAACATATATAACATCTACTTCTCCTTTGCTTTATTTAAATGTCATGACATGACATTTTTCATTAATAAGATAAATCAGAATAATTTAATTAAAGTTTGATTTAGTGATGATATCAAACATGTAATTATTTTCCAATGTTCTCTTTCTAACAAGAGTGACAAATGAGAATCCATCTTAAAGAGGGTTACTCCTCTTCTTTTCCCTAGGTTTGTTACTGGAGGACAGTGTTTTTCCAAAACTTCTCCTGTTTTGGAAACTTTCTTTCCCCTTCCATTAATGAATCTCTTATTTGCCTTTCAAAAAAACAAAAATCCATCTTAAAGAAGCAATTGAACAAAACAGAGCAGGATGCTTTACACAAAGCAGGGAAGAAACACTGTTTGGCCAATGTCTGGAGAGCCTAGTTAATAATATCACTCTTTCTTTTTGTTTTTTTTTTTAAATTTTTCTCAGCCAATCAAGATGATTAGATTAATAATCACTGAAATAAGTACAGTGAGCAGATCAACCTCCAAGGAGGGATCAAGGGTAAGAGCAACAAATCACTCTTCAAAGCGTCTGCTAGAAATCAATATCATTGGCTTATACAGCAGCATAGAAACTAACAATAACATATACCCAGGAAATTAAAACCAGCAGCAAATAACTTAGCAGAATAGATCAAAGCAATCAAACTCATAAATAGGCAACCATCTGCAAAGCAGGGAAAAAGTTGGCTGTGCACATCAGTGTCGTAAAACAGGGGATAGTTGTCACCTCCAGGCAGAAAAGATGGAGCTTTTTCTTTTTGGTTTCTTTATCTTGTTGATTTTTATATTCATGAAATTCCAATTGGTAGCAATTAAAATAATCATCCCCCTTTGTAGTCATTGCTGACAACATAATTTTAGACTAAGTCCTTCAAATTTTATTCCAGGTTGAATTCATTTCCTCAAAATGACATGCAAAATATATTTACAATTTTACATTTCTAGAGAACAGCTGAATCAGTAATCACCATATATGAATTTGTTCTGAATCCAAACACTAAAAAAGAACCTGCTTGTTTTGGATCTTTAACCTAGGTTACATGGTCATTGACCCTTTCCCTTTTTAATGCTACTCAACACATTCAGTGTTTTTATATTAAGAATCTTACTTGTCTAGCATTCAACTGCAAGCCACCGGATAAGTACTAAATATACTGGTAATGGCTATTTTTAAAGAATTTCCTTTTCCATTTTTCTATAAAGGAGATGGCATCCATTTCTTCCACTTTAATGAATAAAATGAAATAATGTACTTAGAAATAGTAAATAAAGTGAACCTCCCTTTCAGTTGCGTTCATCAAGATTATCAAACCAACCATTAGGTTTATGATTTTTTAGATGATATGAATGCAGAGCTAATCTAGTGTTCATACAACTTGGTTAACTTTCTGCACTTTGATTTGGACATTTTCTACCTTAGGATTCATTTTGCAGGTCCCAATATTATCCGATAGATCAAGCAATACTTGCTTCAACTTTGAATCATTCCTGTATGATACACTTAGCAGAAAGAGGGTGGAAAACCTCTAAAAGTTCGGTCCGATTGTCAATAATTTTCAATAAACAATGGTTATTGTGGCTTCAAGTGTCACCCATGCATTCATTTCCTTAGTTGCCAAAAGTATGGCATTATCATCAAAATAAAGATATATTATTAATATTTAGGAGATTTGGCAGTGGATTTCTCATCCTTGCTAAACAAGAAAAAATCCTCATGTCTGAAACCCAAACATTTTGGACTAGCTAATAGTTTATTCAGTTACTTGGTTCTTATAACAAAAATGAAAAACGAAAATGGCAGTCACTACAGACTCTTCCTGGTTTAAATCCATTTATATATCAGACATTGCTCCAAATATTTCAGGCCACCAACCATTTTGTAAATAACTTTAAGTTGCTAGAATGGAAACTTGGCTCATCCTCATATCCTCACTCTGCATTGGTGCAATCCTTAAAGCCTTCTTTAATCTTCTTTTTTCTTCAAGAAAACCCACCCACAACCTCCCTCCGGGCCCCTCTACCTTTGAAATCATTGGAAACTAATTATGGCTACACAAATCTTTCTCTGAACTTGAACCAATTCTCAGAAATCTCCACTCAAAGTTTGGTCGCATTGTACGTATTGGCTCTCACCCTGCTATCTTTGTTTCTGACCGCTCCCTTAACCACCAGGCCTTAATCCAAAATGGTGCTATTTTTGCTGATCGTCCTTCAGCTCTGACCACTGGGGGAATAGCCAGCAGCAATCAACATACTATCAATACTGCTGCTTATGGACCTTTGTGGGGCATTCTACGCAGAAGCCTCACATCTGAGATACTCAATCCTTCTCGAGCCAAATCCTACTCTCCTGCCCGCAAATGGGTCCTGCAAGTACTTAGAAAGCAGCTCACTTTAAAGGTTGGTGATGCTATCCTTGTGGTGAATCATCTTGGATATGCCATGTTTTGTTTATTAGTCCTTATGTGTTTTGGTGAGAAGCTTGATGGAAATTCAGATTTAAAAAATTGAGGATGCATAGTGTTGCATGCTATTGAATTTAGAAAAATATAATATCCTAAACTTTTGGCTAAGAGTTACAAGGATCTTGTTTTATAAGAAATGGAAAAGATTCTTGTAACTTCGCCAAAACCAGGAAGATATATTGATCCCTTTGATAATGGCCAGAAAGAAGGTGAAAGAGGATAAAGAGGTAAAATACGAAGGTGAACATATTTTATCATATGTTGATACACTGTTGGATCTTCAACTCCCTGAGGAGAAGAGGAAACTTGATGAAGGGGAAATTGTGAGTTTGTGTTCTGAATTTCTGAATGCTGGCACAGATACTACATCCACAGCTTTGCATTGGATTATGTCAAATTTGGTGAAATATCCACATATTCAAGAGAAGCTATTCATGGAGATTCGAAGGGTAGTGGGAGATGGAGAAGAGGTTAAAGAAGATGATTTGCAGAAGATGCCTTATTTGAAGGCAGTGATCTTAGAAGGGCTAAGAAGGCACCCTCCTGCTCACTTCCTGTTGCCACATAGAGTAACAGAAGATATTGTTTTGAACCACATTTTGGTGCCTAGGGAGGGTACTGTAAACTTTTTCACTGCTGAGGTGGGATGGGATCCGAAGGTTTGGGACGACCCCGTGGTGTTTAAACCTGAAAGGTTTGTTAGCAGTGATGGTGGTGAGGAAATGTTTGACATAACAGGCAGCACGGAGATCAAGATGATACCATTTGGGGCAGGGAGGGGGATTTGTCCTGCTTATGGTTTGGCTATGCTCCATTTGGAGTATTTTGTGGCAAATCTAGTGTGGTCTTTTGAGTGGAGGCCTGTGGATGGAGATGATATTGATTTGTCAGACACGGAAGAATTTACAATTGTAATGAAAAATCTATTGCAGGCTTGCATGTATCCCAGGCTCAGGTAATAAGGTTGAGCTTTATTAATCAACTAATTATATGAAATGTTAAACTTATAACTTTAATAAGCAGCATGCCTCTTTAGCAGAACATTTTGATTTTTTTTAGCAACTTGTTTTGAACTCAAATATTTGGAACATTTCGTTTATTCTCTTTTCAATCGATAGACAATTCTAACACTCAGAAACTAATGGACAAAAAACAAAGACAATTTGGATGAGACTAATATTGAGTGCCACAAATGAGTGATGCACACATAATTTCATTTCAGCTGAATTAAAGAGTTAAATATACTCAGTGAGATTATAGTGGCCAATTCTTAATCAATTTTGTCAATTTAAAAATTCTTATTTTCAATTTTTGTTTCATTTAATCTTCTTCAGTCAAAAAAAAAAAAGAAAAGAAAAAGTTCACAAAATCGATACAAAAAATTTCACTTATAGTTCTTCCATGTAAAATCAGATTTTGCCAAGGAAATATACACGACATAATAATGTCAAAAAAAAGTTTCAAGTTCGACTTATTTGGTCAAGAGAGTTAAGATGTAAGACTTGAATCACCTCTAATTTTGACTCTATTGAACTGTACCAAAGAAAGAAGGAAGAAGAAAGATAATAGCCACCCTGCCTTTTAACCTTTGTATTAATGAATTCAATCTGTAGCCTGCTTGTTTCTGGTTAAGCATGCTTCCTTTATTAATTGATCAACCTGTAGTCGGGATAATTAGCAAATTGATACATCATATACAAGATTGAAATGCAAAAAGGATTGGAAGATTTACTGATATCTATGCAGCATTCTTCCATTTTTGATTAATAAATTCTAGGGGTATTAAAACTGGGGAGTCTTAACTAGTGGACCTTACAAATAAAAGATGCTACATTTTTGTATTTTACAGTTAGGGAGATATAAGTTAGGAAGTGAAATGCAATCATTTCAAATAACAAAATTTATTGCAAGCGAAATAACCTTGTGGGGTCCAAAGAATATGGCTACCTGCGACGAAAGCAATTCTACCTGCAACGAAAAATGCTGTTGGAATGCAGCATCACACACACACACTCAATGCTGCTCAAAGTATTGCACAAGCTACCTAAAAGTGGGGCTGCTGCCTTTGACAGTTAAAATGCAGAACCTAGAATCTACAGAGAAGGACTAATAAGAGGAAAGAGTTTGCAATGTGAGCACACAACACACTCAATGCAAAACAAAGAGGAAGAAAGCAACGCCCAAACCAGAACTCATGGCTTAGCAATTAATTTCTGATAGAAGAATATATACACAACTGCCCTAACTGCCACTGATACATTGTCCCCTTAAATAATGTTAAACACAAAATATCTCAACTATAACAAGTCTAATACAGACACAAAAGTCTTCTGCAAAGTATGGACATACACCAAAAGTCAAGAAAACCAGAAGGATATGAAATTGAGGCTGATGAATTAACACTGCAGGGGAGAAACTTGACTGATAAGAGGCATGGCAGCGGAAGAGCCATACTTCAAAAAATGCATCTCCAGCCTATGAGGACCCTACCTCTGTAGAGTAACTGCAAATTGAACTCACCATCTTACTTTTTTTTTTAATATGAACTCACCATCTGACTTTTTTTTTAATATGAACTCACCATCTGACTTCTTTTTTTTTTTTTTATGAACTCACCGTCTGTCTTAAATTAATTGAAAGAAATTTGAGCATTCTGTAATCACAGTAGTGTCTCACCTGTATAACACCGTTTAGCCTTTTTCCAGCTTGGGGCAACTAAATGGTACCCTCAGTTTTTTCTTCAGAAATTTGAACATTCTGTAATCACAATAGGAGCAATATATCAAAAGGACAAACTTTGATACTAGCATTTCCAACATTAGATGATATATAAAGAGGCCTAGAAGGCTACAAGGCAAATAATGCAAGTGATAAATATGTATTATTTTTAATGAAATCAGTAAGTACCTGTTCCATGTATAACTGTTCTATGGTGGCATCAAGATCACCAGCCCAACGCCCCTTATAATCCGTCCTCTTTGGTTGTACTCTTTCTAGTTTCGGTGTGCTTAAAGCACCCCGACAAAAGCTCTTCAAACTAGGACACTCACTCACAATCACTTGTTCCAATGATGGGAAATTGAAGCTGTAATTCCCTGAACAGAAGCTTCTGAGGCTTGGTAAACCATGAAGTTCCACATGTTTCAACTCTCTGAAAATAATCTCATATGTTGATTCATCATCTTCGTCGCTCGCAACTACTTCCTTCATCATTTCACATTCTCTTATCTTCATTGTTACAAGACGTACCAAACTTTGGACTTTGGAAGATGTTATCAACTCTACTATCCCTCTGCACTTCCAGACATCCAAACTTATAAGATTATCAAAAGGTGCGGATGATGCTCCTAAATTAATCAAACTGTCACATCTCCAAACTTCAAGAGTTTCAAGACTTGCACACATATGACCCAGTGGTGACTCTTGCTTCCATAGATGTATTATCTTTTGCAGAGAATCCAATTTTAACTTTCTAAGTTTTGAGAGCATCCGGACTTCTTTATCCTCACTAAAATTTCCTTCGTAAGGAGACAGCTCTTTGAAGTTGCAACCAATCACCCCAAGCACTTCCAGATTGTAAAATCTTTGGAGGAAAAAAAAGGGAAAAACAGCTGATTCATCGAGGTAGCAAGTAATTTGAAGCAGTTTCATATGGCAAAAGAAGTCCGACGGAAACTGGCCATCACATATCATTGCAATGTCATCACTGCGAAATGACACTTCCTCCAATTGAGGGATGACCTGAGAAGAAAACAAACAAGAACAAGCAGGATTCATACATCAAGCAGAAGGTACTATTTAGTTGTTTGCGTTTTTGCATATATAGGTTAACAAAGCACCAAATTAGTTGAATAAAGATAGCCTGAGAGACACTCATTGAAATATTTTTAGACACAAAATTTCTTTATTTATATATAAAATAAAAATTTAATAAATAATGAAGAGAGTCATGTTGTCATGTGAAAATGTATGTTAACAAATAAAATAAATAACCCAAGGGTTGATCCAAATGTATCAATGATATTCAATGTTAAAAATAAAACATATTATATTAAATTATGAAAACAAAATAATAACTAGTCCTATTAATAATTTTGTGAGAACTAAAACTTTTAATTGTCAAAGATTATAATTTACATAGGATAAGATTGAAACCAAACGATTGTTTTAATTAATTTTTTATTTTTCCAATGAAAAATTGGGTGCATTATTAGGGTACTGGATGACTTAAGTAAAGTAAATAAGCATATCCAATGGAAGAGTAAAGTCTCGTACCTTTTCAATCAGAAAAAGTGGTTGTTGGATATGGGATTCTAGTTGGCCAAATATCTTTATCTTTCCACAACAATATGTCCACAACTTTTTCAACACCGGCCACACAGTTGTGTGCATTCCTGGGTAAAAACATTCGAGGTTTGTTAATTGCCAAAGCTTAAGGAAGGACAACTGATTAAATTCAAACCAAATTTCCTGTTCTAATCCTTCATTCTTTGAAACAATCTCCTCCACCCCACTTTCTTCAACTAAAAGGCTTTCAAGTTGAGGAAGACCTTTGGCTATTGAAAATGGGAACAAACTTTTCAAACTCCAACATTCCCGAACTTTTACTTTACGTAGAGTTTGAAATGAAATATTTCCCTGCGGATCTTTATTCCAAACATGCTTCAACTTTGGCAAACGAAAGAGAATTAATTCTTTTAATTGGAAGGCCACAACACATGTATCTTTGATTTCTAACCCTTGGGCTTGGTGTTGAAACACTTCTTCCAGTGAACCACAATCAGTTACTCTTAGTATTTCCAGTTTGTGAAGTACTCCCAGTACAAAAGATGGAAAAATATTCAACAACTCATCACAGTACTCAACTTTCAACTCTTTCATCTTACAAAAGGAATCCGCATGAAGTTGGTTAAACCATAACCTCTTCACTTTTCTCAAATGAGAAATTGTCACTTTCTCCAAGTTGGGAAAAGCAACCTACCATATAAAATTCATACCAATGTGAAAATGATTAGAAGAGTTAACTCCAACAGCAAGGGAAAGGAAAAACAAATAGAGAAAAGAAAAAGGTAGAGGCCATCCAGAAGAATCCACCTGTTCATTGACTAATGCTTCAGAACTGCCATTATCCTTTGTATTTTATATAACATCTTAATGATTTACAGTAAAAACAATTGATAATGAAGATTCTAAAAAATTCAAAATTATTATAAAAGAACAAGAATAACATAGTCCTATTTTTTTAAGTTCATTTTTCCTTTTGATAAACTATAATTATAATGTTTGAAACGATGGTGGTATGGTTACAGTAAGCATATGAATTATTTATTTAGAGTTAGCTTGAAATATTATCAATGAATTTTTTTTTCAATAAATTTAAGTATAACTTTACATATCTTTCAGTGGCATATAGTGGCTCCTGAATCATATATCAAAAAACAAAGCTTCTCAGGAAAAAAAACAAGAAGTATAACTTTACATAATAAACTAGTGAACACTTATAATTCTTAAAATTTTAAAGATTTTGCTCTTAAATAGAGATATATTTATTGTCTTTAAACTTTAATCAGTTGAGAATAGTTTTTTTGAAAAACAAATTTTATTATAAATAGAAAACTAGTATGTCATAACAATTGAGTGCAGATGCTTTTCAAAAAAAAAAAAAACAATTAAGAATAGACTAAATCATTATGTACAAACTTATATATACGTATGTATGTATAAGTATAGTTACAGATAAATAGCATATTTGGTTGAAGAACTATTCAATATTAAACACATTTGAAGTTCCTTCTTTATTTGGAATGAGAAAGTTGCCTTATTTATTTTACAGTTAAACGTAAAAGGCAAAGTGAATTGTAGTTAGAAATTTTGATTTTACTAGAAAGAAAGATACACAACTAAAGTTTAGATCGAACAACAGGTTAATCATGAGAATAAAAGGAAAATTAAATGAAAAAAAATGAAGATTCACAAAAGAGACAAAAAAAAAAAAAAACTAACCTTATCAGAGAAAAACGCAGTAAGGATATGAAGGTCATCCTCGTTTCTTTCAATTCCATCACCAATTATTGGTTTTTTCTCCTCGTCTCTTCGAAATGTAGAGACAAAAGTTGTCATGTTGGGGCAGTGAGCTACCTCAATTTTTTCTAAGGATGGACATTCCATTAGAGTTGAACTTCTCAAATAAAAGCATTTCAAGTCAGGACAACGCTCGATAAAAATGGATTTTAGATGAGGGAATATGACGATCTTATCTGTTCTTGCTTCCAGATTAAGTAGGAACCCCTCTTCCTTGATGACTGCTTCCATTTTATTGCATGTTTTTATTTGCAGTTGTTGGAGTCGCACAAGGCTGAAGGCCATAGAGAGGTTAAAAATGCATCCCAAGTTGTCAGAATTACAAAACTCCAAAAATTCGAGTCTTTTAAAGTCCAAAATTTCTTGAGGATTTCTATTCCATATGTCCACCAACTCATCAAATTCTGACAACTTCAAATGCTTTAGGCTTCGATATCCAACCTAACATACGCAATTCATTATATTTAATACATTAAAGCACAAATTCAACTAATTAAAAACTGTACTCCACAGCTTTTGTGTACCAAAAACACTTATGCCTCTATTTGTGTACCAAAAACAAGGCCAAAAAACAGGAAGAGACAAAAGCAATATTTTTGCTTTTCTTGTTCAGTGAGTTGTTTATTATTTTTTGCTTTTATTGTTCTTTTTCCATATTTCAATACAAATGCAATTAATGTATTTTAAATATTAAACATTTGAAAATTTTCATCAATAAAAATAATTACCATATCAAACTCCTTTTTTTTCAATCTTTCCCTTTTGTAACGTTCTAAAACTATGTTTTCTTTTAATTTTTAAGCACCAAATGCTCTTCTTTTTCCATATTCCAAATAAAATTTTCATATTTCTTTTGCTTTATTTTTATTTTTTATTTTTTGCATTAAAAACCGTTGAACATTAATACCACTAAAAGATTTCAAAATTATTAATATGAAATACATTAAAATTAATTTTTTTTCTTAACCTTCGCACCAAATGATCAAATACAGACAAAAGATTTGGAGTACGGGGAGTGTATTCACTTTTTTACTATTTGTGCATGGGAACTTACGAAGATGCAGAAAAGTGAATGACAAAAGAATTGGCAAAAGAAAAAATATTAAAACTTAAATTAGTTTGATTTTTGCTTTTATAATTTTCTTTTGTTATTGACTTTCACTTTCTAAAAAAATCGTTAAAAAGTAAAGCAAATGATATAGGCCCTAAGTTCAAGGTGTAGTTCGAATGTTCACTTAAATTGTCTGTATATTCGATATAAGAATAAGATAATACCTTTCAAAAAAAAATCAAATAACATACCTTTTCTTCGTATAACTGTTCCACAGTAGCATTAAGGTCACCAATCCAACGCCCTTTATAATGTGTCGGCTCTAGTTGTACTCTTTGTAACTTGGGTGTGCTTAAAGCTCCATGACAAAAGCTGTTCAATCTAGGACACTGGCTCACAATCACTTGTTCCAATGATGGGAACTTCAAGGTGTAATTCCCTGAACAAAAGCTTCTGAGGCTTGCTAAACAATGAAGTTCCAAACGTTTTAACTCTCTAAAAATAATCTCATATGTTGCTTCATCATCTCCCTCGCTCGCAACAACTTCTTTCACCATTTCACATTCTCTTATCCTCATTTGGACAAGACGAACCAAACTTTGGGCTTTGGAAGATGTAATCAACTCTATTATCCCTTTGCATTTCCAGACATCCAAAGTTGTAAGATTTTCAAAAGATGCAGATGATGATCCTAAATTAATCAAACTATCACAATTCCAAACTTCAAGAGTTTCAAGACTTGCACAAATATGACCCAATAGTGACTCTTGCTTCCATAGATGTGTCACCTTACATAAATATTCCAAATGTAACTTTTTAATTTTTGGGAGCATCCAGACTTCTTTCTCCTCACCAAAATTCCCTTCGTAAAGAGACAGCTCTTTGAAGTTACCATGAAGCACATAAAGCGCTTCTAGGTTGTAAAATCTTCGGAGGAAAGAAAACGAAGAAACAACTGATTCATTGAGGTAGTAACTAACCCAAAGTACTTTTAGATGGCAAAATAATTTTTCCGAATAGGGGCCATCACATATCTTTGCAATCTCATCACTGCTAATCAACGCTTCCTCCAATTGAGGGATGACCTGAGAAGTCAACAAACAACATGAAGTTGAACTCATAACGATAAAATAAGCCTTCAAACTATACTAAAATTTTCACTTAGAGAAGCTCTCGCTAAAAAAAAGAAAAAACGGAGAGGAAAGAGAAAAGAACGAGTTGCTGGTGCAGGCGATTTAAACCCAATTTTTTGGAAACTTTCTTTCATTTGCCTTTAGTTAATATTTGTAAATTTTATTTGTTTATAAGTAATTACCATGTCATTTTTGTTTTAAACATGTGTATGACATGTCGGCTAAAATTGTCCTCGTCACAAGCAAGTTAATAGAACCATTAGACATGTCAACAACCTTCATCCAAATTTGACTTTATTTATAAAACACAATGGGACAACTGCTCAATTGCTCCAAGCAAAACAGTAGGGACTTAACTAAAAATATTGGTATAATTCAAGAGATTCTTTTGTCAATATGTCAACATGGAATCGTGTGGTGTGGTTAATAAGACATATTTGGTTATATTTTTACTGTCTGGTTTTTATCATTTACTTTTACTTCATAAAAGATTATTAACAAGTAAAAACAAAAATAGAAGATAAAATTAATTATGATTAAAAATAAACAAACAAAAGTTGTCGTCTAAGCCAAAGTACTAGTTTCTATTATTTAACTTATCAAACTAATTTATTAGATATAATTTACTAAACCATAGACTTATAATTAGTTGGAAAATTTGTTAGTTTAAATGGAAATTTAACTATACTATATAGACTCAGTTCCTGTTGATCATCGGTTTTTGCAAGCTTTTTGTTCTGTTTCTGGTTCTTCTTTCGTCACTAGCTTGTTGCCAATAGAAGTCTTTAACTAACCGTTAAAGATTTTGAATGGTATGGAAGCTTAGTGTTAATAAAATCATCTTCTAAAAATAAATTTTAGTACTTGGCATACAATTTAATCACTTGCAGATTATGCGTGAAATAAAAGCTAGTTACTTAAAAGCCCAGTGATGACCCCTTATGTAAAACCAAAAACGTCAAATAAATAGACATTTTATAGATCCAAAACAGACTTTTTATAATACTAAAAACGTGGTGAAGAAATAATTTGTTTTTGTTCTTTTTTATTAGATATTAACGTATAAGACCACCTTTTCTCTATTCTATCGAAAGGTTTTTTATTAACCTTTGAATGTTTTGAAAAAGAAAATATTGAGATGGCACTTAAGTACCTCTTAATTAGTTTGGGTTCCATTGGGAACCAATCCGAAGAGTGTCAAGGTGTGGAAACCAGGGACGGACAAGTTTAAGAGCCGTTTGACAACGTGGCAGCACAAATACTTGTACTCATTTGGGGGCAGAATAATGCTTATCAATTCTGTCCTAACCTCGTTACCAGTGTATTATCTCTCAATCTTCCGGGCACCGAAGGGAGTGTAAGATAGTCTTCATCAACTAAGGAGATATTTTTTGTGGGGCAGCGCTGATGATAAAAGTAAAATTGCTAAAGTAAGGTGTCATAAGGTGTGCAAGCCAAGGGTGAAGGGTGGCTTAGGCATTGCAAACCTACATCAAATGAATACGACACTAATACGACACTCCTTAGTAAATTGATGGCAAAGAAGTCAGATTGTGGAATCTGATTCTTTGGTGGCTTTTTCTTGAGTAAGAGATGGCAAATTGAGACTATGGAAGATGTGGACAATCTCCAACGAGCTTGACATCATCTATCCAAATATTGGAGACATTGTCTTTGTGCATACTTTAAGTGTTGAGTTTTAGGATGGTTAGGATTTTTATTTTGTGTACAACAATGAACAGTTGTATGGTTTTAAACTTCTCGTTCACATCGAGTCTTAATCTCATTCTTCTTTAAACTTTTATGTTGTAGAAGTGGATCTAAAGGTTTTAGAATACTGAGTAATGCTCTGAGAGCCCTAAAGAGGAAACACCTTGTAACTCTATCTTTACTTTAGGCAAAGCTAAAGTAGTTTGGGTGAGTGTTCGTAAGAGGTTATTAAGAAAGGGTATATAAGGGATCTTGGGTTGGTTTGAGAAACCATAAAAGTCAATTTATTGCACTTTAATTTCTCAATAATAGTAATACTTTTTCACTTTGCAGACATAGGCAAAAGGCCAAACCACGTAATTTCTTATGTTTTCTATTAGCTTGATTTTTGTAGGTTTTATCTTTGTTGTTTCTTGGACAATTTTCATAACAAACAGTTATTAGAGCTTCGAGTTCAGTAAATTCAAGATTTAACAAAGATGTCAAAAGTGACTAATTATTCAAAATTTTCAATTAAGAAGATTGATGGGAAGACTAGTTTCACACAATGGCAGAAAATGATAAAAAAATCTCTTTGTACAGCAATGTTTAATGCACATTTTGCTCAAAAAGGAGAAAAGGCAACTAGATGGCATGAAGGATGTTGAATGGATAAAGTTGGAGGAAAGGTGTGTGAGCATTACTCAACTTTGCATGAGGAATAACGTGTTTAACTATGTTATTGATGATGATTCTTTTCCAAGGTTGTGAGCAAAGTTGGAGAAGATTTATTTAGCAAAAAATCTTTCCAACAAGTTACAACTTATGCAAAAGTTGCATCACTTAAAGATGATGGATAATGGGGACCTCATGAAGCATATGAACAAATTTGATAGGATCATTGTTTAGTGGAAGAAGGTTAAGGTGAAGGTGGAGAAAAAAGAAAAGACACTATTGTTCCTTGCATCACTTCTAGACTCTTATGAGGTATTTTTAGAATCTTTGATTTGCGGGATGGATACAATAACGTTAGAGCAAGGACAAGCTTCATTAATGTCTTGTGAAGCCTGAAAGAAAAGTAAATGAGAGGATAGAGATTCAATTGGCTTAGCATTGGTAGCTGAGGTTTGTAAGAGAAAGTTAATTGACATAGGATCTAAGGGTGGCAAGTTTAGATCTAATAGTGTTCAGTGCTTTTGGTGCAAAGAATATGGACATATTCAAAGGGATTGTTCTACAAAAGAGGATGAAAGTAATGAGAATAAAGGTAAGTGTGCTTTTGTTACTAATAATAATGATTATGATGTCCTTGCAATCTCAGAAAATATGGATATAAGTTCTTGTTGATATTTAGGTTCTGCTTCTGTCACTTGTGAATGCCATCAAAAGGATTATTTCTTTTGAAAAGATTATTTTGATTTACTTCAAGAAGGGGTGGACGAGAATTTGACTTTGAGTGATAAATCAATGGTGAAGGCTCATAGGTTTTAGAGTGGAGAGAATCAAAATATTAGATGGGATAGTGCGCTCTTGGGTGCTGTGGAATGTGATCGCAGATATGTGTAAGAATCTAACATCATTGAGCTTGTTAAACTCTAAAAAGTACGAATATTCTACTTGTGATGGAGTGCTAAAAGTTACACAAGGCAACATGGTCATGATGAGGGGAAATTTTAAAATGGTTTGTATCATCTAGAATGTGAGGCCTTAAAGGGATGGGAATAGTGCACGGGAGATAGTAGCTACCAAAGTAAGATTTAATTTGCTAAAGAGGTGATGAAAGGTTTCCATGGTGTAGAAGATAGTGAAATGATAAACAATCTTGCCAACAGTGAATTGGAAGGGTCATCAAGGTTCCTTTCTGAAGTCAATTAGTGCCATTGACTTGACGATTACACATGTGCATTGGTCGTTTGATGAATTGAGGAGTGTCGGACGATGCTTATTCAATTATATATAGTTGGGGTAATTTTGAAGGCCAATGGTTTGGAAAGTCTTGTGCTCGAAAAGTTATTCAAAGTGTTGGAAAATAGGAGGAGATTAGGGAGTTGTAATTAGGTGCGATTGGTGGAAAAGATTTAAGGAGTTTGAATTCAAGTCCAAGGTAGAGATTTGTTGAATTTTAGATTGACTAAAATTCCTAATCTTATTTGACTAGGATTATTATTTGTGTACAATATTAACTAGTTGTATGGTTTTAAACTTCTTGTTCACATTTGAGTCCTAATCTCATTCTTCTTTGGACTTTTATATTATAAAAGTGGATCTCTAGGTTGTAAAATCGTGAGCAATGCTCTGAGAGCTCTAAAGAGGGAACACCTTGTAATTCTGTCTTTTGCTTTAAGTGGAGGTAAAGTGGTTTGGGTGAGTATTCATGGGAGGCTATTGAGAAAGGGTGTATAAGGGATGTTGGGTTGGTTTAGGAAACTATATAAATCAATTTATTGTATTTTAATTTCTAAATAGTAGTAGAATTGTTTCACTTTGTGAATATAGGCAAAAGGTTGAACCACGTTTTTCTTGTGTTTTTTTTTTTGCTTGATTTCTCTGGGTTTTATCTTTATTATTTCTTGGATGGTTTTCATAACATTACGCGAGGCTAACTCCATGACAGACTTTCTTGCAAAGTTTAAGGTTGATAGAATTAATATGTTTTATGCATGGTGGTAGCACACATGGTGAGCTGACAGGTGATAATGTTTTTACATTAAGATGAGCACAATGCATGGAATTGGTTTTTAGTATGTTCTCTATTTTTGGGTGAATGTTGTTTTACAAGCGATGTATGCTGGAATTTGGTCTCCCCTATTTGGAGGATACCATTATCCTCTGTTTCACGGCCTGATTCTGAGTTAAGACCAAGGCATTGTACTTATGCTATTATTATAAATAATATTTATATTGATGACTGAGCAAAAAAAAAAAAAAGCACCCATTTTGTAAAATAAGATGATAACATTTTAGAATTTGATCAAACTGATTCACAATGGCAAACAAAGGGAGGAATAGTGAAGTAGGGGTTACAATCTCCCCCTCAGAATCAATTGGAATAAATTAAAAGATCTTTGTCAACAACATGCAAAGGTCATTGATATGTTTCTTCCAGTTAAAAGTAGTAAGAGTGGCCGATGAATCGGATTTGTAAAGTACCCTATGATGCATGAAGCTCAGAGAGTGATTTAGAGTCTTGATGGAACTTGGTTGATGGATTTTGAGGTTAGGGTTAACCTTGTTCAATTTGGAGCCAAAAGCTATTTTTGGAGGTAAAAACAATCACCGAAACAGTAAAACTTAAAAAATGTTGCAAGGAGAAGTTACTTTGTACCAATGAGGAGATTTCAACCTTTCAAGGGTGGGAAAGAGAGCAAAGGGAAAGAGAAAGCGATAGACTCTATGGCGAACTCTAGGCAAGCTGGTGCAAATAAATAATGCAATGGTTGTATTGAGGAAGATAAGCACAATGGTTGACATTGAGTGTCGTGGGTCGATGTAAAAGTCTAATAGAGGCAAAAATGATCTCGGAACACATGAGCCGTGATGGTGTGTCCGGTCTTGGAGTTAGGCATATTTTGGGTAAAAGTTATTTGGTTCAATTTTGTGATTGGGGATTTTTTTAAGCCATGAAGGAAACAAAGTGGACTAGGGATGAAAACATTGTGTTGAGGAGCAAAAAAACATGGTTCTATGTAAAGGTTGAGTTATTGGTTTTATGTTCATATTGTAATTAAGAAAGGGCGGGGTTCCTTGGTTCATTTTTAAGATTGTAAGAACTCTTTTGGTCTATTTCTTCATTAATTGTATTTGGTGATAAAGGAGCTAGTTGTATTCAGTGTGTAATCACCACCTTAATAATGGCATTATTGATGGAAACTCTCCTGAACCAGCCAAGATTATTCCTTCTCCCACCACACCCCAAGAACAAATTCCCAATCCTAAATACACACACACACACACACACACTCTTGTCAATCAATAAGACTTGACACTTCCAAATCTCTACAAATACAACAATATAATTACTGTTACTTATTATATTTTGGGTGTAATTAAGAAAACTTAACGTTTGATTATACTTAATTTGATTATCAAATATATAATTAACACAATAAAAAATCTTAGTAGGAAGAAGGTTAGGCTTAGATAATAATCAATTAAAAACTTGGCTGAAAACCCGTCTCTCCTTTAAGGTTGGGGTCCGACAACTCCCACCTATAATTTTCAATTCATAACTACGAGTTCCACACTTCATGGGTGGATCCTGACAATGTGAACGATAACAATAGGTGTATATTAAAAAGTAATAGATAAAAAAATAAAGGAGGGGAGCCCAATCTTTTAGAGTTGGTGCAATGTATCAATGATATTCAATGCCAAAAATAAAATATATGAAGAATAAAGTATAAAAATAAAGTTATAACCTGATCCTATTAAAAAGTTTTCGAGAATTAAACTTTTATTTGTTGGAGATTATAATTTAGATAAGATGAGATTTGAAACAAATGATTATTATAATTATTTTCTATTTTGCCAATGAAAAATTAAGTGTATTATTGAGGCAATGGATGACTTAAGTAATATGTACGAACATCACCAAAAAAAGAATAAAGGATCGTACCTTTTCCATTAGTGGTTGTTGGATAAGGGATTCTAGCTGGCCAAGTATCTTTATCTTTCCACAACGATGTATCCTCAACTTTTTCAACACCGGCCACATAGCGGTGTGCTTTCCTGGGTAAAAACATTTGAGGCTTCGTAAAATCCAAAGCTTAATGAAGGATAAATGATTAAATTCAAACCGAATTTCCTGTTCTAATCCTTCATTCTTTGAAACAATCTCTTCCACCCCACATTCTTGAACTATAAGCCTTTCAAGTTGTGGAAGACCTTTGGCTATTGAAAATGGGAACAGACTTTTCAAACTCCAACATTCCCAAACATCTACTATACGTAGAGTTTGAAATGAAATATTTCCTTGCGGATGCTTGTTCCAGACATGCTTCAACTTTGGCAAACGAAAGAGACACATTTCTTTTAATTGGAAGGCCACGACACATGTATCTTTGATTTCTAACCCTTGGGCTTGGAGTTCATACACTTCTTCTAGTGAACCACAATCAGTTACTCTTAGTATTTCCAGTTTGTAAAATACTCCCAGTACAAAAGATGGAAAAATATTCAACAACTCATCACAGTACTCAGCTTTCAACTCTTTCATCTTACAAAAAGAATCCGCATGAAGTTGGTTACACCATAGCCTCTTCACATTTCTCAAATGGGAGATTGTCACTCTTTCCAAGTTGGGAAAAGCAACCTAGCAGCCAATGTGAAAATGATCATAAGCTGAGACAAATCCGACTGCAAGTGAAAGGGAAATCAAATAGCTAAGAAAAGAAAATGCAGAGCATATTAAGAAATCCACCTGTTCATTGAACAGCGCTTCAGTAGTACTGCCAATAGTCATATCTTTGCTCATAGATTTGTTGATGAATCCCTTAATTTCAAGGCAGTGCTCTATCTCTAGAATCTTCAAGGATGGGAATTCAAGAAAATAATTTTCATGGCAAAATCCGATGAGTTTCGGAAGACCCTTTAATTTTAGGGAGGTTAATAGAGGGAATGAAATTGTAGCTCTCTTTCCATCTTCTTTTATCTCCTCCCTTGCTACTATCTCTTGTATGCACCTGCAATCAATTACCTCAAAGATTTGGAGCTGCTGCAGACATTCAGCCATAGAGTAGAGTAATATGTGCTTTAAGTTGTCACACCCCTCAATGATCAAGCTTGTCAAATTTTGCATTGAATTAGACCCTCCGGGAATTTGGTAGTGCCATATCCTTTCAATGCTGATTGAGGATAGCTTCAACTTCTCCAACTTAGGAAACATTATCTGCACAATGAAGTTTTAATTAATACCAAATAGCATGCTGTGAAAGGTCATGTGTGACGTTAAATATTGTTAAAATAATAAATATAAGAAAAAAAAGGGACGTTAATTAAGATTGTACTAAAGTCATAACCTGATGTTCTAATGTAAATATGTAGTTTGACCTAATGTAAGTATGCAGTTTGAAGAATATCGGCCGAATGCCACCCGCTATGCAGGTGATAGAAAGAGATAAATAAATGTTACATACAATAATTATAATTTTTTCTTAATAATAATTAAAGTGCAAAGCTATATTTTTGGGGAGTGGGGAAATGGTGGAGGAAGAGTGGACAGAAAATTAAGGAGAATCAAGAGATCGAAAAGGAATGATAAGAAGTTTCAAGATTTTTAATTAGCACATGAAAAAAAAATCATCTTATATATATATATATATATATATATATATATATATATATACTAGGATGGCGCCCATAGCTACTCTACGGAAAAGATCATAGGAAATATAGATTATGTTGAAATGGACTTCAATTTGATATCTTCAAAAGAGTTTGTAGGAAAAGCTATATTGAATTAGTCAACTGCATGAATGTATGATTTTTGTTGATAAAGGAAAAGATAAACTGCTTTTAATTGAAGATAGTTATTTGTTTTGGTTTTAATCATTAAAAGTTGCTCCTAAATATGTAGTTTTAAAACAATACTTAATCAAAGAAGATAATAATCCTGTTAAACATCCAATAATTTTTTTCATTAAAAATATATAGTTCAAACAAAATGAATAACATTTGTGATTTGGAGGTTTCCATTTTTATTAGATGATGTATATTAACTTTCAAAATATAGGACTTGTACTCAGCTAAATGTTAAGAGAATATTAACTATTACACAACTATCAGATATGTCTAATTATGGTGACAGTTTGCTCTTCCTTTTGCCATATGCATTTGTTTCCATTTCTTTTGTTTTTGTTGTTGTGCTATATTGTATTACTGAACTGCATGAATATATGATACTTGTTGGTAGAAGAAATGATAAACTAGTATTAATTGAAGATAGTTATTTACTTTGGTTTCAATTACCGGAAACTTACACCTATATATATATGGTTATAAAATAGTACTTATCCAAAGAAGATAATAATCTTATTACAGATTGTTAGATGTATAATAAAATATTAATAAATGATAAAGTATATAACCTGTACTTTTGATAGATTAAAAAAAACAGTTGTATAATATAGGGTAATTGTTTAATGTAAAAGATCTTATCAATACAAACTAGTTACTAATTTTTAGTAGTATATGCCTTTTATAAATAAAATGAATGGCTAAAGATTGTCAAATTCAGTTGATTTGTTTATTCAATGATAACTGTGCGCTATGTATATTGAAAAATGAGCAAACCTTCTTGACTTTTTTATTTTATTCAATGAATTGGATGGATATTTATTGGAATGTAAACATTCATGTATAAAATAGGTGTCTAAATATTATGGATTTAGAATTATACGGAATCAAAGGATATAGACAAAAAATAATATTAAATTGTAATAATAAATATTAAATGAATTTATCCTCTAAGCATTAAAAGTTAGAAATTATTGTTTTCATGTATTTTTTTACTAAAATAAATAAAAGTAAAAAAAAAAACCCTTCAAATGTAAAAAACAACATAGTTTTGACGTAAGGTGTACAAAAAGAAAATTCAATTGAGAATGACAACTAATTGACCTAATCAGTTATCCTACTTAAAACAGTACCTATCTTAAGAAGATAATAATAATATCAAAGATTGTTGCATGTATAATAAAATAATAAGAAATGAGAGAATATATAATCTCTATTATTGGCAGATTAAGATAAACTGTTGTAGAATATAAAGTAACAATATAATGTAAAGATTTTATCAATATAAAATAGTTACTAAATTATAGTAGTATCTGTCTTTTATATATAAAATGAATGGCTAAAAGTTCTCAAATTTAGTTGATAATTAATGGCTAAAGGTTATCAAATTCAATTGATTTGTTTATTCAATGATAACTGTGTGCTATGTATATTGAGAAATTAGTAGACCTTCTTGACTTTTTTGTTTTGTTCAATGAATTGGATGGATATTTATTGAAATTTAAGCATGTATAAAAGAGATATCTAAATACTATGGATTTAGATTCATACAGAATAAGAGGATATAGATAAAAAAATATATTAAATTATAATTAATAAATATTAAATGAATCTATCTTCTAAGCATTAAAAGTTAGAAATTATTGTTTTCAAGTATGTTTTATTGAAATAAATAAAACTAAAAAAAATAAAAACCCTTCAAATGTAAAAAACAACGTAGTTTTGACATAAGGTGTAAAAAAAATAATTCAATTGAAAATGATAGATGTCAATCAATTGACCCAATCAGTTAGCCTACTTTTATATATATTATAGATATTCTTTTAATAAAGAAAATATATTTTTTGTGTGTGGATTATAATTGTCTGTAAAATATCAAGTCGCATAATTTTAGAAATATTGGAATATATATAAAATGTCTTGTTAAACCATCAATCCTATCAATTAAGACAATAGCTATCATATAAGAGTTTATAGAAGAACTAGTATAAGATAGTACTTCCTTTGTCCTGTTTATTTTTTAGAGAAATATTGTAAAGATGAATATAAAATCTAAAGCAAGTTGGAAATGAGACAAATATAGATGCCTTTGGGTGAACGAAAAATGATTAAATACCTTGTCATTGAAAAGTGGCAACTCTTTTGGAGAAATGGAAGTCGAATGGTTGTTTCCGGAGCAAAAGCTAACTAGCTTTGGCAAACCGTGGAGCGTCAAGGAATGTAGCTGAAGAAACTCAATTTTGTCAACATCATTATGTTTAATGATATATTGGATCATCGCACCATTTTGAATATGAAGATTCTTCAAATGTATAGGTATAGATAAATATATAGCAGTTTTGGTTGAAGAACTATTCAATATTAACCGAGCCGCCAGTAAAAAAGTCGTGTTTGTGGAGATAGACATCATTTCGTTTCATTGACGGAAGTGGAGGTGGAGATGGCAGGAGAGCGAAGGTGGCTGAATAGCCTTTTCTCGGTTTATGTCAACAACCTCAGCAAGAGGGTGACATGATCAGTGATCAAAGGCGCCTTTGAGAAGTATGGTAGGGTGGGGGACGTTTTTATACCAAGGAGAAGTAATCAAGATCAGGGGAGAGCTGTAGGTTTCGCTTTTGTTAGGTATAGAGAACGGCCTGAGATGGAAAAGGCACGTAGGTGTGGCGACCATCAATGTTTGGATGGAAGGAGAGTGATGGTCAAGAGGGCAGAGCCTTTGAGAAAAATGGCGGGTGAAAGAAGAAAGGCTCCTAAGTTTGAACCGATAACTGGACAAAGGGAGAAGACTCAGTTGGTCGATGAGGGGACTTTTAAAGAGGTAGTGCTGGAGAAAAACAAATGTGCAACAAAGGAGATAGGACATAAAGATAGTATAGCGCAGGTTATCTTAAAGGAACATTGAGCTAGTGAGAGAAAGAATGGTGATGCGGTGGAAGAGTTGAAAGAAATGAACGGAAATAAGGATGGATACCAACAAAATGGAAAGCGTGTAATTACGATAAGAACAAATATCCATGATGAAGAAATGATTTCGATTAAGAGTAGTGCAGTAGAAAGGATGAAGAACAGAGTAACTTGTGGTGTTATTCAAGCGGGTTTGTTAAATGAAGGGATAAATGTGAAAGGCAAAGTGAGTTATAGTCAGAAAATTTGATTTTAGTATAGAGAAAGATGCACAACTAGAGATTAGATCGAGCAACAGGTACTTTAAAGAATAAAAGGAAAATTAAACTAAAAAATAAAAATTTACAAAAAGATACAAAAAAAAAAAAAAAACTAACCTTATCACAGAAAAATGCAGGAAGGATTTCAAGGTCATCCTCGTTTCTTTCAATTCCATCACCAATTCTTGCATTTTTTTCCTCATCTCTTGGAAATATAGAGCCACAAGTAGTCATGTTGGGGCAGTGAGCTATCTCAATTTTTTTTAAGGATGGACATTCCATCAGAGTTGGATTTCCCAAATAAAAGCTTGTCAAGTCAGGACAACACACGATAAAAATGGATTTTAGACAAGGGAAAATGACGATCTTATCTTTTCTTGCTTCCTGATCAAGAACTGATCCATCTTCCTTGATGACTGCTTCCATTTTATTGCATTTCTTTATTTCCAGCTGTCGGAGTCGAACAAGGCTTAAGGCCATAGAGAGGTTAAAAATGCATCCCAAGTTGTCAGAATTACAAAATTCTAGAAATTCAAGGTTTTTCAAGTCCAAAATTTCTTGAGGATTTCTATTCCATATGTCCATCAACTCAGGAAACTCTGACAACTTCAAATGCTTCAGGCATTGATATCCAACCTAACATGCGCAATACATTATTTTTGATACATTAAAGCACAAATTCAACTATGAAATGGAACTCAACTACATTTCTGTACAAAAAAATTGAAGTCTTAGTTTGTTTGGTGAGTTGGTTATTATTTTTGTTTTTCCTTGCTTTTGCTATTTCTATATTTCAATGCATATACAATTCATGTCATTTAAATATTGAAAATTTGAAATTGAGTTTTCATCAATAAAAATAATCACGATACCAAACACTCTTTTTTTGTCAATCTTTCTATAACTATGTTTTCAATTTTTTACTATTTGTGCACGACAACTTTCAAAGATGCAAAAAAGTGAATGACAAAAGAATTGGCAAAAGAAACTAATATTAAAACCTAAATTAGTTTGGTTGCTGCTTTTGTAATCTTTCTTTATTATTTGCTTTCATTTTCTAAAAAAGAAATTGTTAAAACATAAATTAAATAATGTAGATCCTTAGTTCAAGGAGTACTTTGAATGTTTACAAGTTAAATTGTGTCGATAGTTTATATAAGAATCAGATAACACACCTTTTCTTGGTGTAAATGTTCTACAGTGGCACCAAGGTCACCAGCCCAACGCCCCTTATAATCCGTTGACTCTAGTTGTACTCTTTGTAATTTTGGTGTGCTTAAAGCACCAAGACAGAAGCTCTTCAATCTAGGACATTGGCTCACAATCACTTGTTCCAGTGATGGGAACTTGAAGCTGGAATTCCCTGAACAGAAGCTTCCGAGGCTTGGTAAACAATGAAGTTCCACATGTTTCAACTCTCTGAAAATAATCTCATATGTTGATTCATCATCTCTCTCGCTCTCAACTACTTCTTTCATCATTTCACATTCTCTTATCCTCATTGTGACAAGATGCACCAAACTTTGGGCTTCGGAAAATGTTATCAACTCTACTATCCGTTTGCATTTCCAGACATCTAAGCTTATAAGATTATCAAAAGACGCGGATGATACTCTTAAATTAATCAAACTGTCACATCTCCAAACTTCAAGAGTTTCAAGACTTGCACACATATGACCCAGCGGTGAGTCTCGCTTCCATAGATGTGTTATCTTTTGCAGAGAATCCAATTTTAACTTTCTAAGTTTTGAGAGCATCCGGACTTCTTTATCCTCACTAAAATTTCCTTGGTAAGGAGATAGCTCTTTGAAGTTGCAACCAAACACCTGAAGCATTTCCAGATTGTAAAATCTTTGGAGGAAAAAAACTGGAAGAACTGCCGATTCATCGAGGTAGCAAGTAATTTGAAGGAGTTTTATGTGGCAAAAGAAGTGTGACGCAAACTGGCCATCACATATCATTGCAATATCATCACTGCTAAATGACACTTCCTCCAATTGAGGGATGATCTAAGAAGTCAACAAACGAGAACAATGGGATCAAATTATGAAAAACAAATGACCCAATCCTTTAGGGTTGTTCCAAATGTATCAATGATATTCAATATCAAATATAAAACATATGTATATTAAATTACGAAAATAAAATAATATCTTGTCCTATTAATAATATTCTGAGAACTAAAAATTTTAATTGTCAAAGGTTATAATTCACATAGGATAAGATTGGAACCAAATGATTATTTTATTTAATTATTTTATTTTTCCAGTGAAAAATTGGGTGCAGTATTAAGCTATTGGATGACTTAAGTAAAATAAATGAGAATATCCAAAGAGAGAGTAAAGTCTCATACCTTTTCAATTACAAAAAGTGATTGTTCGATATGGGATTCTAATTGACCAAATATCTTTACCTCCTCACACCCATGTGTCTTCAAATTTTTTAACACCGGCCACACAATGGTGTGCATTCCTGGGTAAAAACATTTGAGGTTTGTTAATTTCCAAAGCTTAAGGAAGGATAACTGATTAAATTCAAGCCGAATTTCCTGTTCTAATCCTTCATTCTTTGAAACAATCTCCTCCACCGCACATTGTTGAACTAAAAGTCTTTCAAGTTGTGGAAGACCTTTGGCTATTGAAAATGGAAACAGACTCTTCAAACTCCAACACTCCCGAACTTTTACTACATGTAGAGTTTGAAATGAAATATCTCCCTGCGGCTCCTTATTCCAAACATGCTTCAACTTTGGCAAACGATAGAGATACAATTCTTTTAATTGTAAGGCCACGACACATGTATCTTTGATTTCTAACCCTTGGGCTCCAAGTTCAAACACTTCTTCAAGTGAACCACAATCTGTTACTCTTAGCATTTCTAGTCTTTGAAATACTCCAAGTACGAAAGATGGAAAAATATTCAATAATTCATCACAGTACTCAACTTTCAATTCTTTCATCTTACAAAAAGAATCTGCATGAAATTGGTTGAACCATAGTCTCTTCACGTTTCTCAAATGGGAGATTGTCATTTTCTCCAAGTTGGGAAAAACAACCTACCAGCCAATGTGAAAATGATCATAAGCAGAGATAATTCCAACTACAAGGGAAAAAAAAACAAATAGAAAAATGAAAAAGGCAGAGGCGGTTGAGAAGAATCCACCTGTTCATTGAACAATGCTTCAGAACTGCCATTATCCTTTGTATTTTATACAACATCTTAATTATTTACATTAAAAACAATTGGTAATAAATATTCTAAAAAAAATCAAAATTATTATAAAGGGACAAGCATAACATAGTCCTATTTTTTTATGTTCATTTTTCCTTTTGATAAACTATAATTATAATGTTTGAAACGATGGTCACATGGTTAAAGTAAGCATATGAATAGTTTATTTAGAGTTTGGCTTTCAATATTATCAAAGAATATCTTTTTTCAATAGATTTAAGTATAACTTTACATAATAAAATAGAGAACACTTATAATACTTAAAATTTTAAAGATTTTTCCCTTAAATAGAGATATATTTATTGTCTTTAAATGTTAATTAATTGAGAATAGACCAAATATTTCTTTTTAAAAGGTGGATTTTATTATCGACCAAAAACCTAGTATTTCATAACAATTGAGAATAGAGGCTTTCCAAAAAAAAAAAACAATTAAAAATAGACCAAATCATTATCTATAAACTTTTATAATATATATATATAAGTATATGTATAAATATAGGTATAGATAAGTAGCAATTTTGGTTGAAAAACTATTCAATATTAACCCCATTTGAAATTCCTTCTTTATTTGGAATGAAGAAGCGGCCTTATTTATTTTATAGTTAAACATAAAAGGCGAAGTGAGTTATAGGTAGAAAATTTGATTTTAGTAGAGAGAAAGATGCACAACTAGAGTTTAGATTGAACAACAGGTGCTTTACAAGAATAAAAGGAAAATTAAATGAAAAAAATAAAAATTTACGAAAAGATAAAAAAAAAAAAAAAGACTAACCTTATCACAGAAAAATGCTGGGAGGATTTCAAGGTCATCCTCTTTTCTTTCAGTTCCATCACCAATTCTTGCATTTTTCTCCTCATCTCTTGGAAATATAGAGACAAAAGTAGTCATATTGGGGCAGTGAGCTACCTCAATTATTTTCAAGGATGGACATTCCATTAGAATTGGACTTCCCCAATAAAAACTTGTCAAATCAGGACAATGCTCAATAAAAATGGATTTTAGACAAGGGAAAATGATGATCTTATCTGTTCTTGCCCTCTGATCAAGTACTGATCCATCTTCCTTGATGACTGCTTCCATTTTGTTGCATTTCTTTATTTCCAGCTGTTGAAGTCGAACAAGGCTTAAGGCCATAGAGAGGTTAAAAATGCATCCCAAGTTAACAGAATTACAAAATTCTAGAAATTCAAGGTTTTTCAAGTCCAAAATTTCTTGAGGATTTCCATTCCATATGTCCACCAACTCAGGAAACTCTGACAACTTCAAATGCTTCAGGCATTGATATCCAACCTAACATGCGCAATACATTATTTTTGATACATTAAAGCACAAATTCAACTATGAAACGGAACTCAATTACATTTCTGTACAAAAAAATTGAAGTCTTAGTTTGTTAGGTGAGTTGGTTATTACTTTTGTTTTTCCTTGTTTTTTCTATTTCTATATTTCAATGCATATACAATTCATGTCATTTAAATATTGAAAATTTGAAAATGAGTTTTCATCAATAAAAATAATCATGATACCAAACACTCATTTTTTGTCAATCTTTCTATAACTATGTTTTCAATTTTTTACTATTTGTGCACGACAACTTTCAAAGATGCAAAAAAGTGAATGACAAAAGAATTGGCAAAAGAAACTAATATTAAAACCTAAATTAGTTGGTAGCTGCTTTTATAATCTTTCTTTATTATTTGCTTTCATTTTCTAAAAAAGAAATTGTTAAAACATAAATTAAATAATATAGATTCTTAGTTCAAGGAGTAATTTGATTGTTCACAAGTTAAATTGTGTCGATAGTTTATATAAGAGTCAGATAACACACCTTTTCTTGATGTAACTGTTTTACGGTGGCACCAAGGTCACCAGCCCAACGCCCCTTATAATCCGTTGACTCTAGTTGTACTCTTTGTAATTTTGGTGTGCTTAAAGCACCAAGACAGAAGCTCTTCAATCTAGGACATTGGCTCACAATCACTTGTTCCAGTGATGGGAACTTGAAGCTGGAATTCCCTGAACAGAAGCTTCCGAGGCTTGGTAAACAATGAAGTTCCACATGTTTCAAGTCTCTGAAAATAATCTCATATGTTGATTCATCTTCCTCTCTCCCAACTACTTCTTTCATCATTTCACATTCTCTTATCCTCATTGTGACAAGACGCACCAAACTTTGGGCTTCGGAAGATGTTATCAACTCTACTATCCCTTTACATTTCCAGACATCTAAGCTTATAAGATTATCAAAAGATGCGGATGATACTCCTAAATTAATCAAACTGTCACATTTCCAAACTTCAAGAGTTTCAAGACTTGCACACATATGACCCAGCGGTGAGTCTCGCTTCCATACATGTATTATCTTTTGTAGAGAATCCAATTTCAACTTTCTAAGTTTTGAGAGCATCCGGACTTCTTTATCCTTACCAACATTTCTTTCGTAAGGAGATAGCTCTTTGAAGTTGCAACCAAACACCTGAAGCATTTCCAGATTGTAAAATCTTTGGAGGAAAAAAAAGGGAAAAACTGCCGATTCATCGAGGTAGCAAGTAATTTGAAGGAGTTTTATGTGGCAAAAGAAGTGTGACGCAAACTGGCCATCACATATCATTGCAATATCATCACTGCTAAATGACACTTCCTCCAATTGAGGGATGATCTGAGAAGTCAACACACAAGAACAATGGGATTAAATTATGAAAGATAAATGACCCAATCCGCTAGGGTTGGTCCAAATGTATCAATGACATTCAATGTCAAAAATAAAACATATGTATATTAAATTATGAAAATAAAATAATATCTAGTCCTATTAATAATATTCTGAGAACTAAAACTTTTAATTGTCAAAGATTATAATTTACATAGGATAAGATCGGAACCAAATGATTATTTTATTTAATTTTTTTATTTTTCCAATGAAAAATTGGGTGCATTATTAAGGTAGTGGATGACTTAAGTAAAATAAATGAGTATATCCAAAGAGAGAGTAAAGTCTCATACCTTTTCAATCACAAAAAGTGATTTTTGGATATGGGATTCTAATTGACCAAATATCTTTATCTCCTCACACCCATGTGTCTTCAAATTTTTTAACACCGGCCACGCAATGGTGTGCATTCCTGGGTAAAAACATTTGAGGTTTGTTAATTTCCAAAGCTTAAGGAAGGATAACTGATTAAATTCAAACCGAATTTCCTGTTCTAATCCTTCATTCTTTGAAACAATCTCCCCCACCCCACATTGTTGAACTAAAAGGCTTTCAAGTTGTGGAAGACCATTGGCTATTGAAAATGGGAACAGACTTTTCAAACTCCAACATTTCCTCACATTTACTACACGTAGAGTTTGAAATGAAATATTTCCTTGTGGATCCTTGTTCCAGACATGCTTCAACTTTGGCAAACGAAAGAGCATTAATTCTTTTAATTGGAAGGCCACAACACATGTATCTTTGATTTCTAACCCTTGGGCTTGGAGTTCAAACACTTCTTCTAGTGAACCACAATCGGTTACTCTTAGTGTTTCTAGTTTGTGAAATATTCCCAGTACAAATGATGGAAAAATATTTAACAACTCATCACAGTACTCAGCTTTCAACTCTTTCATCTTACAAAAAGAATTCGTATGTAGTTGGTTATACCATAGCCTCTTCACATTTCTCAAATGGGAGATTGTCACTCTCTCCAAGTTGGGAAAAGCAACCTACCATATAAAATTCATGCCAATGTGAAAAACGATCATAAGCAGAGATAATTCCAACAGCAAGTGAAACGGAAAACAAATAGCTAAGAAAGGAAAAATGTAGAGCACGTTAAGAAATCCACCTGTTCGTTGAACAGTACTTCAGTAGTACTACCAATACATACGTTGATGAATCCCTTCAATTCAAGGCAGCGCTTTATCTCTAGAATCTTCAAGGATGGGAATTCAAGAAAATAATTTTCATGGCAAAATCCGATGAGTTTTTGAAGATCCTTTAATTTTAGAGAGATTAATCGAGGGAATGAAACTGTAGCTCTGTTTCCACCTTCTTTTATCTCCTCCATTGCTACTATCTGTTGTATGCACCTGCAATCAATGACCTCCAAGCTTTTGAGCTGCTGCAGACTTTCAGCCATAGAATAGGATAATACGTCCCTTAAGTTGTCACACCCCTCAATGATCAAGCTTGTCAAATTTTGCATCGAATAAGACACTCTCGGAAGTTGGTAGGGCCATATCCTTTCAATGTTAATTGAGGATACCTTAAGGTTCTCCAGTAGTGGAAATGCCATCTGCAAACAGTGAGACAGAACTCTGAATTTTATTGTCTGCATTGGCCAAATCATTAATTACCTGATTGCTGTGAAACAAAAAAACAAAACAAAACGAAGGGACAGCAGAGATGTTTTCCATTGGAGTGAAGTTATGACAAGCAACACTGCCACTAGAACCTCTTTATAACAGAAAATTCTAGCATAACGGACACTAAATTTAAATGAAATATATAACTTATATAGAATGATTCTTAAAATTGAAATTTTAAGAGTCTATTACCATGGAGATCATAAAATGTCTCTCCTTCTCAGTCTCTCTGGTTTACAAAAATTTTTTGATTTTGCAATTTACTGGTAAATTAAAAAAAAAATAAGAAAGGAGAAATTAAGATAAATTATAAAATGAAGATGGAATAGTTTATAATTTTATTTTATTTCTTTCTTTTTTGTTGATTTTTTTGGTTCCAGAATTTTATTTTATATTATTTTATTTTGGATAATGGAGAGATTCTAAAGCATTCAGGACATTTAAGAATTAAATTAAATTAATACATGTAGCATCATTTTAGATGAATGAAGCCAATATAAGTTGGAGTTGGTAACTTGCATGTGACCGCTATATGCCATTGAATGAACAAAAGATAAATAATTACCTTTCCAGTGAAAAGTGGCGAGGCTATGCTAGACGTTGTGGAATGTTTCTTCTCTTGAAAGCGGAAGTTAATGAGCTGTGGTAGACATTGTAGTGTGATGGATCGTAATTCCCGAAGCTCAATTTGATCAGTTGCTTTATTGTTCCGTTCTCTGTCCGCACCAATAATGTCAACAATATTTTTGCAATCAGTTACTTCAATTTCTTGAAGCTGGAAGAGTTTTTCTGCTAAGGAGAATGAGAAAAGATTCTTCAATGAATCACAATTTATAACTTTAATGATTTTTAGACTTCTGAAACACTCCACGTAAATTTGAGCATGAGAGATGTTCTTCAAATTACTCAAATTGTGCAGAAATAATGACTCCAACAAGGGAAAGGCTTCGCATGAAATCCCACGAATTGAGTTAATGATATATTGAATTTCCGAATTATTTTCAACATGAACATTCTTCAAATGCGGAAAACCCGTTTCACCTAACTCATGAAGTGAACTTTTGACTCCCTGCACTTCGTTCACATAAAGGTCTTCAGTTCTCGTCAGCAACATTCTAATTCCACGATCCCAATTAATTCTTGTGTTTGGCATGAGCTTCAGTGTTCTAGAGTATTTATGCTTATCAAACCAATCCCATAGTGCTTCTCCTACGAAAATTTTGTATCTTTCCAACTTCGTTTCAGAGAATAAGTCTTTCGGTAGACTTTGTGCGTCACGAATATGAACATGTAAAGTAGTCAGACGGTCCAAATTCTTCAACTCAACAAGGCTAGCATTACCTTCAACATCCCATCGGTTAAAGCTATTGCCCATGTGCAATTCTTCTAAACAGGTCAAGCTTGATAGGATGTTTGCTGGAATCACTTCAAGTTTGAAACAATTGCTTAGATCCAACAACCTTAGCTGAGTTAGTTGTGCAATTTCATTGGGCAATTGCTTTATTTTAGAACTACAAAGGCTAAGGATATCCAGTTTCTTCAAGTTTGCAATAAGTGCTATGTCACTCAACGCACAGAAATCCAAACACAAAGTTTGAAGGTTCGTTAGAGAAAGAAATGAAGAAGGTAGAGATGGAAAGCGCATACCATTCAACTGTAACACCTGGAGATCATTCATCTTTTCGAAAAACGTGTCAGGAACTTCTGACTGGCGGTCATCGTCCTCAGTCAACAGAAATAGCTTAAGTTTCGGACATTCTAACACTTTTGGAAGCTCCTGATGAATGTCACCGTATGGTAGCGACAAAGCAGTGCAGTTGTTGAGTTTTCCCTTCTTCAGTAAGTCTTTCATACGAATTCCTTCCTCTATAACAAACATCTGGTTCTCTTGAGACGCAATCGAAATGGAGACATCGCGGACAATGTCATGCATTTTCACAAACTCATCATTACAACCGCTGAGTAGCAAACTAGACGATTTGAGCTTATGAACCAAATCGCTCACACTTTTTCTTGCTTCCTCCAGAGTTCTAACGCCTTCCAACAAATCCAAACCCAAGTTGTGTCGTAGCAAGTGATTACGGATGGGAATATCAGAACCTTGACGGTACAGGGCACAGAGTCGGAATAATGATTGTGCTTCCTCTTTTAACCTTTCGTAACTCAACTCTATGATCGAGTACACCCCTTCCTCCATTCCTTCTATGTTTGTTGCATTTGACCTTTTTAGTTGTCGCAAAGCGTTCTCCCAAATGTCAAGGTTCATACCTTTCAATGTATTTGCAATTGTTGAAACAGCAACCGGTAAGCCTGCACATTTTTCAACGACTTGATTCGCTATCGGTTTGTAACTAGGATTGTGTACTACATCACCAACGATTCTGACGAACAAAGTCATTGCTTCTTCTCGAGATAAAATTCTGCATTCAAACTTCTTTTCAGCATCCATACGGCAGAGTACATCGAGGTTTCTTGAGGTTAGCAATATTTTGCTTTTAACGGTAGAAACTTTCTCGAGAGAACTTCCGTCAATATTTTGCATGATAGATCTTTGATTCTCATCAGGGGCAATATTTTGCATGATAGATCCTTCATTCTCATCAGGGGCAATATTCTTGTCATCCTCTAAAGAAATCCCAATGGCATCTAAGTCGAGTTTTGCCCAAATATCGTCTAAAATTACAAGGACCTTCTTATCACTTCTCAATCGCTGACGAAGCCGCATTGCTCTTCCAGACTCCGACTCCTCATCAAATCGCAAGCCTAGCATGTCCGCAATTTCTCCCTGAATGTTTGTTATGTTTGGATTGTGTGTTATGGTCGCCATCACAACCTCATCAAACAAGTACTCTTCCCTCACCTTCCTGGCAACTTCTTTCACAAGCATGGTCTTGCCCACACCAGGCATACCGTACACCCCAATCATTTTGAGAATGGGATCCCTTAAGTTCTCCATGATTCCCTCCAGAATGCTGCCTCTTGATTGAAAAGCCTCATAATAATTGTTAGACATAGTTCCTATCCCCTCCGGAGCAGGACGGTATGAAATTCTGTCAAATCTTCCTTGTTGCAGGAGTTCAGCAACAACCTTCGCGTGTTCTTGTGCTTTCTTGCCTAGCCGGTAGTAAAACTTGACGTTAGGACACAGCCCATTGAAACACCTCTCCTTTGCTTTGTCTTCAAGGGCTCTGACTTTCTCGTCATATTCCTTGATTTTTTGGTCCACGCTAATCAGCCACTTCCGAACACCCAACTCAATCTTCTCCCCATTTCTTTCGGCAGCTTCAACAGCATGCTTTACACTCTCTCTTTCATCCTCTAACTGCTTAGCTTTTTTCTTGAAATCTTCAAGATTTTTCTGTCGGTCGAGAATGTAACTAACATGGCGTTTAATAGGAACGACTTTGGCAACTTCGGTGGCAAAAGAGCTACTACAGGTAGCAACAATCTCCATTTTTGTTTTTGGGTACTTTTTGGTTTTGGCTTTTCCCTTCCCGTCTCTTTTATAGGACGTGAAGCAAACCAAATAAATGAACAACAGAACAAGATGCAACGTCAGAACATTAGGCAAACCAGAAGCAACACCACCAACAACAATAAGGGTAAAACAGAGCAAGTGATAAAAATGGTGAAAAATGCGAAAGAGCTTTTTTTTTTTTTAATTTTGTGAAAAGTAATAGGAAAGAGCTATTAAGGAGTAAATGAGCAGATTCAGAGTATAGGACTAAGTTTGACTATGCATACTCAAAAAGAAAAGTCCTGTTCTGTAGCAAAATATTGTGAAAAGCCAAGAGTTAGCAACAAAGGATAAGCACGAAGATGAAGAGAAAAGAGTAGTCAAGCACTGGAGTGCTTTTAGTGTTGTGGGTGGGGGAAAATACCTCATCCCTTTCAGCCTTAATATATATAAACAATTAAAGGATAAGCACAAAGATGGAGAGAAAAGAGTAGTCAAGCACTGGAGTGCTTTTAGTGTTGTGGGTGGGGAATATACCTCATCTCTTTCGGCCTTAATATGTATAAACAATCAAAGGATAAGAACAAAGATGAAGAGAAAAGAGTAGTCAAGCACTGGAGTGCTTTTAGTGTTGTGGGTGGGGAATATTCCTCATCTCTTTCAGCCTTAATTGAGAAAAGATATGTGAAAATGATAAGGAAGAGGGGTAAGCGAAACAACTCTTTGGCGAGGGACATTTTTTAGTGTACATTTGCAATTATTATTGAGTCAATCCAAAAACATCTCCTTCTTTTCCTATACTTTTTTTCTTGTTATTACAATCTTCAGTGCTACCCGCGCGATGCTGCGGTAGACGACAGAAATCTTATTACTTTGTAATTTTTATATGAATTAAATTGAAATATTAATAAGCAATGATTGAGTCAATATGTCAATGTCTTCTTTGTCTTTCTCTTCTTTCCAGCTGTTTCTCAGCAATTTCATCTTTTTGGGAAGAGCAACAAGTAATCCACCATGTGCCTCTTGCCGACATTCTAATTTGTGTGAAAAATTAAAATTTGAAAATCTTATTGTAAAAATCACTCCTTTATTTCAAGCTATCATTTTTTTTTTGTTTGAAAGTTTTGCATATTTTTAATTAGAATTATTAGTTAGACTTTAATTTTACTCAAGTGTTTATTGGAATATGAATTACAATGTTCAAAATTATTATTTTTTACTTTTCAAAAGAAATTTAGACTTGCTATTTAATTCGAATTTGACGGTCCTTTTTACAATATTTTTATCAAAGGCGGTTCTGCATTTACTGTTTTTTTCTCATCTTTTAATTCTATTTAATTATATGTTACTTTTATCACACTCCTTTCTTTCAAAGTTCAAATTTTAACTTTGTCGCTAGTTAGAATTTAATTGGGACAAAAATAGGAAATAGGTCAAATATATCTTTTAACAGAAACAAAAACATGAATTTGAAATAATTCAGCTGAATGATTCTAATCAAATCATTATTTAAATTTCTTGTAAATCAAATAATAAAATTTTTAAGGATTTTAAAATGTAATATAATAATATGACTGGCCGAGGATCTTCATTTTTACGATGACTTGACTTGTTGCTGCCTATGTGAAATGTACAACTAATTTAAGTTATTAGCAATCATTAATATGTCCTCTCCATCTAAGCCGGCCCTATACGAAAAGCAAAATGAATTTTAAGTCATAATAACTATTATAAAAATCAGCATTCTTTTTTATAGAAAATACTCCTTTTTTTTTTAAGTTTTACTTATAATACTGCATGAGTTTATTAGTATTTGAAATAAATAATTTATTTAAAAAAATATTTTACGTTTGATACATAAATTTTGACATTAATTAATTATTAATGTTTTCATTACTTTAATGATGTGCTAACATGTTTAGAATAATCTACCCTTCTGTCATAAGAGAAATAAAAGGTTCAGTATTTCCAAACCAACCATAAGCTAAAACCCTCTCAAATTCTAGATTTCATTGTTCAAATACTCCAGTTTTTTATTGATTTTGACACTTTAATTCAGAATCAACTTGTGAAGAGAAATCATAAACTCATGTTTGTTTTTTGGTCGGTTACTCAAAGTAAGACCAAAAGATGGGAAGAAAAAAATGAAAGTTGAGTTGTTGAGTTAGTTTTTCTTATTTGTTTATTAGTTTAAAAACCATAAACCCATGTTTGATCTAAGATTTTTAATTTCAAAACTTTTGTGAGAACTTGACATTTTTGAGTTGTGAAATTTGAAAGTGTTTGATAAAATTCCCAAAGAGCTATTGACAAACTATTGTGTTCATCCTTTTTATGTGATGAGCATTTTAGACATTTTATCCATTATCATTTACACTGTTTGCACATTTAGAGCGGATGATAATTTTCTAGTTTGAAGTTCTTGGACTATAAATAAAAACTCTCCTATAGGTCTCTGCCCATATCAATCCCATATTACAAAAAAAAAAAAAAAAAAAGGAAAAGGCAAGTTGTAAGTCTTTGTCCCTTTTCTTTTAGTATTTTCTCATTCCATATGATTACTAATAATTTTCCCAGCGCTACACTCACGGCAGCTATAATTCTTATTTTAAGAATATAAATTAATTAGTCAAATTTTTATATTCAGTAATTATTTTTAAATTATTATAAAAAATAAAACGGAGAGGGAAAATATTCAGAGGGTAAAGTCCTATTATGTAGCAAAATACTGTGAAAAGCCGAGAGTTAGCAACAAAGGATAAGAACAAAGGTGAAGAGAAAAGAGTAGTCAATTGATTCGATTGCGTTAACAGAAAAAACTTCGTTGAGAAAAGATATGTGAAAATAATAAAAAAAAGAGGGTTAAGTGAAACAACTCTTTCGAAAGGGACTTTTTTAGTAAATTAATTACAATAATTGAGTCAATGTCTAAGTCTTTGTTCTTTGTTTTTATTTTAAAAAAAAAAAAAGAAAAAAAAAAGCTCAAGTCTTTGTCCCTCTTCTGTTAGCATTTTCTCGTGCTGTTACTATTACTAGGCAATACGTCCATGTCTTCTTTGTCTTTCTTTTCTTTCCACCTCTTTCTCAGCAATTTCATCTTTGTAGGCAGAGCGCCAGTTAATCCACCATGTGCCTCTTGGCTAAGCTTTGGTTTCACATTCTAGTTTATGTGAAAACTCAAATTTTGAAAAGCTTATGGTAAAAATCACTTTTTTTTAGCTTAATTCTCATTTTATATTGAAAAATTGAAATTATCTTCAATTGACAGGGAATGAGGACAAGGGAAAATTAGGTTCATTATTGAATGGTATTTGAAAGAGCTAGGTATATGTAATTACACAAAAGGTTTGACTTGGATGGGGCACTAGCACAACCTGTGGTTGAGTGCGGTAATAAGAAGGTGGTACACTGAGACTAAATGCACAAGAATGAGAGAATGAGTGCCAAGTCTAAGGTGAAATAGCAATGGGTATCTTACTACAAGGTACCCACGGAAATTCAACCCGGTTATATAAGATTAGGGTATCCTATAATCGAGTTTGAGTAGTAATTTCACTATTCATATTGGGTTCGGGTACCATCTTTTGGGTACCCGATACCTAAGCCCAATTATGTTTTTTCCTTTAATCTCATGTAATTATACACAAACTTATATTGTTAATTAAATTAAGAGGAAATTTTGATAAATAACTCTCCTCATAGTGTGATTTCATAAATCGCCTCCTATATAAAGTTAACTGCTTTTAGCCAATTTTGGCATGAGTAGACAAAAATGCCCTTGAATACAGTTCTGGCAAATTAATCTCCTGATATCTCTTTCCCGCCATTGAGAAAAATTAAATGCTTAGCTATCTCTGCTCCCTTAACTCTCTCACATGAATACATTTATAGCAAATTAATCTCTAGATATCTCTCTCCCGCCATAGAGAAAAATTAAGTGCTCAACAATCTCAGCTCCCTCAACTTTCTTAGCTTTCTTAGCTTTTTCAACTCTCTCAGCTCTCTACTGCCAGCCAGCTATTTGTTGAGCACCATCGTCATCGTACTGTGGTCTATCTCTCGACATCTGGTCATATCGTCATCGATATACAGACTTTAGAGCAGAGATGACATTAAGGTATGTTATTGGGTTTATTGCCACAACCTATTAATTTCTGAAACCTTGTGTGTAAATTAGAATATTGCCCAGAGTTGTTACATAGCATGCATGTAAAAAAATATTCAAATTACATGTTTTAGTACATGGCTTGAAGTAAAATTTGTCTGTACATGAGGTGTAGTAATAATAGATATTATTGTGTTATTCGATAATCAAAATGGAATTGTTGACCTTAAACCATAAGAATTGTCTTTACCGATGGATCGAAACCATTGTGCATCTTAACATATCTTATTGGTTGTTGAGGAGGTGGATGTGTATGGGTCTACTCATCGGCGTGGGAAGAATGTGGTTCACTAGCATTGCCATGGTTGTCCCCTTCTTCCATCAACTCAAGGCCTAAGTGCTTTTTGTTTCCAAAAGTGGCGGTGTGCCTCTACTTAACGAGACCAATGACTCTTTTCTTCTTCAAGCTTCTCCTCTTTATTCTCGCATTGATAACCCGTTTCGCTCGATCCTCAATTTGCCTTATTGGTACGTACTGATGCCCTTTAGATAGAAAGACATCGATGTCCACTCAATATTTTTGTGTGGCCTCCTCAACCTGTTGAGATGAGTAGTTGTTGTCTCACCTGTTGAGATAAGTCCAACTTCTCAACCGCCTTGTGGAAGTCCTTTGACTTTTGATTACACTTGCCATTTGCACATACGTGGATAGACATCATCTTTCGGATCGATGGGGGTAATTAATTTTCAGAAAGTAGAAATTGCCTCCATTGCCCAGAACTATAAGTCATTTGTAACCATTAGCATACCATAAATGATAAACGACTGCCACAATAAATTCTTATGTCAAAAGGAAACTGAAAAATATTACGTGACAATATCTGTATCACCCATGCAAATTCGTAAAGGTTGTTGGGTAAACAATTATCCTTCTACAAGTTTGCGATTGAAACTTCAAACCCCTTTAATAAGTAGTCCTCAGTCAACCTCCAATCATAGTGACCCTAAGGGAAGACATTCCAAGCATCGATGTCCTCCATCAATGACAAGAGCCAAGGCGTCACTCATCTTTAGTAGTCTTGACCAAATAAAATGTTATTCATGATCAAGACAAGTGCCATCTTGGTTGCGTCTTTTGGTTGCTGAAAGTTACCTCATCGGAACATGTTAAGCAACTCCTACAACTTAACATTCTATTGCTCATTCTAGTATCTCACATGAATTTTATCTGGAACGACCTTGTACGGTCGTATGAATATATTTGGTAGCGAGCCAAGCTTTAGTCTAGTTATAAGGCAGAACTCTTGCTTGGATAAATGCGCCTTGCTTTTGCCAATAGTAAACTATAACTCATGGTCCATTGACTCTATTTCACTAATTCAATGAATCATGATGTTCTGCATGAGACCAATGCAAAAGTAGCCTTGTGGATAGACATCCAGTAGCATACCAAAGCACGTACACTTGACTACTTCGTCCTCCCCTTTCTCTTAAAGCGTCTTATTTATGTAATGTAGTTGCGACCACTTACAATGGGTGTTGATGAAGACCTTGAAGGCCCATTTCTCCCTCAGCACAACAAGCAAAATGTCAAGGTTATCAGACTCTCTAAACTCCATCTAAAAAACATAGCACCTATGCACATGTAAGATAGACCAAAAAACAGTTAACCCATAATGTGTATCACGTCAGATAGAAGAAATTTATTGTTGTTACACGCTAAGCAGACCAAGTAAAATGTTGTTACACGTCATGCCTATATGTTCTTACTTACACGCCAATTATAATTACGTCACGACCCGAAACTCCCCATCGGGCCTGTGACAACCGCCGCGAGGCCTCGACAGACATTTTCACCCCGAATGCCGATCGAAACCTCGCAAGGCCCTCGTATCAGCTTTCACACTTCTCGGTGAGCAATAGTTATTAAATCTCGCATTTCAAAAAAATCATAAGTCATTTTTAAATAAGGACAATAAAATATTATTTTTTGGCTCACAGGGGCATTTTCATAATTTTTCGTCAAAAATGTCAAAACTTGCTAAAAATGTAGTAGGTGAGTAGAAAATATATATTTAATGATTTAAAAACAAAATTAAACATCTAAAACGTTCGTTTGAAAGTAAATTGTTGACAACTAGTACTATTCAAAAATAATAAATGAAATATTCTATTTTGTTATAAAATAAATTTTTATAGAAATATTCGTAAATAATTTTTTTCCGCACATGAAAGTAAAGTAAAAATTATATGAATAAAAATACAGATAACCAAAATATAAGTTTTGATCTGCAATAACACGTGGGCCCCAATTGACCAAGAGGATGTAAGACTATGAACTCTTACTTTCTATAATGCAGTTCCGAGCTTAGTTCTCGTCTTACTCGACTATCTACAAACTGTCTTGAGCCTGAAAAATGTATAGGAAGAAAGGGTGAGATTTTATAATCTCAGTGAGTAAACAGATACCATCTAAAGTATCTAAAGCCGAGTAAATTGAGACAATTAAAATAAGTCATCATATTGTAATTTCATTACATTTCAGTTCATTTCAACCAAATAAAATCAATCCATATAAATCGAGTAATCAACTTGGCTCATGAATTTCTTAAAACTTTGGCTCGTGCCAAAACTCATACTCGGTGATACCTTGCGCAGGGCATCCAACCGAGTCCACCAAGGCTGTTAAAATTTTGTATACACTTAAAATATATTTTTAGTTTGAGAAAAATACAGTCATTCATTGGCGTTAGCTGAGTTCCCCTTCACGTGGTGGTTTGGCGTGAAGTGAACCCTAAGCTTTACCCCAGGAGATACCTTACGCGCCTCTCCGTTCGAGGTAATAATATAATGAAGTTTACCGTGCCCCTCTAATAGGCTGGTCCACGGAACCCCCTCTGCAGTAAATAATTAATATATAATCCACCAATCAATAAAATTCATTCTAGCATGACATGGCAATTTATCGCAACCTAGCCTCTCAAGGCTGAATACACAGTATAAATAATTCTAACACCAAAATCAGTTTAGCCATTCATGCTCATTTATTGTCATAAGCCATTCAATTCAAAACCATAAATTTGCAACACAAGCAGGCAGTCTCCAATTACTCTATTTTCAAAACCAATATTCGATTTTTCAGAAAATTTATAAAATCATTTTATAAAATTACAATTTCTCTTAAAACATAGCAATTTACCATTTAAACCCATTTTCCATAAAATCACACAGTTGTATAAAACTACTCTAGATAATTAAGACGATAATAAGTTCACTCACTGTTCTAGGAGTCGATGTACTCCTAATCCCAGTCTCCAAGCACAATCTCTGTACTTTTACCAGTGTACTTTGCTCACCACCTATCCACAATGTACAATACATAATTCACCACATCAATACTTGACCATTATAAAATCAATTCAGGCTCGGTATATATGCATGATATGATATACAACTTATCCGACTACCGCTTAAATGCGGTGTTGACCTAATTCGGCCTATTTTCTTCAATTTAACTCCAAATCAATTCTTCTCACTTTCTACACTCCAATTATAACTAAATTACCTCAATGAGTGTGAATGAGATTCAATTTATCAGTCTCGATAGCAAATTACGAAAATACCCCTAGTGGGTAAAAAATCATATTTTTGCTCTGAAAATTCTCATTATTTTTCTAGGCTCATAATTCATCATTTCTTAACCAATTCTCCTAAAATGAAAATCAAATTTATCCTCACTCAACACATGGTAAATTCGGCCATTAATGGTTGTGGGAGAAAATAAATTCTTTTCTTATTGTTTTGTTTCTAAATATGCTAAACTAACTTAAAACACTAACATAACTTAAAATCAAATTAATCTAATAACTTTCTCTCTCCTAACCCATTTTTCAGAATTGAATACATCATAATAACTCAATATTCAACCATGAAAATCAAGAACAAAAGCATGGGTAAGCTAGGTATCAAGGAGAACTAAAGAAATTCTAACTTACCTAGCTTGTTTCCTTGATTTCTTCACTTTTTCTTTGAATTTTCCACCTAAGTTTTCTTGTTTTTCCCTTTGTTCTTCCTCTCTTTCTCTCTCTTCCTTGCTTGGCCGGCCGTATGAAGAAAATGGCTGATTTTATGCCTTTTTAATAAAAAATAATAAAATAATAAAGGTATGACACATGTCATTTTCTTATTGGTCCATTTTTAAAATTTTAATCTTTTTTATCTCCACCACACAATTAGTCAATGGTCAAAATGAGGATAAAGGAAGACCATGTGCTGGAAAAATGTTCTGGTGGTGGAAAATTACAATTTTGCCCCTGGGGTGGCAAAATTACCATTTTACCTTTTTTCTCCAAATTATACCGAAATTAAAATTTTTCACTTCTAAACCTCAAATATTATTCCAATAATTCAAATTATACTCCAATAAGTCAAATGGGGCCAAAAAAAATCTTTTCTAAAATTCTCATTTTGTCCCTAGGTGGCAAATGATCATTTTGCCCCTGGATAGCGAAAATTCCGGTTTGACTCCAAATTGATCCTCGAACTCCAAATCACCATATTAAACCATTCTGAGACTTTAAAATTCTTAATTTCATCAAAAGTTCTCTATTTGATCTAGTTCGAGGCTTAAATCAACTTTGTTGTACGTCTAGGTACAATACCGACTTTTGTAAATTTTTCGGGACTCTCTTAGCATGTAAACATGTTATCCATCACATGTATGTCATGACAAATATTTTTATAGAGTCGGGCTTGTCATCTTCTCCCCCACTTGGATCAACCATATGATCCTTCTTCATGATTGATTTCGATATCTGACTAAATATTAATATTTTAATATTATTTTATTAATAAAATATTATTTTATTCTAAAAATTTTATCTTGTCTCCTTGGTACCCGAAATACCTTATTATGCCTCACTTTCGAAATATTTTATCCTAAACTACTCCTTTCGTCTTTTATCACTTTTAAACATTTTAATTGACCTCAATTTGCATTCGATCAACTTTATTTATCACCATATCAAAGTATGGGGTATTTCAGATTTGTTACACTACATGCCATATCGACTATGTGGTGTACACACTACACGCTATACATGTAATGCTACCCTAAACCCCAAAAACATTTAACTCACTACACGCTAAATAGAAGAAATTTATTGTTGATACACGCTAAGTAGACCAAGTAAAATGTTTTTACAAGCCATGCCTATATGTTCTTACATGCCAACTATAATTACTGATTTGTTACACGATATGCCATGCTGACTATGCAGTTTACACACTACATGCCATACATGTAACGTTACCCTAAACCTAAAAACATTTAACCCACTACACGCTAGATAGAAGAAATTTATTGTTGTTACACGCTAAGCAGACCAAGTAAAATGCTGTTACACGTCATGCCTATATGTTTTTTACATGCCAACTATAATTACTGATTTGTTACATGATATGTTATGCCGATTATGCGATTTACACACAACACGCCATACATGTAATGCTACCCTAAACCCACTACATGCTAGATTGAAGAAATTTATTGTTGTTACACTCTATGCAGACCAAGTAAAATGTTGTAACACACCATTTTTTTGTTCTTACACGCCAAGTGTAATTATTTATTTATTACACACTATTAATAAAATACCCACGTTGTTACACACTAGGGAATATGCCGACTATACAGTTTACACACTACACGCCATACAAACCCTAAACCCCAAAAACAGTTAACCCACTACATGCCAAATTGAAAAAATTTATTCTTGTTACACGCTATGAAGACCCCCTAAAATGTTGGTATAAATCGAAAGCATGTAAGTAAAAATGTTATAGTTCTCTCTATAATTTAAGTAAAAACCATAAAATCATGAAGAAAACAGTAAAAACATATCACAAGCAAAAACCCAAACATTTCACAAAGTAACCCAGTAAAAAAACACAAAATAAAAGAAAATTTTAATTGACGACTGACTAACCTCTTCAGGCATAACCGACATTATTGCTGTGATGTCGTTAACTTTGCTTAGAACAGAGTCGAACACTCTAGACCCTTTGGGAATGTAGAATGAATTAAACTCTCTTACTTGACATAGTCGTTTGTGAATGATGAAAATAAAATGCGATGGTGTTTTAAACACCTCAACCACTAATATGCATGCTGTGGAATTTCAAACGGTTTCCTTATTTATCTGCATTTTTTTCCTATTTAAATTTATGCCGTGTCACATATTCCATCCATGGCATGTCACAATTCCATCCATGGCGTGTCACATATTCCCTCCATGTCGTCTCACATATTCCTTCCAAGTCATCTCACATATTCTTACCATGTCGTATCACACATTCCATCAATGGCATGTCACATATACTCACCCTAACGTGTCACATATTCTCACCATGTTGTCTCACATATTCCCTCCACAACGTATCACATATACTCACCCTGGCATGTCACATATTCTCATCATGTCATCTCACATATTCCCTCCATGGCATGCCACATATTCTCACCCTTCAGTGTCATATATTCTCACCATGCAGTGTTACATATTCTCACCATTGCGTGTCACATACTCTCAACATGTTTTGTCACATATTCCCTCCATGTCGTCTCACATATTCTCACCATGGCGTGTTACATATTCCCTCCATGTCGTTTCACATATTCCTTCCATGTCATCTCACATATTCTTACCATGTCATATCACATATTCCATCAATGGCATGTCACATATACTCACCCTAGCGTGTCACATATTCTCACCATGTTGTCTCACATATTCCTTCCATGGCATGTCAAATATACTTACCCTGGCATGTCACATATTCTCACCATGTCGTCTCACATATTCCCTCCATGGCATGCCACATATTTTCACCCTTCAGTGTCATATATTCTCACCATGAAGTGTTACATATTCTCACCATTGCGTGTCACATATTCTCAACATGTTGTGTCACATATTCCCTCCATGTCGTCTCACATATTCTCACCATGACGTGTCACATATTCCTTCTATGACGTCTCACATATTCCCTAGTCATCCCTTTAACTGAATGAGGCCTCTCTTCCTCTAACTTTAACCAATTGAAATAAGCATTAACCGATTAAAATATCTTCAAATTTGAATTCCTTCATTGACGCCCTTCAACGGTCAACTTCATTTTGAGTTTAAATTTTGGTGCTTTTGGGTATTTCAAGTTTGACCTTTAATCGATTAGCCCATTTAGTTAATCAATTAATAACTTTTTGTTTTGGGTCCAATACCTTCTTAACTGATTAAACCTTATGTTAATCAGTTAAGACATTTCTGCTTGTCCTTAGTGTAGCATCTAGAATTGTTTTTACTAATTAAAGATATATGTTAATTAGCTAAGATTAATCTGTTTTTATGAAAACTCTTTCTTCTTTGCTTGTTTAACCAATTAACCCATTTTGCAATTGAACAGATATCTTCACTTGCTTTTAAATACCAAATATATTAATGAATTTAAGCTTTCTCCTGCATACTTAATTAATATGATTGGATATCAATGAATGAAAAATGTTTTATTATCATAAAAAATACATGAAAACAATAGATTTTAGTCAAACAAAATAAAATACAAAAGTAGGAGACTTCTTTTGGAAATTACATAGATGCCCTCATGAAGAGTCTTTTGCAACTATGCTTAAGACTTGAAATGGCATGTTGGTGTTGTGATCAATAAAAATCAATTTTCAAAAAAAAAAAGAAAACAAAAAGTTTATTACGCCAACTAGAATTGAAAAGTCTGCAGAAGTTGTTCTTCTTAATTCGTTGTGTCATGTCAAGAATAAGACAATGAAAGATGCCTGAAATTATAATGGAAGTTTTTTTATGTCTTCCATTATTTATCTTTGAGTCATGGCAGCTATATAAAAATTAACTAGTACAAAATATAGTATATTACAACAAATATATATATTAGGAAAAAAACATGCAAGAAAGTCAAGAATGCATTAGGTAGCTAAACTAAAATATAGTATATTGCAACGAATTTATTAGGGAAAAAATAGAAGAAAGCCAAGAATGCATTAGGTGGCTACACTAGGATATAGTATATTTCAACGAATACATTAAGGGACAAATGGAAGAAAGCCAATAATTAATGCATTAGGTAGTTGCATATACTAACATATTGGGTAGATGCACTAAATTATAGTATATTACGACCAATGCATTGGGGGAAAACATGGAAGAAATTCAAGAATGCATTAGGAAGCTGCATATGATATTAGGTAGCTGCGCTAAGTCATAGTATATTACACCTTGTCGGCAAGAAATCATAATCACCCTTTGACATCTCATGATAAGGTTGATGAAATTTCATAACTTTTGCCCCTTTTGTATTCAAGCTCTTGGGTGGTTTAGAATCCGAAAGTAATTTGAGAGATGATTTAGAAATTTTTATTAGGATGAGTTCATTCCAAATAGTAGTCACTAAATCCTTTGAAATCATTTTCACCATTTCATATTCTTCTCCCATTTTCGATATTCCCACAAACCTGAAAAGAAAATGAAAAAGATTAATTTGAAGGACTTGGCCCATTTCAAAGATCTTCCTAGGGGTAAGTGGCGGGTCGGTGGTAAACAACCAACCGATTAGTGCTAACAATTTTCGGCCACCACAGTTTGGTTAGTCGATGTCCATTATGTGAGCGGATTTGGTTGGCGACTATTTCTTTTTTTTTTTTTTTGCATACATATATAATTGCAAGCCCTCAAAGAGCATTTGGTTTGTTTTTTTTATTCAATATGAAAGCTTTTATACGTTTCATATAATAAAGATATGATAATCATCTATTAGTGCTTCACTCCGACAATATACTATAAGTAGAAAATAATTAAATTATCTTTAATAGTACCATTCTCAATTGAAATTTTATTTTTTATAAGTAGCATATGTGACAACACCATTATAAAACTTGGCAACATTGTAATTTTTTTGCTTTTAACAAATTTTCAACAATTTTCCAAATACATTTCTTGGGTTAGTAATTTATGTTGAAATTTCCATCGAAATCTGTCAGATTTTTACAACAAAGTTTTTCCAACAAAATTTTTTCTGTTTTTACATCGTGAAATTTTGGTAGGGTTAACATAAATACCTCATCCTCTATAGGGCAACTGAATGATTCAGCATCCGTCTACCCAACTAAAGGATACGAGTTTTTAATGTCGGAATACAAAGTAACAAACAAGGAAATGTTACTCCCTCCATCTCATTTTTTTTTTATTTTCATTAAAATTAAGATAAAATTTTTAATAATGATGTAATTTATATTTGATCATTTGAATGATTTCAAATGAATAGAGAGAATTGCTTTTTCAATTTCTCATTACAATTGATCATTACAAAAGCCCTTTTTATATACAATCCTCTATAAAAAAGCAAAGAAAACTGAAATACAAGTAAAGGATAAACGAATTTTCTTCACTATGTTTAATAAACATATTTTCCTAAGAGAAATATATCGTTGAAGGTAAGGTTTGTTGATGTTAAGTATGTATTTAGGTAATTTAGCTGGAATTCATCAAAATTATTGAGCAAGATGAAGGAGTATGGAGAATAAGATCGAAAATGGAGACTAAGGGAGGAAAGCAACGCCTGGAGAAGCAAATTATTTACTATTTATGTTCACAATATCTGTAATGAAGCTCTATGGGAAGGTATCAAGAGATACTTCAATGAATTTGGTGTGGTAGTTGATGTCTTCATAGGTAGAAACAAGAGACAAAATGTTAGTAGGAATACCAAGTTCGCATTTGTAAGATTCCAGTATGAGGAAGAAATGAGGGTTGCTATTAGAAAAAGGAATGGAAGGAATATGCTGGGCAATATTGTCTATGTCCAAGAAGCTAACTACGGGTGGCAGACAAGAGGAAGGAATGAAACGTTTGACAAAAGTGGTAGTGGGCAGAGAATACATCCACAACCTGATAGAGGCGAAAACGGTTCTTATAGAGATGTTGGCTTGGCAATAAAAAGACAAAGTGACGTTCAGAGAAATTCTAAGGAGCCCAACAAGGGGGAGGTGGAAGTAATTGGTAGTAGGATCAAGGATGTTATGGTGGGTGTCATAACATGCGGGTCCGGGAACCAGATCGTTAGACGTGGGCGAAAATTAAATATTTTGGGAGTCGCCACCAATTCCTTTTTTTTTTAGGTGTGATTGGTCACCCTATTTTGTCCTACTCAACGAAATTTAAAAATTAATTTTTGGTCCGTCGAAAGAACGATAAACTAGTCTACATATCTTTTAGATTTGGGTTCGAGAGTACGGCTACTCAAGGGGAAAGATTAGCACCCCCGTGACGCCCGTTCCACAAACGGTACCATTTAATCATATATTATCCTAACCCATTGATTTTATTCTTATGTTTCCTTAATTGTTATTTATTAAATTTATCTTTTATTCCATTAATCAAGTCAAAATATTTTACAGGTTTGGCGCACATATGATGCAATCGTGAAATGTATGGCATAAAATCAAGATAATGCCAAACGAAAACTTTTTATTGAGCGTACTTTCTGAATCCGCCCATCATACTAGCGGGATCCGGAAGTATTCTCTCACCTAGAGAAATACCTTAGAAACTCGCCTTCGCAAGCTTACAAGGTAAATCCCATCATCAAGATAGTCGTTTGTGAATAAAAAACAGTGCTTTCATGAATGCAAATCCTAATACGGGTAAAAGCTTTTTATTAAAGATATTTCTCCAGACCCTCCCATCATACTGGTGGAGTTCGGAGGTATCTTTTCACCTAGGGAGTTTACCGGTGAAGCTCGCCTTCGCAAGCTTTCTCGAAAAGTCCCATTCTCGGGATTTTGCCCGTATATAGAATATGTCTATATGTCATGACATTTAACAATGTAACAATGATACGCGACCTACTCCTAAATTTGATGTTCGTTTCTTATTTAATACTTTTCTTTGAGCTTACTTATCATGAACAAAATATTTCACATTTATTGATTGTTTTTATACAACCATTTCTATTTCGTCATATATTTTATCATGTATGTATTTATTCATTTTACTATATAAAACTCCCTTAAAATCATATTCTTAAACCACATATATTTTTTATTACCCGTAATCATTGTTATTTATGTATGTGTATTCTATCCGTTTTTGTATTATTATGATTAACAAATTTATTAATTTCTCATTTCCTTTACTTGTAGACTTTGATTAATTGGTGATTATATATATTTAAGGTTTTCTTTATTATTTACTTGAAATTAGAAATATCGAAATTTCGAATCAGGACCCTCCCATCATACTGGTGGGGTCCTAATCAAAATTCCTAACCTAGAGAAATTTACTCGAAATTGTGACTTTTCGCGTTCCGATTGGACATCCCATCATCGGTATTGAATTCATTTTTATCCCATTTTCATCATCTCTCTATTTTTATAGAACTATTTCTTTGAACAAGTTTATCATCCACAAATGATAATTCTATTTATTTCATTTTATTTATTTATTATTTATTTTTTTTCTTTTTCATAATTCATTCCTATGTTGCCTATATAAATTCACATACTTATGTGTTTTACAATTTTATCTAACATCCCAACCATCCATATAATTTATGTTTTCTTTCGTCATTTAAAAATAAATTTATATTATATCTTTTATTCTAATTAAGCTAGATTAATTATTCTCCTATCTAAATAATGAATCCAACACAATATCACAAAGTTAACATTAGAAAAAGTAAAGGGTATACCTTCAATGGGTTAATAGTAGCCCAACACGTTTAGCTTGGCCCAACTGGTCTGCCTCTCAAAGCGCACCGTTTGGTTCCTTGCTTCAGCCACACTTTATGCGCCAAAACGGTGTCGTTTTAAGCTTTGGAAAGGTATAGTGATTAGTTGCAAAACGACGTAGTTTTGAACCCTTTAACCTTAACTATAAAATCCTCTTTTTCTCTCCTTTTTCCATTTTCTCCCTCACCATTTTCTCTCTCTACCAACCACACTCTCTCTTTTCTCTCTCTACCAAGCCGGCAACCACCCAAACTTTCACTCTCCTTCCTCTATCGGCCACCCCAAAACAAGATTCCCCTTCTTCATGTCGTCGTCGATTATCCCAAACGACCGGATCTGCCTCTCTTTCCTACCTTCGGCATCGACTTCCCACTGTTTTTCTCTCTCTCTCTGTTGGCGGCACTCAAAGCCCAAGCCCCCTAACCCGCAGTAGCAAGACCCAAAGCTTAAACACCCCCCTTCCACCGGCGGCACAAAACCTAGGCCAAAACATCCCCACCGGCGGCGTAAAACCCAGATCTTCCTTTTTTCGATGACCCAAAGCCAAAATCCTTCCCTAAAACCCCAAACCAACAAAATTTGAAAAACCTCTTATTTTTCTTTTATTTTTTCTACATATTTTTGATTGATTTTTGATTGTGGATTTGTGGTTTTTTAGGTTGTTAGAAGAGTAGAGAAAATTTTTTGTTGTGGTATTTGGCTGCTAGAGGCTAGGATTTTTCTATTTGCAGGTTTTTGGCTCCCCCTTCGAAATTGTTTTCCCCCTCATCATTTAAGAAATGGATTGTCCAAAAATTTGGACAATCCAAAGGTGAAATCATGCTTTTCTGAGCATGATTTCACAAGGCTCTAGCAAACAAGAGGGGTTGGTAGCCGAAGGTGACCACTCTTCCCCAAATTCGGCTACCTTCCAAGGGCATTAATGCCCTGTAATGATGGATTAGAGAAGGGACTGAGCACACGCTCAGTCCCTTCCTGTTCATATGGATTGGAGAAGAGGCTGAGCACACACTCAATCCCTTCCTATTTATTCATCATCATCATTTTTTTATTTTTTATTATTTTTATTTTATTTTTTTTAAAATAGGTGTCTACAGTGGGTTGCTAGAAAAAGACATGAAATGGTTAGAGAGAAGCATCTCTAGCACCCTAGAGTCGGATGTTTCCCCAAGAAGGGCTCAAGTGGGTCTCGTTAGTGAAGGGGTGGTTACTCTTATACGTACTCTCGGTGGCAGAAGGGTAGTCATAACTTTTACGGACAAGGATGAGATGCTCACAATTCTGGATTTATACCCAGAGTTATTAAGGAAGTGGTTTCAATCCATTGAAAGGCCAAGAGAGTTATACAATTGTGTTAAATCCTAGGTCTCTATCACTAGCATTCTCGTGCTTCTATGGCACCTCAGGGTATTCCATGCCATTGGTGGTGAATAGGGAAGACTAGTCTCACTAGATGGGCTTACATCCATGCTAGAAAGATTTAGCAAAGCTAGACTTTTGATTTTGCACAACAATGAGGCAAAGCTTCCCTTTAAGCATTCCCTACGATTTAATAGGCAACTAATCAAGTTGAAAATTGAAGTGGAGGATAAGCGTAAAGCTAAGATAGGGGAATAAGAACTATTACAACTTGATAAAAGACAAAGGGAAGAGGTCATTGAAAGTACTAACTCTAGTGGTCGAAATTTTGTGGAAGGGTTGACGATAATGAAAAGAGGAACCGTCGATATCATGGTAGGTATTGCCAGGCGGGCACACAAGTTCTTTAGACAATTCGAATTTCAAATTCAAAATTTTAGGTGCTGAGATGAGTCAGATTCATGATAAGGCAGACAAAGCCATGCAGGTCAAGCCTAAATAATGGTCTGGTAGGTGAATAGACCAAGCTCTAAGGGAGCCCAAGTCTTTTTGCATAAAGGGTCTCTATTGGGTAAGCTCAACAATTATAATGAAGTGGAGTTGTTAAGAGGGAAATGGATGTCTGATACCCAAAGGACTGAAGCTTCAAACAGGGGCTTTGATTTGAGACCCAATCTAGAGGAATTGGTATGGGGTGTTACTACGCTACGTAAAGGAAAAATCAAGGAAAGGCTTATCGTTGTGACTTTCTTAAGTCATGTAAATTTAGGGTTAGGGAGTTCATGGGGTACAATAGTATTAAACTCTATAATGGTTGCTAAAAGAAAGGGGTAAGGGGAATAATGTCTTTAGCCAACCTGCAAAAAATTAGATCTAAAAATTTCACCCACATCAAGCAGAAGTCGATTAGATGGGTTAGATATGGGGATGATATTGAAAGAGTTAAATATGCAACAACGCTAAGCAATTTGGAAGTGAATATCGATGAAGGGCAACAACCGAAAATAAGGAATGAAAATCAAATGAAGGAAAGGAAAAAGACCAAAAAGCCTAAGTGTAGTACGCCTAGTGGAAAGACAAGCATAAGGGAGCATGCCAAAGTTCAGAAATAGAGTTAGGAAGGTTTTAATAGAGAAGAAATAAAGAATCCTAAGACTCCCAAGGTTGAAGATATAACAGATGAAGACATTCAATGACATAATTCAGCCATTCAAAGAGAGGTAGAAGTAATGTATGATGTTGGTGTGTAGCTAGGATTGGTTTACAAGCATGATAGACAAACTATGGTAAGAGCTTTCACAGTAATGGAGCTAGATGAGTTGGAAAATAATCACCACCAACGAGATAGAGGTTGAATATATTATTGAGGTTTTGTTGATTATTAATGCTTGTACTTACATGGAATATTAGGGGTCTAGGTCGACCTGAGAAGAAAAGAGCCTTAAGGAATCTGATTGAGGTTAATTGCCCTAAGTTAATGATGATATAAGAAACTAAAAGTCAACAATTAAGCCAAAGAATAGTTCAGAGTATGTGAGGGAACAGGAATTTAGGTTAGGCTATGTCTCAAGCAGTAGGAAGTGCTAGTGGATTACTGAGTTGGTAGGATGAAGAATTTTTCAAGATGGAAAAGGTGATTATGGACCAAAGGTTTATTCTGATAGTAGGTAGTATGAATGGATTGAACCTTAGAGTTAGGATAGGCAACATCTATGTGCATAATGTTGATTCTGAAGGAGATGCATTATGGGAGACATTGAGAGGAATCTTTAGTGAGGAAAATGTACCTTGGTGCATCGGGGCCAACTTTAATGTGGTTCGTTATGCAGAGAAAAGAATAGGGGTAGAAAGTAAAAAAAAGCCGATGGTTGAGTTTGCCGAATTTATTGAAGATTGTGGGTTTACTGATTTACCTATGACAAGAGGGAAGTATACCTGGATAAGTAATAGAGAAAAGGTCTTTTCAAGCCAATTAAATCGTTTCTTAGTATTAGTCAAGATCCTAGAGGCTTGCCAAAGCATTCAACAAGTTTGTCTTCCTCAGTCGATATCTAATCATAATCCAGTTGCATTGAGTATAGTGGAAGAAAATTGAAGAGCCAAGCCATTCTATTTCTTTAATCACTAAAATGGATGATAGAAGCTTTTGTGAAATGTTCTCTAAAACATGGGTCGAGATTGAATCAATTAGGGGATGTTCGGGGGATATTTGGTATTGTTTAAGGAATACAAAAAAACCTACTAAGGAGTGGTAATATAGTACCTACAGTGAGGGTGTCGTGACGTGCGGGTCCGTGAACCCGTCCGCCAGACGCGGGCGAAAATTAAAATCTGTGTGGGAGCCGCCACCAATCTTTTTTTTTTATCTATGGTGTGATTGGTCACCTATTAACCCGATTCTTAATCGACGAAGTCCTAAATTAATTTTAGGTCCGTCGAAAGAACGAGAACTGGTCTACATTTTTAGAGATGGGTTCGGGAGTGTGGTTACGCACGGAGAAGGGTTAGCACCTCCGTGGCGCCCGTTCCACGAACGGTACCATTTAATCTTAAGTTATCTTAATATAGCCTTTTCTTAATTTAATCCCTACTTTATTAATTAAATTTTTATTAAATTGATAGACTGAGTTTTTTATTTGGCTTTACGTATGCACATGATGCGAGCGTAAAATGATGTCATGACTTGTTTATTTTAAATGATGGAGTCGGTAATCTTTTATTGAAAAATTATTCGAAGACCATCCCAACGCTTTGGCGAAATCTCGAAATTCTCCTAACCTAGAGATATCCCCGGAAGAACTCGTCTCTACAAGCTCCTCGGGTAAATCCCATCATCGGGACTCCCGCACCATTTACAAGATAAATGTGGCACGCTATGACAGGATAAAATGATGATATCTACATGCACGCGTTTATTGATTTAGGTGATTTATAATTCACCCAATTATGTGTTTAAAAAATTTTGGATTATTTATTATTTATTATTTTTTATTTTTTGTTTTTTTCTATTTTTTATTTAGATCTGTATCTTTTAACTAACATTGTTGATTAACATTTAACTTGATTATATAACTTGTTGAATAAATAATTAATTAAATTAATGGTTAACTTAATTTTATTTAATGATATTTATTTGCTAATTAACTAACTACACTAACCTAGATTTAAATGTAATATTATGTAGATTTATTTTTCTTAATATATATTATTATTTTAGCAATGATTATTTGAGTTAATGAGTATTGGAGTGCTGAAGTTGGATTCATCCCGACGCTTCGATGAAAATCCTTTTGAACTCCGCACCTAAGAAATCCACACAAAAAAAAGCAACTCTTTGCCCTTTTTTAAGTGAAATTTCATCATCGGGTCACTCAAAATAATCATTGTAATTTTATAATAATTATATTTCATTATACTTACAAGTATCTAATATATTTATACTATAAATATTTCCTTCTATTTAAACCTCTCTCTTTTTTTATTATTAATACTATACTTTAAAATATTATCTAAAGTAAATCTTAAGACACTATACTAAATAATTTAGCATAATTTTATGCCATCTAATTGCATATTCAATCAAATAAATTGGACCAAACCCAAGTAACATAATTCATAATGCATTCATAAAAAAGATTAAATTTTTACCTGATTTGGATTCTAACAATAACCCAAACAATTTGTGTACAGCCCACCAAGCTCTTCAATTAATTGAGCTGTTGAAAGCCCAAAAAAAAATCTCTCTTCCTTAAAAAGAAAGCCCAATGCCGTTTGAACCTTTCTCCATTTTTTTCTTTTCTTTTTTTTTCTTTTTCTTTCTCTCTCAGCCGCTCCCCCTTTCTTCTCTCTTTCTTTTTCTTTTCTCTTTCTTCTTTCTTTCTTTTTTTCTCTTTCTTTCTCTCCCAGCCGCTCCCCCTTTCTTCTCTCTTTCTTTTTCTTTTCTCTTTCTTCTTTCTTTCTCTTTCTTTCTTTCTTTCTCTCCTGGCCGCTCCCCCCTTCTTCTCTTTCTCTTCTTTCTCCTTCTCTTTCTCTTCTTTCTCTTTGCCGGGGCGTCGCACTCTTCTCCTCTTCTCTCTCTCTCTTCTTCTTTTTTTTTTTGCTCTTTTTTTTTGTGTTTTTCTTTTTCCTGCTTGTGGCTAGGTAGCTTCTGGAAGATTTTTTTTTTTTTTGCTCCTCCTCTTTTTCTTTCTTGCAGGTTGCAGGTGGTTTTTAAGGAGCCGGGTTGTCCAAAAATTTGGACAACCCGGTGATGGGGTTCTGGCACCCCCTAGAGTTGGTGGCCAGAACCCCGTTGGTGGCCAGAACCCCCATCACGCGTAGTGGGTGGGGGAAGGGATGGCTGGGCGTACGCCCAGCCATCCCTTTTTTTTTTTTTTTAATATACTTTTTTAGATTTTAGTTTATTTTATTATTTATTATATATATATATATATATATTTTTAGGTGTCTACAGTTGCCCCTCTTTGTACATTCTTGAGAATCAAGGATAGTGCAAAGATGTAGACACCACATTTGGCTTATCTCGAAGCCAGTTAGTTTAATCAAATCGATCTAGACTCGACTTATCTCAAAATAAGCTCGATTTAAATAAAAATGAAATTTCTAGACTTGATCTGGGCTTAACCCATATTAGAACAAATTCAATTAAAATTTCTAGACTTAATCTAGGCTCGACCTATCTCACAACAGGTTCGATTTAAACAAAATTAAAATTATTAGACTTAATCTAGGCTCGACCTATCTCATAACAGGTTCGATTTAAACAAAATTGAAATTCCTAGACTTAATCTAGGCTCGACCTATCTCACAACAGGTCGATTTAAACAAAATTAAAATTCCTAGACTTAATCTAGGCTCGACCTATCTCACAACAGGTTCGATTTAAACAAAATTGAAATTCCTAGACTTAATCTAGGCTCGACCTATCTCACAACAGGTTCGATTTAAACAAAATTGAAATTCCTCGACTTAATCTAGGCTCGACCTATCTCACAACAGGTTCAATTTAAACAAAATTGAAATTCCTAGACTTAATCTAGGCTCGACCTATCTCACAACAAGTTCGATTTAAACAAAATTGAAATTCCTAGACTTAATCTAGGCTCGACCTATCTCACAACAGGTTCGATCTAAAAATTAAAATTCCTAGACTTAATCTAGGCTCGACCTATCTCACAACAGGTTCGATTTAAAAAATTGAAATTCCCAAACTTAATTTAGGCTCAACCTATCTCACAACAGGTTCGATTTAAATTCTTTAATGCTAACTTAATTGGATTAACATAAAATGAAAAGACTCAAATCCTTCCATTGAAATTTTACAATCTCAACATTTTAGGTCGAGTGAATTTCGACCCTCAAAGCTCGGGACATGAATTAATTTTGATTCTTGTCGAGTGCATGGCTAGGCATGTATGCATGATTGACATGATGAAACGTTTTTCATGTTTATGATTTATTAAGGTTCCAAAACCTTTCTCTTGCTTCATCCGATTTTTCACTGCCACTTTCGATCTTCTCTGCCTGTTTTCTCTCCTCCTGTAGAATTTAGGTAACTCTAAATTTTCCCTTAAGTACCCTCTCTTTTGACATCTGACTTTGCCTTTGGTTTAGGGCTTTGCCATTCCTTTTTTCATCCTTAAGTCTTTTGCTGAACAATGAGTGTAATTTATTGCTTAATTAGTTTATTCCTTTTACCAATTATCATTCATTTCTTTGACAATCACTATGTGAATCATGGGATGGTAAATAACAAAAGGGCTAAAATAAAGAGGCGAAGGAGAATTTCATATATGAGAAATCAAATAATTCAAGGCAAAAAGAATTTACAGGGCAAACATTAGATCTTTAAATAATGAACACTCAGACCACTAAGAGAAAACAATCTGATATTCGACTTCAAAAATTATCCTTGATTGATGCTTTGAGCAAATCTGTAGGTTGCAGATTCCCTAGCTTCCCCTATTTTGTGAAATTGTGGAGCTCCATTCATGGTGTATTTCTACCTCAATCTTTAGGGTGACATCCCCAAATTCCATTCTATCCTCTTGTTTTTCGACCTCAAGCCGCCCTTTTTTGGGTTTTCGGCATGAGCCTCCTCCCTTAGGTACGAGCTGCCCTTTTCGGGTTTTCAACACGAACCCCCTCCTTTAGGTACGAGCTGCCCTTTTCGGGTTTTCAGCACGAACCCCTTCCGTTTTTTTTTTTTTTAAAATTTTAAGCATAGTACTTCTTCACCGCATCCGCATTTATTGGATTAGGCAGATCTCCCCCATCCATATCAGCCAAGATCAAAGCTCCTCCTGAAAAAGCCTTCTTTACCACGTATGACCCTTCCCAATTCGGCATCCACTTTCCTCGAAAATCAGTTTAATTAGGGAGTATTCTCTTGAGAACCAACTCTCTTTCTCGGAACTGCTTGGGATGAACTTTTTTCTCGTACGCTCGCATCATCCTTCGTTGGTACATCTGACCATGACAAAGAGCCGTAAGCCTTTTCTCCTCAATCAGATTCAACTGTTCGTAGCGGGAGCGGACCCACTCAGCATCTTCCAATTCTGTCTCCATCAACAGCCTCAATGATGGGATTTCTACTTCAACAGGTAGAACTGCTTCTGCACCGTATACTAATGAGTACGGAGTTGCCCCGGTGGAGGTACGCACAGAAGTTTGATATGCATGTAGGGCAAACGGAAGTTTCTCATGCCAGTCTTTATAAACTTCAGTCATCTTTTCGACAATCTTTTTGATGTTTTTGTTGGTTGCCTCTACCGCTCCGTTCATCTTCGGACGGTAAGTTGTCGAGTTATGATGCTTAATCTTGAATTTAGCGCAAACATCCTTCACCATCGCACCGTTCAAATTACTTGCGTTATCCGTAATGATCCTTTCTGAAAGTCCATACCGACATATGATCTCCTTTTGGATGAACTTGCACACCACCTTTTGTGTCACATTAGCATAGGAAGCTGCTTCTACCCATTTCGTGAAATAATCAATGGCCACCAATATGAATCGATGTCCATTAGAGGCTTTTGGCGTAATAAGTCCAATCACGTCCATTCCCCACATTGAAAATGGCCAAGGTGCCATGAAAACGTGCAATGGGGCTGGTGGAGCATGGATTCTATCAGCGTATACTTGACACTTGTGGCATTTTTGAGCAAAGTTTATGCAGTCTGATTCCAATGTCAACCAATAGTAACCAGCTCTCATAATTTATCTGGCCAACATATGTCCATTAGCATGAGCTCCACAAGTTCCTTCGTGGACTTCTTTCATTATCTTGTTGGCTTCCGCAACATCCACACATCTCAAGAGTACTTGATCTCGACTCCTTTTGTAGAGCACTTCTCCGCTAAGGAAGAAACCCATTGCTAATCTTCGAAGAGTTCGCTTGTCATTATCCGTGACATTCTCAGGATATGCCTGGTGCTTGATGTATTGCATGATATCATGATACCACGGCTTACCATCAACCTCTTCTTCAACATTCAAGCAGTGTGCGGAGACTTCACAGACTTCTAAATCAAAAGGGCGTACATCGACCGCCTCTTTTATTTTGAACATCGCTGCGAGGGTGGCCAAAGCATCAGCAATCTGATTCTCTTCTCAAGGCAAATGGTTGAAGCTGATTTCTTTGAACTCTTTGCTTAATTCTGTAACCAGCTTTTTATATGGAACTAGTTTAGGATCTCTAGTTTCCCATTCACCTTTCATTTGACATATCACTAAAGCTGAATCTCCGTAAACATCTATCGCGTCAGCCTTCATCTCAATTGCTGTTTGTAATCCCATTACCAACGCCTTATACTCCGCCATATTGTTAGTACAATTGAAATTCAATCTCACCGTGGCTGGATAGTACTTTCCATTTGGAGAAATCAACACTGCCCCAATTTCGTGCCCCAAAGCATTGGATGCTCCATCAAAATACACCTTCCATGGATTAAGTTCATTGGGACCAACCTCTTCTACATGCAAAACGGCCATCAAATCTTCATCTGGAAAATCAAAACTTACAGATTCATAATCTTCATTAGCTCGATCTGCAAGGAAATAGGCGATAGCGCTCCCTTTGATTGATTTTTGGGACACATACACAATGTCATACTCAGACAATAGTACTTGCCATCGAGCTATTCTTCCGGACAGGCAAGGTTTTTCAAAAATATACTTGATGGGATCTAATTTCGCCACTAACCATGTTGTGTGATACAACATATACTGTCGGAGCCTCTGGCGGTCCATGTTAGTGCACAACACATCTTTTCAAGCGCAAAATATTTGGACTCATACTCCATGAATTTCTTGCTCAAGTAATATATGGCCCGTTCTTTCTTCCCAGTTTCATCACGTTGTCCCAATACACATCCCATAGAATTCTTGTTCACAGTCAAATACAAAATAAGAGGTTTTCCAATCGTCGGTGGCACCAACACCGGTGGATTTATGAGATATTGTTTGATTTTATCAAAGGCTATTTGACATTCTTCATTCCACTCTCCTGGGTCTCGTTTCCGAAGCAGCTTGAAGATTGGATCGCATTTGCAAGTGAGCTGGGATATAAATCGAGCAATGTAATTCAACCTCCCTAAAAATCCTCTCACTTCTTTTTGCGTTTTGGGAGGTGGTAGCACTTGAATAGCTCGTATTTTATCTGGGTCCACTTCAATTCCTTTTTCACTGACTATGAACCCCAACAATTTCCCAAAGGTTACACCGAAAGTGCATTTTGCAGGATTCAACTTGAGCTGGAACTTTCGCAATCTCTCGAACAGTTTTTTGAGATTGACAGTATGATCCCTTTCTGTATGAGATTTTGCAATCATGTCATCCACATATACCTCTATCTCTTTATGCATCATATCGTAGAACAAAACTACCATTGCCCTTTGGTAGATGGCGCCTGCATTCTTTAATCCAAATGGCATTACTTTGTAACAAAACGTTCCCCATATAGTTACGAACATTATTTTTTTCATATCTTCGGGCGCCATCTTAATCTGATTGTAACCAGAAAAGCCATCCATAAATGAGAACAAAGCATGTTTTGTTGTGTTGTCCACAAGAGTATCAATATGTGGCAAAGGGAAGCTATCCTTCGGACTCGCTCTGTTCAAATCCCTATAATCGACGCACATTCAAACTTTTCCATCTTTCTTAGGAACTGGAACTATATTAGCCACCTATTCAGGGTACTTAGCCACCTCCAAAAATCTAGCATCAAATTGCTTCTTTACTTCTTCTTTAATCTTCAGCAACATTTCTGGCTTCATCCTTCTCAACTTCTGTTTAATAGGCTTGCGTTCTGATCTCAAAGGTAACTTATGGATGACAATGTCAGTATTGAGACCCGACATGTCCTGATATGACCAAGCAAACACGTCCACATATTCACAGAGCAGTTCTTCTAGCTTCTGTCGTTCATCAGATGACAGTGAGGTGCCGATCTTAACCTCTTTCTTCTCTTCTCCATTTTCGAGGTTAATCATTTCTGTGAGTTCTTGATGAGGTAAAATCTTTCTTTCCTCCTGTTCCAACATTCTCGACAAATCAGGGGGTAAGCCATAGTCATCCACCTCCTCTTCATTTTTCAATTCATCAACGTTCGGAATCATCTCAAAATCTATATTCAAATCGTTGTCTAGATTGTCTTCGTGTTCATTATTTAAAGACCTGCAAACAGGTAAAGTTGGACGGGTGTATGGGCGAGTATTTATTGGCTAAAAGAATATATGAAAGGAAACATGCAAAAAGGTTGATGAATTATGAAACACATTATGCATTGTCATTTATTTAAATGATGAAGGTAACAGAAAGCCCTACTTAAACAAGAAATTACTCTTAACACCCTTGGGCATAGGCATTTAGATAAAATGGTTCATTACATTTCGAAAGACTTAAAGATGATGGGCAATTCTGTGGTTGTCCAATTGCTTAGCTCCTCTCCTGGCAGTACTGGATACACCACAGGGACCTTCTCGTTAGGTTCTTCATCTTTGATCATATGGATTGATAGCTCACCAAACATCCATGGAACCTGATTGACCTCGTCCGATGCCTTGCACCCCACGAATCGAAAGGTTTCATATAAAAAGGGAATTGTCTTTTTTCAAAATTCTTCCTCCTCACCTTCTTCATAAAACTCGATTTCTGACAAATCCATCAACTCTTGCAACTTAAGACGAAAGCCATCACAATTTTGAATGGAATGTCCAACAACCCCCATATGAAATTTGTAAGAAAGGGTGGGATCATGTCCTACTTCTTTTATCTCTATCGGTTTTGGAGTGATGGCTTTTATTTTGGACAACGCCTCAAACACTTTATCCATCGGTGTTCGAATCTCGTCAACATTCTTTTTCACCCTTCGAATCATCCCTTTATGTATTGCATTCACTGTTGGACCTCCATGGTTAGGCAAGGGATTCCCATCAACATTTGAATTGTCTTTTTTGGCAAAATTTAAAAGTCCTGCCTTAATGAGCGCTTGGACCTTATGTTTTAAAGCAGTACAATTCTCAGTGGAGTGCCCTTGAATTCCAAAATGGTAATCACAATGCGCATTCGGGTCATACCATTTCGGGAAAGGTGGTCGGAGTGGTTCTAAAAGAGTTCGAGCAAGGAGTCAATTTTCTTTGAGTTGTGGCAACAATGTAGTGTAAGGGACTAGAATAGGATCAAACTTTGGTTTTTTTAGGGTAGTTCTAGGTCCTCTTTGACCATGACCAGGATTATTGGTTGAAGCTACCGGTCTTGGTGGTGGAGTTTGTGGAAGAACATTGGTTTGAAATGTTGGTTGCGGAGCAGGTTGGTACACATATGGGTTTTGTGTGATGTTGCCTATGTTTTGATAGAAGGGTTGGTATGGGGGGTACGGGTAATATGGGTTAAAGTTGTGGGCTTGTTGGCTGTCGTGAGTGACTGCTTGCACATCCCCTTCTTTTTTCTTGGGCGTATTCCCTCTCTTTGAGCTGGCAACTTCATGCCTTTCAATTTTGCCACTTTTGATAGCTCTTTCTATTATTTCTCCTGATAAGACTAAATCTGCAAAGTTTTTTGTGGCATTGCCGATCAAGCGCTCATAGAATGGAGCTCGGAGCGTGTTTATGAACAAAACAGTCATCTCCTTATCAGTGAGAGGTGGCTGAACTTGCGCTGCTGTATCTCTCCACCTTTGGGCATATTCCTTGAAGTTCTCACTTTGCTTCTTTTTCATAGTCTACAATGACAACCGATCAGGGGCTAATTCAGCCACATGCTTGTATTGGGCTATGAAGGCTCTTGCTAGATCTTTCCAAGTTTTAATATGATTTCGATCTAGCTGTACGTACCAATGAGTAGCTGACCCAGTCAAACTGTCTTGGAAAAAATGGATCAGTAGCTTGTCATCATGAGACTGTGCAGCCATCTTCCTACAATACATAGTAATATGTGCCCTGGGACACTTTGTTCCGTCATATTTTTCAAATTCCGGAACCTTGAACTTGGCAGGGATCAATACATTTGGCACTAAACATAGCTCGGTTACGTCCATGGTACCAAACCTATCAACTCCTTCGATAGCACGAAGACGCTCTTCCAACAAATCATACATTTTTTTGTCTTTTTCATTTTCTCCTGTTTGTGACGAGTCTTTTCTTAGTTTCTCTTACTCTTTTGGATCGTCTAAATCTGGGACGTGTATTGGTTCAGCAAGATTTATCCTAGAATATGGCCCAAATTGCCCATGAGTAGGTTGATGGCCCATCGGGGGTGGTGCATTGTAATAAATTGGTGGCATCACTTGAGGGTGGACCCTTTGAGAGGTTTGGGTATGTGGTGGAGTAAACCCTGGGGGATATGGTAGATCATCCCTTTGGTTTCCACTGTCTTGTGCTGGTGGGTTTTCTGACGGAGCTGACTCTTCTGCAACCCTTTTTCCTTTACTTAAGCTTGTCATCAATTCCATCATCTTTGCTAACTGTTCTCTCATTTCTTCTTGAGCTCTCTTCATTCTATCCATTCGCTCACTTTGTTCTTCTTCCATGATCCTTGCTCGTCGATGTGTATTATGAACACGTTGGTCACTTGGCTTAGGTGGTGGAGCTATTTTTGGAACCTTATTGTAATCATAAACGTGAATTAGATGCATGCATGAATGAAAAAATGAACCCCTTATCTTTATTTATAGGTGAAAATATTTATTGTCATGAAATGAGGATTTATGCACATATGAATGATCATGTACTAAAAGTATCTGTCACATAACACCCCTCAACAAAGTAATTCAGTGCATAAGCTATTGTTTCTTGTTGCAATTCAGGAGTCATCTTTTGCATCTACTTCGTCAATGGTTGTCAAATGACATACTTTTCCTATATGCAAAATTATGATGCAAACATGCATATGCAAAAAGTTCAAGTTAGTACAGTAAATAGGAATTCCAAAAGTTATTCTGATTAAAAAATATGAATGAAAATAATTAATGATATGATACTTTTATTACTTTGCGGAGAAGAACTTAGAACAAGGGGATTATAAAAATTCCTTCATGTGTACCTAGTCAAAAGGTATATTCTCACGGGTGAAGCTCTACCTAAGCAAAGGCGACTTTCGGTATTCTACATGCTGAGTTTGGGTTGAAAATGGAGCTAAAGGTTCCCAAATCACTCCTCACTGTCGTCCACATGGACTAGTAAGGCACCCTGGTCCTCACCCATTACAGGTTTCAAACGGACTAGGTTCGATCTGAATGGGAGTCTTCACTAGCCCATGCGAAGGTTATCACCTCACGAGAGCGTAGCTATTTAACTCCCTCCTAATTAAGGACAAAGCCCGGGTGGAAGGCTTATGCATGAATGCAAGATGTGTAGTGTGTGAGAAGGAATATACTGACCTTGGACCAATAATTTCACATCCCCCTTATCCTAAATTTTCCGCAATTATTAAAAAATAGTGAAGTAATAATAGCAAAATAAGTGAATGCATTAAACAAAAATATGCAAAATTGATGCTAGGAAAAACAACAAATTATTCAAGGCTAAAGATAACTTATGATTAATTAATGGTTTGACTCTCGACGTCCCCAGCGGAGTCGCCATCTGTCGTGATGTGCGAGTCCGTGAACCCGTCCACCAGACGCGGGCGAAAATTAAAATTTGTGTGGGAGCCGCCACCAATCTTTTTTTTTTATCTAAGGTGTGATTGGTCACCTATTAACCCGATTCTTAATCGACGAAGTCCTAAATTAATTTTAGGTCCGTCGAAAGAACGAGAACTGGTCTACATTTTTAGAGATGGGTTCGGGAGTGCGATTACGCACGGAGAAGGGTTAGCACCTCCGTGGCGCCCGTTCCACGAACGGTACCATTTAATCTTAAGTTATCTTAATATAGCCTTTTCTTAATTTAATCCCTACTTTATTAATTAAATTTTTATTAAATTGACAGACTGAGTTTTTTATTTGGCTTTACGTATGCACATGATGCGAGCGTAAAATGATGTCATGACTTGTTTATTTTAAATGATGGAGTCGGTAATCTTTTAGTGGAAAATTATTCGAAGACCATCCCAACGTTTTGGTGAAGTCTCGAAATTCTCCTAACCTAGAGATATCCCCAGAAGAACTCGTCTCTACAAGCTCCTCGGGGAAATCCCATCATCGGGACTCCTGCACCATTTACAAGATAAATGTGGCACGCTATGACAGGATAAAATGATGATATCTACATGCACGCGTTTATTGATTTAGGTGATTTATAATTCACCCAATTATGTGTTTAAAAAATTTTGGATTATTTATTATTTTTTATTTTTTGTTTTTTTCTATTTTTTATTTAGATCCGTATCTTTTAACTAACATTGTTGATTAACATTTAACTTGATTATATAACTTGTTGAATAAATAATTAATTAAATTAATGGTTAACTTAATTTTATTTAATGATATTTATTTGCTAATTAACTAACTACACTAACCTAGATTTAAATGTAATATTATGTAGATTTATTTTTCTTAATATATATTATTATTTTAGCAATGATTATTTGAGTTAATGAGTATTGGAGTGCTGAAGTTGGATTCATCCCGACGCTTCGGTGAAAATCCTTTTGAACTCCGCACCTAAGAAATCCACAAAAAAAAAGTAACTCTTTGCCCTTTTTTAAGTGAAATTTCATCATCGGGTCACTCAAAATAATCATTGTAATTTTATAATAATTATATTTCATTATACTTACAAGTATCTAATATATTTATACTATAAATATTTCCTTCTATTTAAACCTCTCTCTTTTTTTATTATTAATACTATACTTTAAAATATTATCTAAAGTAAATCTTAAGACACTATACTAAATAATTTAGCTTAATTTTATGCCATCTAATTGCATATTCAATCAAATAAATTGGACCAAACCCAAGTAACATAATTCATAATGCATTCATAAAAAAAGATTAAATTTTTACTTGATTTGGATTCTAACAATAACCCAAACAATTTGTGTACAGCCCACCAAGCTCTTCAATTAATTGAGCTGTTGAAAGCCCAAAAAAAAATCTCTCTTCCTTAAAAAGAAAGCTCAATGCCATTTGAACCTTTCTCCATTTTTTTCTTTTCTTTGTTTTTCTTTTTCTTTCTCTCTTTCTTTCTTTCTCTTTCTTTCTCTCTCAGCCGCTCCCCTTTTTTTTCTCTCTTTCTTTTTCTTTTCTCTTTCTTCTTTCTTTCTTTTTTTCTCTTTCTTTCTCTCTCAGCCGCTCCCCCTTTCTTCTCTCTTTCTTTTTCTTTTCTCTTTCTTCTTTCTTTCTCTTTCTTTCTTTCTCTCCTGGCCGCTCCCCCCTTCTTCTCTTTCTCTTCTTTCTCCTTCTCTTTCTCTTCTTTCTCTTTGCCGGGGCGTCGCACTCTTCTCCTCTTCTCTCTCTCTTCTTTTTTTTTTTTTGCTCTCTTTTTTTTTTGTGTTTTTCTTTTTCCTGCTTGTGGCTAGGTAACTTCTGGAATATTTTTTTTTTTTTTTGCTCCTCCTCTTTTTCATTCTTGCAGGTTGCAGGTGGTTTTTAAGGAGTCGGGTTGTCCAAAAATTTGGACAACCCGGTGATGGGGTTCTGGCACCTCCTGGAATTGGTGGCCAGAACCCCCATCACGCGTAGTGGGTGGGGGAAGGGATGGCTGGGCGTACTTTTTTTTTTTTTTAATATACTTTTTTAGATTTTAGTTTATTTTATTATTTATTATATATATATATATATATATATATATATATATATTTAGCTCTCTACAGAGGGCAGACAGAAGATACACAAATTGGAAGAGGAAATCCATGTTCTGAAGCATGATATGCAATCTGAAAGTGCAAGTAGGGAGGTATGGGAAAAGGTTACCAAGCTAAGAGTTGATCTAAGGGAATTACTAAGGGCCCAACAGCGAAGTTGGTGGCAAATATCAAGAGTGCGATGGTACTTGGAAGGGGATAATAATACTCCATATTTTCATAACATTGTTTTGGCAAGGAGACGGGCAAACTATATTAACAGGATTAAGGTAGGAGGGAGAGAGGTGGATGATCTAACCACAATGAAAGATGAAATTAAACGCCACTTCAAAATCTGTACCATTTGAGGACTAATGCCCATTTACAAGAGTTCAAACGGGAACTTCCACAAGCTAAGTTAACAGTCTATGGAAATGCTAGAAAAGCCCTTCACAAAACAGGAGATATGGAGTACCATTGATAATTGATATGGCAACCAAAGCAAGAGTTCGTAGTGACCATGAAGAATCCATTGAAAGCCAATTTACTTCCAAGGTTTTAGATTAGTTTTCTTAATTTCCTCTGTATGGCGTTTATATACTAGGCTTTTAAAAGTTTACTTAATGACTAATTTTTTTTTCTACTGAAAGGCATATTCAAGAAATAGTTGTAAAACCCATTTCTTTCGTTGAAACTTGAAACCATACAAGCAAATAGACATTCTCCATCTTTTTACTTGATTTCAAAATATATAGTAGTAATAGTGAGTTTATGTCTGTGGTAGTACGTACCGTACGTGCATTTGTTGTGTACTGCGCATATATATAAAAAGGATATAAAGGAGAATTTGGTATGGTTTAAAAATTTAAGCATAATGTATTAAAATTTTACTTTTCCCATGTCAATTATTTTTCTTTAAATATGTATATTTTTTATTTTAATTTATATTTTGAATATATGTTTGATAGAGAATCAAATGTTCTAAATATTATATTATATATATATATATATTTGGGATTTTTAAAAAAGAAAAAAACAAAGTGAGGTGATTTCAGTAACGAATGGAAGCTAGAAACAACGGCTGGCATCACCCTCATTCCAGGGAGAGAGTGGCTTACAGCCTTACCAAGAGCTCTAAAAACAAGCAGCGACACACTCACAATCAATATAGTAGCATACAAGCAACCTAAAGTGAGGACTACCACAATGGCACCCTAACCAGCATTTGCAACCCAAGAAAATCATCCATCCTCCATTGCGGTATCTAGCTTCAGTACTTAGCTCATAAGCTGTTAGAAGACCTTGGAACTGGTACGTGAGAGATTAATTTGCTAGATTGGTGCATTCGAGCGAAATGTAGAAATGTTATGATAACTGTAGGCTGTGAGACGAAATGTTAGAAGCTGGAGGACAACAAAATATATATATATATATAGTAATAATATTGTATAATAATTTTAATTAAATAATTTATATAATTATCTTAACCTATATGATTTCTATTTGACCAAGAGCGGCAAAGATCGTGTTATGATAACTGTAGGCTGTGAGACGAAATGTTAGAAGCTGGAGGACAACAAAATATATATATATATATATAGTAATAATATTGTATAATAATTTTAATTAAATAATTTATATAATTATCTTAACCTATATGATTTCTATTTGACCAAGAGCGGCAAAGATCGTGTTATGATAACTGTAGGCTGTGAGACGAAATGTTAGAAGCTGGAGGACAACAAAATATATATATATATATATATGTGAGACGAAATGTTACAAGCTGGAGGACAACAACAAAAAAATATATATATATATTTATCCCATTAATAAAAGAGCGGCTAAAGAAAGCTGAGAAACCGATTAATGATAATCCTGCCTTACGCTTATCATATGTTGACAAATTGTTGGGTCTGTAGTTACCAGAGGAGAATAGGAACCATTACATATGCTCAGAATTTATTAATGGTGGCACCCATAGTACAATCTTAACGTTGCAATGGATTTGCCAAATTTGGTAAAGCATCTACATATTCAAGAGAAATTGTTAATGGAGATTGAAGGGGTTATAGGAGATGGGGAGGATGTCGTGAAGGAAGATGATTTGCAAAAGATGTTATATCTTAAAGCAGTGATCTTAAAGAAGGTTTAAGGCGACATCGTCCGCGTTCATTTTTGTTGCCACATGCACTGCCAGAACTCAGAAGATACTATTATGGATGGTTATGTTGTGCCACAATATGGAACAGTGAATTTCATTGCAGGCGATATGGGATTGGACCCTAAGGTGTGGGAAGATCCAATGTCATTCAAGCTTGAAAGGTTTCTAAGCGATGAAAATGATGGGAAAACATTTGATATAACTAGGAGTAAAGAGATTAAAATGATACCGTTTGGTGCAGGAAGAAGGATTTGTCCAGGGCATGCATTGGCCATGCTTCATTTGGAGTATTTTGTAGCAAATCCGGTCTGGTCTTTTGAATGGAAGGCTGTGGATGGAGATGATTTTAATATGGAGGCAAAGCAAGGGTTTGTGGTGACTATAAAGAAGCCATTGCAAGCCAATTTATTTCCAAGATTTTGGATAAAATTATTGCTTTATATCCTAATTTTCTCTACCTTTTAAATAAAAGGGCATATGCAGGTACTACGTACTGAGCCTAGAGGCATAGACTTCTAAAGAAAACAAAATCATATGTTTTTACTGAGAATTTAATTTCTAAGACTGCATTTCATATATTTAAACCAAATGATTGTAATGATAATCATATGTTATTTTTTTCCCTTTAAAATAATTATATATAATTCTTGTTTAAAGATTTAATGATTTTAATCGAGTTTGATTCTAGTAGTAATATTAGTAGATTAGTAGTCCTAATGGGTGTAGGTGTGTGTATATCTGGTATAGTGTGTATATACTACTTTCCTATTTGTTTATCTTTATTTGACCTTAAAGAAGATTAAAGAAAGAACTTTGATTAAATTATGTTTTTATTTAAAAGCAATATATTTTAATTTAAAACAAGTATATACTTTTTCCTAAATGATATTTGAATATTCTATAACGTATATCCGATGTGATATTAATTTAGAATTAGATTTTATATAAAGCACTACAACATAAGGGAAAAATGAATAGTTAATATTATTTATTAATTTATTAAATCTCTTTATTCTTTAATTTAAGTTATGCAATGCCAATGTTTTAAAAAAGAACAGACAAAAAAAAAAAGAAAAAGCTTCTAGTTAAAAAAAAAAAGAGAGAGAGAGAAAATCTGAAGAAGGAAAAGAAGAAAACCGACACGGCGCCATCAATGGAAAGTGGGAAAGCTCCTGATATTTCGGTGATTTCGACGAAATTTAAAACCGATGCCAAAATCAAAAGCAGACCAGACTTTTTTTTTAATTTTTTTCTTTTGAAAAGCAGGAAATAGTGTTCCAAAGGGAAGGAAAAACACCAGCAAAGTGCTTGTCCCGAACCCAGAAAATACAGAGAACAACAGCGCCAGCGGCAACCAACAATCACCAAGAAAGAAACAAGAACACAATAAACCAGAACAGCAAACCAACCCCAGAAGACAACCAGTAGCTCCACTGACCGCATCACTCCACCCTTAGCAAGCCGATCAGCAAGATGATTAGCAGACCTTGAACCGAGACTTTGACCGCCCCCCGGTCCCTCGCAATCCAAAGGTATTTTTTTTTCTTTGCCCACTTTTGAAGGGTTTATGAAATTTGTTTATTTTTTTGATTCCTTTCAGTATTCTTGAAGTTGAATGTTCATGTCTTTGGGAAAATTCTTACTCCATTCTTGTTCTGTAAGGCGTTTTCTTTTCTTCTTTTTCTTTTTTGTAAAGTTTACGCAAGAAATTTTTTTTTTTTTGGGGTGGGTTTGTTCTAAATTTGATGTTCTTATATTTTTTATCAGTAGGGTCCTTTTAAAAAGATTGAAATTCTCAATAAAAAAAGAATATTTTTTTGGTTAGATATTTAGTTTTTAAATACTGTGATTTGAATTTTGACAGGTTTTAAATTGACTAATTGACTGAGAATCAGAGTTAAGGTGTTGAGTGTCTTAAGAGTTTAATTATGGGACCCGACTTAAAGCTGACAGAGAAATCCGAAGCCATAGTGAAAGTGGTTTTGACTAATAAGAAAAAAGGAAACTTGGCTCAATATCAAGAAGATAAGGGGGTGCAAGGAAACATGGATATAGAGGTTGATGTTACGGAACATATGAATTGTAGTGAGCTCGAGATGATTGATGTTGAATGCCAGGATGCTACTGAGTATTCGAGTTCTTTTGATGACACAGAATCAGGGGATGAGAATGGTTTGGTAGTGAATGATGATCTTGAAGTTGAATCACCACTGTACGACACAAGGTTGTTCAGATCGTTGTTTGATGGATGTGATGGACCGTTGCAGATGGGGTAATCTTTTGTTTGAACTCTTTTGTGTTTTAAGCTTATGCTTATGCTTGTTTAGACATGGTATTGATGATTAACGAGTTGATGCATCAATTGTTCTTTAGGGGACTGTTATTGTTTATTTGTTTTAATTTGCCATAAATTCTAGAAATCTATGTTTAATTACTTTCTGTACCTACTGTTGAAAGTTCCGAACAGAAGTTTGACAAAATTTTTCATGTGAGGTCAAATAGGTTCTTCTATCGATGCATGAGTCTCCTTTTCTGTGAAAAATTCAGTTTGAATGGCCTGTCTCCTAGGACTTCCAAATTACTGAAACCGTGTATGAAGAACATTATTGATTTTCAAAACTTGCATGCTCCACTAACTAGTTATCATTTTACTGATATTGAATAAATTCTGGTGAACTTGGTGCTGCCTACAATTTAACCAAATGTGGATTATAGGCAATCATACTGATGCATATGGAATTTCTCTTTCCTTCATTTTGCAGGCAAAGTAATTAGAAACAAATAAAATGTCCTTGATCATCGTTCACTTTGTGAAGTGCATTTTTTTTTCTTGGTTAGATGTGTGTTTATGTGTCAGATCATTTAATTTGCTTTTTCTCTTAAATTCTCCAGGAAGAGAAGGTTAACAGACCACTGGAGGAGGTTTATACATCCTCTTATGTGGCGCTGCAAATGGTTAGAAGTTAAACTACATGACTTTAAGTCTCAGGCACTCAAGTATGAGAGAGAACTTGCCAAATATGGTCAAAGCGAGCAGTTTGAATTTGGAAAGGTTACCTTTCAAGGCTTTGATGCAGAGTTGCAAGCTTTTCCTTCAAGAATTCAAAAGAAGGAAGTAATGAAGAGGAAGAAAAGAAAACGAGTAGAAGATACTGCTGATGTTGCATCATACATGTCTGATCATAATATATTCTCCTATTATGGTATGAAGCTTATGATTATTCTCTATATGATTTTTATTTTACAAAAAAAGATTTAATTAAGTTTTTCTTCCCTCCTCTCAGAAAGTAAGAAGTCTGTTGTTGCTGCTTCTGCTCTGGATGATGATTGGGGTGAAGGTAAGAAGTAAGAATTATCTTTTGTTTCGACTTATATGATTGTATTTTAGCTTATGTGTAAAGCCAGCCGATGAGGATATAATATATAAACATTGTAATCTGTAAGCACTTCTTTGTTGTATAGTATATAATTAAAGTTTGGCTAATAACCCAACTAGTTGTAACTTTTTCATCTGTGGATGGCTGTGAGACCTGAACTTATGGGCTGCTCCATTTTATCAGCAATTATGAAGATATCAACTTGAATTTTTACTATTTAGAATACTGATATATAATTTAGTGCATAGTTCTGCTTCTGATAAGTTGCATGAATTTCCTCAATTCTGCTTTTTATGAATTATTATAGTAGTAATTATGGCTAATTTTTTATTCATTAATACGCTGTTGGTTCCAAAGTTGATTTTGGTGGATTTGAAGTTTTCAAACTGTATTTGGTTTTCTCTGATAAAATGAAAATGATCTCTGAGGAAGCCAATATGAAATTGATATGACAGATTCTCCTAGATGTTATGAGTTTCAGTCTCTCTTAATAATGGATAATTGTTGTTATATATGTCTCTTTTATCACTGATTTAAGAATATACTTTTTTTATTTATCAGTATTTAAGAAGTCCTCAGAGGTTTACTGGTTATTTTTTATAGGTTTGACATTTGTATATATCTTCTTTAAAAAAAATAAAGTTCTCCATTAATTATTGGAGATTTTGTGCATTTTCTTTCTATGTCATGATTTTTGGAGGTAATAAAACAATCGATCTCATGATTTCTACAGAAAATAAAACAATCAATGGCTATGATGATGTTGGTGGATGGCCATTTTTTAAATCTAGAGATGGTGATACTTGGTCAGAACAGATCCTTCGGAATATTGAAGTGCTACGGTCAAGAATACAAAAACTAAAGACCCGAATGGACAAGTTGATGACTGAAAGTCCTCAAAAGTTCTCATCAATCAATATGTTGAGTTCGGTTGTACCATGTGATGTATTGAACAATTCTAGAAATCATCTTTCCCCTGAGAAAGGAGATGGAAATAGTTCACAATGTACTACGTCCCAGCATGAATCTGAGTGTGACATGAGGGATAATTTTATGCCTGGAAGTGCAGTTTCAAGTCATGGAGTGGTGGCCCACCTTCCTGATATGATCAGGAGCATGAGTAGGCGTCTGCTTGAGATTTCCTGTGAAAATGTGAGTTTTTCTAAGTTAAAATAATTTTGCTGCACTTTCTTTATTATTTTGTTCATACACCACGATTATGTAACCTAAAATCCTCTCCTTTGCCTGCGCAATCCATTACTGTAGTTTAGGTGAGAAAAGAAATGGTTTTACTTGTAATGTTGGTGTTTTCAGCTTCTACCAATGCCGAGCTTGTTCCAGTGCAAGCTTACTTGCTTGCATGAAACATGAAATATTTTCTGCCCCTCACCCTTTCTTTTCCTCCTCTTTTCACTTCTCTTCATTTATCTAGTGAATAACATGCCTTTCGTTATGATGCTATCATGTTTTGCGATAATCAAAATTTATATATATATAAAAAAAATTCTTAGGGGTTTCTTACTGGGTTAGCTATGAAATTTGCTTTTCTGCTATCCATCTGTTTTCTTTAATGTAACTGGTCTTCACGTGAATGTGCAGATTGAGGGAGAAATTCTAATACCTAACCAGGCAGCCAAGGAGGAGTTGTGTAATTTTGGAAGTGCTATAAGTCAGCAGGCGGAGAAGCCTCACATATCCAGGAGAAGCTGAAAACTTTTTCTCTTGTCCAGGTTCCTGGAGACACTTTTTCAAGTCAAAGCAATCTGATAAGAGAAGGACCAGATGGGAGCAAAAATTAGGCTTAGGTAGTCGAGCTCGAGATCCTCAGGTTAGCTGGATTCTCTCAGTTAAATATAGCTTCTATTCATATTCGAAGAGATGGAATATTCTATAAAACAAGAGGTCAACCTTTTCAGCTTTGATGATAATATGTTCACTAATGTCAAGTGTATATTCTGCTATCCTCTCATTTCGCTTCCTGCTGCAACTCACACTTGTATATGCTATTTCTCAGTTTTGCTGAAACATAAATGTTAAGTTCAGATGCTGTGCAGTATCTAGATTACTATGATCTGTTTTGGTTGATGTTACTCTCTCTCTTCTTTTTATTTTTTTGAGTGATGGTTTCAGAAGTGAGAAGTGAGGTTTTGAGCCTTGGTCTTTCCTTTCTCATTCATAGTTATGAATATCGTACAATATGTGATATGTGTACGATACGGTATAATATTAATAAAAAACGATGTATCAATAATTGCATCATATTTGATCAAGAATTGAAAGTGTATCGTATAATGCACATTAGGTATGTTAAGATACAAGACGATACACTTTTATAAATTTAATTTTAATTAATTATTAAAAATTTATTATTTATTTAAATTGAAATGTGAAAAATTAATTTTTATAAATTTCAATGATTTAGATTTTAAATAAAAAAAATGAAAAATTGAATTTTGTTTAAATCATTTTTAATTTTTAATTAATAAGTTAATATAAAAATGTATATATTATTTAAAAATATATACATATACTGAGAATTCTAATTAAAAAATAATCATATTTCAATTTATGTTCTATAATCTTTAATTTTATTAAAAAAATATAATATTTTTAAATTTTTTATTGAATAAAATTTCAATACATGATATGTATTTTGATTTAACAACTTAAATTTCCAGTTCACTAAAACTCTTTATCTCCCTATAAATCAAAACTGAACAAAAAATTTATGAAAAAAATACAGCTATTGAATGTTTACCGCTAAGCTGCTTCTAGTACAACTAATTGGCTTATTTGGGAAGCATCTTCGTCTGTTTTTGATTCCGATTTTAGGGTGTTGGATTTTTGTGTTAAGAAGAATTTGCAGGCTTCTAACCTCTAGGGGCTGCAGACATTGTAGTTATTTGTTTTGTATATTTAAGAAGCCGAAATTCTTTTCTTGTCACCATTCTAAATTACAAGTTATAATCATTCTTGATTTCTTGATCATAACGATTTAAATTTAATTACTTACAGTTTTGAAAGTTTTAAATTCGAATTTTGATATAAGAGAAGAGAATTTATATAATTGAAAAAAAAAACTTCTCATTATGTAACTATGATGACATGTATAAAAAAAAATCATGTTAGACAATGTCACACAGATAACAATCATCTTCAGAGTTGTACTTGATTAAATTAATGAGCAAAATTAAAAGTTGAAATTGTGGCAATTAATTCTCAATATATGAATTTGGGCACAAGTTGTTTACATTGCAACTCAACTAGTTCAAGTTATATTAAACTTGAAGGTGAATTGATCATATGGTTTGCTTAACCTTCATAAATTAATTAGCATTCATTATTTAGGGCAAGAGTTTGAAAAATATGAAGACAGGGCATAGGCCTGGATCATGTTTTCCCTGATGCAATGAATGTGAACTTCAGAGAAGCGCACAACAGAACTAAATTTCTCTAAAATGATAAGACTCAAATACTTGTGCGGCTGCCATAAACGACAAGTCATCTAACTCCAGTACTGCCCTTCCTATTCTTATATGGAATCAGCTACATTTCGTCGTCTGATAATTTTTTATAGTAGTTTGAAGAACTCCAGTGTGGTGCTCGTATGAACTTAAAATATGAAATGATGGAATCAGGTATATGGCTTCCCTCTTATATATATGGACACATCCCCAGCATCTCCTGCAGAAGCCATATAATCAGTTTCTCTCAACCATGGTAGCGTGCTTCTTTATCTTCATCTTCATCTCCATCTCCATCTCCATCTCTGTTCTCCTCAAACTCATCTTCAACTATCTCACTAAAACAAGAAAACCCTCTCGAAACCTGCCGCCAGGGCCTCTTCCTCTCCCCATTATTGGTAACTTGCTCTTGTTCCGCAAATCTTTTAACGACCTTCAGTGTATACTTCAGTCCCTTCATGCCCGATTTGGTCCTATAATCACCCTCCACTTTGGTTCTCGTCCAGCTATTTTCGTTGCTGATCGATGTCTTGCCCACCAAGCCTTGGTTCAAAATGGTGCCATTTCTTCTGACCGCCCTCCAGCTTTGGATGGTAGAGAACAAGTTGTTATCACCACTGCCCTCCATGGCTCCACATGGCGGGTGCTTCGCCGCAACCTTACAGCAGAAATGCTCCAATCTTCTCGTGTGAAATCTTATTCACATGCACGTAAGTTGGTACTGGAAAGACTCTCGAAACTGCTCAAGGTTCAGTCTAAATCTGGTGATCACCCGGTCCAGGTGATGGAACATTTTCGCTTCTCCATGTTTAGCTTGCTAGTCTTCATGTGTTTCGGAGACAAACTTGAAGAAAAGAAAATCAAGGAAATAGCGGATGTTGAGAGGAATGTGATGCTGAGTTTTAGTCAAGTGAGTATGATTTCTATTTGGCCAAGAGCTACAAAGATTCTGTTTCGTAAACAGTGGAAAAAGATCTTCGAACTACAAGAAAAATCGAAAGATTTAATTGTCCCTTTGATACTAGAACGGAAGAAGGTGAAGGAAGAGAAGTTAAGTGCAGGTGGAAATCAGATCAACAAATATGTCCTATCCTATGTTGATACCTTGTTAGATTTGCAGCTACCAGAAGAGAACAGGAACCTTGGCGTCGAAGAAATCCTTGGTTTGTGCTCAGAATTTCTGAATGGAGGAACAGATAATACATCCACACTGTTGGATTGGATTATGGCAAATTTAGTGAAATATCCGCACATACAAGAGAAGTTGTTCATGGAAATTAAAGGGGTCATGGGAGATGATGAAGAAATGGTGAAAGAAGATGACTTGCAGAAGATGCCATATCTAAAAGCAGTGATCTTAGAAGGGTTAAGGCGATATCCTCCCCTGCGCTTTTTGATGCCTCATGCAGTGACAGAGGATGTGGTTTTAAATGGTTACTTGGTGCCAAAAAATGGAACTGTGAATTTCATGATAGGAGACATGGGATGGGACCAAAAGTTGTGGGAAGATCCAATGTCATTTAAGCCAGAGAGGTTTCTTGGTACTGATAATAAGGATGGAGAGGGATTTGATATTACAGGGAGCAAAGAGATTAAAATGATACCATTTGGTGCAGGAAGAAGGATTTGTCCGGGGTATGCATTAGCCATACTTCATTTGGAGTATTTTGTGGCAAATTTGGTCTGGCATTTTGAATGGAAAGCTGTGGATGGAGACAACGTCAACATGGAAGAAAAGCATGAGTTCTCAGTAAGGATGAAGTATCCATTGCAAGCCCTTATATCTTCAAGATTTTGATGAGAACACAGTCAATGGTAAACGTTTACCGGATAAAAACCTTTTCAGCAACTCTGCTTAAGCTTTGCTTGAACTTGCTGATGCAGTTACTATAGTGATTTTTACCAGCAGAAGGCAAGAAATATCAATTTAAAGTAAAAGATTACTGATGCAGTTAATCTGTCCTGCTTGCTTTTTAACCTTTTTTTCTTTCCAGGTTGTAGTTCTTTATGTATGAGTAGAGACTTCATTTCATTTTATCAGCGCAATGTAAAACAGATATTGTCATTTCAGGTGCTTTCTGTTTCAAGTCTTGCGATATTGATGCTTTAGTAATCTTGTCCCAAGTACCCATGTAATTTAAATATATATAAAACCAGCCATTTGTTTCCGTGCTTACTGATGTAATCAGATAAGTTTATTATAAGGATAATAATCCTAAATTATAAACCTGCCCTATTGTTATGAATTCTGAATTAGGCTCATCAGTCCGTAGAGATCTAGTTTGTCACACTCATAAACTCTAATTCCTAAAGAGTATTTTTGACACGAAAAAATGACATATTGCAATAAGTAAAACAAAATGCACTAAAAGCGGTAGAACAGAAAATTAAAGTAATCTTTGAAGCATAAATGCTTTGATGATAGACAGTGAGGAATAAAAAAAATGCAATAAGTAGAAAAAGTGACGAAACACGATAAGTAGAAAGAGTTGAGTAATGAAAATATTTGGAACAACTTTGAGAAAGTCTTAAAAGTAATTTCTATTGTATTTCTGATGATTTTTTTCCCTTGTTTAATTGTCAAACTCTTATATCTATACTAAATGAGAATACTCTCTTAAGAGCCATTGGTAAAAGAAAGCACTTTTAAGATAATACCTTCTGTGTGAAAAAACGTGAAGTGTTTCTAAGATAACACATTTTATATAAAATAACGTTTTTATTATGAAAAAAACATATCCACTAAAGAAAAAACGACTTAAAAGAAAAGCATGTTAAAAAATAGCTTATCGGAAGTTACTAGAAGATCACATAGTTAGAGAGTGTGCGTAAGTTTTGGATAGTGAAATAGTGATACTTGACCATATGCACACATGTACTCTTAAAAAAAAAAAAAAATAAAACACATGTACTTTAAAGAAAGATAAAAAGAAAATCCTCTTAATTTCTTCATATATGATCCACAAGTCAAATTCTTTAGAACATTCCAAATATGAAAATAACTCGTAAACTTATTACTTGTTTTGAATTACTTTCACTATTCATTTCTCCTGTGACATAATTGTTCTACACTTGTTCTTATTCTGTTAGGCAATATTTTAAAAAAATAGTAATTAACTAAAATTGAGCATCAACAACTACTCTTCTCATTATCAACTTTGGAAGAATTCCTGAAAAAATTCATCATAAGGAAATCAGTTTGTTCAACCGAAAGTGATTCCAAACAGCATGCTGCGGTGGCTAACGATGCTGAAATTATTCACGTCCCAAGAGGTTAGGAAGCAATGTATATAAAGGAAGAGGAAAGAATATGAATTAAGTTCTAGTAAGGTATTTATCAAGATTGATGGATCTATTAAGCTCTCATGCACGACTGAGTTATTCGATAAACTGCAAAGCTGTTTGTTCAGTTCTAATAAGAGTTAGTCGGATGGCGAAAAGAACTCATCATACCAGAGATATCAGCAAGAATAACATCAGCTTGAATTAAAGTAAAATCTAGTTATTAAAGTAGTTTTCCTTCTTTCCCCTTTTAAGTATTATCAACAACAATAGTTATACCTTGTAGCTTTACACAAAATGATCTGTGACATTTAAGATGAACCCGCTGTCTTCGTAATCAAGTTAGATGTAGCTCTGACTTGTGTTTTTGTTCCATCAATTTTTCTTCATAACAATGCATCACAATTACGTACATAACATATCTGCAAAATGAACTCTTACAGTAGAAAACTATTACAAAAGAGAGTATCATCAACACATTATAACTCCTACTTTTTGAAAGCCTTTGGATGAAAGCTAATTCGATTTTCTTTAGATGGGATTTTGTCTGAAACCGAGAAGCCTCTTAATAAAGAGTTTTATGGTTCTTCAAGCAAAGGCTCTAACAATTGGCAACGGGCATGATCCCTCTCCATCATATCAATGAATTCATTTGCGCAAAGAAAAACCTCCATGAAGAATTCAAATGTTTTCTTACCAAATCATTTGAGGCAGTAAAAGCAAGAGTATTCATGTTACCACATGGTAACCTCCATATATATTCCTCCAACAGCAATAAATCAATGACCATCAAATGGAAAGTGTGACTTTGAGCATTTGAGGTGTGCCCCACACTCCTTATCTTCAGAGCTTTCTCAGTATCTTGCATCAGCCTCTTTTTAAAATAAAAAATTACACTGTCCTAATCAATGTGCTATAATATCCATCTGTAGTCCATCCTTGATTTCCTCTAAGAGCATTCCTCATTTTCTGCTTCAATTTTCCCTCCACATCACTAACCAAGCATCTCAAAGTCTTCAGTCCAATTTTCTTGGTATCTTATGCATAACTCTTATCTTGAATCCACGTACAGCGCCTCTAGTATCATTCTGAACAACCCAGGATTTTATCAAATTGTCATAACTGCTTGAATCAATATGATACCAAGCAGCCAGATACGGAAGAACTTAACCCCAATGCAATGCATCTCATCAGGTAATGCAATAAGCCACTACCTAAGTTATTAAGTCAAATACATTAGCTGATAATATGTACTGAAGCTGAAAGATCTTTCTCTGACATGATTTATTTCTAAACTCATTTTATAATTAGGAATTATAGGGATTTTCAATCTGTACTCTAAAGAATATCACTAGGCTAGACAATTATTTTCATTCACAGTATTCTTGTCACAGGCAGTGAAGCAACGACAGCATAGAGCTCCACCTCAAATTGCATTTAACTTAGATGAAGCTACTAATTAGCATTAAGAGGGTTGTGCACCAATATATGAAGTATTCCAAAAACCTTATTTTGTAGATGTCCTACCTCATAGTGTTGGTTGTACAGGATCCAAGGCATCAACCTTTTGTGCTTTGTGTTGCCTCGCATAACGTTTGATAAAGATTTTCCATAGGCAGTCTTCCTGATATAAGACAAACAGATGGAAATTAAAATTTAAAAAAGAAAAATGAAGGATGATGGCTAATAAAGACAAATGATTTTTTTTTTATTAAGTGACAAATGATTTATTGTTTAGAAATTAAATTGCTCCAAATTTAGTAAAGCATACACAAACTACTACGAGCAGACTGATGGATTTTTTCCTCCACTGATTTACATCGATAGATAACAACACACTTATTTCATAAAATGGCTTCAATAAGCATATTTCTATACTTTCATCTAAAATAAAACTTGAGCAATCTTTCATTCCACTGATTATATGTATTAAACTTCCTTCTGTTGTGTGAAAATTCATTCATTCCAACAGGGAATATTAAAGTAGGAAAAACAAGGGACAGCAAAAGGAAATTCATTTTTTTTTCTTTTCTAAAAAAGAAACAAGTAATAGTGGTGGCCAAAAGGCCAGCAGACAAAAAGTGCATTTATACACAAAGGTAACCTCAAAAGTAACAATTACCTAATGGCAGGCATCTCACTTACATAATTTAATTATGTAACAATCATAATCTATAGTAACATTAAAGTTAATTACATGAGTGGTAAATATAACTTTGACAAAATGTACAAATGGGGAACTGACAAAAACGAAATTGTATAATTTGCACCTTGAACTTTCAAATTATGTATCATGTTAACCTAAATTCTAACACTGTTAACCCAACCAATGCCTTAACAATATTTTCACGTAAAGTGTACATCACCTGGAGCCATCAACATCCTTTTCAATGCCAATTAACAATAAAATATATTTTTTCACCTATGTGGTAAAAATCTCATCCAAGACCACTCGATTACTGGATGCCACGTGGCATCCATGTGAAACTTTTACAAAATATTTAGCATTTTTATTGAACATGCACATACACATGGCACTATTATATTAGTTAGATACCACATAGGCAGGCTGGGTTAACAGTGTTAAAGTTTTGACTAACCTGGTACACTATTGAAAAGTTCAGGATGGAAATCGTATACATACATACATACATGTGTGTGTATATATATATATATTAGTCCAAGCACTAACTTTCACATTTCACCATAGTTCAGGTACCGAATGTGTGTTTTAACTCTTCACATCAAGTACTTACATTTTTAAAACAAATATCGCCATAAAATTACTCTCTTTAAATCTATAGCATGCATGTTTCTAAGAACCTTTTCCTGTACACTTACTATATAAAATAAAAACATATGAAATTTTAACCTTAAGCTGAGTCATCACCAAATCTAAGCCTGACTGAGGTGTCTAGTCTCCTTTATTTGGCTGCAGGATTATCCTTTGTCTAACTTTCTACCATTCCCTAACAGGCCAATTTGTAGCCTCATTCTCCCAAGCTATCACAATTGTCTAGTCCAGGCCCTAAGAAGATCTAAATCTTTATCCTGGATTTCAGGAGTGATTTGATGGACAAATAAGACCTAAGGAGATGCAACCATCACCTAGGGGCTCGGAACAAAATGTTCAAGTTAGAAACTTTTTGTCAGGGATCCTAAGACAGCCATAACCTGTTAAGCATAGGATATGATGAATTTTATCATGAAATGCAATTAAAATGGAACAAGAAAAGAGTACTTACATAAATATTCCAGGTCTCCAATGAGGTTTCTTGTCCCCCTTTGAAGATAATCTTATTATTGTGACAAGTCCAGAGCCAAACAACCAGAAAGAATCCCCTCTCACAGGAGAAATCAACCTAGCTGGAGGATCACCAAAAATGTGAGCAAGGCAAGTCCAAGTATAAGCTCACTGATTAGGATGCTAACAGCTTTTCTAAGGTAGTGTAATATATCAAGCCCAATCTCTCTTCAAGAAGTCTCTACAGCCATGTAGAAGGGCTGTATTAGGATCATGGCTACATGATTTTGTTGTCCAACCTTCATGACAAAAGTGAACCAGGTTCAGCCAAGACTCACCTAAACACTTCCATCTCGAGGCAGTTTAAGCACTGCAGGAAAACCCACTGTTATACAACCAAAAGCATGATGGATCACAAACTTCAGAGTCAACCTATTTGGCAAAATGCCTGTCCTTTTTTCTCAAAATTGCCTCATCAGCTGAGGTTCCTAGGAACTCTTTCAGCAGTCATATGCCTTCAACTTTGTCCAACCAAATGGAGGGGGGCACCAGACAATAATTCCATGCATACCGGTTAACAATTATCTTGAACAAAAACTTCCAACCTTGATCATCCTATGAGAGAACTTAGAGTAACCAAAATTTTCAATGACTATTCAAACCTCAGGAGAGCATTGTCATAAATGAATCAGACTTGTTTTAAAATTCAATTTCTCACTCATCAAATTAGTTTTTCAGCTGTCCATTTATTTCACGTATCAATAAATTGGAATTGTCAACAACACGTTTGCTTTCATAAACTATATAGCTAAGTAATTCATGCCTGGGTGCTGGCCTTAGTGATTTTAATTCTCTGAGGGGATCTGTGATCACATATTTACTGCAGATTTCTTTTGCTGGTTGAACATGCTTCCACCAAAAGTCAGAGAGCGCCACTTTGAGAACATCCCAGTATTCTACATCTCGGTATATCCTAAAAAGACTGCTTCCTTTGGGAGTCCAAACATAGAAATCCATCCAATCCCGGTCCATGATTTCCATTAGACCCTGAGCTTGTGGAATACAATAAAGGGGGATCCGCCTCCAAGGGGAAGCCTTGCTCATATCTCCACCAAAAAATGGACACTTTATCTCCAACACTCCTCTGAGAGGCAACCCATAAACAAACCTGTCCACTAAGCCATCAGGTGAAGCTGCTAACCAACCTTCTTCTGCATCCATCTTACCATAAACCTGAAATTCAGGAAAAGAAACTGTATTTCCAGTAATCAGCTTGTATCTTTCAAGTGCTTCCTCTTCTTTAATATTGCTCCAACAGGTAGCCAAGTTACCAGAAAATGGCTCAATTGCCCCAATTTTTTCTAGCCAGAGTTGGGCCCTTCGGCAAGGCCAAAAGCCAATAGCCCCACTAAATGTGCTTGCTGTCAATTTCTGTTTTCTCTGTTCTTGCCAATTTTTGAACCAGTGCTGCAGACTACTGGACTGAAGAATAGAATGAGTTTCAGATGCAAATTTCTGATAACAAGTAGATTGTCTGGAACTACTTTGAGAAGGATGATTGAGAAATTGACTGCTGGTGATGAGCCTTTCACTAACTGGCTCAAGTAGACTCTGGCTGGAATATGTTCTCCTATATTTCAAATTAATGACAAGCAAACCAATCTTACGGATATTCCTGCTCTTGCAAGGTGATAGCTGAACGTTTAAGGGAAAACAATATGCAAGTTCTTCACTGCCCAAGGGAAAGAAAAGAAGTGTCATTAACTCATTATGAGAACCAAAATGACACTTTATTGATATAAAAAGATTGAGGTAGGGTAAGCAATCACCATTAAGAGATCCAACAATAAAAATTATGGTTCCATTTGCAGAAATTTTTTTTGCCTACAGAAGCAAATAATAAATTTTGATGAATTAAAATGTTGTCCTATAGAATTAACCTTTGGAATACTAAAACGCCTAAAGTTTATATTTGTAGGGAGCAATCATCACTTATGTTTAAATGTGTGTGCCATTCACCATTTTCACCATTTACTTGTTTAATCAAAATATGGTTTTGATTTTCACTCTCTCCTTTCATTTTTTAACAACTTTTCAAGAAGTAAAAAATCAAATAGGAAAAGTAAGTAGCAAAAACAACAACCAAACCGAAGCCAATAAAAATCAAAAGCTCCGTAAGCATATGCGGTGTCCCTGGACTGGTATATACCATCAATGCTATTAACCAACAAAAACAAGTTCATACGCCATGGCAAAACTTCACAGATAATCCCCAAAAAAAATTTCTGATTCTTCAAAAAAAAAAAAAAAAGTAAGAAGCAACAACTAAAAGCCTTCACTGGTTAACTTTCATGTTATTTTTAAGAAAACAAAAGTGAATATTTGACTTCAGAAGAGACCGTTAAAACCAAAAAGGACAGTATGGCTAAACAATCAAACACCAAAAAAATGGGGCTATTATGCTAAAAAAATCAAAATTGTAACTATGGGTATCTGAAATTTATGAGAAATAAATTGTTACAGTTCATTGAGACATAAAAAATCAGACACCTTAAATGGATTACAAGTTTAAAACGAATATATATATATATATATATATATATATATATATATAAAGAAAAAGTCTATGAGAATAAAAAAAGAGAGGACTAACCATGGAAGCTTGTGAGAAGAACGATGCATAGAGACTGGGATATGGTAAAAAGGACGAGACGCAATTTCACATTCAATTCATCTTTTTATTTATTTATTTTGTTTCCCCTGAGAAATGAAGCGAAAAATGTTGCAGGGTTAAGTTTAAGAAAAGGGTTTTAGGGGGAAAGGGTTTTAGGCAAGGAAGAATCGGGGCCTGTTTGGCAACAGAATTAGGCCGACACAAGTCGATTATGGACAGTACAATAATTTATTGTTTGGGCCCAATGAAAAGGGGAACCAGGAACAGTAGTGACGAAGCCCATCAAATGCAAAGCCCAAGGAACAAATAAGGAAGAGTACAGAATGAAATTTGAAGTTTTAAACTTACTTATTAAAGTTTGTGCCTTAAAGACATCAGGGAATTGGAAATCAATTTTAATATAAAGTAAGCTAAATCAAAATCTTATTTTCTCAAATTAAAAATATTTTCCTTTTTTCTTGAAAATAGATAATTTTCTTGGCAATAAAATTTTTATACAGTAAAACAACTCAAATTTTATCTAATTATTGTTATATCTCTTTAGGAGAATAATTATTGAATCTTTTCTCCCTTATTCTCCCTTTAAAGTCAAACTTCCTCTTGTTTATAAAAAAGAAAAGAAAAGAAAATTAGGAATAATGCCATAAATGGTCTCTTTGTTGTAATTTTATATTCAGGTTAGTCCCTAAACTATATTATTAATGGAAAAATGTCCCTCTACTCATAATTAACAACTCATCAAATTGATCCTTGGGTTAACTCTCTTGATGATACAACATTTTTTTTTTGTTAGATTTCAATAAAAATATGAAAAAGTTTAGGACAATATTTCTCATCAAAATGACACATTTCAAAAATAATTTTGAAACAGTTGGTTTTCCTTTTACTTTGCTATTCTGTTAATAATATGAAATAAATTCATTGCTATGAGGAATGCAATGAAGCATTACCACTGGTTAGGTTTAAATTTAATTTAATAGCCATATAGGTTCCACCGCCATCATTAATTATTGCCATATATGGCAGGAAATAAGAAGGAGAAAATATGGCAAGAGAATATTGTTAAGTATTTAAAAATAAAATATTAGTATAATATTTTAAAAAGTTTTAAATTATTTAAAAAATTTTAAATAAATTTTTATATTTTTATTACATTCAATCAAATTCTTATATTTTTATTTTGAATCAAATAAGTCCTTTTGCTGTTATTTTAAATTAAATAAACTTTTATAATTAATGATTAACTTAGTTAAAATGTAATTTGTCATTTTATATCAAATATCATAAACATAGTGTATTAATATATATGATGTGGTATATTGACATATTATAATTGATGATGACATGACATGTTAATGTGGAATGATAACATGATTATTTGATATATTTTTTTGCACCTTCTACATCCATAACATGTCAATATCATTTGAATATAAAATGATAATTGGTATTTTAATTAATGATAATTAGTCAATCATTAATTATAAGGGTTTATTTAACACAAAATAAAAGTATTTTTTAAAAAAACAATCTAAAATGAAAATATAGGGACTTAATTGAACGTAATAAAATAATAATAACTTATTAAAAATTTTTTAAATAATTAAGAGAATTTTTTGAATATTATACCTAAAATATAATACCAAAAAATCTTTGTAATTATATACAAATAACATTAATAATTTGAGAAAATTAAACATCCAAGATTTATTAAAACTACTTGTCTATTAAATTTCATTTGGCCCAACTTTCTTGCAAGAGAGTACTATAATATTTTATTTGACCTGTCTAATGAAAGATAACTTTTTTTTTTATTTCTTAAACGATTTCAACCTCCCTTTTTTCGTTTACTCAATTTGTATATATACCATTGAACTTTTTTATATTTTACAGTAATTAAGATAATTTGTTTTAACCAAAATACTTTAATTAGTTACATATATCCAAAATTAATATATAATTGAATTAAAAATAATTAATGCATTTAAGATTATCAGTTTATACACAGTTAGTGAAAATAAACTCCACCGGCGGATTAGATGATCCACATGCCAATTATTAATTAATTAATTTTCTTAAATGTACGTTTAGAGTATGTGTCAATCATCTAATTTCGCTTGTGAAGTTTAAAAGCTATACTTATGTATAGAATAATTTACATTACATATATTTAATATCTAATTGAATTATAATTAGCTTAAAATCCAATTTAATTTTATGGTAATTAAATATGATTATAATACTAATTATGATTATAATACTAATTAATGTCATAACGTAATTAATAACTACCTAAATCTTACTATTATAAAAAAATTAGGAAAAAGGAAAAAACAAAAGAGATAAAAATAGAAACAAAAAATTAAAATTATATAAAATTACATAGAAGTGGAGAAATAAAAAATATAGAGTATATATACCTGTCTTTATTTTTTAAAAAATACTTGTCTTTTCATTTAAAATTAATTAATAACCGACAATGTTACTTTCGAGGGGATGGAGAAGATTTTTCAAACCAACAAGAAGTGTATTTTTACTAAAATTTCAAGATTTTCCGTATTTTACCCAAAAAAAAATTTTGTTGCTTAAAAATAGCCCCTAATTAATTAATTATAAGAAAATTTATACTTGAGATTGACCCAATTTTGTTATTGGTATTATATTTTTTTCCTTAAAAAATCAGTTGCCCCTTAAACCTGAAAAATTATAGTCGAGTTGCAAGCAAATGTTTTATTTTATTTTTAACAAAATTAAATTCTTCGGGACATCATGTATGAGTACTTGAATCCAAAATTTAATTTCGTTAATTTGATATATAAGCATCCTTTTGTACTTATTATATAATATAATTTAAATCTATAACTAAATATATGTGTTTTTCTTTCTTTCTTTTTTATCTTTTAATATAAGATAACACTACACTTAGGATCTATAATAATCTCTATTAATATCCCTAATACCTGAATTTATAGCTAAGCTAAACTCAAATTATTACACATTATCCACTTTAATTTTAGTACTCAGTTTCCTTTTTGTTTCTTTAATTTTATTAAGGACTGGCATCGTGAAAAACGTGTACACAAGCATAGTATATATGATATATGATAGTAACGAAATACATATACATATTTCAGAATAAAGAATAATTGGAGAGATGTCCGAAATAGCTGTCGATGGGCAAGAGGTTAAGCTAGTGGGTGCATTGTACAGCCCATATGTTCACAGGGTGGCCTGGGCGCTGAAACTGAAAGGAATCCAATATGATCTTGTGGAAGAAAATCTGAGGGATCTGAACAAGAAGAGCTCTCTCCCTCTCGATTGCAATCCAGTGTACAAGAAAATACCTGTGCTCCTTCATCATGGGAAACCGATTGTCGAGTCCTTATTCATCATTGAGTACATTGACAAGACCTGGAAACACAATCCCATTTTGCCCGCTGATCCATACGAGAGAGCCATGGTAAGATCTTGGGCTCGCCTCATGGATGAAACGGTATATACATCTGTTTTTATCTCTCTAACTTTCTGCTTGATTCATCACTACTCTTCCTACACCAGGCAGGGGGAGGGGGCGGTGGTTGGTGTTCCGGCTAGTAAATTCGCGCTAGCAAGGTTGGTGGGATATGTTAATTGAGGGGAACACCTTTCAGATCTAGGCACCTACGAGATTTGCGTTATTTTTTTTTTTTTTTGCCTTTTAAAAGAATCTAAGTATTCCCTATATTAAAATTAAAAAAGAATCGATAGTTTCGTATAAATTAACTTAAAATTTTAAAATAATTGATCATCAAATTATTTTTTAAACATAATATCAGAATTGATATTCGAATCCAAATTTTGAAAATTTTACTTGTTTTTCATTAATTTCTTTCTCCGTTATCATGTTCATCGGACTTTACGTGCAAGGTTTTTGAAAAAAGTTATTAAACATTTTTCAATTTGCATCTTTCTTTATTTTAGGAGACATACTAAAACTTTTATATAATACAGATGGATCACTTCCAATTAGTTTAAATTTTTAAGAAATTGGCTACAAATTATCTTTCTAACGCCTACGTACTCTTTTTTGCATTTTCTTGAAGCCATAAAACAAGAAAATGGAAAGAAAGAAAAATTTTTCCTAGAATTTACATGTAAATTTGATAAAAATTGAACAATGATGTTTAATATATTGTTTTTTTTTTGTTAAAACATATGAATATTATGAATATATATGAATATCCATTGTATTTTATAAAATCCAATACATCTCCCCATATCCAATGTACGTATTTATATTAGTACATTCCTACCTTCTGATTTTATGCATTATATGTACATTCCTATTTATTAAGTTTATCCTCTCTATTTATGTAAATTCGTTTCCCCTTCATCTATATGTGACTATAAATAAAGGTATTGTAGTTGATGGTAGATATACTAAAACAATAAATGAAATAAAAGATCTTCTTAAATTTCTACTACCTCTCTTTAATATTCTCTTTCAAAGTTATATTTTACAATAATGAAGGAATTTTAACATATTTAATTAATTATATTGATCACAAAGAATTCATAAAACTCAAATTTACTGCACACCTAATTAACACTAAGATCAACAACAAGTGTATGTGTTTTCTGTTTAATAAGAACACGGCTTTTTGACATATTAACGTGCAAGTTAGCAATTTCTCGATCATATTAACAAATACTTTAAATTCGAGATCGAATTCAATTGATACTTGGTTTAAACTATTTCATATGTTAAAAGACAATACAAAATTTTAAGTATCTTGTTCATTATAGACTTATGAAATTGTCAAATATTTCAATACAATTCCTCAATTGTACATATTATTTTAGTTACTTGAAGGTTCAAAGAGAGTGTTATATCTTGAAGGAGACCAGCTAAAGAAGGAAATTGAGCAAGTATCAGATGCCATGGCAGTGCTTGAAGGAATGATGAAGGGCAAGAAATTCTTTGGAGGTGAGACGGTAGGGTTCCTGGACATTGCCTTCGGCTGGACTACCGTATGGTTGGAAGCCATTGAGGAAGTTGCTGGCGTAGAATTCTTCAACCGTGATAAATACCCTCACCTTGACAATTGGAAGAATGAATTCAAAGAGATTCATGCTGTGAAAGACAGCCTGTTCCCCATGGAAAGGTTGGTTCGGTTCTTTAAAAACAACCGTCAATCACAGCTAAAATTAGCAGCACAAAAATGAGATCGATGATATGCAGCTGTTCTCTCTTCGTAAGAAATAAAAAGAATAAGAAATGTTAAATGGTAAGAGTCTCTTGGTCTCCGTATACATAATTATATGCTGGAAGAGATCTCTCGATCTCTTTATCTTTATTTGTCTGTATTGTAAGTTTTGAGTTATCATCAATAAAGTTTATTGTGTAACTCAGAAATCTTTATATATTTTAAAAAATAATACAAATTTGTCTCTAATTTACGTATTCAAGTTGATCTAAAGTTTCAACTAGTTAGACTAATGGCGGATCTCTTATACTATTAATGAGTTAGCAAATAGTCTTATTATAAAACTAGGGTAAATTATTTAGACATTTTCAAGTTTTGATTAAAATTACACGAAAGATTATTGTTTAAAAAATAAACACTCAACCTTAAAGGCTTAACACCGTTAATAAAAAAATGAAAAGCTTAAAATACGCTTTCCTCTTTCTCTCAACTTTTTTCTTTTTTCAAACATTGATCCATCGATGACGCTCCCTTATGTCGATAGCCATCCCATAGCCAAATTTGACACTCTTCGATGTTGAGAAGCGCTAGATCTAGCTCAATTTGGAGCTCTAGATCTAGTGCTTTCCAAGAGGAGCTTGGCACTCCCTCAAATGAAAGCTCTGGCATTCCATTGAGGAAGCGCCCTAGATCTGGTTAGATCTAGTCGAAGAACACCAAATTTGACTGGATATGGTTGGAGAATAAGGTAATATTTTTTTGTAAAAAAAGAAAAAAATAAAAATAAAAATAAAGGTTTATATAACATTGTAATTTTTGACATATTTAAAGATAAAATTATTTAAAAAAATATTACTATGTCAGCAAATTAATAAAAACCTTAATGGTTGACTAATAGTTAAACTTATGCATCTAACAACAGATACTCGTTTGAGACGAAATGTCTATTTTTCAAACTAATTAATGAACCTTCATATAATTTTTATCAAAACTTAAGAGCGTTGGATATTTTATCTATAAATCTAATATCCTAATATTACCATATTATTTTGTAAGTATATGATCAACTTTTAATGAGTTATACATTCATGATATAGTTTTCAAATGGTAGGTTTTTTTATTCCTACCAAGATTTGACAGTGATTTTATCGTTATCTATTGCCTTGATTTGCTTTCTGTTTACTTGCATGTTTTCTTTGATGAAATAAATTTTTTTCTTGTATGATTTTTTTTAAAAGGACTTGCTAAGACGTGGATAAGTATAGTTACTAAAATTAATTAATGCCAAGTTGAAAGAAATGAAAAAGAGATAAGATGAACCGATTTTCTTTATCAAAGGGACTCTATATATATGCAAGAATTACATGGTGATAGTACATTTGCTAAATAAATATATTTAATTAATGAAAGAAGGTTTATAGTAAACGTTATTTTGTTTTTTTTTTAAAAAAAAAACAAATGAGGAATTTTAAAAGGAGAGCAGAAACTTGAACTTTAAACATTAACCCTCTCGTGTAAAATTAACAACCACGTAAATGAATATTTCACATAATTTTCCTTTTCCCAATTACACCAAATGCTTCTCCACTTTTATCACTTTGAAACCTCTCAGTCATGAAAGGTCATCGGATCGTCTCGCAGTGCTCGCGGAGTCAAAAACGGCCCGTTTGGGAAGAAGAAAAAGAAAAGGAAAATAGAAAGATTTGGGCCATTTGCAAATTTAGGAAAACAAGTAAACAAGATTTGGGCTCAATAAGGCCTGAATAAATTTAGGCTAAGCCCATTGGAGGTGATCCTACGCCTTTATTTTATTGTTCATTTAATTTCATTTGTTATTTTATTTTATATGCTTACTTTAATTTATGGATTTTTTAAAAAATAGGATTAAAAAAAATATAAACATGATGAAATTAAATTCCTAATAAAAAATTTAATATTAAAAAAATAATTATTTAAGGAAAAATCTCCTAATAAAGGGAATTTTAAGGAAATTGCAAGTGCAAATTTCTCAAGTGAAATCAATTATGGGATCTTACCAAAAGTGTTAGAAGAAGCCTCAAAAATTATTTTCACAAACGAGACTATTCCTAAATAATTACAGAAAAAAAGTAAAAGGAAATAATAAAATAAATATGCAGTAAAAAAAATTATGAGCAATTTGCAAATTGCATTATGATATTTATTTACTTGCATCATATGCATTTTATTTTGATTACACAGGTTAGTGAAACTCTATCCAATTATAGAATTTCAATAAAGTTAAACGAATTTTTTTTTTAAATTCTTAGGTGAGGAGAATTTCTAAAATTCTACTAAAAGAGTTGGAGAATTTAGAAAAATTTTTAATACAAATGATTTCATTTATTTATTTTTAAATAATAAAATATAAAAAATGAAATGTGAATAAATGCAAAAACATGAAATTTCTCTATTATTGAATTTTAAGAAAGTTGTAATTTTGTTCAAAATTCTTAGTTGAGGGGAAATTCTAAAATTTTACTAAAATTGTTAGAGAATTTAGAAAATTTTCTAATGTCAATGATTTTCATTTATTAATTTTTAAAAGTAATAATAAAATTAATAAATGTTGGAAATTTTCTAAGATTCCATAAAAGTGTTGGATATAAAAAATTTTCCAATTCAATGATTCTCATTTATTTATTTTTTAAAAAAATAATGAAAATGTTGGAAAATTTCTAATATTCTACCAAAAGTGTAGGAGAATATAAAAAAATTCCAATATTAATATATTTTCATTTATTTTTAAGCAAAATAATAATAATAATAATAATAATTAAAGGAATAAAAAAGAATATAAAAAACTATAAAAAGAAAGGGATAACGACAAGGCTAAATAAGCAAATAAAAGATTTAATTCAAGTTTTGTCACAAAATACCGAAATAATCCAATGATGGAATCTCTTCAAAAAAATAAGTAATTTTTTTGAATGTTCTTGAGGTGTGGAGATTTTTCTTAGTTTTGCCAAAAGTGCTGAAAAAACTCGAGAAAAATTGTCAATATTTAAATAATGTAAAGAAATATGAAAAGTAAAGAAGAAGACAATAAATAAATGAATAACTTGTTTGGTCTAGTTTTTTTTTTTCAACTTATTTATCTCTTAAAAGTAAAAAACATACCAAATAGAATTTTCAAGAAGCTCTTAAAAAACATAATTTTTTTTAAAGAATAAAAATTAAAAGAAAAAAGCTCCATAAAGGAGCTTTTTCTTCTCTTCTTTTTAAAATATGTTAGCTTTTCAAGAAATATCCCTCTTTCAATCAATTTCCCTATCCTCTCCTTCACTCTGCAAATCGTCATTCTCCAACACAAATTGCAATCTCTCTCTCCTCTGCCTCTCTCTACAAAAACTACTAACAAAAAAACAAAAGGCCCAACAATAGGATTTTTTTTGTTCTTACAAAAATTAAGAAAAAAAAAGACCCAAAATTCAAAGTTACATTGAGATACTATTTAAAGTTTTCTCTTTTCTTCACCAAAAAGGATTTTAATTTCAAATACATCGTTTCCTCTTTTTTCTTCTTTTTGGGAAATTGAAGCATCATGGTTTGATTGCTTGCTAAATCAACAAAAATCTAATACTATTATTACTATACAAATTTGAAAGTTATTTCATTTCTTTATGAATTTCTTTTATTTTAACATCTGAAATTGTATATAAACTTGTTCCACTTTGATTTATTAGGTAATTGAAAATGACATGAATACTGTTTATGGTAATTTTAACTAAAATTAAAGCTTATATAATTTATTTTGTTAAGCAGTTTACCAAACAGTTTTAACTTAATTTTAAAAACTATTACTTTTCATAAAAGTTTCATAATAACTTTCAAGTTAAAAAAAAAATTAGGCCAAACAGGCTCTAATAAGGGAAACATAAGCAAATATGAAATCAATAAATATTGATTAAGACTAATATATGATAATGCATAATTAGTTACTATTGTTTTTTGAACAGGCGTAGCAAAGGTGCTAATACCTTCCTTGTTCAAAATTGTACTCTCAATCTCAAAAATTATTCAGTAGCTAAAACCTATTTTTTTAAAATGAACATAACTTAAACTTAGGGTAAAACTTAAAAAAAAAATTCAAATAGATGGTCGATCACACTTGGACAAAAAAAGAATGGTGGTGACTCCATGTTTTGTCCAATCAGGTAGCTAGATCCGCCTGTTATGGTAGGTTGACGACTTTGTTGGGGAGTTCGAGAGTTAAGCCAGTAATTAATCGTGTGTTATACTAAGTCTTAATTATTTGATCCCAATTCGATATTTAACTTTATTTTCCTTAATTTTAAATAACATTGTTGTTATTCACTTTCTTTATTTATATTTTGATTATTTTATTTTATTTGCTTATTGTTTTTATTAAATGTGGGGCATTTAGGATAAAGGTTGTGAAATGAGCGGTCAAAGGTGAAAGGTTTATATGTTTCTTCACACACACTTGGACATTCATGTTCATGCATGAGCTCTATACTTAGACTTTGTCCCTTTTAGGTAGGGGTAAAGTACCTGTACTCTTGTGAGGTAATCTCTCTCATTCAAGTTGAACTTTTTCCACTTGTAACTTGTAATGGGCAATGATTGGGTGTCTTCCTAATCTGATGTGGTTGACCGTAAGAAATAATTTGGAACCATTAGTTTCTTGTCAAACTTAAACTCAACATGTAAAGCTAGTTGTAAGTAAAGTAATGCTAACTTATTTTATAGAAAGACCCTAAATTAACATATGTTGATAAAACAAAAAAATCAACATGTGTATATAATTTTTGTCTAGGTGACCCTTTTAAAAAAAAGTAAAAAGAAAAACTATTTTCTTTATTTTCTTTCTTTTTTTCTCTTGTATAAAAAGAAAGAGACAATGGTTTTTACATTCATTATTTCTTCATCTTTAATTTTTGTTAATATCTTCTTCATAACCTTTTTATTTCTTAGCCAAAATTTCAAAATAATGAGTGATATTTATTATGAAAAATGTCAAAAAAAATGAAAAAAATGAACAAAAACAAAAAACAAGAGAGAAGTTTTTTTTTCCTTTCAGTTCTCTCTTTTTCAAAAAAAAAGGAAAAAAAGAAGAATTTTTTTTCTTTCCAATAACAAAAAAGTATAAGGAAAAACAATATAGGGTGTTTTTCTTTCATTTCTTCCCTTTTCTTCAAAAAGAAAAAGAAAAAAAGGAAAAAGAGAAAAGCAAAAAATAGGGGTCTTTTTTCTGGAGGAAAAAGTTTCTTAATCATTTTCCTAGAAAAATAAAACTAAAACAAGGAGAATCTAAGTTTGAATAAATTGTTTGATTTCTTAGACTCGGTTTTATTTTTCCTTTCTCATCCTTTTTAACATGTAGTTAAATTAAAGATAATTAAAACATTTAGGATTATTATTCTATATATCCGTAATGGAATTCTTAAACCCCATAAGCAAGTTAGGTGAGTTATATGTCTATTTAATAATTAATTAATTTTATAAATATATCATGTAAATCATGTGTCAACCTTCTAATATCGCTTGTGAAGTTTAATAACTCTACTTTTAGTGTATAGAATAATTTAAATTTCATATTTTAATATCAAATTGAATCATAATTAGTTTAAATCCAATTTAATTTGATAGTAATTAAAGATGGTTATAATACTAATTAAATCTCATAACGTAATTTATAACTACCTAAATGTCACTACTAGGAAAAAGATTTAGGAAAAAAAAAAAAGGGAAAAGAGATAAAATTTGAAATAAAAAATTAAAATTAAAGTTATATAGAAATGGAGATGTAAATAATATAGAGTATACTTGTCTTTTCTTTTTTAAAGAAAAAATGCACTTGTCTTTTCATTTAAAGTTAATTTAATAACTGACAATGTTACTTTTTGAGGGGACAGAGAAGTTTTTTCAAACTAATGAGAAGTGTATTTTTACTAAAACATCAAAGGATTTTCTGTATTATTATACCAAAAAAAAAAAACTTTTGTTGTTTAAAAATATCCTTTAATAAATTAATTATAAGAAATTTGATACTTGAGTTTAAGTGTTTGACTCAATTACTCGAGTTCCATGCAGGAAGTTTAAGTATTTATAAATTAGTTAGATATAAAGAAATTATACTCGATTTCCGTGCAAAGGATTTGTTTTTAATTTTAACAAAATTTAATTCTTCGGGACGTCATGCATGAGAACGACTTGAACCCAAAATTTAATTTCTTTTAATATAAAAGAACGGCACGCATGCATCATATAATATCATTTATACTAATGAAAACTATAGTACATGTTTCAGCAGAAAGGAGGAAGAAGAAAGAATAATTGCAGATATGCCCGAAGTGGCCGGCGATGAGCAAGAGGTTAAGCTAGTGGGTGCATGGTATAGCCCATATGTTCACAGGGTGGCCTGGGTGTTGAAACTGAAAGGAATCCAATATGAATTTGTGGAAGAAAATCTGAGGGATCTGAACAAGAAGAGCTCTTTCCTTCTCGATTGCAATCCAGTGTACAAGAAAGTCCCTGTGCTTCTTCATCATGGGAAACCGATTGTGGAGTCCTTATTCATCATTGAGTACATTGACGAGACATGGAAACACAACCCCATTTTTCCCACTGATCCATATGACAGAGCCATGGCAAGATTTTGGGCTCGCCTCATGGATGAAATGGTATATATAATGTACATCTATTTTTATCTCACTTCCATTCCCATCTTCTCTAATTTTCTGCTGGATTCCTCAGTTGTACATATTATTTTAGTTACTTGAAGGTTCAAAGAGAGCATTATGTGCTGAAGGAGACCAGCTAAAGAAGGAAATTGAGCAAGTATCAGATGCCATGGAAGTGCTTGAAGGAATGAAGAAGGGTAAGAAATTCTTTGGAGGTGAGACGGTAGGGTTCCTGGACGTTGCCTTCGGCTGGACTACTATATGGTTGGAAGCCATTGAGGAAGTTGCTGGCGTAGAATTCTTCAACCGTGATAAGTACCCCCACCTTGACAATTGGAAGAGCGAATTCAAACAGATTCATGTTGTCAAAGACAGCTTGTTCCCCATGGAAAAGTTGGTTCGGTTCTTTAAAAAATACCGTCAATCACAGCTAAAATTAGCAGCGGAAAAATGAGATCGATGATATGCAGGTGTTCTCTCTTCGTAAGAAATAAAAAAAAAAAAAATGTTAAATGCTAAGAGTCTCTTGGTCTCCGTATGCTCTTGGTCTCCGCATACTTAATTATATGGTGGAAGTGATCTCTCGATCTCTTTATCTTTATTTTTCTGTATTGTAAGTTTTGAGTTATCATCAATAAAGTTTATTGTGTAACGCAGAAATCTTTATATATTTTAAAAAATAATATAAATTTGTCTCTAATTTATAATGTTTTACAAATTTATTATATATATATTATTATTTCATGTCTAACTTCTTTTTTCCTTCAAGCAAACTCATCAAATGTACTTTCTATTACTGTTCATATAATTCAAGCTGATCTAAAGTTGCAACTAGTTAGACAAATGGTAAATCTCTTCGTACTATGAATGAATTAGCAAGTAGTCTTTCTAGATCTGATATCCTAATATTACAATATTATTTTTGTAAGTATGTGATCAACTTTTAATCAGTTATACACTCATGATATAGTTTTTTTATTCCTACCAAAATTTGACAGTGATTTTATCTAAATCTGTTGCCTTGATTTGCTTTCTTTTTACTTATTTTTTAACCTGTATGTTTTTTTTTTTTTTACAAAAATACTTACTAATATGTGGATAAGTATAGTTACTAAAATTAATGCCAAGTTGAAAGAAATGAAAAAGAGATAAGATGATCCGATTTTGTTTATCAAAGGGACTCTATTGATGTAAGAAACACATTGCGATAGTATATTTAGCAAATAAATATATTTAATTGATGAAAGAAAGCCTATAATAAATGTTGTTCTGGTTTTTTAAGCAAATGAGGAAATTTAAAAGGAGAAAAAAAACTTGAAACTTTAAACATTAACCCTCGCGTGTAAATGTAACAAGTGCATAAATTTAAAATGTTATTTGACACATAATCTCTTTTTTTTAGATTATATTTAATGTATTAATAATGTATAGTTTTTATACACTATCAAGTTATGAGATAGTGCCACTTCATCAAAAAATAAACTTAAGAGATTTTAAAGATTTCATGACTCAAAGAAATTCCCTGGTTCTTGCTATTGATTGTAGCATGACTTATTTCCTGATTCTTGCTCTTGATTGTAGCATTAGGTATTAGATGATTCTAGGTCCTGTAAATACTAGTTTTCCTTCTATGCTGTCATAGTATATGCTCGCCCAATGTTTGGTAATGATTCAGTGTCTAGAACCTATGAACGAACATCAAAAAACTCTTACTCCAATCCCATAAGAAAATCAAATAACTTCTTTTTTTCTCGCATCTCTTGCCTTTCCCATTGGTTCGCAAGTGCAGCCACAATTACATGTTGAGATGGGTCAAAAAGATTGAATCTCATTCCATTTTGATTTTACTTTCCCATAATAGGAAGAAATTGAGTTTTTCTCCTGCTGTAAAAGTGCAATTGCACACCTTAACTCATGTACACATGGAGCAACGCCTTGTGTGTAACATTCTTGTAAATCATTCAATAATTCCTTTGCGGTATCCACATGTGTAGCAGTGTTTTGAAACTCCTTGCATAATGCATTTGCAAGCCATGATTGCACTGTTACATTGCATTGAACCCACAATTGAAAATTTGGATATAAAACTGCCGGCCTTTTGATTGATCCATCCACAAAGCCTGTTTTATTTTTTGATTGGAGGGCGTTTAGAAAATTCTTTCTCCAAGTAAAGTTAATTTTCGCCATTCTCACCCAAAGGATGAGCCAAAAACATGAGACCAAGATGATAGGAGGGATGCAAGTAGTTTGGAGAATTGATGTCGACTGCCTTGCTTTGTGATGCACTAGCACTCGCAACCAATTCTTCACTTTCCTAACTTGCCTTGTCTTTGTCTCCGGCCATGTTTTGATAATAGAATTGCTCGCTCACTATAACTTACTCTGATACCATAAAGAGATTAATTGTCTCTTCTCAGATAATTTTTATTGATGCAATTGTATACTATATTTATACAAGAAAAAAGGTTGACCGGTTCCTACAAGGAAAAGTAGAAAAAGGAAAACTAGTATTTACAAGACCTAGAATCGTCTAATTCCTAAAATCATGCTACAGTCAAGAGCAAGAATCAGGAAATAAGTCATGCTACAATCAAGAGCAAGAATAAGGGAATTTCCTTGAGTCATGTAATCTCTAAAATCATGCTACGGTCAAGAGCTAAAATTAAGATTTCCATTTAAAACAAACAAAATTTTTCTCTCTCCTCCATCTCCCTCTCATCCAATCTCCTCTTCTTCTTCTCTCCTTACAATAGATTTCTCTCACCCGAAGCCAGATATTTGCAGCAATTAATCAAAACCAGTGCAACTGATTTTTTTTTTGTGGGTTCTGTGGGCGATTGGTTTGATTTGATTCATGTATTTTTGGAGTATGATCCCATATAAAACCTGATGAGAAAGTTTCTTTTCAAATTGCTTACACGCTACACTTGGAGCGGGCAAGTTTTGTTTGCCAAGTTCTCAGTTGTAGTGTTCCACTACCACAAGTGGATAGTTTATAAAGTTCATTGATGAAACGAATTTTTCCAAATTTTTTTTATTAAAAAAATCAATTCCTGTCCAACAGCAACAAATCACAGCTTCACTAAAACACAGACACTAAACAACAAAATAATAACCGCTTCTACCCAAGTTTCCTTCTAGGCAAACTATTTTAGCAAACACATCGCCTTCTGGGCGACATTGGTTTGCTAAGGAAGACCATATGATTTAAATAATTTTATTATTTTCTATGGTAATTAAATGTAGTTTGTTCATCATACAAAAAAAATATTAAACTTCATTTGAAATTTTCCATTAAAAAATTATTTTTATTATAGAAGTATTAAGTATAACATTTTCTGCTTATAATGGATGAAAAATGGGAGAAGACGAAGGGGAGATTGTGTGAGAGGGAACTAGAGAGAGATAAAAAAATTTATTTTTATTTTTTTAAAAGAAAATTGGTTATATTAATTTTCAAGTCTCTAAAACTTTTATTTTTTGATGAAGTGGCACTATCTCATAACCTGACAGTATATAGAAACTATACATGGTCAACGCATCAAATATAATCCCTAACTTTATATCTAACTAATTTATAAATACTTAAAACTATACATGCTTGTATATCATAAATGATAATGACGTGATATATTAATTTAATTTGATAATATGATTATTTGACACTTTTCATCTTCTATATAAATGTCATGTCAGTGTCATATAGATGTAAAATAAAAAGCGGTATTTTGTCTAATGATAATTAGTCAATCATTAATTATAAGAGCTATTTTGATTCAAAATAAAAATATATAAATTTAATTGAACGTAATTAAAGAATAAGAACTTATTTGAATTTTTTAAAATAATTTAAGAACTATTTTGAATAATTTATATCAAAATTAAATGAAAAAATCACATCTTATACACAAAATTTAATTGGTAATCGTATTTCTTAATATCTTTAAAGCTGGTACAGTTACAGCTTAACGTATTTGTTTAAATGTACATCGATAGGACAGCAAAGATATAAAGAGGTATTGATAATATTCCTAAACTGCTGCTATGTACACAAGCAATGAGCAAGATTTTATTGGTTGTTGACAGATGAATTTGATTTAGGAATTATTATCCTTGATATCAGCTATACACACATATATGATTATGCTGCTTGTTTCCTTTCTTACCTATAAGAAATTAATAAGAGAAGCATTTTTCTCCTTTCCTGAATTACATTTTTGCTTTTATTGGCATTAATTGTGATATTCAATCGTTTTCCTGTGAAGTAGCCAAAAAACAAACACGTACCTACATTACTAGCTTTTCTTTCCAAATTTTGCCCTCAACCCATTATAAATATCCAGAACTCTCTGTTTACAAAAGCAAAAAAAAAAAAAAAAAAGAGGAAAAAGAAAAAGTCATGAAGAACATCCAGGTCTCGGCCATTTTCATGTTACTGCTTCTTCTTTATGCTGCTGGTACATTCCATCACCATACTTTATAAGTCATTTTAACTCTATCGAAGCAAATATTATTTTTTGTTTAGCTTCTAGTTGTATTGCATATTGTGTATTATTTTTTAAAATGTACATTCTTTACATTTAGTGTTGTTGTTTTTAGAAATGTATTGGACTAATATTAACCTGGTTTAATGCATATGTACAGGCAAAGAGGTAATGGCAAAGAATCCACCAGGCAAAACATGCGCTGAGACTATAAAATTAGCAGGTTGCAAAAATGATAACTGCTTGAAGTTGTGCAAGCAGACACATGGAGAGAGCATATACGTAAAAGGAGCATGTTTTGGTGATGGTTGCCTTTGCTTGCACCTATGTTAAAAGTCTTGTCATCCAAGAGAGATTCTACTATTCTCATATATAAAATCTATTATTAAATATATATTGAAAGTTATAAAAAAAGATAAAATAATGAAAGGTAGCTGGATCTCAAGGCAGATTGAATTTTGATTCTCCAGTCGTAATCCTTCAACCTTATTTCTATAGAACTTCATTCTCATTGTTTTTTTTTTCTTTTTTGAAGAAAAGGGAAGAAATGAAATAAAAGCACCTTTTATTGTTTTCCTTTCGTCTCAAAATAAAAATATTTTTTTTATCATTTTGAGATATTATCAATTATGATATGTTAGTATGTCATATTAGTATCAATTATGACATTTCAGTATGTCACGTCAATGTTACTTGATATAAAATGACAAGTGATATTTTAACTAAGTCAATTATTAATCATAAGATTTATTTACATTTTTATAAATAATTCAAGATCTTTTAGGTATTTTTTGAAAGTGGATTGAGGAAATGGGAATTTCTTATTCATTCATTTCTCCACCATCGTGAGTTTATGTACAAAGAAGTGAAAGACAAAATGTACAACGTGCTTGGCTGTGCTACTACTATTCACAATAAGAACAAAAAAAATTGCTCATATGCCTAGCGGCTAGCACGTGATTATTTTTTTTCTTCACTTCTTCTAGATTCTTCTTTCCACCAGCATCCTCCAACTCCTTTGTTAAGTGAAAAATATCATTTTTCACTCCATTAATTTCTTGATAATATGGCTTTGTTCAAATGTACATCAACAAGACAGCAAAGATATAAAGAGGTATTGATAACATTCCTAAACTGCTGCTATGTACACAAGCAATGAGCAAGATTTGATTGGTTGTTGACAGAGGAATTTGATTCAGGAAATATTATCCGTGATATCAGCTATACACATATATATGATTATGCTGCTTGTTTCCTTTCTTACCTATAAGAAATCAATAAGAGAAGCATTTTTCTCCTCTCCAGGATTACATTTATGATTTTATGGCAGTAATTGTGGTATTCATCCTTTTCTGGTCAAAGTAGCCAAAAATCAAACACATACGTACATTTCTAGCTTTTCTTTCCAATTTTTCCCCTCAATCCATTATAAATTTCGAGAACTCTCTGTTTACATAAGCAAACAAAAAAAAAGAAAAAAGAAAAAAAGAAGTCATGAAGAACATCCAGGTCTGGGCCATTTTCATGTTATTGGTTCTTCTTTTTGCTGCTGGTAAAATTCCATCACCATACTTTAATATAATCCATTTTAACTCAATCGAAGCAAATATTATATTTTATTTAGCTTCTACCTATATTATATATTGTATGTTATTTGTTTAAATGTACATTCTTTACATTTAGTGTTTTATTTTTTGAAGAAATGTATTGGACTAATATTAATAGCCTGGTTCAAGGCATATAGGAAAAGAAGTAATGGCAGAGAATCCCCCAGAGAAATCATGCACTTCCACTGTAAAAGTAGCAGGTTGCAAAAACGATTACTGCTTGAAGTTCTGTAAGGGAAAATACGGATATAAAGCAAAAGGAGCATGTTTTGGTGATGGTTGCCTTTGCTCGCACCCATGTTAAATACGTTTTTTGTTATTTTGGCTTTGATTTTGGTTTGTGTCCATTACCAAAACTCAATAATGCTGAAATCCTATCAAAGTTGAATAAAATTGAGATGTACTGTGTGTTTTGTCAGCCCTCTGATCAGTTGTGTAAATTGAAGGAACGATGGCTTAATTTCCAAACTTGTTATTATTGTCTTCATCCAATGAGAAGAAAAGTAAGGACAATAAATAAATAAAAGAATTTTATTAGAATTAATTATTTATAATCGATGCAAATTAAGCATCGAGGCTAAAAAAACTTGTCATTGAAAAACTATATCTAGTTTAATTAAAATATTATCATTTAATTTTTTAGATTTTTTTTCACTTCAAAATTATGAATATTTTAAAATGTTAATAAAAGAATCCTAAATAATTTAATTTTTCCTTTTTTTTTATTTTTTAAGTTGATAAAACGTTGAATAAAAAATATTTTTATCATTATTTAATTAAAATACATTATGATATTTTTTATTTTTAAATTGTTTGGGGGTAATTAAGATTTTTTTTATATTTGTAAATAATAGTTGATTAATGGTAATGAGAAAAACAAGGGGTCAACAGTGTATTTCGAAAGAATAGGAGGGGGTCAACAATGCATTTTAAAACAGGAGAGATCAAAATGCACTTTAAAAGCGTATTGAGAGGATTTTTTTGTATTTTACCTAAATTTATTCCACCTTTCAAAAAACTTAAAATTTATTTCACAAATTGGTAATGGACAATAAGAGCGCGAATGTTATCTTAGTCCGAGACCTCCGGTTTGTCATTAAAATGAGACCTTACCTTACGGGCTACTAAACTTAGTTAATTAACCATAAATAGAGTGGCTGTGGGTCCGACTTAGACGGATGACGAGGTTTGTCCGGTAAGGACGGGAATGTTGGTATTCTTGATGCTTATATTATATTTAACCTTTGGCATAATGAAATCATTTAGAAAACCCCTTAATTAAAATTTCCAGAACTTGCATGATCTTCCTATTGGCTTAGGCAAAAAGTCATGAAGAACATCCAAGTCTCTACCATGTTCATGTTATTGCTTCTTCTTTTTGCTGCTGGTAAATTCCATCACCATACTTTATAATTCATTTTAACTCAATTAAAGCAAATATTATTTTTTATATAGCTTCTAGTTGCATTGCATATTGTATGTTAATATTATTTTTTAAAATGTACATTCCTTACATTTATTGTTATTGTTTTTAGAAATGTATTGGATTAATATATACTAACTTGGTTTAATGCATACAGGAAAAGAGGTGACGGCAATGGGCCTCCCAGGTAAAACATGCGCTTCGACTATAAAATTAGCAGGTTGCAAAAATGATAACTGCTTGAAGTTGTGCAAGCAGACACATGGAGAGAGCATATACGTAAAAGGAGCATGTTTTGGTGATGGCTGCCTTTGCTTGCACCTATGTTAAAAAGTCTTGTCATCCAAGAGAGATTCTACTATTCTCATATATAAAATCTATTATTAAATACATATTGAAAAGTAATAAAAAAAGATAAAATAATGAAAGGTAACTGCATCTCAAGGCAGATTGAATTTTGATTCTCCAATGGTAATCCTTCAACCTCATTTCTATAGAACTTCATTGTCACTGCTTCCATCTCAGGGAATGTTCAGTTGTCCGGATTGTATTAGTAGAGGAAAATTCCATTGATAATCGACATTTATATATTTATCTTTGTAATTGTATTTAACAAACAAGTTTTCTATATATAAAAAAAAAGTATATATCTTTGGCAGTTAAATTGTACACCAATACATGTTATCTCATTGTATTTTCGCACAAATATTCATTTTTATTCCACCGATTTTACACTATTTGGTGTATGGATTACATATTCAAAAACTCCACGTTTTGCAAGTGTATTCAATGATGTCTTGATTGCATCCTTTCACATTAGCAAATCATTTTTATGTCTACATTTTTCAACAGATATAGACTCAAGATCCTCATTTCTTTCATAATATTTAACGGTACATTATACACAAAAATATCATCAACGTCTATTTCAATATAATATCATTCAAACAAATATCTTTAAACTTAATAATTTTTTTTTTGAGATTTAGTAGAAAATAAAGTATCCTTTATGAATAAACTTTGTTTTCTCGAGTAATAAAATATTGACTGTTCTATAATCTTTAATTAATATTGTTCTACTGAATATTGTATTGACATTGATTTCTTCCATTGTCAAATAGAAAAAATATTTCTTATTTTAAATATAATGTACATAGTAGCACTGTTTGCTAGACATATATCTATCTCATTGATCTTAGATCCAACCTAATGAAAATTCATATTTTCTTATTAAAGTAAAATACATATAATAAGAAACTTGCAAGTTAATAAAAGAGAACCTTAAATATAAATTTTATTTTTAAAATACATAATAAGATATGTTTTCTCTCTCGACAATGACCCTTTCTCTTAGAATTCTCGAAAGCAAGAGACAGGTCATTTGAGTGAGGAAAATTAGCCAAGATCTTACAGTTCATCAAAAATCTGCTGCTAGTTTGCTCATAGACAATAAGTCGGCTATTGCAATTGCAAAAATCCTTCTCTTCTATGAGCACATCAGGGTTAAAGACCATGCACTAAGTGAACAAAAACATTTGTAGTTAAAAACCTTCACTTCTCGTTGACAGGATTAGGGTGCAATGGTCTTATCTATTTCTGATTGTAGTTAAAAAAACATTTATAAGGAAAAGAGAAGACAAAAAAAGGAAAAAAGAGAAGAATAACAAAAAACAAAAAGAAGAATAGAAAAAGAGAAAATGGAAATGAAGGAAAACAGTGAACAATGGACTTTAGTGAATCTGCGTGACAATGGGGAGGGACGGGGGGTTTTATTAGCTTTTTTGTCTTTTCTTTGGTACTTTACAGTTTTGACTTTTCAGGAGTGTGTTTCTGTAGGTTGGGGGGCTATTTTGTTCTTGCATTCCTGATGTTGGCTGCTGATTGTGTGGGCTGGGGGAAGGTTTGTGGGGAGGGAGCTTGCATGGCTCATTCACTTCCCTTGTTTTGGTGGGTGGTTGGTGATGCCTTGGTTTATGAGGGAGTAGGAAGATTTAGGTTTGAAATGCTCTGCTTTCGTAAAGGTTGCACTTTGTGATCTGTGGTGGGTTTGTGGTTTGTGTGATCTATTGGTCTTTTTGGAAGGATTTGTTTGAAGGGATTTTTAGTGAGTGAGGGATGGTTGTGTCTACTTTATATGGTGAATCTCATTCGCTTTGGCACGTCATCCAATGTTGGGGACCTCTAGTTCGGACTCTGATCAGGGATCCCTCGAAGGAAGAGGATCCTTCATGTTGTTTTTTGCCTTCCTTCGCTGCTTTTTGTTGTGCTTTTGCATTTTTGTTTGCTCTTTCTTTTGTGATGGCAACATTGGGGAGTTTGATGCTGATTACGTGAGACCTGATGCTGGTTTTCATCAATGCTTTTTTTGGGTTTTTCATTTTGGCTTCATGTGGGTTAAGGGGTTCGAGGTTGAAAATGAGCTAAGGGCCCTATGTATCCGGTTTTGGAGCATGGGAGATTTTTCATTGGCTGAACTGGAAGGATGACAAGAGTTTGCGGGGATGCCAGTGACATTCAAGGTGGAATATTAGGTTATGTTATGTTACTTGTGTCTGTTTGGTTTTTTCCTTTTGAGACTTGCAATTTTGAGCAAGTTTTTTAGATTTGTAAGCAAAGAGACTAGTCCTTTTTTATGTAAGTTGGCCCCTTTGCTTCACGGGAGTAGTATGGTAAGCTCTCTTTTTGTGTATTTTACAGGGTTTCATGGGATAAAGGTAGAGAGCTTTTTCTTAGTGTCTAGCTTTGCTTAGGTTTGAGATGCCACCACGGAATTTGAAGTCGTGGATTGTTTTGTAAATGTGAAGTTTTTGATCTTGCACAAGGCAGTTATTATATGCCAAAAGAAGTTTTTAAGCACAAAGACTTCGGTTGGCATAAAGGTCCAAGTGCTAATAAATTTGCTTTTCAAAAAAAAGAAATCATGCACTAAGTGACGTTGAAAAGAATGGAAAGGTCCATATTCAACAACACTGCAGCTCAGAAGAACAATTACCAGATATCATGACAAAGGCACTGGCCAAGCAAACATTCGAGCTTCTTCGAGAAGAACTAAAGAGTTTTCAATGCAAACATTAAGGATGAGTGTTGACTTCAATGTTTGCGTGAGACTGCTGATCTGAAGCCCGCTTGGTAGCTCACCTCGACACCTTGCAGACTTGGGGCATATTTTGGCTGTTTCAAATGCCTCTACCTGGAGTCGTGCATGCCTTCTCTAAGCTCATGTTTTACACTTATGTTAATACTTAGAACAATTGTTTAATTTTGCTGATACATCTACCTAATGCAGATGTAATATAATGTTAAGAAATGAATGAAAAGCATGCATGCAGCATATGTTCATCCCTGTTTCTCAACTCAAAAACAGAGTCATAGAGCATGAAAGACAATTTCCCTTATATCAAAATATAACACACGCCCCATGTGTTCAAAAATCATCCTCGACTTCGAGAGGCTTTCACATTTTCCCACTCTGCTCAACCTCAGCCATTGAGCTTATCATCCTCAATGCATCCTTCAAAAAACTTGTTGCTTTTGATCTCCTCCATCACCGTATTCTGCACTAGCATTTTCCCTTTTCTGTTTGTATCTTGTAGTACCTGGGCATATGATCTACCATTGTTATCACCCTTGTAGCCCTCAATTCTGCTCAATTTTTTTTTCTTTGTTTTGAAAAGCGAATTTATTAGCACAATCATAATGGTATTTCAAGTCTCTTACTTAGGTTGTAAGAAACTCATGACATAGTAAATCTAGTTTGAGCAAAAGAAACCTGTACTATTATCAAAAACACCTGCCATTGAAACAGACAATGGCATGATCACACAAAAGGTCCTAAGTCCTAAATGAAAGCTTTACAGGAGCAAAGCTACCCATGGACCAAAGAAGGGCATATCAGTATATCAAAAGTGTTGTGAAAATTACTCAAGAAACAATAAAGATAAAATCCAAAGAAATTAAGCAAATACAAAAATTAAAGAATATACGTGGTTTGACCTCTTATCTATATCTACAGAGTGTAGACACATAAATTAAAAAAATAAAAATAAAAATAAAAAAATAAAAAAATAAAAAAAAAAAAAAAAAAATCGGGATGGCTGGGCGTACGCCCAGCCATCCAGTCACCGTCCCATCCCCCACCCACTACGCGGGATGGGGGGTTCTGGCCACCAACTCCAGGGGTGCCAGAACCCCTTCGCCGGGTTGTCCAAAAAATTGGACAACCCGGCTCTTTAAAAACCCTGCAAAAAAGAGAAACAAAAGACAGCGGTTAGCCACAAAGAAAGAAAAACACGAAAAAGAAACAAAAAAAAGAAAAACAAGGAGAGGGGGGTGAGATCTGAAAGGTGAGAGGTCGACGGGAGACTGAGATCTGGGATGAGAGAGGTTGATCGGAAGGGAAGAGGTGCGAGGAAGCCGGTGAGATCTGGGAGGAGAGAGACCGGCGGAAGGGAGAAATCCGAGAAGAGAGGAGAGGACGCCGGCGCCGGAAGAGAGAAGAAAAAGATTTTTAGAGAGAGAAGGGAGGGTGCCGCCGCTAGAGAGAGAAAGTGAGGGTTGAAAGTGAGGAGAGAAAGAGAGAAAATGGGGTTAAATACCTAGGTTTAGGGGGGCAAAACGGCGTCGTTTCGGAGAGGCAAGCAGAAGCTGAAAGGACCCGGCCAAACGGCGTCGTTTTGAGCGGCTTCGCAGGCATCAAAACGGTGCGTTTTGAATCTCACCTTGCAGGCTTCCAGAAGCAGGCCTGGCATAGTGGATTTGGGCTCCCACGGACCGCCGGGTTGGGCCGATTGCAGCCCAACAAGGTATAACTTCCTTTTTTTTGTTACTTGGGTCTAGCCCATTTTAATTTAAATGCATTTATCATTTTTTAGGAACAAATATTTATATTTAATATTAAAAAATAAAAATAAAATAAAATAAATAATAATAATAATAATTCAATATACATATATATATTATATTATATTTTTAGATAAAAAAATGAAAAAATAAAAAAATATATATATATAAATAAAATAAAAAAAATGATAATAAAATGAAAAATAAATAAATAAATGTAATAAATAATATAATAAATATTTGAGTATTACCACCAAAAAGGGGCAAAGAGTTGCCTCTTTCGGGTGGATGTTTTTCGGGTACGAAGTTCGATGCGGATTTTCACCGAAGCGTCGGGATAAATCCGAACTCTAAATTTCAAAACCCATTAAGTCAAATAGTTATTATTAGAAAATAATATATGAAAGATTTCGTTAAATTAATCGTTTAAAAGTTAATTAATTAATTATTTAAATAAGCTTTGTAAACAAGTAAAAAATTGACCAACAACAAACATGGATTTAAATAACCAAAAAATAAAGTATACATAAAAATAATAAATAAAAAATAAAAATAAAAAATAATAATAATAAATAAATAACCAAAATTTTTAAAACAATCAATAAACGCGTGCATATAGATACCATCATTTTATACTGTCATTGCATGCCACTCATATTTTGCAAATGGCGCGGGAATCCCGATGATGGGATTTCCCCGATGAGCTTGTAGAGACGAGTTCTTCCGGAGATATCTCTAGGTGAGGAAGATTTCGAGACTTCACCAAAGCGTTGGGATAGTCTTCGAATAATTTTCCAATAAAAGATTACCGACTCCATCACTTAAAATAAACAAGTCACGACATCATTCTACGCTTGCATCATATGCATACGTAAGACCAAATGAAAAACTCAGTCTGACAATTCAATAAAAATTTTAGGGATTAAACTAAGAAAAGGCTATATTAAGATAACTTAAGATTAAATGGTACCGTTCGTAGAACGGGCGTCACGGAGGTGCTAATCCTTCTCCGTGCGTAACCGCACTCCCGAACCCATCTCTAGAAAACGTGGACCAGTTCTCGTTCTTTCGACGGGCCTAAAATTAATTTAGGACTTCGTCGATTAAGAACCGGGTTAATAGGTGACCAATCACACCTAGATAAAAAAGATTGGTGGCGACTCCCACACCCACACGATTTTAATTTTCGCCCCGCGTCTGGCGGACGGGTTCCCGGACCCGCACGTCACGACAGATGGCGACTCCACTGGGGATTTCGAGAGTCAAGCCATTAATTAATCATAAGTTATCTTAAGCCTTAAATAATTTGTTGTTTTCCCTAGCATTAATTTTGCATATTTTTGTCTAGTGCATTTATTTATTTGTTTGTTATTATTACTTCACTATTTTAATAATTGCGGGAAATTTAGGATAAGGGGAATGTGAAATTATTGGTCCAAGGTCGGTATATTCCTTCTCACACACTACACATCTTGCATTCATGCATAAGCCTTCCACCCGGGCTTTATCCTTAATTAGGAGGGAGTTAAGTAGCTACGCTCTCGTGAGGTGATAACCTCCGCATGGGCTAGTGAAGACTCCCACTCAAATCGAACCTAGTCCGTTTGAAGCCTGTAATGGGTGAGGACCGGGGTGCCTTACTAGTCCGTGTGGACGACAGTGAGAAGCGATTTTGGAACCTTTAGCTCCATTTTCAACCCAAACTCAGCATGTAGAATACCGAGAGTCGCCTTTGCCTAGGTAGAACTTCACCCGTGAGAATATACCTTTTGACTAGGTACACATGAAGGAATTTTTATAATCCCCTTGTTCTAAATTCTTCTCCGCGAATAATAAAGGTATCAGGTTACTAATTACTTTCATTCATCTTTTGGAATTTTTGTTTATAGTGCTAACTTGAATTTTTTGTCATATGCATATTTGCATCATAATAGGAAAAGTATTTGTCACCTGACAACCATTAACAGAGTAGATCCAATTGCATACATGGAGTCGTCATGGCCATCCTCCAGTTACGATGGAATTTATCAAGTGACTCAGCATATGGCGAGTACCCAACAAAGTGAAGGAGATTGCTTGTCAAAGGATCACTTCTCATCACTACCTGATAGGGTCCACCTTGATCTCAAACAGAACGACTTCACCGATTTGCTCAACATATGGGATAAGTGGGGGGCTACCACTCGGGCAAATTTCGATAGGAAATATGGTCACATTGCTCGACTCCTTAAGGTCCAGGTAGATGAACAGTTGTTGAAGGCCATTGTGCAATTTTGGGATCCGTCGTATAGATGCTTCGTGTTCAATAAGGTGGATATGGTCCCCACGATCGAAGAATACTCGGCTCTCCTGCAAATCGATCTCGATAATCCGGACAAGATATATTGGAGGGGACAGAAGACCGGACACAGGCGAAAGTTAGCCAAGATGATGGGTATTACTTCGGCGGAAGTTGATCAGAACCTAAGGAAAAAAGGGGACAATGAATGTATCCCGTGGAGTTTTCTACGTAGTTATATCATGAAGCAACGGGACACCGAGCAAGGACAGCTTGTGATGGCCTTGGCAATTTATGGGCTAGTGATCTTCCCCAAAGTTTTGGGACATATAGAAGTCGGAATTATAGACTTCTTCGAGCAAGTCGTCAACAAGGCCAATCCTTCACCTTCTATTCTAGCGGAAACTCTCAGATCACTGAATTACTGTCGAAGAAAAGGTGAGGGACGATTTGTGGGATGCGCACAGCTTCTTTCCATCTGGATAGTGAGTCACTTTGAATGCAAGGTCGATAAGTTCAGAAAGCCATTTCATCCGCAAACCGCCCCTATCAGAGAATTTTGTGAGAGTGAATGGCCAGAAAATAGGACTAAGGAGCAATGGATCTCTAGATTTCGGGAACTCATGAGTGTGGAAGTGACATGGAGAGCTCCGTGGATGCCGCATCACCCGGTCTTGTACAAATGTGGAAACGAACCTTGGGTACCGTTAATGGGGCCATGGGGAGCCATCAGTTACGCCCCAATTATGGTGAGAAGACAATTTGGGTCAGAACAGTTTGTACCGATGACACACCGACTTAATACTTTAGAGTTTGCTTATGGAGAGCCGGGTTTTCTGAAAAGGATCGAGGAAATTGCGCAAGCTTGGAAGAAAACTAGTCGAGTTGATCAAGGGAGGTACACCGATGAAGTGACTACCGGATATCAGATATGGCATGACCAACGAGTTAAGGACGTGGTATATCCGAAAGAAGATGCACTACGTGGCCCAGTTGATCCAGAACCACGAGACGCTTTGCTCGAAAGTGAGTTGGCTCGAAAGAAGTCCGAAGCTGAAAATGCCAGTTGGAAGCAACGGTATGAAGACCTCCAAAAAGAGTGTGAGAAAATGAAAAGAGAAGTAAGTGAGCAAAGAAAGAAAGTCCGGAAAATGGAAGGGAAGTATGAAAGCCTGAATGATAAGTTTTCTGCCACAACCAACGAACTTCAAAGGGAAATACAGGTGAGAAAAAATCGAGGCAATGAACTTCAAATGCACAATGATGGGTTAAGAAGACAAGTGCGATTCCAACAAGAGTCCATCCAATTACTAAGACAGGAGTATGAAGAGCTCGAAGGGGTCATGACGACTTATCAACAGGAATATGAGCGCCTCAAGCAACAGAGCATCAGAATCCAAGAATGGGGTGAATCGTACAGACAAGCTTATACAGAGAAGTACAACTAGATGGATTACTTGGTTTGGCAAATGAGGGAGGTGGCTTACAAGGCGAGAAGCATGGCTTGGAAGACGGACATATTAAGAAGCCAGATCTTTCCAGTTGGAAAACAAGAGCAACAGTTGATCAAGTATTTAGATGAGGTGTATAGCCATTATAATAAGATTGGCGAATATTTCTAGATGGCCTTTGAGTTGTAATCTAAGACAAATATCTTATGCAATGGATGACTTTTGTTGTTGGGTGTCATGTGATGAATACTTTTAGTACATAATCATTCATACATGCATAAATCATCATTTCATGGCAATAAGTATTTTCATTTAAAAATAAAGATAATGGGTTCACTCATGCATCAAATACGCATCTAATTCATGTTTATGATCAATAATAAGGTTCCAAAATAGCTCGACCACCTAAGCCAAATGATCAACGTGTTCATAATACGCGTCAACGAGCAAGGATCATGGAAGAAGAACAAAGAGAGCGAATGGACAGAATGGAAAGAGCTCAGGAAGAAATGAGAGAACAATTAGCAAAGATGATGGAATTGATGATGAGTCTCAGTAAAGGAAAAAGAGCGATCGAAGAGCCAGCTCCGTCAGAAAACCCACCAGCACAAGACAGTGGAAACCAAAGGGAAGATCCACCCTATCCCCCAGGGTTCACTCCACCACATGCCCAAACCTCTCAAAGGGTCCACCCTCAAGTGATCCCACCCGTCTATTACAATGCACCACCCCCGCTAGGCCATCAACCGATTCATGGGCAATTTGGGCCATATTCTGGGATAAATCCTGCTGAACCAATAAATGTCCCAGATTTAGACGATCCAAAAGAGCAAGAAAAACTAAGAAAGGACTCGTCACAAACAGGGAAAAATGAAAAAGACCAGAAGAAGTATGATCTGCTGGAAGAACGTCTTCGTGCTATCGAGGGAGTTGACAGGTTTGGTACCATGGACGCAACCGAGTTATGCTTAGTGCCGGATGTATTGATTCCTGCCAAGTTCAAGGTTCCGGAATTTGAAAAATATGACGGAACAAAATGTCCCATGGCACATATCACCATGTATTGTCGGAAGATGGCTGCACAGTCTCACGATGATAAGTTACTGATCCATTTTTTCCAAGACAGCTTGATTGGGTCAGCTGCTCGGTGGTACGTACAGCTAGATCGAAACCGTATCAAGACTTGGAAAGACTTAGCAAGAGCCTTCATAGCTCAGTACAAGCATGTGGCTGAATTAGCCCCTGATCGGTTGTCATTACAAACTATGGAGAAGAAGCAAAGCGAGAACTTCAAGGAATATGCCCAAAGGTGGAGAGATACAGCAGCGCAAGTTCAGCCACCTCTCACTGATAAGGAGATGACTGTTTTGTTCATAAATACCCTCCGAGCTCCATTCTATGAGCGCTTGATCGGCAATGCCACGAAAAACTTTGCAGATCTGGTCTTATCGGGAGAAATAATAGAAGGAGCTATCAAAAGCGGAAAAATTGAAGGGCATGAAGTTGCCAGCTCAAAGAAAGGGAGTATGCCCAAGAAGAAAGAAGGAGATGTGCAAGCAGTCGCTCACGACAGCCAACAAGCCCACAACTTTAACCCATATTACCCGTACCATCCATACCAACCTTTCTATCCGCACATAGGCAACATCACACAAAACCCATATGTGTACCAACCCGTCCCGCAACCAACATTTCAAACCAATGTTCTTCCACAAACTCCACCACCAAGACCGGTAGCTTCAACCAATAATCCTGGCCATGGTCAAAGAGGACCTAAAACTACCCCAGAAAGACCAAAATTTGATCCTATTCCAGTCCCTTACACCACATTGCTGCCACAACTCATAGAAAATCGACTCCTTGCTCGAACCCCTCTAGAACCACTCCGACCACCCTTCCCGAAATGGTATGACCCAAACGCCCATTGTGATTACCATTTTGGAATTCAAGGGCACTCAACCGAGAATTGTACTGCTTTAAAACATAAAGTTCAAGCGCTCATTAAGGCAGGACTTTTAAATTTTGCCAAAAAAGACAATTCGAGTGTTGATGGGAACCCGTTACCTAATCATGGAAGACCGACTGTGAATGCCATACACGAAGGGATGATCCGAAGGGTGAAAAAGGGTATTGATGAGATTCAAACGCCGATGGATAAAGTGTTTGAGGCGTTGTCCAAGATAAATGCCATCGCCCCAGAACCCATCGACACAAAGGAAGTGGGGCATGATCTCACTTATTCTTGCAAATTTCATATGGGGGCAATTGGGCATTCCATTCAAAATTGCGATGGCTTTCGTCGTAAGTTGCAAGAATTGATGGATTCATCGATAATTGAGTTTTATGAAGGAGCTGAAGAGAATTTGGTCGGAACCATAAGTGGAGACACCCCAGCTGAAGTGGCATCGAGTTCGTTCGGGGCAAACAAACCTAAGCCTCTCACCATCTTCTATGAAGAAAACAGGAGCCCGATGAATGATACATCCCCAACAATGATCAGAAGTGGTATCACCATCGAAGTCCCCAGCCCATTCCCTTACAAGAGTGATAAGGCTGTCCCATGGAATTACCAGTGTAATATTTCGGGCACAGCTTCATCCGCCCCCCAAGCATCTTTTGAAGACCTAACTGGCGTGGGGGGTATAACGCGAAGCGGGCGATGTTATTCCCCTGAGGTAGCAGAAAAAGTTGGAAAAGAGAAACCGACACAGGGAGAGGGAGGCCTAAAGAAAGCAGATACCTTTTCCAAGGACCAAGTTGACGAATCCGTAGTTACCCCGAACAATGAGGTCAAAAATCCTGTCACCGAGAAAGAAGCGGGTGAATTTCTCAAGTTTATCAAACACAGTGAATACAGCGTGGTAGAACAATTAACCAAGATGCCCGCTCGCATCTCGTTGTTGTCTTTACTGTTGAATTCGGAAGCACACAGGAACGCACTGCTCAAAGTCTTGAACCAAGCTTATGTGGCACAAGATATATCAGTGGAAAAGTTAGACCACATCGTGGGGAACATTACAGTGGGAAACTTCATTGCCTTTAATGATGAAGAAATACCATCGGGGGGTCGAGGAAGTAACAAAGCGCTGCACATTACCATCAACTGCAAGGACCATGCCTTACCTAGGGTCTTGGTCGATAATGGTTCAGCTTTAAATGTCATGCCTAGCTCTACTTTGACCAAGTTGCCAGTAGATGTGTCGTATATGAGAACCAGCCGCATGGTTGTAAGAGCCTTCGACGGGACCACAAGGGAGGTGGTAGGGGACATTGAACTACCGATAAAAATTGGCCCTTGCATTTTTGAGGTCCAATTTCAAGTCATGGACATCGCCCCGTCCTACAATTGCTTGTTAGGGCGTCCATGGATTCATATGGCTGGAGCCGTACCATCTTCCCTTCATCAAAAAGTTAAATTCATAGCTAAAGGCCAACTGATAAGTGTATGTGCGGAGGAAGACATACTGGCTATTCAACCATCATCTGCTCCCTATGTAGAGGCGACAGAAGAAGTCCCAGAATGTTCTTTCAGATCATTTGAATTTGTTAATGCTACTTATATAGGGGAAAGGAAAGTGATACCGACCCCTCGTTTGTCAGTAGCCACTAAAATGGGAGTTAAGCAGACTGTGGGTAAAGGATGCCGTACTGGTTTGGGGTTAGGAAAGAATTTACAAGGAATTAACCGTCCTCTGACTCCAATGAATAACGAAGAAAGGTTTGGTTTGGGGTACAAGCCTACCAAAGAAGAGAGGAGGAAGCTGACTGCTCAAAAAAAGATCAAAAGGATGGCTCAACTTGAGGGAAAGGAAGAAGAATTCGGGGAACAGACAATCCCGCACCTATATGAGACTTTTCGCTCTGCAGGTTTCATTCATCCCGAAGCGCCACCAAAGGTCAATCAGGTTCTACGGATGTTTGATGAGCTATCAATCCATATGATCAGAGATGAAGAACCCGATGGAAAGATCCCTGTGGTGTATCCAGTACTGCCAGGAGAAGAGCTAAGTAATTGGACAGCCACGGAACTGCCCATCGTCTTTAAGTCTCCCAAAATGTAATGAACAATTTTATCTAAATGCCTATGCCCAAGGGTGTTAAGATTAATTTCCTGTTTAAGTAGGGCTTTCTGTTACCTTCATCATTTGAATAAATGACAATGCATAATGTGTTTCATAATTCATCAATCCTTTTGCATATTTCCTTTCATCTATTCTTTTAGCCAATAAATACTTGCCCATACACTCGTCCAACTTTACCTGTTTGCAGGTCTTTAAATAATGAACACGAAGACAATCTAGACAACGATTTGAATATCGATTTTGAGATAATTCCGAACATTGATGAGTTGAAAAATGAAGAGGAGGTGGATGACTACAGCTTACCCCCTGATTTGTCGAGAATGTTGGAACAGGAAGAAAAGGGAATTTCACCTCATCAGGAACTCACAGAAATGATTAACCTCGGAAATGGGGAAGAGAAGAAAGAGGTTAAGATTGGCACCTCGCTGTCATCCGATGAACAGCAGAAGCTGGAAGAATTACTCCGTGAATATGTGGATGTGTTCGCTTGGTCATATCAGGACATGCCAGGTCTTAATACTGACATAGTTGTTCACAAGTTACCTTTGGAACCAGATTGCAAGCCTATTAAACAGAAGTTGAGAAGGATGAAGCCAGAGATGTTGCTGAAGATTAAAGAGGAAGTAAAAGGCAATTCGATGCTGGATTTTTAGAGGTGGCTAAGTACCCTGAATGGGTAGCTAATATAGTTTCAGTTCCTAAGAAGGATGGAAAAGTTCGAATGTGCGTCGATTATATGGATTTGAACAGAGCGAGTCCGAAGGATAGCTTCCCTTTGCCACATATTGATACTCTTGTGGACAACACGGCAAAACATGCTTTGTTCTCTTTCATGGATGGCTTTTCTGGTTACAATCAGATTAAGATGGCACCCGAAGATATGGAAAAAACAACGTTCGTGACCATGTGGGGAACATTTTGTTACAAAGTAATGCCATTTGGATTGAAGAATGCAGGCGCCACTTACCAAAGGGCAATGGTAGCTTTGTTCCACGATATGATGCATAAAGAGATAGAGGTATACGTGGATGACATGATTGCAAAATCTCATACAGAAAGGGATCATACTGTCAATCTCAAGAAACTGTTCGAGAGATTGCGGAAGTTCCAGCTCAAGTTGAATCCTGCAAAATGCACTTTCGGTGTAACCTCTGGGAAATTGTTGGGGTTCATAGTCAGTGAAAAAGGAATTGAAGTGGACCCGGATAAAATACGAGCTATTCAAGAGCTACCACCTCCCAAAACGCAAAAAGAAGTGAGAGGATTTTTAGGGAGGCTGAATTACATTGCTCGCTTTATATCCCAGCTCACCTGCAAATGTGATCCAATCTTCAAGCTGCTTCGGAAACGAGACCCAGGAGAATGGAATGAAGAATGTCAAATAGCCTTTGATAAAATCAAAGAATATCTCACAAATCCACCGGTGTTGATGCCACCGACGGTCGGAAAACCTCTCATTCTGTATTTGACTGTGAACCAGAATTCTATGGGATGTGTATTGGGACAACATGATGAAACTGGGAAGAAAGAACGAGCCGTATATTACTTGAGCAAGAAATTCATGGAGTATGAGTCCAAATATTCTGCGCTCGAAAAGATGTGTTGTGCACTAGCATGGACCGCTCAGAGGCTCCGGCAGTACATGTTGTATCACACAACATGGTTGGTGGCGAAATTAGATCCCATCAAGTATATTTTTGAAAAACCCTGCCTGTCCGGAAGAATAGCTCGATTGGCAAGTACTATTGTCTGAGTATGACATTATGTATGTGTCCCAAAAATCAATCAAAGGGAGCGCCATCGCCGATTTCCTTGCAGATCGAGCTAATGAAGATTATGAATCTGTAAGTTTCGATTTCCCAGATGAAGATTTGATGGCCGTCTTGCATGTAGAAAAAGTTGGTCCCAATGAACTTAATCCATGGAAGGTGTATTTTGATGGGGCATCCAATGCTTTGGGGCACGGAATTGGGGCAGTGTTGATTTCTCCAAATGGAAAGTACTATCCGGCCACGGCAAGATTGAATTTCAATTGTACTAACAATATGGCGGAGTATGAGGCGTTGGTACTGGGATTACAAGCAGCAATTGATATGAAGGCTGACACGATAGATGTTTACGGAGATTCGGCTTTAGTGATATGTCAAATGAAAGGTGAATGGGAAACTAGAGATCCTAAACTAGTTCCATATAAAAAGCTGGTTACATAATTAAGCAAACAGTTCAAAGAAATCAGCTTTAACCATTTGCCTCGAGAAGAGAATCAGATTGCTGATGCTTTAGCCACCCTCGCAGCGATGTTCAAAATAAAAGAGGCGGCCGATGTACGCCCTTTTGATTTAGAAGTCCGTAAAGTCTCCGCACACTGCTTGAATGTTGAAGAAGAGGTTGATGGTAAGCCGTGGTATCATGATATCAGGCAATACATCAAGCACCAGACATATCCTGAGAATGTCACGGATAATGACAAGCGAACTCTTCGAAGATTAGCAATGGGTTTCTTCCTTAGCGGAGAAGTGCTCTACAAAAGGAGTCGAGATCAAGTACTTTTGAGATGTGTGGATGTTGCGGAAGCCAACAAAATAATGAAAGAAGTCCATGAAGGAACTTGTGGAGCTCATGCTAATGGACATATGTTGGCTAGACAAATTATGAGAGCTGGTTATTATTGGTTGACATTGGAATCAGATTGCATAAACTTTGCTCGAAAATGCCACAAGTGTCAAGTATACGCTGATAGGATCCATGCTCCACCAGCCCCATTGCATGTTTTCACAGCACCTTGGCCATTTTCAATGTGGGGAATGGATGTGATCGGACTTATTACGCCAAAAGCCTCTAATGGACATCGATTCATATTGGTGGCCATCGATTATTTCACGAAATGGGTAGAAGCAGCTTCCTATGCCAATGTGACACAAAAGGTGGTGTGCAAGTTCATCCAAAAAGAGATCATATGTCGGTATGGGCTTCCAGAAAGGATCATTACGGATAATGCAAGCAATTTGAATGGTGCGATGGTGAAGGATGTTTGCACTAAATTCAAGATCAAGCATCATAACTCGACAACTTACCGTCCGAAGATGAACGGAGCGGTAGAGGCAACCAACAAAAACATCAAGAAGATTGTCGAAAAGATGACTGAAGTTTATAAAGACTGGCATGAGAAACTTCCGTTTGCCCTACATGCATATCGAACTTCTGTGCGTACCTCCACCGGGGCAACTCCTTACTCATTAGTATACGGTGCAGAAGCAGTTCTACCTGTTGAAGTAGAAATCCCATCATTGAGGGTGTTGATGGAAACGAAATTGGAAGATGCTGAGTGGGTCCGCTCCCGCTACGAACAGTTGAATCTGATTGAGGAGAAAATGATGGCGGCTCTTTGTCATGGTCAGATGTACCAACGAAGGATGATGCGAGCATACGAGAAAAAAGTTCATCCCAGGCAGTTCCGAGAAGGAGAGTTGGTTCTCAAGAGAATACTCCCTAATCAAACTGATTTTCGGGGAAAATGGATGCCGAATTGGGAAGGGCCATACGTGGTAAAGAAAGCTTTTTCAGGAGGAGCTTTGATTTTGGCTGACATGGATGGGGGAGATCTGCCTAATCCAATAAATGCGGATGCGGTGAAGAAGTACTATGCCTAACACAAAAAAAAAAAAAAAAAAAAAACGGAGCGAGTTCGTGCCGAAAACCCGAAAAGGGCGGCTCGTACCTAAAGGAGGGGGTTCGTGCTGAAAACCCGAAAAGGGCAGCTCGTATCTAAGGAACCAGGCTCATGCCGAAAACCCGAAAAAGGGCGGCTTGAGGCCGAAAACAGGAAGATAGAATGGAATTTTGGGATGTCAGCCTAAAGATTGAGGTAGAAGTACACCATGGATGGAGCTCCACAATTTCACAAAGTAGGGGAAGTTAAGGAATCTGCAACCTACAGATTTGCTCAAAGCATCAATCAAGGACAATTCTTGAAATCGAATATTAGATTGTTTTCTCTTAGTGGTCTGGGTGTTCATTATTTAAAAGATCTAATGTCTGCCCTGTAAATTCTGTTCACCTTGAACTATTTGATTCCTCATATATGAAGTTTTTCTTCGCCTCTTTATTTCAACTCTTTCGTTATTTACCATCCCATGATTCACATAGTGATTGTCATAGAAATGAATGATGATTGGTAAAAGAAATAAACTAATTAAGCAAAAAGTTACATTCATTGACTTAATGATGAAAAAAAGGAATGACAGAGCCCTGAACCTAAGGCAAAGTCAAATGTCAAAGGAGAGGGTACTTAAGGGAAAGTCTGGAATTACCTGAATTCTACAGAAGGAAAGAAAACAGGCAGAGAAGAGTGAAAGTGGCGGTGAGAAATCGGATGAAGCAAGAGGAAGGTTTTGGAACCTTAATGAATCGTAAACATGAAAAGCATTCAATCATGTCAATCATGCATACATGCCTAGCCATGCACTCGACAAGAATCAAAATTAGTTCATGTCCCAAGCATCGAAGGTAGAAAGTCACTCGACCTAAAGGGTTGAGATTGTAAAACTTCAATGGAAGGATTTGAGTCTTTTCATTTCATGTTATTTCAATTAAGTTAGCATTAAAGAAATTCTTTAAATCAAACCTGTTGTGAGATAGGTCGAGCCTAGATTAAGTCTAGGAATTCCAATTTTTTTAAATCAAACCTGTTGTGAGATAGGTCGAGCCTAGATTAAGTCTAGGAATTTCAATCTTTTAAATCGAACCTGTTGTGAGATAGGTCGAGTCTAGATTAAGTCTAGGAATTTTAATTTTGTTTAAATCGAACCTGTTGTGAGATAGGTCGAGCCTAGATTAAGTCTAGGAATTTTAACTTGGTTTAAATCGAACCTGTTGTGAGATAGGTCGAGCCTAGATTAAGTCTAAGAATTTTTAATTTTGTTTAAATCGAACCTGCTGTGAGATGGGTCGAGCCTAGTTTAAGTCTAGGAATTTTAATTTTGTTTAAATCGAACCTGTTGTGAGATAGGTCGAGCCTAGATTAAGTCTAGGAATTTCAATTTTTTAGATCGAACCTGTTGTGAGATAGGTCGAGCCTAGATTAAGTCTAGGAATTTCAATTTTTTAGATCGAACCTGTTGTGAGATAGGTCGAGCCTAGATTAAGTCTAGGAATTTTAATTTTGTTTAAATCGAACCTTTTGTGAGATAGTTCGAGCCTAGATTAAGTCTAAGAATTTTAATTGAATTTGTCCTAACATGGGTCAAGCCCAGATCAAGTCTAGAAATTTCGTTTTTGTTTAAAATCGAACTTATTTTGAGATAAGTCGATTCTAGATCGATTTGATTAAACCAACTGGCTTCGAGATAAGCCAAATGTGGTGTCTACGTCTTTGCACTATCCTTGATTCTCAAGAATGTGCAAAGAGGGGCAACTGTAGACACATAAATTAAAAAAATAAAAATAAAAATAAATAAATAAAAAAAATAAAAAAAAATCGGGATGGCTGGGCGTACCCTCGCCGGGTTGTCCAAAAAATTGGACAACCCGGCTCTTTAAAAACCCTGCAAAAAAGAGAAACAAAAGACAGCGGTTAGCCACAAAGAAAGAAAAACACGAAAAAGAAACAAAAAAAAGAAAAACAATGAGAGGGGGGTGAGATCTGAAAGGTGAGAGGTCGACGGGAGACTGAGATCTGGGAGGAGAGAGGTTGATCGGAAGGGAAGAGGTGCGAGGAAGCCGGTGAGATCTGGGAGGAGAGAGACCGGCGGAAGGGAGAAATCCGAGAAGAGAGGAGAGGACGCCGGCGCCGGAAGAGAGAAGAAAAAGATTTTTAGAGAGAGAAGGGAGGGTGCCGCCGCTAGAGAGAGAAAGTGAGGGTTGAAAGTGAGGAGAGAAAGAGAGAAAAGGGGGTTAAATACCTAGGTTTAGGGGGGCAAAACGGCGTCGTTTCGGAGAGGCAAGCAGAAGCTGAAAGGACCCGGCCAAACGGCGTCGTTTTGAGCGGCTTCGCAGGCATCAAAACGGTGCGTTTTGAATCTCACCTTGCGGGCTTCCAGAAGCAGGCCTGGCATAGTGGATTTGGGCTCCCACGGACCGCCGGGTTGGGCCAATTGCAGCCCAACAAGGTATAACTTCCTTTTTTTTGTTACTTGGGTCTAGCCCATTTTAATTTAAATGCATTTATCATTTTTTAGGAACAAATATTTATATTTAATATTAAAAAATAATAATAATAATTCAATATACATATATATTATATTATATTTTTAGATAAAAAAATGAAAAAATAAAAAATATATATATATAAATAAAATAAAAAAATGATAATAAAATGAAAAATAAATAAATAAATGTAATAAATAATATAATAAATATTTGAGTATTACCACCAAAAAGGGGCAAAGAGTTGCCTCTTTCGGGTGGATGTTTTTCGGGTACGAAGTTCGAGGCGGATTTTCACCGAAGCGTCGGGATAAATCCGAACTCTAAATTTCAAAACCCATTAAGTCAAATAGTTATTATTAGAAAATAATATATGAAAGATTTCGTTAAATTAATCGTTTAAAAGTTAATTAATTAATTATTTAAATAAGCTTTGTAAACAAGTAAAAAATTGACCAACAACAAACATGGATTTAAATAACCAAAAAATAAAGTATACATAAAAATAATAAATAAAAAATAAAAATAATAAATAATAATAATAAATAAATAACCAAAATTTTTAAAACAATCAATAAACGCGTGCATATAGATACCATCATTTTATACTGTCATTGCATGCCACTCATATTTTGCAAATGGCGCGGGAATCCCGATGATGGGATTTCCCCGAGGAGCTTGTAGAGACGAGTTCTTCCGGGGATATCTCTAGGTGAGAAAGATTTCGAGACTTCACCAAAGCGTTGGGATAGTCTTCGAATAATTTTCCAATAAAAGATTACCGACTCCATCACTTAAAATAAACAAGTCACGACATCATTCTACGCTTGCATCATATGCATACGTAAGACCAAATGAAAAACTCAGTCTGACAATTCAATAAAAATTTTAGGGATTAAACTAAGAAAAGGCTATATTAAGATAACTTAAGATTAAATGGTACCGTTCGTAGAACGGGCGTCACGGAGGTGCTAATCCTTCTCCGTGCGTAACCGCACTCCCGAACCCATCTCTAGAAAACGTGGACCAGTTCTCGTTCTTTCGACGGGCCTAAAATTAATTTAGGACTTCGTCGATTAAGAACCGGGTTAATAGGTGACCAATCACACCTAGATAAAAAAGATTGGTGGCGACTCCCACACCCACACGATTTTAATTTTCGCCCCGCGTCTGGCGGACGGGTTCCCGGACCCGCACGTCACGACACAGAGTGAAACCGTTCTCTTATTATTGAGAAATTAAAGTGCAATAAATTGATCTGTATGATTCCTCAAATCAACCCAAGATCCCTTGCACACCTTCTCTGAATAACCTTCTAAGAACACTCACCCAAATTATTCTAGCTCCACCTAGAGCAAAAAACAGAGTTACAATGTGTTCTCTCTCTAAATCTCTCAAAGCACTACTCACAATTCTAAAGCCTAGAGATTCATTTTTATAATATAAAAATCCATAGTAGAATGGGATTAGGACTTAATATGGAACAATAAGTTTAAAACCATACAATTACTCAATGTTATGCACCAACAAGAATCCTAGTCAAATAAGATGTAGAATTCTAGGCAACCTAAAACTTGACAGATTTCCGCATTTGACTTGAATTCAAACTCTTTAAACCTTACTTTCCAACACCTTGAATCCACTTACTCTTTAAACCGACATAAATCCACTTACTTTCCAACACCTTGAACAACTCTCTAAGTACAAGACTTTCCAAACAATTGGCCTTCAAAATTACCATGACTACACATACCGAATTAAGCATGGTCCAACACTTAATTCCACAAAATGGTAGCCATTAAGTCAATAGAACTAATTGATTTCGAAAAGGGACCTCGATGACCCTTCAAATTCACAATTGGCAAGATTTTTCGTCCTTTCACCATCATCTACACTATGAAAACTTTTCATCACCTCCTCAGCAAATGAAATCTCACTTTGATAGCTACCATATCCTGTGCATTGTTCCCATCCTTTCGAAGCCTTACATTCTAGACGATACAAATCATTATGCAAATTCTCCCTCATAAGGACCATGTTGCCTTGTGCGACTTTTACCACTCCATTACAAGTAGAATATCCATATCTTTTGGAGTCTAACAGGCTCAATGATAGTAGATCCTTATGCATCTCTAGGAAATAGGCCACAGCAGTGCATAACCCCATCAAACATTTTGATTTTCACCACTCTAAAACCAATGACTTTCACTATTGACTTATCACCCAAAGTCAAATTCCCAACCACTCCTTCGTGAAATAAATCAAAATAATCCTTTTGGTAGCATACGTGAGTGGTAGAAGCAAAATTTAAATACTAATAAGAATTTACATTCATATTTTTAGAGATTGCAAGGACATCACAACCATCATCGTCAGTAACAAAAGCACATTCACCTTCGTTCTCATTACTTTCATCCCGTTTTGTAAGACAATCTCTTTTAAAATGTTCATACCTTTTGCATTGAAAGCACTGAACACTATCAGATCTAAACTTGCCACCCTTAGTTCCCATGCCAGTTAACTTCCTCTTATGAACTTTAGTAACCAATGCTAAGCCGGTAGAATCTCTATCCCCTTTCTTACTTTTCTTTCGGGCTTCATGAGATATTAACGTTGCTTGTGCTCGTTCTAACGTTATTGTATCCATCCCACATATCAAAGATTTCACAAATACCTCATAAGAGTTTGGGAGCGATGGTAAGAACAATAGTGCCTTTTCCTCTTCTTCCACCTTCACATCAACCTTCTTCAACGGATCAATAATCTCATCAAATTCATTCATATGCTTCATGAGGTCTCCATTCTCCTCCATCTTTAAGCAATACAACTTTCGCCTAAGCTGTAACTTGTTAAAAAGACTTTTCGCCAAGTAAATCTTCTTTAACTTTACCTACAACCTTGGAACAAAACCCTTATCAATAACATGGTTAAACACGTTATCTCCAATGAAAAGCCGAATAGTACTTATACACCTTTGCTCTAACTTTGCCCATTCAACATCATTCATGTCATCTAGTTACTCTTCTTCCTTTTCTAGCAAAGGATGCATCAAACCTTACTGCACAAGGAGATCTTTCATCCTTTTTTGCCACATGCGTAAAACAAGTATTCCCATCAAATTTCTCAATTGAAAAATTCGTAGAACTAGTAATTTTCGACATCCTTATTGAATCTTGAATTTATCGAACCCAAAACTCTGATACTAGTTTGTTGTGAAAATTACCTAAGAAACAATAAAAATAAAACCCCAAAAAATCAAGCAAATAAAAAAACACAAAAATTTACATAGTTTAGCCTCTTACCTACGTCCATAGAGTGAAACCTTTTTTTTATTATTAAGAAATTAAAGTACAATAAATTGATTTCTATGGTTCCTAAATCAACCCAAGATTCCTTTGCACACCTTTTCTCAATAACCTCCCAAAACAAGAAATTTAAAATCATACAACTACTCAATATTGTACACACAAAAAAAAATCTAATCAAATAAAATCTAGAATTCTAATCAACTTAAAACTCAACAAAAAGCCATCCTAATTGCTCCTATCCCTACTCAAGGGAAAATCAGACTTTCTCCAAATTGTGTTTCCGAATCCAAACCAAGCTAGATTAGTGCCTACTTTGTAATCCAGCAGACAGGTTCCATCTAGTCCCCAAATGGCTCTTCTAGACTCACCCATGGTAGCATAACGCACAAAACCATTCCTACCGTTACTTACACCTGGTTTCACCATTCCCGATTAATTATATCCCCAACGGTTAGTTAGAACTCACAAATGTGTTCTTTTTTTATCTTGGTATGGTCCATTCCTACTGTTGGTCGACACTAATTGGATCTTCACCTTTTGAAGCTTGTCCTTGACTGAGGACTTTCTCATATTACTAACATCTTTCATTAAGAAATGCTTTACAGTTTGCATTGCTAATCTTTTTCTTCTTGGACTTGAGAAAAGCTGTCAAACTCATTTGCATTGCTTTATAACGTAAAACTGAAGATCTTTTTCACTTGGCAGGTATTCTAGGACGATCGGATGACCTTCAGACCCCGGAGGTTTCCTAGTGATAAAAATGGAGAAGCATTTGAGTAATTCGGAAAAGAAAAGTTATGTGGAATATTCCATTTACACGGTTGTTCATTTTACGCCAGAGGGTTAATGTTTAAAGTTCAAGTTTTTGCTCTCCTTTAAATTTTCTTATTTGTTTATAAAAAATAACAACATTTATTATAAACTTTCTTTCATTATTCAAATATACTATCACCATGTAATTCTTATATTTATAGAGTCCCTTTGATAAAGAAAATTGGTTCAACCTATCGCTTTTTTATTTCTTTCACCTTGGCATTAATTAATTTTAGTAACTATACTTATCCATGTATTAGCAAGTTTTTTTTTTTTCAAAAAAAGAAAAAAATTTTATTTCATCAAAGAAAACATACAAGTAAAAACATAAGTAAAAAGAAGGCAAATCAAGGCACCAAGAAATCTACCACTTGAAAAACTAATTACAAATAAATAATATTGTAATATTAGGATATCAGATTTAGTAAGACTATTGCTAACTCATTAAAAGTACAAAAAATGTACTGGATTTGCCATTAGTCTAACTAGTTGCAACTGTAGATCAGTTTGAATATGTACCCGTAATAGTAAGTGCCTTTAATGAGTCTGCTCGAAGTAAAACAGAACTGAGACATGAAATAATAATATATAATCAAACTTGCAAAACATTATAAATTAGAAACAAACTTGTATTGTTCTTTTAAATATATAAAGATTTCTAAGCTACACAATAAACTTTATTGATCATAACTCAAACCTTACATTACAGAAAATAAAGATAAAGAGATCGAGAGATCTCTCATGCAAAATAATTAAGTATATAGAGATCGAGTAACTCTACCAGTTAATATTTCTTATTCTTTTTATTTCTCAAGAAGAGAGAACAACTGCACATCATCGATCTCATTTTTCTGCTGCTCATTTTTTTTTCTCAGCCAATCAAGAAATTTCATGAATGATAGATAGAATTACAAAAGGTTAGCCTAATGCCATAGATACAGCAACTGCAACCAATAGATGAAGTGAATAATCTGTTGCAGGAAGAAGAACATATAAAATGGTAAAGGACAGCACCTCTTATCACAGACTTAAAGCAAATGCAAGAAACAAGCAAAGTGCTGACTAAGAAACACAGAAAATATTAGTACAAAGTGTTGCACATCAATGCAGTTTCCACAAAATAGCAAGCTTGAAAGACAAAGTGTGAAGTGATTGACGGTTCTTTTTAAAGAACCGAACCAACTTTTCCATGGGGAACAAGCTGTCTTTGACAACGTGAATCTCTGTGAATTTGTTCTTCTAATTGTCAAGGTCAGGGTATTTATAACGGTTGAAGACTTCTACGCCAGCAACTTCCTCAATGGCTTCCAACCAGGCAAATAGTAGTTCAGCCGAAGGCAACGTCCAGGAACCCTGCCGTCTCACCTACAAAGAATTTCTTACCCTTCATCATTCCTTAGAGCATTTCCATGGCAAATCTAAAGATTTGCCTTCGGCTGGACTACTAATGGTTGAGCTATCGAGCCTTGAAGTACACTCCAATAATCTCAGAGAAGCTCGAACCTTTGCTGGGCCAGTGCCTGTGTCATGATAACTGCTAATTGTTCTTTTAGCTGCAGTGTTGAATATGGACCTCTCCATTCTTTTCAGCATCATTTAGTGCATGGTCTTTAACCCTGATGTGCACGTAGAAGAGAAGGATTTTTGCAATAGCAATAGCCGACTTATTGTCTATGAGCAAACTAGTAGCAGATTCTTGATGAACTGTAAGATCTTGGCGAATTTTCCTCACTCAAATGACCTTTCTCTTGCTTTCGAGAATTCTAAGAGAAAGGGTCATTGTCGAGAGCGAAAACATATCTTATTATGTATTTTAAAAATAAAATTTATATTTAAGGTTCTCTTTTATTAACTTGTAAGTTTCTTATTATATGTATTTTACTTTAATAAGAAAATATGAATTTTCATTAGGTTGGATCTAAGATCAATGAGATAGATATATGTCTAGCAAACAGTGCTACTATGTACATTATATTTAAAATAAGAAATATTTTTTCTATTTGATAATGGAAGAAATCAATGTCAATACAATATTCAGTAGAACAATATTAATTAAAGATTATAGAACAGTCAATATTTTATTACTCGAGAAAACAAAGTTTATTCATAAAGGATACTTTATTTTCTACTAAATCTCAAAAAAAAAATTATTAAGTTTAAAGATATTTGTTTGAATGATATTATATTGAAATAGACGTTGATGATATTTTTGTGTATAATGTACCGTTAAATATTATGAAAGAAATGAGGATCTTGAGTCTATATCTGTTGAAAAATGTAGACATAAAAATGATTTGCTAATGTGAAAGGATGCAATCAAGACATCATTGAATACACTTGCAAAACGTGGAGTTTTTGAATATGTAATCCATACACCAAATAGTGTAAAATCGGTGGAATAAAAATGAATATTTGTGCGAAAATACAATGAGATAACATGTATTGGTGTACAATTTAACTGCCAAAGATATATACTTTTTTTTTATATATAGAAAACTTGTTTGTTAAATACAATTACAAAGATAAATATATAAATGTCGATTATCAATGGAATTTTCCTCTACTAATACAATCCGGACAACTGAACATTCCCTGAGATGGAAGCAGTGACAATGAAGTTCTATAGAAATGAGGTTGAAGGATTACCATTGGAGAATCAAAATTCAATCTGCCTTGAGATGCAGTTACCTTTCATTATTTTATCTTTTTTTATTACTTTTCAATATGTATTTAATAATAGATTTTTTATATGAGAATAGTAGAATCTCTCTTGGATGACAAGACTTTTAACATAGGTGCGAGCAAAGGCAGCCATCACCAAAACATGCTCCTTTTACGTATATGCTCTCTCCATGTGTCTGCTTGCACAACTTCAAGCAGTTATCATTTTTGCAACCTGCTAATTTTATAGTCGAAGTGCATGTTTTACCTGGGAGGCCCATTGCCGTCACCTCTTTTCCTGTATGCATTAAACCAAGTTAGTATATATTAATCCAATACATTTCTAAAAACAATAACAATAAATGTAAGGAATGTACATTTTAAAAAATAATATTAACATACAATATGCAATGCAACTAGAAGCTATATAAAAAATAACATTTGCTTTAATTGAGTTAAAATGAATTATAAAGTATGGTGATGTAATTTACCAGCAGCAAAAAGAAGAAGCAATAACATGAACATGGTAGAGACTTGGATGTTCTTCATGACTTTTTGCCTAAGCCAATAGGAAGATCGTGCAAGTTCTGGAAATTTTAATTAAGGGGTTTTCTAAATGATTTCATTATGCCAAAGGTTAAATATAATATAAGCATCAAGAATACCAACATTCCCGTCCTTACCGGACAAACCTCGTCATCCGTCTAAGTCGGACCCACAGCCACTCTATTTATGGTTAATTAACTAAGTTTAGTAGCCCGTAAGGTAAGGTCTCATTTTAATGACAAACCGGAGGTCTCGGACTAAGATAACATTCGCGCTCTTATTGTCCATTACCAATTTGTGAAATAAATTTTAAGTTTTTTGAAAGGTGGAATAAATTTAGGTAAAATACAAAAAAATCCTCTCAATACGCTTTTAAAGTGCATTTTGATCTCTCCTGTTTTAAAATGCATTGTTGACCCCCTCCTCTTCTTTCGAAATACACTGTTGACCCCTTGTTTTTTTCATTACCATTAATCAACTATTATTTACAAATATAAAAAAAATCTTAATTACCCCCAAACAATTTAAAAATAAAAAATATCATAATGTATTTTAATTAAATAATGATAAAAATATTTTTTATTTAACGTTTTATCAACTTAAAAAATAAAAGAAATATGAAAAAAAGAAAAAATTAAATTATTTAGGATTCTTTTATTAACATTTTAAAAATTCATAATTTTGAAGTGAAAAAAAAATCTAAAAAACTTAAATGATAATATTTTAATTAAACTAGATATAGTTTTTCAATGACAAGTTTTTTTAGCCTCGATGCTTAATTTGCAACGGTTATAAATAATTAATTCTAATAAAATTCTTTCATTTATTTATTGTCCTTACTTTTCTTCTCATTGGATGAAGACAATAATAACAAGTTTGGAAATTAAGTCATCGTTCCTTCAATTTACACAACTGATCAGAGGGCTGACAAAACACACAGTACATCTCAATTTTATTCAACTTTGATAGGATTTCAGCATTATTGAGTTTTGGTAATGGACACAGACCAAAATCAAAGCCGAAATAACAAAAAACGTATTTAATTCCTTTCTTATAGGTAAGAAAGGAAACAAGCAGCATAATCATATATATGTGTATAGCTGATATCACGGATAATATTTCCTGAATCAAATTCCTCTGTCAACAACCAATCAAATCTTGCTCATTGCTTGTGTACATAGCAGCAGTTTAGGAATGTTATCAATACCTCTTTATATCTTTGCTGTCTTGTTGATGTACATTTGAACAAAGCCATAATATCAAGAAATTAATGGAGTGAAAAATGATATTTTTCACTTAACAAAGGAGTTGGAGGATGCTGGTGTAAAGAAGAATCTAGAAGAAGTGAAGAAAAAAAATAATCACGTGCTAGCCGCTAGGCATATGAGCAATTTTTTTTGTTCTTATTGTGAATAGTAGTAGCACAGCCAAGCACGTTGTACATTTTGTCTTTCACTTCTTTGTACATAAACTCACGATGGTGGAGAAATGAATGAATAAGAAATTCTCATTTCCTCAATCCACTTTCAAAAAATACCTAAAAAATCTTGAATTATTTATAAAAATGTAAATAAATCTTATGATTAATAATTGACTTAGTTAAAATATGATTTGTCATTTTATATCAAGTAACATTGACGTGGCATGCTGAAATGTCATAATTGATACTAATATGACATACTAACATATCATAATTGATAATATCTCAAAATGATAAAAAAATGTTTTTATTTTGAGACAAAAGGAAAACAATAAAAGGTGCTTTTATTTCATTTCTTCCCTTTTCTTCAAAAAAGAAAAAAAAAGCAATGAGAATGAAGTTCTATAGAAATAAGGTTGAAGGATTACGACTGGAGAATCAAAATTCAATCTGCCTTGAGATCCAGCTACCTTTCATTATTTTATCTTTTTTTATAACTTTCAATATATATTTAATAATAGATTTTATATATGAGAATAGTAGAATCTCTCTTGGATGACAAGACTTTTAACATAGGTGCAAGCAAAGGCAACCATCACCAAAACATGCTCCTTTTACGTATATGCTCTCTCCATGTGTCTGCTTGCACAACTTCAAGCAGTTATCATTTTTGCAACCTGCTAATTTTATAGTCTCAGCGCATGTTTTGCCTGGTGGATTCTTTGCCATTACCTCTTTGCCTGTACATATGCATTAAACCAGGTTAATATTAGTCCAATACATTTCTAAAAACAACAACACTAAATGTAAAGAATGTACATTTTAAAAAATAATACACAATATGCAATACAACTAGAAGCTAAACAAAAAATAATATTTGCTTCGATAGAGTTAAAATGACTTATAAAGTATGGTGATGGAATGTACCAGCAGCATAAAGAAGAAGCAGTAACATGAAAATGGCCGAGACCTGGATGTTCTTCATGACTTTTTCTTTTTCCTCTTTTTTTTTTTTTTTTGCTTTTGTAAACAGAGAGTTCTGGATATTTATAATGGGTTGAGGGCAAAATTTGGAAAGAAAAGCTAGTAATGTAGGTACGTGTTTGTTTTTTGGCTACTTCACAGGAAAACGATTGAATATCACAATTAATGCCAATAAAAGCAAAAATGTAATTCAGGAAAGGAGAAAAATGCTTCTCTTATTAATTTCTTATAGGTAAGAAAGGAAACAAGCAGCATAATCATATATGTGTGTATAGCTGATATCAAGGATAATAATTCCTAAATCAAATTCATCTGTCAACAACCAATAAAATCTTGCTCATTGCTTGTGTACATAGCAGCAGTTTAGGAATATTATCAATACCTCTTTATATCTTTGCTGTCCTATCGATGTACATTTAAACAAATACGTTAAGCTGTAACTGTACCAGCTTTAAAGATATTAAGAAATACGATTACCAATTAAATTTTGTGTATAAGATGTGATTTTTTCATTTAATTTTGATATAAATTATTCAAAATAGTTCTTAAATTATTTTAAAAAATTCAAATAAGTTCTTATTCTTTAATTACGTTCAATTAAATCTATATATTTTTATTTTGAATCAAAATAGCTTTTATAATTAATGATTGACTAATTATCATTGGACAAAATACCGCTTTTTATTTTACATCTATATGACACTGACATGACATTTATATAGAAGATGAAAAGTGTCAAATAATCATATTATCAAATTAAATTAACACATCACGTCATTATCATTTATAATATACAAGCATATATAGTTTTAAGTATTTATAAATTAGTTAGATATAAAGTTAGGGATTATATTTGATGCGTTGACCATGTATAGTTTCTATATACTGTCAGGTCATAAGATAGTGCCACTTCATCAAAAAATAAATTTAAAACTTTTAGAGACTTGAAAATTAATATAACCAAATTTCTTTTAAAAAAATTCAAATAAGTTTTTTATCTCTCTCTAGTTCCCTCTCACCCAATCTCCCCTTCGTCTTCTCCCATTTTTCATCCATTATAAGCAGAAAATGTTATGCTTAATACTTCTATAATAAAAATAATTTTTTTATGGAAAATTTCAAATGAAGTTTAATATTATTTTGTATGATGAACAAACTTCATTTAATTACCTTAGAAAGTAATAAAATTATTTAAATCATATAGTCTTCCTTAGCAAACCAATGTCGCCCAGAAGGCGATGTGTTTGCTAAAATAGTTTGCCAATAAGGAAACTTGGGTAGAAGCCGTTATTATTTTGTTGTTTAGTGTCTGTGCTTTAGTGAAGCTGTGATTTGTTGCTGTTGGACTAGTATTGATTTTTTTAATAAAAAAATTAGGAAAAATTCATTTCATCAACGAACTTTATAAACTATCCACTTGTGGTAGTGGAACACTACGTCAGAGAACTTGGCAAACAAAACTTGCCCACTCCAAGTGTAGCGTGTAAGCAATTTGAAAAGAAACTTTCTCATCAGGTTTTATATGGGATCATACTCCAAAAAATTCATGAATCAAATCAAACCAATCGCCTACGGAACCCACAAAAAAAAAAATCAGTTGCACTGGTTTTGATTAATTGCTGCACATATCTGGTTTTGGGTGAGAGAGATCTATTGTAAGGAGAGAAGAATAAGAGGAGATTGGATGAGAAGGAGATGGGGGAGAGAGAAAACATTTGTTTGTTTTTTAATAGAAATCTTAATTTTAGCTCTTGACCGTAGCATGATTTTAGAGATTACATGACTCAAGGAAATTCCCTGATTCTTGCTCTTGATTCTAGCATGACTTATTTCCTGATTCTTGCTATGCATGATTTTAGGAATTAGATGATTCTAGGTCCTGTAAATACTAGTTTTCCTTTTTCTACTTTTCCCTGTAGGAGCCGGTCAACCTTATTCTTGTATAAATATAGTATACAATTGCATCAATAAAAATTATCCGACAAGAGACAATTAATCTTTTTATGGTACCAGGGTAGGTCATAGTCACGTAGAAATTCAATTATCAAAACATGGTCAGAGACAAGGACAAGGCAAGTCAGGAAAGTGAAGAATTGGTAGCGGGTGCTAGTGCATCACAAAGCAAGCAATTGACACCAATTTCCCATACTACTTGCATCCCTCCAATCATCCTGGTCGTATGTATGTTTATGGCTCATCCTTTGAGTGAGAATGGTGAAAATTAATGTTACTTGGAAAAAGAATTTTCTGAACGCGCTCCAATAAAAAAAAAAGCAAGCTTTGTAGATGGATCAATCAAAACGTTGGACATTTCATCTCCAGATTTTCAATTGTGGGCTCATGCAATGTAACAGTGCAATCATGGCTTGCAAATGCGTATAAGATGTGATATTTTGTGTATAAGATGTGACTTTTTTTTCATTTAATTTTAGCATAATGTACTCTAAAATGCTCCTAAATTGTTTAAGAATTTATTACATTCAATCAGGTTTATGTACTTTTATTTTGAGTCGAATAAGCCTTCATGATTAATGATTAACTAATTATCATTAGTCAAAATGTTACTTTTATTTTACATTCATATGGCACTAACATAATGTTGATATAGAAAATGAAAAATGTCACATGTTTATATTATCATGTCAAATTAGCATATCACATTATTATCAATTATAATATATTAACATGATTTGTCAATGTCACATGATATAAAACGATAAATGATATTTTGACTAAGTCAATCATTAATTGTAAGGTCTTATTTGACTTAAAATATAAATATAAAGATTTGATTAAACGTAATAAAAATATAAAAATTTAATTGAATTTTTTTGAATAGTTTAAAGATTTTTTAGATATTATGTTTTTTATTTTTTTTATATATTGATGTTATTAATTTGATTATGTTATGAATATATGTTAATATCCAATGTATTTGTTCATATCCAATGAACCTCCTCATATGCAATGTACATATTTATATAAGAACATCCTTATCTTCCAAATCCATTCAGTACATATACATTCATATCTACTAAGTTCATAGTCTCTATTTATATAAATTCATTCCACCTCCATTTATTTAAGATTATAAATAAAGGCATTATAGTTTATGGTATACAGACTTGATGTAAGTATATAAAGAGAGGTAGTATAATGGTACACACACTTGAAAAACAAAGAAAATAGAAGATTTTTTTACTATTTCTCTCTAATATTTTTCTTTCAAAGTTATATTTCATAATACATTATCATCACGAAGCTCTAATCTCTTGAGTTTTGGTATTATTTTGTTTTATTATCTTCAAGTTTCAAAAGGATTTCAATGGTTTGTCTTTGATTTCTAGTTTTAGCAAATCAGGTAAGAGTTGGTATTATTTTATCTATAAATCTCACAAGATTCCAATGGTTGTTGGTTTTTAATTTTTTAGTTGTAGTAAATCAGGTAAGTGACTTGATATCTCTTCATTGTTTTCATCCTTAAAAGTTAGCTTAAATGTGAATTTGCTATCATGTAATATATATTTATCGCTTCATTGGAAAGTGAATTTGCTATTATATAGTTATTAATGAAAAATAAAAAATCTGTCCATTTCTTGAAATGAATACAACAAACGAGTTATTAATAAAAAATATAAATCCATCCATTCTTTGAAGTGAATGCAACAGTATTTAATAATTATGGTCATGGACATGAAAGTCGTCACCATAATTATTTACATTATCACTATTCTAATTGTAAAATATATCTTACCCACTAAAAGTGGATAAATAATTTTTCTCACTAGAAATGGATGAAAATTTCTCTAACTCACCAGAAGTTGATAAATAGTTTTAACCCACCAAGGGATGGATGATAGTTTTAACCTACTAAGGAGTAGATGAATACTAAAAAGATACAATAAAAGAAAAAAGTGGACAAATTATAAGAAATATAGAAAATGTATTGTCATCGATCTTCTTGTTGTACTTCTTGAATATTATCAAGTATCACTAAAAGCTTAAGCATCTTATGATGATTTTAACCATGGCCAAGTTGATATAACACATCAAGACATTGTTGATTTTCTTATCCACATTGAAAGAAGAACTGATCATTTAATTAGTAATGAAAATATTCAAAAATGAAATTTCTTAATAGCAGTTGATATATTTTAGTATAACTATGTTATAAAGATGCTTTTATATGTTCTCGTTGTATTTAAATGATATGTTCTTATTATGCATTTTAATTTTATATTTAATATTCTTTTATGTTAACTTGTAAGTTTCTTATTGCATTTTATTAAAGAAAAATATGGATATCCATTTTGTTGGATCCAAGATCAATTATGCAAATATATGTCTAATAGACAATGCTACAAAGCATGTTATATTTAAAGGCAAGAAATATTTTTTCACTTGACAATAAAAGAAGCCAATGTCAATATAATATCTGGTAGTATAAAATTAATTGAAAGCTCCAGAAGAGTCAATATTTTACTACCCGCCATATCCTCTGGATTGTACTACACAAATATCAGAATAATTGAAACTCATGCTATCATAAACCAAAAGTTTACTAATAATTTTAAAGTTAAGCACAATCAGTTGGACCATCTTGGATCAATAATTATACGAAAATTTATTAAAAATTCATGTAGTTATCGATTGAAAAGCCAAAAGATTTTTCAATCTGATAAATTTTTATGTATTGTTTGCTCTAAAGGTAAATTAATTATAAGATCATCACCAATTAAAGTTAGAACTGAATCCCTTACATTTTTTAAACGTATTCAAGGCGATATATACATTCACCATGTGGACCATTTAGAAATGTTACGATTTTAATAAATGCATTGACTAGATAGTCACATGTGTGCTTATTATCAACTTACAATTTGGCATTTGCAAAATTACTCGCCCAAATCATTCATTTGCAAACACGTTTTCCTGATTTTGCATTCAAGACTATTCGTCTTAACGATTCTAGTAAATTTACATCTCAAGTCTTTAATATTGCATATTAGTTAGAATAACTATTGAACGGTCTATTACTTATGTTCATGCACAAAACGGTCTAGCAAAATTGTTTATTAAACACTTCTAATTGATTGCAATGTTATTATTTATGAAGTCTAAACTACTAATTTTTGCTTAAGGGCATGCCATTTTAGATGTAGTAGCACTTGTACGCATTAGGCCAAATGAATTATTACAAATTTTTCCTTATACGATTGATTTATGGATAGGAACTAAATATTTCCTATCTAAGATTTTTGGGTGAGCGGTATATATTTCAATTGCTCCACCACAACGCACAAAGATAGGTCCTCTAAAGAGGCTAGAAATATATGTTGGGTACGAATCTTCATCAATAATTAAATAAGAGATTTATTCACAGCATGATTTTCCAATTGTCATTTTTATGAAACAATTTTCCCAACATTAGGGGGAGAAAATGAAATTTCTTAGAATTAATTACCATCATTTAGTTTTGATCATTACACAAATCAATATGAACTTGAAGTTTAAAAAATAATTCATTTGCAAAATATAGCAAATCAATTGTCAAATGTATTTACTAACTTAAAGAAAATAACTAAATCTTATATACCAACTGCAAGTGCTCCTATAGCATTGATATTCCTATAAGACAAGGTATACCAGAAACGTGGAGACGATTCAGTTCCAAAAATAAAATCCTTGAAAAAGAAAAGGAACAAATATTCAAGAAGGTCAAAAAGATAATGCAAAAACTCTAGAAAAGACTCCTAACATGATTGATAAAAATTTCAGAAGAAATTCAGTTACCTAAAATCACAGAAAATGAAGAGATCTCAATCAATTTTGTTATGACAAGAAAAACTGGAACCGAAATGAAATAAACGCCGACGATATGTTTGCATATAATGTAGCACTCAATATTATGAAAGAAAATGAAGATCTTAAACTTACACGTATCGAAGAATGTAGAAATATAAATGATTGGTCAATGTGAAAAGATGCAATTAATGTAGAATTGAATTCACTTGCAAAACATAAAGTTTTTGGACTTGTAGTCCGTAAACCAAATAATGTAAAACCAATGAAATATAAATGGGCATTTGTGCGAATATGAAATGAGAAAATTGAGATTATGAAATATAAAGCATGGCTGGTTGAATAAGGTTTTACCCAAAGACCTAGTATTGAGTATGAGGAGATATATTCTTTTATGATGGATGCGATGAAAATATTAACTAGTCTAGCAATAAATGAGAAGATTGAAATGCGTCTAATGAATATAGCTACAACCTATTTATATGGTTCATTTGATATCGATATCTATATGAAAACTTTTCAAGGATTTAAATTGCTTGAAGCACGTGCATAATTCTCGATAAATTTATTCAATTAAATTAAATAAATATGTATATAGATTAAAGCCATATAAAAACATGTGGTATAATCACTCAGTGAATATTTGTTGAAAGAAAATTATAAAAATGATCCTATATACCCATGTGTTTTTATAAAAAATTTTGAATCTAAATTTATCATAATTACTATTTATGTTGATGATTTGAACATTATTGAAACTCCTAAAGAATTATCAAAAGTCGTAAATTACTTAAAAAAATAATTTGAGATGAAAGACCTTGAAAAGATAAAATTTTGTTAAGTCTTCAGATTGAGGACTTGACAAATGGAATTTTTGTTTATCAATCAAATTATATAGCAAAAGTGTTAAAATGATTCTATATGGACAAAGCGCATCCATTGAGTTCATTAACAGTTGTAAGATAACTAGATGTAAAAAAAAAGACACCTTCCGACCTTGAGAAAATGATGAAGAGCTTTTTGATCTTAAAGTATCATATCTTAGTATAATTAGAGCACTAATGTATCTTACTAGCAATACATGACCTAATATATCTTTTGCTATAAATTTATTAGCAAGATATAATTCTGTTTCAACTCAAAAACATTGGAATTGAATTAAATATATACTTTGATATCTCTGAGGAATTAAGTATATGGGCTTATATTACTCAAATGTATCCAAATTAAATTTAATTAGTTATGCAGATGCATAATATTTATTTAATCTATACAAAACTCAATCTCAGACAAGTTACTTATTCATATATGAAGGTAAGGCTATTTTACGACGTTCTATAAAACAAACTATAATTGCTACTTTCTTCTAACTATGTAGAAATTTTAACAATTCATGAGACAAGTAATAACTTTGTCTGGTTAAGATTTGTCATTCAACATATTTGAGGATCGTGTGACTTATCAATTAAAAGGAAAATTTCAACAACGCTATATGAGGAAAATACTGTTTGCATAGCTCAGTTGAAGGATGGATACATTAAAGATTCATTCAAATGGCAATCTAGCAAATTTGTTTTCCAAAGCCTTTCCTACTGTAACATTTGAAAAGTTAGTACAAAAGATTCAGATGCATTATTTTAAAAATCTCAAATAATACAATCATCAGGAGAGTAAGATACGTACTGTACTCTTTTTTCCTTCACCAAGTTTTTTTTCCCATTAGGTTTTTCTTGGTAATGTTTAATGAGGTAGTATTTCAAAATGTATCCTTTAAAAGAATTATATATTCTTTTTCCTAAGAAATATTATGAATATATGTGAATATCCATTGTATTTCATATCCAATGAACCTCCTCATATACAATATACATATTTATGTAAGTACATCCTTATCTTCTAAATCCATCTAGTTTATATACATCCCTATCTACTAAGTTCATCATCTCTATTTATGTAAATGCATTCCCCCCTCCATCTATGTAAGTTTATAAATAAAGGCATTATACTTGATGGTATACACACTTGAAGAAAAAATAAAATAAAAAATCTTCTTACTACTTCTCTCTAATATTTTTCTTTCAAAGATGTCAATTTTAATTTTTATTTAATTGTGATTTAGGAGGAACTTCACAAATATCACCTAAAACACTCCACCTAAATATTGCAATTATTATTATTATTTTTAATTTAGACATTATGGAAATAAAACTTTTTTTTTAGTTTAAAAAAGGATATAGAATGGCCAAATTCAACAATAACCACCCCTAAATACCCTTCTTTAATTAAAATCTTTTATAGGAATTAATCAAAATTAATACAAGGATATACTTTAAAAAAAGTAATATAATTGAAAAAATGAAATTTAAAAAAAATCAATTAAAAAATAAATCCAAATCCTCATTTATAAAACAAATAAAATCATAAGTATATCTTTTATTTTATATAATTTATTATGAATTAATTTCAACTGAGTTGACCTTCATTGATTCGTGACGTCAAATTTAAATATTGAAATTACAAATTATAATTAGATAAATAAATGTTTAAATTGTTAGCCATTGTCATTCCTTTTGAAGCGATGGGAAAATGCTGAACATAATCCTTTTGGGTCAAATGGGCTAACACTTGCATCCAGTCCAAGACCCAACTCTTTGTTTTTCACCGGGAAACACGGCAAGCACCTAAAAGGAAAAAGAAAAAAGAAGAAAAACAAAGATAATTTCATTGGAAAAGCAAAGCAAACCAGAGTGAGAAATGGAGGACGCAAAGGCAATGGCTCATCAGCAGCAGCAATTTCTCTTACAACAACAGCAGCAGCAACATCAGCAGCATCATCAACATCAACAACAGCAACATCAACAGCAACAATTTCTTCTCTTACAGCAACTTCAAAAACAAGCCCAACAACAGCAGCAGCAGCAACAACAACAGCAACAGCAACAGCAACAGCAACAAGCAATTTCTCGTTTCCCATCAAACATAGATGCCCATTTACGTACCACTCCTGGTGTTCTTCATCACCGTCCTATTAACATCCAACAAAACCCTAATTCTAGCCCTAACCCTAACCCTAATTCCACTCCTAATTTACAACAACAGCAACAGCAGCAGCAGCCACAACAACAGCAACAGCCACAGCAGCAACAACAGCAGCAACAGCAACAGCAACAGCAGAAGCAGATCCGACCATTGAATCAAGCGGAGCTCCAAATGGCTTATCAGGATGCCTGGCGTGTTTGTCACCCGGATTTTAAGCGGCCCTTTTCGTCCCTTGAAGATGCCTGTGAGAGGTTTGTCTGGAAATTCTTTTTTTTTTCTTGCTTGTTGAGAAAATGGGGAAAAGATGGGATTTTTATTGTAGATAGAATTATGGGTTTTTGTTAATTATTTAGGTGTTTTGCGTGTGACTAGCGTGAAAATGGGAAAAGATGGGATATGTTGGAAGCCTAATAACGGGTTTTTCTTAAATTTTCAGTTTCTTTTTTTCCTTTTTTTTTCTTTTTTGGTCCAGAGAATGTGAAAAGACTGGGAGTTTGCATAATGAATTTTTTAATTATTTTATAGAATTTTGGCTCGTATGTGTAGCATTCTAAATTAATTTATGTATAAATTTATGCTATTTTCCAGTTGAAAGTTGAAACTTGTATTCCTGCAGTTGGGTTGTGAGAATTTGGGCAGGTTTGTAATGTAATGATGATATAGTGTTGTATCAGCTAGAGAAATTAGGATTGTAATATTTGTGACTGGCATAAGTTTCGAAGTAGTGCTAGGATTGTAGGACTGTTTATGAAGATATAGGGACCTGGTTATGTTAGACAACTGAAAGCTTTTTGACATGGTGAGATCTGATTGTAAATGAGATTTCCAGCAACTGTGGGAATTAAATGGATGATCGAGCTTCATGTCGGTTTGATTCATGGAGTCAGTTTTTGTTTTGTCTAATTCTTCCAAGATTGAGGAGGAAATATGTGCAATAGTATATTATTATCACATTGTGCTTTGGAAATTTATTGGATTTCATATGCATAAGACGGAAAAGTTTGCTAATGTGTTGTGACACATGGCAATTTGTTGGAAAAAAAGGGTGGGAGTCATCCACAGGTGGCTGGCAAATACTTGAGAAGTCCACTTTTGCATTGCATCCCAGCAAATAGGAGATAAGATCAGATAGAAACTTATTAGAGATCTCAATGTTTGGAGTTATGTGCTATATGTCAGAAATCCTTTCGGCTAGATATTTTCATTCTGCTTAGCTTTGTCATCTGTCCCAGTAAGATAAAAGTGAAAAATCATTAAAGAAAACCCATTCACTTTTGAATTTACTTGAGGTTTTTATTCATAAGATGTATCTTCAATGTTGCATTGAGCTTAGCTGTCAAAATCATTCATTAGCAGGTGAGATTTATATGTTCTTGTAAACAGGCTGGCTATGTGTTCATTTGTATGAATAAATTGGAGTTGATAGACTGACTGAAGGATATCTTTATTGTCCTAGGTAGCGTTTGTACTGCTCTCATGTGCTGCTGCTATCTCACCCTAGATGGTTCACCCATTTTTCAGACTTTGCTTTGCATTTTCCTGGCTTTTAAGGTTTTAGAAATGTATAGTTGTGTGTTCTGGTCACATCTTGCACTTGGTTTATTTATCTTCTTTTCCACTGTCTTCAGGACTAAGATTTTTTGCCAAATACTTTTTGAAAGTTAGATGGCAGACTGTTGTTCCTCGATGTGTGTCCTCAGGCTTCTAAATTTTTGTTATTGAATATTTGTTTGAATGGCATGCGTCTTTTGACTTATATTAATCAATAAAACCAAGAAGAATGTGTAGAAATACACACACTTTATTTAAAATATTTTTCTTATCCCTCCCCTGTCCCCAAGGCTTATCTTTTCAAGAGAATGAAATCCTTTACAATGTTTAGGTACAGCATTTGAATGAAATCTAGTAAATGTATTATATATAGCTGCAAGGAAGTTTAAAACTTCCTTTATGACAGCTAATGATCTCTACTGATAGCTTACCTTACTTACGTGTAAACCCCAGTTGGATATTTGTTAGTTAGTATTAAGGATGGTTCATCCATTGGAAGTTTGGGGGGCATATTTTAGAAACTTTAAAAGGAAGGGAAGATGGTAAAGGATAGGAAAGCAAGTTTTGTGTGCTTTTCATAAAATAGTTGTAAATTGAGATCTCTCTCACCCTAGTTGAATAATGTGCATAATGACATTTGGGATTGAGTTACTTCTCCCTGCTCATTTAAGTATATCTCATAACATGTGTCCAGGTTGCTACCTTATCATGTCGTAGCAGACTATGAAGCAGAGGAAGATGATAGAATCCTTGATTCTGACACAACAGGCCAGATGCCATCTCGCTGCCAGCAGTGGGATCACAATATTGCTGCCAAAGTCGCAGAGTTCACTGCCACATTTGAGAAGCAGGCTCTTGCCTTCAATATAATATCTCGCAAACGAGCTATGGGGGAATTTCGATCTGAGGAAAGGTTGATGGTTGAACAGGCTCTTCTCCAAGAAGAGAAGAAAGCCATGCTTGATTTGAGAGCGGAAATAGAATCTAGGGAGAAGGCTGGTCGGGAAGCTCATGAGGCCAAGTTGCGCATGGCAGCAATGGTTCAGGCGGAGCAAGCTCGAGCTGAATCACAAGCTCATGCTGAAATTATGGCTCGAGGACCTATAAGGGCAAATGCACTCGGGTCTCAAGGAGGCAACCTTCCAATTGGTCATGACATTGGAGAGCAGCCACAGGGTGTTAACCCTGATGAGATGATGAATGGATGGGGGAACAATGCACAGAGGGACGAGAAGGAGCCTTCTGAAGATTTCTTGAATGATGAAGAGACAGAAAATGGAGATACCGGCGTGCAGAACGACTGGCGCGAAGTTGGGGAGTTTGATTTGAACAGTAGATGAGTCATGAGGGGTGGTTATCTGCATTTGTTATCTGTCTATCTTCCTCCCATTTTATTGGTTTCTCTCTTGTTTATTTTTTTCTTCCCTCATTTGGAAAGGCTTAGGAGGACGTTTTCATTTTATTTAGCCTTATGTTACTTGTATTAATGTCTTGGCTAAGCAAGCAAATGAGGTGCACCGCGCAGGAGTTTATTTGCTTCTGGGAGCTGCTTGAGGCATACATTTATCATGTTAAATGTTATTTGTAAATACACTACATTGACAAATTCAAAGTAGTCATATAAGCAGCTGGGCTTTGAGTAATGAAATTCATGTTGTTTACATGGCAATAGGTGATTAATGTGAAAAATGAAGTATTAGTATTACCTACCATGCTATAACGCAGTAATCCAAGTAATGAATTAATATTTTTGGAAGAAAAAGATGTGGCAAAGATGGAAATTGATTTCGTCAAATTACATATTTGGCTCTGTTCTTTGCATTTGAGTTTTCATATATATAAAATATAATGGTGCAAAATGCAAAACTAACAAGGTTCTTGATTGAGTCCATCCTGCCTCCTCTAGGAGCATGTATGCCAAAATTCTTCATTTCCTTTATCATTTGGCCTTTCTTTGCTCAGTTGCATTTGCCTGTGTTTTGACTAGATAAACTTGTTAACTATATTATTTTCAAGGACAATACAATAAAATCTATTGACAGATCATATCCCATCAATAAATTTGTACATTGGGTGAGACACTTGAATGCAGAAAAGTGACCAATCTAAACTTTTTTTCCCACTATATTGTCCCAAGACCAAAAAGGAAAAAAAAATCATGGGTACCATTAATAAAAAAGATAAAGAAAAGCAACAAAACAAAAACGGTTCTAACACTATTGAGAAAACTTGGTTTCTATTTTCTATTTGAAAGAAGGCACTCGCTAAGCAAGAGAAAAGTCAATTACAAACCAATATAATGGTGCCTACTGCTTTGCTTTTCCCTCCTATTTCTCTCTCACGCATAGCTCATTCTCATACATACAGATGCAGAAGCAAAGAACACATCATCAAACCATAAACTTCAAAGCCAAGGATAGTGGGAAAGAAAGGAGAAAAAGAGGCAATCTTTGTTAACCTCAAATCAAAGAAAGAAACGGGGGAAAACAAGCAAGAATGCACAAAACCTAAAAAGTACCTACAAAATATTTGGGAGCTGTGAATCCAATCTCTGCTGCAACTCCTTGATCTTCATGGAAAGCTCTGTCTTCTGCTCCTTGTAGCTCTGCAACAAGTATTCCTTTCCTTCTATCACTTCTTTTAACTCTCCTACTTCTCTCTTCAGCATCTCAATTCTCTCCCCATCCCCCCTTCCCTTTTCAGGGGAGCCCGAGTTGCTTTCCCCATCAAGATACCCATTGGCATGGCCGTTCCTTATGTCAGGTGGCCAAGCTGTAACTGTTGTAGTCTTCTCATTCATGCTGACATGTCCTACACAATGATCTGCAATTGCTTTCCTCAGCCTTTGGATTTCTCTCTCGGAGTCAAACAAGTCTCTGTTTGACGCATCCAGTTGTGCTTGTAAATGACTTGAGTGTGCCACTTGAGCATTCAGTGAATTCTGCAGCTCCATAATCTGGTCCTGCATCTCCAAAATCATATCATCTCTTCTCTTCAATTGTTGCCTTAGTTTCTGTATCACTTCCCGTTTGCTGAATATGTCAGAGCCTGATTCAGAGACACATGGTGAATCTGAGCAGTTAGAATGATGGAATGGCTTTGGAGGTAACTCAAGGCGATCAGGAGATGATGCCCACATAACACCATTATCCTTGTTGAACTCAGACGTGGGAACTGTCACCAGAGGGAGAGCAACTTCAGATTCGGGCAGCATCAGGCCATTTGGTGGGTGCTTCTCCCCTATGCTTTCAGTGCCTGTTTTAAACCCAAACTTAAATAAGAAACTAACAGGCAAAGGAAAATATTAAAACACCCACGCTTTAGCTATTACTATCCAAACAAACAAATCATTAGAGTATGAATCTAGAACTAGCCAAAGAAAAATTTACTGATGAACGGGAAGAACTCAAGTGCTATAGCAAACTCCAAGAGGCCCTTGTCTTGCAAGCATATTGTTAGCAATGGAAATAAAAATACCAACCTCAACATTTCAAAATTATGTTGTTCTAACTTCTTGGTTTTTCTAAATTACCTGTGTTAGACACATATCAACACCTCAGGGCTCAAAGTTGGTATCATTAAAAATTTGGAAAAACTGAAGCTGCCAAGTATTTGTACTGGAAAGCAAGCAATTCAAGATAATGGAGAATCTGTAAAAGCTCTGTCCTGAAGGTAAATGGGACATTGTTTCTTCCCTTTCCGGCCAATATATGACTACTAACACTGAAAAAAGACGTTTTTTTCTTCACTATCATTTCCAATCACATGCTCCCTTAAGGTTTGACCACTATTCATCTTTGCCTCCTCGACCAAAAGAATAGCGCAAACAGGAACACTGAATGCTAATTAGCAACCACATTGATGAGATATTCCATGTCTCACCACTATGAACTTCTGATGATGTCCTATTTCCCCCTACTCGCCGCATCTATCTCTCTCCCCCCCACCCCCCTTTATCCCCAAAGGAAAAGAGAAAAATATCAGGCTTTCATGCCAGTGCTCCCAGTTAAAATCCCCACCCCACTCCAAAGATCCAAAGTAAAGAATAGAAAGAAAAAAACCTAAAGCAGTTGCTTTTATATATAACCTTTGGACAGCTCAAATTACAAAAAAGCCACATCACACCTGAAATGCAGTTGAAACAACCATCATCTTCTTGGGTAAACGAGAACATATTTGAATGTAAACGGCAACCTGATAATCTCCTCCTGTCAGAAGTTCCATGCCCTGTAACAAACTCTAAATTAAGCAGCAGTTACATATTCAATACAATTATTGGAGCAGTAGATATTAGTATACCTTTCAAGCTAGTAGTAGCATTGTCCTTTTGCTTTGTGTCAAGTGCCTGCTTCAGCTTGTAACCAAGGCGGATTGATAAGGTACTTAGTAAGGCACCACCAGCAATAAGAATCCAATTTGGCCCCTCACCCTGAAAATTTTTTGACTTCTGACCCCTAGATACCCGGCCACTTCTTGTATTCATTTTAAGAACAAATGAACGGTCAGAGCGGTAAACTCTGAATCATCCAAATATGACCTACAGTCACATGGCACCAAAATGCCATTACTATCCATGTTGAACAAAAATTAGGTGAAATAGCATCAAGACAGTGGGAAACTGTGCAGGGTCCACTATCTTCACAAGAAACAAAAGGTTCTTGTGAATTGAATGTGAACCAAAAACATTAATTTAAAAATACTTAAATTGAATGGCTTTTTATTTTGAATTAGATCTTTAAATAAGAAACCAATATCCACCCTCCAGACATGTCACAAACTTTATAAACATAATAGATTGTGGCATGGTAAAAGGGTATCCCTGGCTCTTAAAAGCATAAGCTTTGTCACAGATCATAAAACACATCCAAGGGTAGAATTAAAAAACCTTTCAATAATGTACACAATATTCCCATCATGCTATACTTATGCAACAACCTGACCAACAAACAATGCAATTAAGCTGCTCAACTTACAACAGAGCAGGTTGGCCTTGCTAAGCAAAATAAGGATATGGTTACTGCTATAAAAATGTTGAAAACGAAAATATAAGCATGTGGAACATCTTAAGCATTAGTCTGACACGTGCCAAACCCATATAATAATGCTTAAAGTTTTATAGTTCTCCCTGATTTAGGCAGCCAAGTAGTTTATGAACACTATATAATATCTTAAAAACAGATGAACTAGATGATGTACACCAAAAAAATCAGCATCCCACCAAAAATATACATGAGCAAGAACACAGAGTAAGTTCATCATTTATAAAAGGACAATTCAAGCTCTATCATTTCGAATTGGTTTTTGGATTTAATAATAAATCTTAAGAGATGTCAATCATCCAATCATAACAAAAGTAGACATGAAATGACGGACACTTATTTCATATTATCCTAAACTAAATGAAAGAAAAATCTAATTGTTCTAAACCAACTCATCCGTTACATAGAGTTTAGGTAAAAAAACTAAAATGTACCATTAAATAAGATGGAAAGAAGCAAAGGTAAATCAGTAGAGAGTGCATATGTGAGATTAAGTTAAGACCAATTTGCCTAAACGCTACTACGAAGCAAAAAAAGCATTCACATTTCTACAAACGGCGCAAACTTGTCTACATAAACTCCAATTTCTACACATTAATGAAATCGAAACTCCAAATTCTAATACCAATAACATTATAAAATCCCAAGCTATCCATTTTTAAAACTTGAAAAAGGGTATTAACTTCTTTCATTAGCTCACATTTCTCTTAACACCGCCAATATTTGAGTTTGACGCTTAAAAACCTGTAACATTTTCATTATAATAACTGAACCAATTAAACATATAACACCCAAAAAATCCTAAGGCAACTAACTAAATGTTTAACCCCCTTTTTTTTTTCATTCTTCTCCTTCTCTTAGTTATTAATTCAAGAAAGAAAAAGCTTCCAAATCGTACAAAAACAAACTAGCATTACCTAAATAAAGAAAAACTGCAAAATGATCGAGCAATCTCAATCGCCAAAAACTCGATATCCATCAAAAGTAAACCAAAAGAAAAAATGGATGAGCCAAAAACACAAACCTCATTCAAGAAAAACTAGGGTTTCCTTCGACTGGATTTCTCCTGAAACTCCCCCACGGCGTCGTTTTCGACAAGTATTTCCCTCCGTCACTATTCACTCCCTCCCTTTCTCTGACCTCTCTAGAAATGACATGTAGAGAGGGTTTTTCAAATGGCGGCTTTTGGCCGATAGATGATTTTCATTCTTTCTTCTTTTTTTTTTTCCCCTATTTTTTGTTCAGTTAGAAAATAAGAATAATTTTTTTAAAAAGAAATAAAAAAAAGTAAAGCTAGGGAATTTTGCCACGTCAGAAAGACACGTGTCGGCTGTTACCTTCAATTGTTCCGTTTGTTTCTGTTGGAGTTGTTGCTTCCAAATTTTATTAATTGCAGAAAGAAAATCAAAAAAGAAAAGGACAAACAACTTGCCTCTGAACTCTGAAGGATTTGGCTGCTTTATTTCATAAAGGCAAAGTGATTGGATGTGTCTGTGGACCAACAGAGCCAAAAAAAAAAAAAAAAAATGAGTGTACTTCACTCCAAATATAAATTCTCCAACACGTAATGCGCATGTCTTCAAATTGGTTAATCACGACTAATTTATTTTGTGACAATTCAGATTTAACTTAAAATAATTACACTCTAAGATTTCTATTTTCTTTTTCTCAAAACTATATGTCAAAAAATTATTTAACGCATATTTTTTTCTTTTATTTTGGTGAACAGAACATACCACTTTAAGATATGTCGTAATAATTCACGAAATAAATAATTATTTTATAAAAAAATAAAAAATAACTATTAATAGTTTACTAATTATCTCCCACATTTAATCTTGATTTTCCAACAATCATTTATGAATTTTTTTTTCTAAACTTTTCATGTATAATTGAAATTAAATATTTTATACTTAAAACGCATTACTAGTTAAGTTTTTCAAGAATTTTAAACAATTTATTAAGAAGAAAGCGACAGACAACAGCTAAAAATTGCACATTTTGCATTAGAACATAGACATATATCATATTTTGTATACTGTTAACGTTATTTTTTTTTCTTTTTTTCCTCATTGTTATGATAAGCACAAGCAATAAAAAGCAAAAGATGAAAATGAGGTTATTGTCTTTTCTATCTTTTTGAGCGAGGTCTAAATTTAACAAGAAAATATCAAATAACAGAAAAACATCTTTAATATGGTGTTTTTAAACTTGATAATAATAATAATTGAAGTTATTATATTTATATTTTATTATTTATTATTAAATTAAATATTTAAGTATGTTATCAAGTAATTGACATTAACTTTATCTCCCAAAAAAAAAATTAATGGCATTAATTAAGGTTAGAGCCCCCCAACCACAGATTCGGTGGAGGGAATGAGTTAAAGATATTTATTTTATGGTTTGCACTTTTGTCACTCACCACTCGAAAAGGGTTTTATTTTTTTTTTCCCCCGGGCTTGCAGCCGCACTGATGGGTAGGTTGGTATGTGGTTATTTGTTGAGGAAATTTCTGGCTTTTCATTTACGGTGTGAGGGACATTTTCGTCTTTCAATTTTAAATGGAGGTAATTTCGGCCTTCATTATTAATGAAAACAGGTCGATAATTTTTTTTTAAAAATACTTCCAACTCATGGCATTGATTCTCAGTAACTCTCTAGGCTCTAGCTAGTGTGTGTCTGGTGAGGTATTAATTAATTTAGGATAGGGTTTCATTTGTTTTAATTTTGTATTAATCGGGTAGTCAAAATGGAAGGATTACAGCTTCCTTCGGCATTCATCTCATACCAAAATAATTTCTCGGGAGTTGAGGCGTCTTGTCCTTATACACCCAATTAGGAAACGAACCTTTTCCTTTTTTGGTTTGTTTTGTTTTCTTGCCTTCTTGATAAAACTACCCAAAATAATCCACACAGTTCAACGAATCCTTATCCAAGATCGACAAATTGGCTGTTTCAGTCCATGTATATGCCTGCCTGCATATTTCAGCTTTGCCCGATCCCCATTATTTTTTTTTATTTGCAAAATTTCCATTTTTTTCCATGTTCATTACGAATTTTCATACAAATTTCTTGCTGTTTCAGTCTCTACCCCTTTTTCCTTTCATCCTTTCTAAAATTTAGTGATTGCTTGGGTGTAGAATGGCTGAAAAAGTGATTATGTAATCCCCCAAGAGAAAAGAAACGAAAAGAAGTGGCTTTGTGGGTCAGACAAGGTTGAATATAAAAGCCTGAATCAAGATTTATTAAAGACGAAATTTTACAATTCAGCATACATTTTATCGGTTGATTGTTGCTATTCTAAGAGCAATCAACAGTTCCAGAAATGAGAGGAAACTGCAGCCTCCCTTATTTTTGTAAACTTGTAATGTAAACAGGGTGACAGACACCCTTACTCTGACCTGCAGTTGAAATATGAATGCAGTAAAATAATGGATTTTTCTCCTCCACCGTCTACCAAGATTGAGCGCAGCAGCATCAATACACTCCAAACATTTGGTTATCATGCTGATTTACTCAGGTTTTTGGCAGGTAATGACAGCAAATTTGATCACGCCTTTCTTGTATCCTTCAATCATCACTGGCATCACCAATGCTCCTTTTATGGTTTTTAATCCTAATCAACTCAAAATAAACCAAAATTAAGAACAACAAAAGAAGTTCCCTTCCAAGTTTTAACCCCCAAAAAGACAGAGGGAGAGAGAAGAAGAAGAAAAACAAGGCTAAACGTTATTTCCCCAAAAGTGCAAGCATATGTGTGTGATGCGAGTATGGAACCAAACCTAGAAATCAACAAAAACTGTTAAATTCTTCTTCCCTTCACTTCAAACAATTGTGATAAAGGAAAACTACCTTTATATACATATATCTAATTTACTCATATGCTCCTATCAGCTTGCTTAAAAGAGTAATTGTCAGGAATATTAAAAATTGCAAGTAATGCTAGGCTTCAGTACCACTACGCAGCAGCGATGTGAAACCCTTCCATGTCAATGCTGAGCGTATCACTGCTGGCCAAAATGGGGCAACATGCTGAGACCAATCAGCGGCCTTTATATCCTGCATTGGTTACAAGTGCAAAAGTTAACTGATTCCTCAATAAAGTGAGACTCAGAGACCTGACTGCTAAAAATACCTCATCCGCTCAGAGTTTTAGTCACTCTCAGTTGGGAAGATTAACTAGTTTATTTTCATCATACGTAAGTCAACTATTATATCTCATCAAAAGGTATACAAGCATTTGAATTGAATTGAATTGAATTGAATGAATCATCAAATTCGAGCAACGGTTTTAGCCTATTCAAGGAAGTAATTACCTGGAGAGATAGGGACTGAAGTAATTTGACATAATCAGCAGTCGAACACCACTCTGGTAAATAATAAGCATTACATATCCTGTTTAGCAGCTTTTTCTCCCACGGCTGCAAAGACTCTTCAGAGGGAAGGAGATCCCTGTGGCACCATGTCACTATTATTATTTTGCCACCAGGAGCTGCAACTCGCACCAACTCATTAACAAACTGCCAGTTTCGAAAGCAGAGAAGAAATTAACATACCATGCCATATTATTTTCAAAAAAAAAAAGAACATAACAAGTCATATACAATAACAAAAAATTGTGCTAATAGTAAATTCAAGCATGAATGCCAGAGTTCCATCCAGCTCGACAAATCAAACTTAAATGTAACATATTAATTGGCCAAACCTTAGCTTTGTCGGGCATGTGTTCTCCGCTTTCCATAGACCAAACTAGATCAAATTGCCCATCAGGGAATGGTTGCTTTAAGGCATCTGCAACTTGAAAAGAAACCTGCTAATAGGGCGCAGTGTTATATTAAGCATGTAGAAATATTGAGCCATCATTCCATCAAGAAAACTAAATATTTGCATAGATCACATACACGTTAGTGGCATGGAGAAAAAATTCACTTAACTGAAAACTATTATGAATTGATATTAATGTTGTGAATATAAACTTTCCTTATATATGGAAAGGAAAAGAAAAATAAAGGATTAAAATGTAGGGAACAGAAAGTTTTGCACATACTCTGTCTGCTAGTCCTTCAGCTTCAGCAAGAACATTGGCCCTTCCAGCTTGAACAGGGCTCAAAGTAATGCCTCGGCATTTTGCTCCATATTTCCTAGCTAGGTATCTAGAGCTGCCTCCTATCCCACACCCAACATCAACTATTGTCTTGGGCCGTTTTGCTGGGTCGTCTGAAAGCCAATTCAGAGGTAAAATCAATTATTAGAAGTTCATCTTCATTCATTTCAGCCAAGACGGACCTAGGGCCATCTGTAGATCCAAAAATTTTCACATCTACAATAATTCCTTTTGCTTGAAACATCCTATTTTTCACTTCAACAAATACCAATGAAGGTAGACCGTATGCTAGACCTATGCATCCATTTTGAACTCAAACTATCATTAAACTAAATTCATCAAGGGGAAAAATATTAACAGAGATTAAATACTCTCTCCAGTGCCATTGTTGCCATGATCTAAGTTTTACCAACACAAAAAAATCTGCATGTACAGGATGGAGCAATCATGCCACGGTAAAGAAACATAACTCCAAAACTAATGCAAAATGTCAAATTAAGACCATCAATTAAGGCTACAATTGGTTGTTACATTCACTGCTTACCTTTTCTTATTTATTACATTTGCTTTCAAAAAGTTACAGAAAATCAAAATTATAGTATTTGATTTTAAAAAAAAAAGCAAATGACTAAAATACAACATCGATTTTAACATGATTATTGCATATAAAAGTAAAATCTTTCATGTTGTTCTCCCAAAGAAAATTTTATTTTAATTTTTAAAATCTTCCAAACATGTTTTTTACTATTTACTGTCAACAATAAGAATTAAATCATATCAAAGATGGGTATATGTTAAAAAGTCAATTCCTTTGGTAAAATAAATTCACCTAAAACCCCAAAAAAAAAACATATTTGAAATGGTAAAAAGGATACGTTCAATTTGAGCCAATCTAAAGGGAGACAATCAATTAAAATTTGCACCCAAATAGAAATAGTACTTCATAGCCAATTCGGCCACAGAGTTAAAAAAGAACGACCCTGGGATGGCCCACCCGTAGATCGACATGTCAAATCCGAAAACATATTTGCCTAACTATTCAATCAATTTTGCTGCGGTCAAAGACTCACTTACCCGATAGGTTTTAATAAACAGAGATAATGAATGATGTACTCTATTCACGAAAGAGAATGTAAGAAATTAATTTATTTATCCAAAAAAGCATAAATAATTCAAAAATATAAGGAAACAATTAATTCACTAGAATATTTCCCAAAACCATTAGAGAGGTTCGATCAATTAAATTTTAGACAAATATTTACAAAAAGTATGAACCGTATACATGTTTTACTTACAGTAATTTTTTCTTTGAAAAAAGGTTGAATAATTATTTTTCTTTTAATTAATTCCTCATAAATAGCTGTCACTCGTCACCAGTGTCTTAGGTTCTTTTCTTGAGGTCCAGATGCTGACATCATCAGTTTTCACGAAAAAACGCTAAAATCCAACAACAAAACCAGCTGTCCAATAGAAAACCGACGCGTCTATAAAAGTACTAAACAACGAACCCGATATTCCGGCGAAACGGAGCGATTCTTCGATCATTCTGATCTGGGCGGATCGATTATCCGAACCCGAAACGTTGGAATCCGGGTCATAAAAGCCATGGTGCATATGGTCACCCCATATGTCTTCCCAAAGCCCAGACGACTCGTCGTAAAACTCCGCTATCCCATCGCGCAACGCACTTCCGTCGGACGTGGTCGAGGCAGCCGCGTTCACACGTATGGACATGAAGCGTGCGGGGGATTGGCAGGTGCGGGAGGAGGAGAACGAAACAGAAGGGCGTCGTACAGGAGGGCGTTGGCACGCGCGAGGGAAGTAGGGGAGTGGTGAGTAGGAAGCTTGGAAAGCGGAAGTCATTTATTTATAGGTAAAGTCGTCCTTGTTCAGTTATGGTGGTGGCAGTTGGGTGATTTCAGGAGTGTTGGAAGGGTACAAAGGAGAAGAGCGTTGGGGAAAGGAGTGGGGCGTCGGAATCGAGGAAACGGCGGACAGTGTGGACGAATGGAAAGAAAGGAAATGGAATTATGTTGTACAGCATGTGGCGAATGGAATAGTGAGGTTTTGGGGGATTTTCTGTTTTTGATGTGCTTATTTTTCCACCCATTTTGGATCGAAATTACTTTTTTTTAGAAATATTAAAAACTTCAAAAATATCAGATTGCTTTTAAACCATTATTTTTTTAGCTTCTTTTTTGTGAAATCACATCAAATTATAATTATAATCAAATATTATATTTCATAAAAGAAACCATTTAAAATATAAACTAATTAACAAATCAACATATAATTAAATAAATTTCACATAAAATTAAACCAAGCTCACATATGATGACACTTGAATTTCATCCCTTCAATACATTAAGCAAAAATCTTTGAAAGCATGTCAATATTCCTACTTTCATTTGGCAACGTAACCATGCCTCATCGTACAAAATATTTAATAATGTTGTACAAAGGAGGGAGATTTAAAAGTGAAAGGTACTGTTTGATAAATTGGAAAAAAAAAATCAATTCCAAAAAAATTAAGTGCTAAATTTTTAGTTTCCAAAATTTTAAATATTGAATTTGTCATATTAAATTTGTTTGGTATGCAACTGAAAATTAAATATTGGGTAGATTAATTTTTATTAAATCATTTGTAATATATATATGTTTTTATAAGTATTTTGCACTGAAAATGGTATTAATTTTTCTTTAAATAAAATTGACTTAATACATACATTAATAAATTAATAATGTCAATATCACTGCCTAAGTTTGAATTAGGAAATATTAAATGCCACCACCTCTATACACGGGGTATCTATTATGTAAGGTCCCACATCCCAACAACATTATATGTGGAAAATAGTTTGAAAATTTTATCAAAATCATAAGATTGAGATATTAATTATAAATTAGGGGTAAATAAATAAAATTTTTATCTACTAAATCAAAACCCTCACGGTCATCACATATAGTATAGCTAGTAACGAAACGCAATAAAATAATTAATATGATTAAACTCATAACCAAAAATAAACTAAATTGGACACATAAGACAAACATGTAACTAAATACTTTCATTAATGAGATTATAAAGTACACATATTAATTAAATACTATTAAAATAGCAACAGCTAGAAACTAATTTCCAATTAAAAGTGTATTTGATGAGAATTAAAAAATTGGGAGTAAAATTTTCTTAAACCATTATTGGTAAAATTGCCAAAAAAAATATAAAAATAAAAATAGCACAAGGGTAGCATGATTTTGATATTGATTGAAAAAAAAAACAAACCGTGTCAAGTCGTGGCAAAGAACATACCATGTGAAAAGGGGTGACACTCAATCTTTTCTATCATTATATATAAAAATAAATATTCAAAGTAATTATTATATTTTGAAAATTAAAAATTTACAGAAAAATTTTAAGACTTAAAGTTAAAGATAATAACAATAATTAATGGCCAGAAAACGAACTTAGATATGATAAGGTGTTGCAAGCTGACCGGATTGCAAGTTTCCTGTAGAACTTGCACACTTGTGACGTTGACGGTTGAGTGTGGTGACTGCTTACACACCCGTCAAAATATCTCCCATCAATCTTTCACAAAAAAACAAAAGAAAAGTGGGCAATTTGAGCTACAGCAAACTTATAATATAAATATAAATATATATATATATATATATATATACATATACAAAAATGATATAAAATTAATGTTATCGTATTATATATAAGTGTGCGCTCACATGCACGAGATTAAACATAAGAATAACTAAAAATATATTATCTATTGAAAGAAAAAACCTTCTACAATATTCTAAGAACAAAAAAAAAAAAAGAGATATTTGGACTAGCAAAATGAATATATGCATAGGCCATGCAGTGAGGGTCGATCGTATGTTTTCTACTGTTAAAAATATTATCACATTTATTGTAAGACAGTATGATTATATTGAGTAAGGTTATTGTCTGGTAGGAAATATTGGCTGCCATAATTAATATTAATGCATGGCATCATGGCAACCACCTCTGGATAGCATATTCTAATTTCACCTTTAAGAAAAAAATAACATATGAGAGATTAATGAGATTGGAATATTGGACTTCAATCATTTTTAAATCAATTTTGAATTGTTATTTTTCATATCTCATGATACAATATTATATGTATATTAAGATTACTAAATATATTATATGATTTTAGGTGAATTAATTACTGAATGAATTATACATCCACATCCTAAACATTAAATTTGTTTCTAAAGAGAATTATAATTGTTAAAATTTAAACATTATTTTGGGGATTTAAAAAAATTAGATTTTAAGATATACGAGACATAATTTGCAAGATAAATAAAAATTATTTTACATTATATACATAACTTAAGATCTATAAATATCAAAAAAGAATTGGTAATCATTTAAAATTTTGATTATTTATATGTGATGATAATCAGCTGATTTGATGCAGCACTTGGATGATTGTGAAATTTTTTTTTTAAGAAAATCAAATTAATAATTATTTATAATAATTATTAAAGATAAGTGCTTGAAAACAATATATTAGTGTTTAGGCATGTTTCACGTGATGTAATAAAAAGATGGTGAGATCCGATTCTGTCGTAGTAGAAGAAGAAAGAAAATGGTAGTGATGATGGTGAAGGACATGCAAGCAATTTTGGACCAGAATTTAGTCCTAATTTCCAATTAAGTTGCAATCATGTCATTACGAAAGTAATTAATGTTTTAAAAAAATATTATTTTGGGAATTTAAAAAAAAAATAGATTTTAAGATATACGAGACATAATTTGCAAGATAAATAAAAATTATTTTTCATTATATACGTAACTCAAGATCTATAAATATCAAAAAAGAATTGGTAATCATTTAAAATTTTGATTATTTATTTGTGATGATAATCAGCTGATTTGCTGTAGCACTTGGACGACTGTAGAATTTTTTTTGAGAAGAAAATCAAATTAATAATTATTTATAATAATTATTAAAGATAAGTGCTTGAAAACAATATATTGGTGTTTAGGCGTGTTTCACGTGACGTGATAAGAAGATTGTGAGATCCGGTTCTGTCGTAGTAGAAGAAGAAAGAAAATGGTAGTGATGATGGTGGACATGCAAGCAATTTTGGTCCAGAATTTAGTCCTAATTTCCAATTAAGTTGCAATCATGTCATTAAGAAAGTAATTAATGTTTTAAAAAAATATTATTTTGGGGATTTTAAAAAAATAGATTTTAAGATATATGAGACATAATTTGCAAGATAAATAAAAATTATTTTTTATTATATATGTAACTCAAGATCTATAAATATCAAAAAAGAATTGGTAATCATTTAAAATTTTGATTATTTATTTGTGATGATAATAATCAGCTGATTTGCTGCAGTACTTGGATGATTGTGAAATTTTTTTTAAAAAAATTAAATTAATAATTATTATAATTATTAAAAATAAGTACTTGAAAACAATACATTGGTGTTTAGACATGTTTCACGTGACATGATAAGAAGATAATAAGATCTGATCGCTTCGTAGTCGAAAAAGAAAGAAAATGGTAGTGACAATGGTGAAGGACATGCAAGCAATTTTGGTCCAGAATTTAGGCATAATTTCCAATTAAGTTGCAATCATGTCATTAAGAAAGTAATTAATGTTTTAACAAGGGGATGGGATGTCCCTCATACACTCCTTCACACCAAAGTAAGATATTTCGACATGTAGCTCTACATTACGGATTGGTGTTGTACCGTAACACGTAACTTGAACAGAAGTCCGATATTTCGACATTTAGCTTTACATTACGGATTGGTGTTGTGCCGTGACACGTAACTTGAGCAGCTTTTCACAAAACCTCTCAACACAAAAATATCTCCACAGCCATAATCCATCTCCACCATCCACTGTTTAGCCAGTACAAACTAATTTCAACAAAACAGAATAAGGTTCCTTACGTTTTGTTTTTTTGTTTTTTTTTTTTAAATTTCCTGAAAATTGTTAATATGGCAAAATGAAGTTGATGTAGGGTCCATGCTAAGTCAAAATGTCAAACATGTAATTTATTCTCATTAGGGAACTTGAAGAAAACCATTTAAGTGATGTTGTTCAAGTTTTTCCCAAAACTAATTTTTGCAATCTTTTTCATTTACCTGTATTTAAAATTTAGTCCTTTTAATAAAGTTATTATCAAATCAGCATATTTTAAATTTTATATTTGACCTTGAGCCCTTAAAGAGGGTCCAATGGCCAGGGCCATGCTGAGGATTTTTGTTTAGCTCATAGGCCACAGCTGTAAGGTCTTTTTGGGCCCATGGCGGGAATCTTCACCATCGTTCCGTAGATTTGCGTCTCCTTTTTCTTTTCTGTTCTTGAACATTAAAATTTTAAATTCAAACCCTTAAGCTGTCTTTCTAATAACTAGGTCAAGAAAGGGTGTCCTTCTTCTTTGAGGGGAACATTCCAAATCAAAGGAGGGTCTTTTTCCATTATTACGGCAAAATTTGTGTGGGTTTCAAAGGCTGAACGAATGGCACAAAGTGCTTCACAAAATCAACTTAGGCTAATCAAAAAGTATCAAACACGTTTATATTTGGCTATTAAGAGCATCACGTGGCATACTAGTCAAGGCCCCACATAATAATGTGGAAGAATCTCTTTTGAGGGACAACTAAAAAGCAGTGCATCAGTTTATGTTGGCCACGTGACAATTGTCGTTATCAAACTTTCTTCATCACAGCACAACCTTGTATTCTCTATCGGATAAGGACTGGGGAAATTCCTCATAATTACTCATGGAGGAACCAAACCAAACTGCACCTTCATTTATGTCCAACAAGAAGCACATGCTAATTCTTCTCTCTCCTTTTCCAATTACCAGCATATAATGATTCAAACTAGAACAGGGGTATGAGCTACTTGTAGCAACCGGGATGGAAATGTTATGCATTTGCACCAACAAGCATAATTCCTTCACATCCATAAGTTGATGCCTTGTTAAATAAGTTTCAAACCCGAATGAAGAAGGAATCAACAAAATTTTCATCCATCTTTTCGGCACCACCTCATTAGAAGAGGAAAACGGCACCGCTTAAGGTGAGTCCTGACTGTTTTCTCATTTGATATGGACATCAATTGCAACAACAACAACAACAACCAAAGAAAAACAAAAGAAAGACATCTCATTAAACAATTAATGGTACTGCATAACATGCCAAGGATCATATCCCAAATGTAATCAGCTGAACAAATTATAAATAAAGAATAAATTAATAAATTTAAAAATTTAAAACATATATCTTGATACCATATTTGCTATTTGAAATTATGAGAAAAAGTTAAATGATGCAATAAATAGTATTTGAAAAAATAGAGATATTGAGATTTAATTTTGAAATTATCGTCTAGATGATCAGAGAAAATTGAAATCATTTTAATTTGTCTGAAATTATTTAAAAGGTATTATTGTCAAATAATATCAAAAATTAACTTAAAAATAATTAAAATTATAATAAAAAATGTTTTTGAATTGAGCTTATGAGGAGAGACATTTTTCACAATTTTCACTTTTTCTTCCCATTTTCAATATGAATTTTCATACAAATTTCTTGCTGTTTCAGTCTCTACCCCTTTTTCCTTTCATCCTTTCTAAAATTTAGTGATTGCTTGGGTGTAGAATGACTGAATGCCCAAGAGAAAAGAAAGGAAAAGAAGTGGCTTTGAAGGTCAGACAAGGTTGAAAATAAAGCCTGAATCAAGATTTATTAATGATGAAAGTTCGACAATAGAGCATACATTTTATCGGTTGATTGTTGCTATTCTAAGAGCAATCAACAGTTCTAGAAATGAGAGGAAACTGCAGCCCCCCTTTATTTTGTAAACTTGTAATGTAAACAGGGTGACAGACACCCTTACTCTCACTTGAAGTTGAAATATGAATGCAGTAAAATAATGGATGTTTCTCCTCCACCATCATCTACCAAGATTGAGCGCAGCAGTATCAATACACTCCAAACATTTGGTTGTCGTGGTAATTTACTCAGGCTTTTGGCAGGTAATGACAGCAAATTTGATCACGCCTTTCTGGTGTCCTTCAATCAGCAATGGCATCACCAATGCTCCTTTTATGGTTTTTAATCCTAATCAACTCAAAATAAACCAAAATTAAGAACAACAAAAGAAGTTCCCTTCCAAGTTTTAACCCCTCCAAAAGAAGAGAGAGAGAACAAGAGAAACAAGGCCAAATGTCATTTCCGCAAAAGTGCAAGCATATGCATGTGATGCAAGTATGGAACCCAACCTAGAAATCAACAAAAACTGTTAAATTCTTCTTCCCTTCACTTCAAAGAATTAAAACTATTATTGCTGAGATATTTGGACTAGCAAAATGAATATATGCATAGGCCATGCAGTGAGGGTCGATCGTATCTTTTCTACTGTTAAAAATATTATCACATTTATTGTAAGACAGTATGATTATATTGAGTAAGGTTATTGTCTGGTAGGAAATATTGGCTGCCATAATTAATATTAATGCATGGCATCATCGCAACCACCTCTAGATAGCATATTCTAATAATTAATAATTATTTATAGTAATTATTAAAGATAAGTGCTTGAAAATAATATATTAGTGTTTAGGTGTGTTTCACGTGATGTGGTAAAAAGATGACGAGATTTGATCACGTCGTAGAAGAAAAAGAAAGAAAATGGTAGTGATGATGATGAAGGACATGGAAGCAATTTTGGTCCAGAATTTAGGCCTAATTTTCAATTAAGTTGCAATCATGTCATTAAGAAAGTAATTAAAGTTTTAACAAGGTGATGTGATGTCCCTCATACACTCCTTCGCACCAATGTAAGATATTTCGACATTTAGCTCTACATTATGGATTGGTGTTGTACCGTGACACGTAACTTGAACAGAATTCCACAAAACCTTTCAACACAGACTTCTCCACAGCCATAATCCATTCGTACACCCTTCACCATCCACTGTTTAGCCAGTACAAACTAATTTCAGCAAAACTGAATAAGGTTCCTTACGTTTTGTTTTTTTGTTTTTGAAATTTCCTTAAAATTGTTAATATGGCAAAATGAAATGAAGTTGATGTAGGGTCCATGCTAAGTCAAAATGTCAAACATGTAATTTATTTTCATTAGGGAACTTGAAGAAAACCAAACTAATTTTTGCAATCCTTTTCATTTACCTGTGTTTTAATGAAGTTATTACCAAATCAGAATATTTTAAATTTTATATTGGACCTTGAGCCCTTAAAGAGAGTCCAATGGCCAGGCCCATGCTGAGGATTTTTCTTTAGGTCATTGTCCTTCTTTGAGGGGAACATTCCAAATCCAAGGAGAGTCCTTTTCCATTATTAAGGCAAAATTTGTGTTGGTTTCAGAGGCTGAACGAATGGCACAAAGTGCTTCACAAAATCAATTTATGGTAAGCAATAAGGTATCAAACAAGTGGCATAGACATCAAGGCCTCACATAATAATGTGGAAGAAAGGGACAACTAAAATGCAGTGCCGCATTTTATGTTTGCCACGTGACAATTGTTGTTATCAAATTTTCTACACCACAACAAAACCTTGCATTCTATATGAGATAATGACTGGGGAAATTCCTCATAATTACACATGGAGGAACCAAAACAAACTGCACCTTCATTTATGTCCAGCAACAAGCACATGCTAATCTGTCTCTCTCTTTTTCCAATTACCAGCATAAAATGATTCAAACCAGAACAAGGGTATGAGCTATTATATAGCAACCGGGTTGGAAATGTTATGCAATTGTACCAACAAGCATAATTCCTTCATTTCCATAAGTTGATACCATGTTAAATAAGTTTCAAACCCTAATGAAGATTGAATCAACAAAGTTTTCATCCATCTTTTCGGCACCACCTCATTAGAAGAGGAAAACGACACCGCGCTTAAAGTGAGTCCTGACTGTTTTCTCATTTGATATGAACATCAATTGCAACAACAACAACCAAAGAAAAACAAAAGAAAGACATCTCATTAAACAATTAATGGTACTCAATAACATGCCAAGGATCAGATCCCAAAGGTAATCAGCTGAACAAATAATAAATGAAGAATTACATATATATAGCCAGCAATGCCTATTGGAATTACTGCCACAGAGAAAATACCTCTTCTCTAAAGCATGATCAGATCTAGGATACACAAGACAAATTCAACATATAAATAAATAAAATAAATAAAATGGAGCAAGAGTACATTGACATACTAGTAAAACAGAACTAGGAAATACCACTGCACTGCGCAGATTTGAATTTAAATTGCATTTAACTTGTTTTTCTCCATGTACTCTTGCTTCTCATTCAGCCAAAGATCAGCAAACTCACAATTCTTCCATGCGTCAAACCATGGTCCTCCACGAGTATAATGTACAGCTTTAGGAAACGTTGTTGAGTCATTCTCAACAACCTTGTTATGCCCTTCGAGGAAGTTCCACACAAACGGGACTGATCCAATTTCATCATCTTCAAGCCACTGAAACCTATGAAGAAAAGCACCTGTTTGCGTGTTCACAACCTCTGGAGTCAACCCCTTGTTCTTTGGATGGCCACAATTGTACAACACCATAGAAGACCAATTCTTCCTTGGATACACAGTCTGCACTGCACCATCCATTTTTGTTGTCTCTTTCGGGGAATAGTCATGATGAACACACATGATTGCGTACTTATCATCAATCAACTCTGTTAACTCCTTGATATCAGCTAAGTAAAGGAAATCACAGTCAACAAACATTGCCCAACCATCATAATTTGCCAAGTACGGTGTTAGGAACCGTGAAAAGGAGAACTCAGTGCTCTCCAACTGACCCCTTTCACGCCAATAAAGGCCTTTTTTCCTAAGATCTGACTGAACAATGGGTGTGATCTCAACAGGAATTGAAGAACGCTTTACGATAGAATGCTGACAGACCTCATACGCTAGATCTTCACGTGGATCATAACCAACGAAAATCTTGAAGGTTTTGCTTACATTCCCATTGCTAGTCACTTGGTGAGCATTGCCATTAGCCAAAGTCATTTTAGCAAGCAGTCGTCTTCTACAACAAAAATCTGCACATTTTTTATAATTTATTTCATTTCAGTTAATCCGGTAATGTCCATAAACTCACATACTCGACATCTTGAAGAAAAGGAAAAAATTTTAAAACAAAATGAAAATATTCTCTTTTCTTGACTGCAATGGGTAGTTTTCTCAGGCCAATTATAAAGAATATGACCATGAAATTCTAATATTGATGTTTTTCACTTATTTTCTACAGCAGAATCTTGGAAAACAGACATAACCAAGCCAGGGAGTTCAAGAATTGGGTTACATTGGAGATTAATTATGCATCTACTAATCTAAAAAAAAAGCGTCAAAAGCGTCAAACTTGAGTAAATCTAAAGCAAAAACGTTCATAAATCAAACGAAAATAGATTGCATTAATCCAGTGCTTCCAATAAATTAAACAAAACATAAACAAATAAAACACATAAAACCCAAATTAAAAATCAGAAAAACTGTCCATAAAATCAAAGAAAATGTGACAACATTAACAAAAAAAAAAAACCATCAGATCAGCAACATTATCCGCTTAAACCCAGAACAAGAAACAAAACAAACCCAGTACAAAAAAATAAAAACCAGAGAACCCGTATAGCAAAAATGAAGAGAAGGAGAAAGATTACCTGGGAGACTGAAGAAACGTGGATCTTGAAATTCTTGACAATGGAGAAAGAATAATGAGAAAAATAAAAGATTCTAAAGAATAAAGGAAAGGGGGTGCATTTACTTGGTGATTGACTCCTGCAAGACTATTTATAGAAACGGGAACTTGTATTGTATTCGAAATCCTCGAACTAGATTTGGTTCAAAGGAGATTTTTAGTGAGAGAGATTTGCCTTTGAGTGTAGGAGCGAGGATTTAGCGGTGAAACGAGCCTATGGTTTTTATATAGCGGAGGGAAACCATTTATTGTTTTTCCCTGTTGACGGGCGAGGACATGAGTACAGTGTACAACAATTCGTACTTTTCCTCCACGTGGCCTTGTCAGCTGGATATTTATTCACCGATTTACCTTTTCTTTTGACGCATGTAAATTTCTTTCATTTTTTGTTTTTTTATTTATGCCTACTGAATTAAGAAGCAGAATATTTTAAATCAATTGGCAGTTGCCGACACTATTTAATAAAATACGTAAAAATCCGAAACTAAATGATAATTTCATATAAAATCAAAACTTCTCTCTACGTCTATCCTTCTCTCTATATATATCTGTGACTTTGTGTACTGCACATGTACTAGTGGCATTTCGCTCTTGATTATCCAAAAATAATAATTTATTTATTTTTATGTTTATAATTAAACAGACACTGTGTAAACATTTAAGTTTGTATATATATTTTAAAAATTTTACTATTAATTTATAAAATAAATTTTCAAGTAAAAAGATATGTGGTACTCTTTCATAAAACTCACGTTCAAGGGCGGAGCGCCCCTTTACAAAGGGGGTTTAAAATTTTTTATATATTACATATATTTTTTAATGAGTTTTAAAATTATTTTTTATTAAATTATTAATATAATATGTTATATTTTATGGCTTTTAAAATAATTTTTTATTAAATTATTAATATAAATAATAAATAATAAATGATCATATAAATTTATTTAATTTTAAAATTTTTCCTTTTAAGTTTCTTCATACTTTTTTTCATTTTTTTTCTTTTTCTCTTTCTCTTCTTTTTTGTCATTTCATTGTGGAATTACAAAAAAATAAAAAAATTTTATCTTTTTTTTCTACTATATTATTATTATTATTATTATTATTTAATTATATTCTATTCTATTTGATCATATATTTTAAATTTTTATAAATTTTCTTTTTCAAATTTCTACAAATCATCTACTATATTTTTTTTGTTATATAATTCTATTTTCTACTTGTCATATTTTTTTATTATGTATTCTCAATGATTTTAATACTTAAAAATTAAAAAATTATTATGTAATTCTCCAATATACATTGTAGCGTTACATTATTGATTGTTACTTAAAATTAACATTGCATTATTGATTGTTACGTAAAATTTTATTTTTTTTATTAATCTTGATTATATAAGATTTTTTTTTATATGCTTTATATTTTATATTTAGTTAAAAAAATTATCTTTGAGTATTTAATCTTTAACAATATTGATTATATAAGAAAAAATTATTAATCTTATATATCATATTTAGTCATTTATATTTTATACATTATTCTTTTTCATTTTTGACCCTTGCTCATGCTCACATTATATATATAATATAAAAAAAAAAACATAAAAAGATGAACAATGTCCTCTTTTAGATAATTTCTTTTATATACTATATTATTATAATATATATTAATAATAATATAAAAGTTTTGATATAATCGAATTAATGGATTTAATTGGATTAAAATTTTTTTCGATCAATTCTACTTTACTTTTCACAACATATTCGATTAAAAATGTTTTTAATTGAACTGATCGTTGTACACCTTTATTAAATATTTGTTTGAAAAAAGAAATTGTCCTCATATCAAAGGGCAATCATTCATAAAAATAAAGAAAAATAAAAAATTCATAAAGTAGCAATAATTTTATCTTAATTTAAATTTTCAGATTTCTTCCTGTCTACAAATCTTTAGGAGCGGCTTTTACTTTTGGCATATACCAAAAATACAAAACCGCTACCTGTGCAGGTACAAAATAACAAATGAAAACAACAAAATTGCTGGCAACGCGGAAATAGAGAAAAAGACCCTATACTGTCCATGCACGTGCCTGTCGCCCAATCCAAGAATATTTTTTGTATTTTCCACTGAGATTTTCTTGTGCCCAAAGAATTTGTGACTTCCACGGAAATTTTCTTGTTACCCAAACTGTGGCTGTATTTCCTTTTTACTTTGCTGGTGACTGCTTTCTTTTGATCAAATATTAAACTCGCTTTTTAATTGTCGGCTCAAATAAAGGAATATTTTCAAGATAAGGGAGAATCAACGCTAGATGCCAGCGAGTACATATATTTTTCATTAGCCAGCGCATCTGAGCTTCCTGCCATTAGTTTGACACGCACCGACACAATGCTTTGCGTGAGTGTCAGGTGCATAACACAGGCTCCACACGCTTCGTTGGAAAAACTGCAGCCTAATTGTAGTTTGTAGAAAAATCAAAGTTAACGATAAAAAATATTTTCACATATTTTCTTACTCTTAATTTGTGATTATTCTTGAACCAAAATAAATTTATAACATTAAAATTACACGCATTTAATGATAATCATAATTATATGATGATCATCGTCTTAAACAAAATATTTTTGTACTCTTAATTTGTGATTATTCTTGAATCAAAGCAAAACTAAGATACTAAAATTACACTCCTTTAAAGATAATTACTAATATATGATCATCGTCTTAAATAAAACGATAAATTTGAATTTTATCCTAATTTTATTTTAATCAAAAGGAATGAGATGAGCTAAAGATAATTTTCCTGTCTTGAAATATTTTCAAAGAATTAACTACATTGTTGCAACAGAATCACAAGATCAATTTACATCGCCACAAAAGGACAAATTTAAAAAATTTTAACAAAGCAAGCAAAACTTACCTACAAATGTTTAACACATCAATATGTTACAGTCCAAAGGCCACCCTTTGAGCAAAATCTGGTCGTCTTTTGGTGGGCATTCGAAGAAGCCCTGTGATTTGGAGCTCTGTTACAGCCCTGCAAAACCGTGCTCTGTAGGAAGAAATGGTCAAGGATTCTCATGGATGCTCATTTTCAAATAGGATCTTTACCTTGTTAGAAAATTTGAATAACAGCAAATAAGAACCGAATCAGAGAGGCAGCGTTCAGTGAAGGCAGGCTATATGCAGGTGTTCTAAATTGAAAAGTAAAATAACAAGACCTTGTACACAAGGGCTTCAGCAAAATGCATCAAAGCTGTGATGATCAGTAATAGGGCAATACTGCAAGCAAATTGGCTATTCCAGGAATGAAGCCTAAGCTGAGCCAGTTTATTTCATAATTTCTATAGTCACGTCAACGATGTAAGACAAACAGTAGACATGACCACAGATTAAGATGGATGATATCCTTAGAACCAGAGATGATGAAATCATGGCAAATAAAATTAGTGCATTAACAACAAAAGGGGGGATGCATTTGCTATTCTACAGAGGTTTAAATCTAATATATGGCAAACATGTCTTAAGAATGTGATAACCACATGCACCCTGTAAGGAAGCTACATTTCCTGCATTGACAGGTGGTCATGACATTATACAAAGCGCTGCAGGCAATAAGATCTCAGGATGAATATATAATGAGATTATCCACATGGACTGAGTTGCTTTTAATCTAAACAGCCACAAAAGATTTGTACCAAAGGCAATTAAGTGAAGCGAGCATAATTTCTACAAGTTCAGCACTACTCGATATATAATGTATCCTGCTCAGTAATCTGGCTACCAAGAAGGCTTTGTCTACTTTGTTATCGTATCTTAAAAGTAAGAAAATTTTATGTACCAAATATGCCTATCAATGCAACATTTTGTTCACTCAATAGTGCAAGTCTGCATCTATAGTCCAACTGCAATGCATGCCAAAAAAAATATATTGCATCAACTTACTAAAGTAAATCTGGAAGAATGCTACAGCCAAGGATACTGTATGGAAGCTTCACTCCTGTTTTCTGATTCATTTATATCTTTTCTTTTCTTTGGTAATGGGGACGGCCTTGATTTCTTTTTACTACTACTTGGGCAGAGAACTACTGATTTGAATGATTGGTACCAATCGTGGAGATTGATAAGATCACCGTGCTCCTGAGCTAGGTTATACCTAAAACCACACAAGATGGCAAACAAAAGTTTCAACAAAGATGAATTCTATGTCTCAAAATAAAAGAAAAACGGTTACATATAACTCCAAAATAGCCAAGCCGGTATTATTGGAGCATTAAGGACATGGATATGTAATGGTACACTAACAACTAAAAGCAGACAGGTCTGGAGAAAGTAGGTTAAGGAAAATGCAACTCTTAAGATCCTTCACCTCAAATCATAATCAACAATGTACAAAGCTAAAAAATAAAATAATGGTCCTGTAACACCTGTAAACACAGTTTCCAACTTTATGTTTCTAAAGAAGGAAATTATGCATAACTTATCAAGTGCTAAATGAAAAATATACATAAATTTATTTTAAATGAATGGCTAAAGATATAAAGCACTGACATTAGCAACCTTTTACAGGATGGATTAAGGTCGACATTAAATTATCTGAAGGGAGGGAAGAAAAAGGAAAAAACGCCCTAATAGTTTATTCCTCCAAGTATCAGAAGTAACTGATACGATTACAAACAGGAGTATGATCTAAAATGTCTGAAGTCTCATGGAGAACTCAACTCAAATTGGGAAAGGAAGGGAATGCATTCAGCAGCAGATCTTGGAAGCAGTCAGCTAAAACAAGCATACAACTCAAAAGAGACGTTTTTGATAGATGCTGCTGAGAATTTAAAATCTATCACCTTTCACCTCATTAGAGAGAAGAATAAAGAACAAATTATCAGGCAGGAAATTCGTTGAAGGTCTAAAATGCTTAACAAGCCATCAACTAAAACATTTGAGGGACCAAAACAAAGGGGAAAAAAAGATCTAGAAACCTTTTTCATTATCCCATTTAAGTTCAGCATCAATAAAATGAGCAGGTCATGCAATGTAGACTCAAATGAATGGGTAGAAGCAGAAGGACCAAAAGGATAAAACCTAAATCCGATACTTTCAAATATTTGTCCATGACTCACAGGTGGTGTTGTTTGATATTACATGAGATGGCAGTCATCAACAATTCTGAGGTTAAAAGTATGAATTCAAATAGGCCATGGCTATCATTTAAGTTATATAATCATTCTCTTCTTTACTACAATAGCTGAAAATGTAAAAATACTTACATTATTGATGTGTCGTGCATAGATGGTAATAGGGCATTGCTGCCCCTTATGCAGCAATTACAGTGGAGAAGCTTCTGGAATTCAAGGAGATCAACTTGAATCCTTCTTCTCGGGTCCCCAATCAAAGCCTAACAAGAAGTCAAAATATAGAACTTTTAAAACACTACAGCTTAAATTCCAAGAACTTCTAAAGTGGAAAAGAAAGTTAAACTTCATTCCAAACAAGGAACTAGGAAAACGAGAAATCCATGATGCTATACATTATTGCTTACAAAAGTTCCTATCCTTTTGTGATTTTGTGGAAATAAGGAGAGGTTTTTTGCACTACACAATCAAAGGCAAGGTCCATTCTATAGTCATTTACTCTTTTATATCAGTAGAAAATTGCAAAGCCCACAAAAGATTATAAACAAAAAAAAAATTCTATCAGCACTCAATAGCTCTGCTATTTTCATGTAAACATTAAAGGCCAGTTTGTACTTTAGAGAAATTTTCATGAACCAAAGAAATAAAACTCCAGAATCAGAGCATTCCTGCAAAAAATTTAAAACACATATGAACCAGTTCTACAAATAAAATTAAAATACATCTTTAAAAATTAGGAGCAGCATTTTTGTATTTGTCATCAATTGGAAAGAGCTGGAAAGATGGATTTGGAACTTGGAAAGACCATCTGAACATGTATAGCTCGATAAAGATTGGAATTAAGATTTCCACACATCACTATTGTTGGCAAAATTATCACGCACAACCTGTTAAGTACTTTTTTAATTCAATCAATCCATAAAAGTAAAAATGAGATAAGTAATAACTTTGCACAAGATAAAGGTAGATTTATAAATCCCAGAGAAGGCACCTTTTGTTCAGCCCAAACTTCTTCCAGAAGAAAAATTGTTGTAAAGTGATCGATACGAAGTCAGAATTTTAGTTCTTAAGACATATGAGAAAATGGAAGTATCTATACTCCATTTTCATCGTCATGCAAAATATTAGTCTGATTACAAACTTCTCTCAAACTAACGGAAATACAGAATCAGGTTATCTGGTCAAGAAGTTTTGACACTAAGAATTCAATTCTAAATAACAGGAAGTTTTGGAATTGCAGTGACGTTTTAGAAGTATAACGAAATTACTTTGTATTCACATCAACGATAATCATTCAGGGATAATGTCCATAAGTGAAACCACGGTGAAACTATTATACAAGTTTCTTTTTCCCTTTCTATTTCCTCCTGAGTATTTACGCCAGCAGAAGCTGAGTTTATTTTCTTAAGTTCTAACTCAACCCCATAAAGTTCAACCTAGTGGATCCCCAAGCATGTAATCTTAGCCACTAGATTTAGTGCTTTCTCTTAGGTTTCAAACTCTCATGAACTGGCTTGACTAGACATTCACTTAGAAAAGGTTAATTGGTAACAGAAAGAAGAGGGGAAAATTGGCTTGAAACAGTTGGCAGGCCTCAAATTCCTAAAAATGGCCATAACTGGCCCAGCTGTTTTGCAGTCTTCCTAATTAGATCCGTGTACATGCATACAGACATAAATACCTATATAGACATATACATTTTCTGTTATAACATAGTCAAACTAGCAAATATTCAATTATACTGGAAGTTTGATTCTTTTCTCAAGAATGACATCTTATTATTAAGAATCAGATTTCGAAGTTGACGCAAGCACGTCTAGAATTCTATTTTATTTAGTATTTAAGTTGGTTTAGGATTTTATTTTCTTTGTTTATTTAGTTTGGAATTCTTTTTCTATCTTTATTAAGATTTTAGTACATTAAGTTTTATTACTAGGAGGATTTTTATTAAGAGTAAGATTCTAATCTTTCTATTTGATTAGTATTTATCTTAACTAATATAAATAGGTGGTCCTAGATAAAGGATTATTATTATTATCTTTGTTTATTCTGAATTTTTATTCAAGAGGTTTCTTTAAAACCCAATTATCTTTCAATTGTTCTAAACACAATCAACCCCATACAATCCTAATTGTTAAGTTTTAATTACCCTAAACCTTCCAGCTACATCAAGTGGCATTAAAGCAAACAATCCTACTATCCTACGAGGATTTTTTTTGCTAGGAAACTATGGTTGGCCAAGGCAAAGGTCGAATTAGAGGCAACCAGCCCTAACAAACTAAGTTGGCTGAGATGTGGAGAATGATTGATGACTTGACCCAAGCCGTGCAAATCTTGCAACATCAGGAACTAGTGGGATCCCGAATGGAAAAGCCGGAAGGTGACGACAACCCTCTTAAAATTCAAGATCTTGAGGATGATGAATTTGAGATTGAGAACCCCTTTCATGAAAATGGACCTGTAAATCAAGCGGCAAGAGTTGGATTGGAGAGCCTGTTATTACACACTCTTAATTTTAATGGTGGAGGAATCAGGATCAAAGTAACTGATTTTCCTGAGAAGTTTCATGTGGAGGATTGGAAAGCCAGTTTGGAAAATAACTTTGAATAGAAACCCATTGTAGAAAATCAAAAAGTATTATTGTAAAGATAACATTAAAGAGTACTGCACTTCAATGGTGGAAGAGAGTTAAAGAGCAATATGCACAACAAGGGATGCTTAAAGTCAGCACTTGGGAGCACATGAAAAGTAAGTTACGAAAGCAATTTTTACCTGCTGATTATACTATGAAATTATATGAAAAGTTTCATTGTTTGAAGCAAAATGACATGACTGTTGAGCAGTATACATCGGAGTTCAATAACCTATCAATTCAGGTTGGGTTAACTAAGAACAATGAACAAATTACTTCTTGTTATCTTACTGGTTTGAATCATTCTATTAAAGACAAAATGTGAGTAATACGTTTGCACAACATTGAAGATGCTCGTCAATACGTTTTAGCAGTAGAAAAACTAGTTTTACGCTATGGTGCTAGAAAGCCCTTATATGGAACCAATTGGCAAAGCAATTCTGAAGCAAGACGAGATTATCAAACATCCCAACAAAATTATCGAGGAGTTGCCACAATTAATAAAATTAATAAGAATGCGACCAATGTTGAAAAAAATGATAAAAGCAAGGGTATAATGCCTTATGGTGGACAAAACAGTTCTGGTTCTTCTACAAATAAAGGAGGTAGCAATTCCCAAATTCAATATTTTACTTAGGGAGAAAGGACACACTTCTTTTACTTACTCACAACGAAAGGTGAACTTAGCAGAATTAGGGGAAGAGTTAGAACCCATTTATGATGAATATGATGAGGAGATAGAGGAAATCAATGTTTATCCTACACAAGGTGAGTCTTTAGTGGTATAAAGAGTGATGACAACAATAGTAAATGAGGAAGTAAAAGATTGAACGAGGTGAAGTATTTTTCGCAAATGAGTTGCTTGTGAAGGTCAAGTGAGTGATCTTGTCGAAGCATGGAAAATATTACTTCAAAAGAGGCAGTAGACAAACTGAAGCTTCCTACAAGCAAACATCCTCATCCTTACAAGATTGGGTGGCTAAAAAAAAGGCACGAGACATCAGTCACTACTCAATATTTGGTGAAATTCACTATAGGAGGTAATTTGAATGATGGGATTTTATGTGATGTTGTGTCAATGGATATTGGTCATATTCTTGTTGGTAGACCTTGGTTGTATGATCACGATATGGATCATAAGATGAAGCCAAATACCTATTCTTTATACAAAGACAACAGAAAGTATACTTTATATCTTCTTAAAGAAGAGGCTAAGAAATCAGCAACCTCAAGCCCTACAAATAACAAAATCACTAAGTATTTATCCGCTGAAAATTTTAAAACTGAAAGTAGTGAGATAGGAATTATGTATGCTTTGGTAACTAATCTTTGAAGAGTGATCAAATCGGTAAATCTCCTCAATATCCAATGAAATTCAACAACTATTGAAGGATTTTAAAGAGTTGATTAATGAGGATTTGCCAAAAAGTCTACCACCTCTAAGGAGCATCCAGCATACAATTGATTTGTTACCGAAAGCATCATTACCAAACCTGCCAGCATATAGAATGCCACCTATGCAATGAGTCGAGGTACAAAGACAAGTTGAGGAGTTGTCGGAGAAAAGTCTAGTGCGTGAAAGTAAAAATTTTTTTGCTTGCCCAGCTTTGTTAGCTCTTATGAAAGATGGTTCATGGAGGATGTGTGTGGACAGCAGTTCCATGAACAAGATTACAATCAAGCATCGTTTTCCTATTCCTCGATTGGATGAGATGCTTGATCAACTAGTTGGTTACAAGGTGTTTTCAAAGATCGATTTAAAGAGCGACTATCATCAAATTAGAATTAAGAATGGAGATGAAGGGAAAACAACCTTCAAAACACTAGATGGATTATTTGAATGGTTGGTGATGCCATTTGGCCTTTCCAATGCACCAAGCACATTCAAGAGTCATGACAGCGGTGCTCAAGCCCTTCTTGAATTCATTTGTGGTGGTTTACTTTGTTGATATTTTTATCTATAGCCGCACTAAGGAAGAGCACTTAAACATTTACGACAAGTTCTAGAAGTACTTCAAAAGGAGCAGCTTTATATAAACTTGAAAAAGTGCAATTTTATGCAAACAAAAGTGGTATTTCTTGGATTCATTGTGTTGGCAAAAGGTTTGAAACCAGATCCAGAGAAGATTCATGCAATTTCAGATTGGCCAGCACCTACATCTATCAAAGGAGGAGTTTTCATGGATTGGCATCTTTTTATAGGAGATTCATTCAAAATTTTAGTTCTATTATGAGTCTTATAACTAAATCTTTGAAGAAAGATGGATTTAAGTGGTCACATTCTGCATAAAAAGCCTTTGAAAAAGTGAAAGCTTTGATGATAGAAGCCCCAGTTCTTGCACTATCAGATTTTGAGAAGTTATTTGTTGTTGAGTGTGATGCTGAACATGTAGGAATTGGAGCATTTCTTAGTCAAGATGAAAGGCCTATAGAGTTTTTTAGTGAAAAGTTGATGAACTCTAGACGACATTATTCGACTTATGACCTCGAGTTCTACGCTTTGGTAAGGGCTATTCATCATTGGCAGCAGTACTTGGCTTACTGTGAGTTTGCCATTTATTCTGACCATCAAGCTTTAAGATACTTGCATTCACAGAAAAAGCTTAATGATCGACATGCCAAGTGGAGTTCAAGTGGATTTCTTTCCTTGGTGAATTTAATTTCTCTCAAAAATATAAATCTGGACAGTCTACTACTGCAGCTGATGCTTTGAGTAGACAATATGCACTATTATCAGTTATGAGCACTCAAGTCATAGGCTTTGAGGAACTTAAAAATCAGTATGGTTCTGATCCTTGTTTCAGCAAGATAATAGCTGATTTGCAAGGTTCATCACAAGCTGGAAATTTACCTTATAGATTGCATGAAGATTATTTATTCAAAGGTAACCAGTTGTGCATTCCAGAAGGATCTTTAAGGGAGCAAATCATTAGAGAACTTCATGGGAATGGTTTGGGAAGACATTGTGGCAAAGACAAGACTTTGGCAATGGTGGTTGATCGTATTATTGGCCAAAAATGCACCGGGATGTGGAAAAGTTGGTGAAAAGATGTCCAGCTTGTTTATTTGGTAAAGACAATACTCAAAACACAGGTTTATATGTTCCTTTACTTGAGCTGGATGCACCATGGATTCATTTGAGTATGGATTTTGTTTCGGGACTTCCAGAGACAGCAAAAAGGTTTGATTCTATCTTTGTGGTGGTGGATCATTTTTCAAAAATGGCACATTTTATCCTGTGTTTTAAGACTTCTGATGCAACTCATATTGCTGAATTATTCTTTCATGAGATTGTAAGAGCACATGGTATTCCAACTTCCATTGTTTCTGATAGAGATGTGAAGTTTATGGGACATTTTTGGAGAACTTTGTGGAGGAAATTTGCAACAGAATTGACATATTCTAGTACTTGCCATTGCAAACAGATGGTCAAATAGAAGTTGTGAATCGAAGTTTGGGTAATATGTTAAGATGTCTTATTCAAAACAACCCAAAAACTTGGGATTTAGTTATACCCCAAGCTGAATTTGCCTACAACAATTCTGTCAATCAAAGCACAAAGAAGACACCATTTGAGGCTGCATATGGATAAAAACCTCAACATGTGCTTGATTTAGTGCCATTTCCACAAGAAGCTAGAGTGAGTAATGAAGGAGAGTTATTTGCTGATCATGTTCGGAAAATTCATGAAGAGGTAAAAGCTGCCTTAAAAGCCAGCAATGCAGAATACTCTTTTGCTGCAAATCAACATTGTCGTAAGTAGGAATTTGAGGAAAGTGATCAAGTACTTGTGCACTTGAGGCAACAAAGATTTCCTAAGGGTACTTATCACAAGCTCAAGTCTAGAAAGTTTGGAGCTTGTAAGGTGCTAAGAAAATCAATTCAAAAGGCCTACTTAATTGAGCTACCACCTGAGTTACAAATCAGTCCTATTTTCAATGTTTTGCACTTGTATCCATTTGATGGATGTGATGGGATTGCATCTACTCTAGACACTCAAGTTCAGCACCTTCCAATTGCTAAGGCTGAAGTTATTGAAGAAGTCCTAGATGTGAAAGAGTTTGATCTAGACAAGGGAACCCGTATAGACGATCTTTGGTGAAATGGCTTGGTAAACCTGCTAATGAAAGCACTTGGATTGCTAAAGAGGAATTGAAATGAGTGGATCCAAACATTTACGAGGATTGTGTCAAGGCCTACTCGTTGAAGCTGAGTCTTTTTCCGACCCAGGGGAATGATGCAAGCACATCTAGAATTCTATTTTAGTCGGTTTAGGATTTTATTTTCTTTATTGTATTTAGTTTGGGATTCTTTTGCTACCTTTATTAGGATTTTAGTATATTAAGTTTTATTTATTAGGAGGATGATTTTTATTAGGGGTAGAATTCAAATCTTTCTATTTGATTAGGATTTATCTTAGTTAGTATAAATACGTGGTCCTAGATAGAGGATTGTTATTATCTTTGTTTATTCTGAATTTTTATTCAAGAGGTTTCTTTAAAACCCAATTATCTTTCTATTTTTCCAAACACACCAACCCCATTGAAGCCTAATTGTTGAGTCCTAATTACCCTAAACCTTTCGGCTACATCAGAAGTCCATCTTTTCCCACTATACTACTTTCCCCTAATGAGATATAGTGAAGTCAAACTTAATCAAACACATCAAACAAGGGGTTATTCCTAAATTTTCACCAACATTAAACATCACCTGTAATGAGGCTGCATTTGTAGACAACAGATTAGACAGTAACTGTACTTTGATTCGATAATAAGATGAGGACAAACATAAGTGATAACAGATTTTGGCAGATCAAATTTACAACACCCAGCAATTTGTCAATGCTGCAGCAACAGAAATGATTGCCAATAATTTGTGTTATGTAACGTTTTTTTGCAGTTCTAGAAAAGCTTGCTACAATGCATTCATCATGCAAATTAAACCTTAGTGCTTACCGATCGAAGTTTGTCAACATTTTTAAAACAGAAAATCTCGTGAAAAGGTATGCACTCAATGGGCTGCATATAATCCCTGTGTCATAAATAATCACAAGTGAGTAATATTTAGATAACAGGGCATTAATTGATCAAACTTATAGACAATACAGATAGAACAAGGGACTAAAATTGTTTTCACAACACACTACGAACATACCTAAGCTATAACCAGCTTTACTAGTTCTAAAATGCAAATAAGTAGCCAATATGCCAATTGGTTTCCTAAATCTCATTGAAAGAAGAATGCAATTAACCATTCTAAAAGCAACATTCAAAACTGCTCACCATAAGCAGAGTGTCCCAATGATAAGAACAGCAAGATGGGGAAAAAGGGAATAATTGATGGAACTGACCCAAATTATTTTTGTAGAAATTGAATGCAATCAGACTTTGCACCAAAGAAGCAAGACATAAACACATAAAATATATCCAATTCGAAGCTAATCCATATAAAATAGCACCATTTGATACTCCCCTTCAAGTGTAGGTCCATCACAATTAACATGTATGTACCCCAAAAACATAGCAAGAACAACCAAGGTTATCAAACCATATTAAGCATCTGAACTAAAGCAATTGACAAAATGAGGAGGCCTAACCTTAATTGAAGGCCAAAACAAACTTAAAACCATATTGATATGGAAATTCTATCTCATTCACTAGGTTAGTTTATGAAATTCGCCTTAACATTTTTAGCATACTGTATCTTAACTTTTACTTTAATTTGTCTGATATGATAAAGTCATCTCTATTATTAAATATATTCATCAGGCTTCAAAACCTTTGAAAATGGAGTAAACTTTTGAAAATGTTGGACAGATGTCAATATCCTAAGGCAGGAGTTCAAAAGTAGCGTATTTAAACACAGCATAACATAAGCTCAGCAAGAGAAAGAATTCAAGTTCACATTAACTTTGCTCCTTTTAATTCAGATGTAGATTATTCAGCATCATGATAACAAATAGTACATATTTTCACTAAGAACTGTATAAAATATCTATGACACAAGATAATGTATAAAATATTTATAAGGTGGCCGCATTCAACTGCTCATCAGTCACATCCACAAAGTTTCTCATTCATAGAATGAAATAGAAGAGAATATCAGAATATATAGATACAGATCAGTATCAACTCCATCAATTATAATTGCTAGAGGAAAGAAATGGAAAAAACCAAAACAACCAAAACTAGGAATACTAAGGTGGATGCCCCTACCTAACCATGCACTCCAGTAATTTAGCAGCCTTATCACCCAATGATTTTGAGTCCTCAATATTCAATTGGATTCGTGAAGCATGTCTCCTGTCATATAAAGCAATGAAAATCAAGCGGTAAGCAATCAGGAAGAATGACAAATAGTAACACATATTAATTCTCAAGCACAAGCTATTACAACTACTGAAGCTTAGAGGAAGAGAGAAATCACTTCTTGCCAGGAAATTATTACTATTTTTGGCGAGCTTCAAATGTGACAAAGCAAAACTAATAAGAGAGAACATTAAATAGAAACAAAGCAAAATTAATAAAAACAGAAGATAGAGTAAAAGTCTATATCTGACAATCAAGTGAAAAGTGTTGAACGCCTAGTATTAAGCTTGTCTAACCACTATATGACAATAGTCTAGAAAATGTTTAACCATATGATTGATTTAAAATCTTTCCAAAATATGGTTTCAGTTAAGGAGGGCTAATATTCAAGTTTAATAATGATCAAGACATCCATAAAAAAATCACAAACCAGAATTCAAGATTGTATGTATATATTCAGAAGACTGGAAAAGAAACTTTAATACCAAGATTATCATTTCATTTGATCGATTTTTTCAAATATATGGAAATTATTTATTTTATAAAGCAGTAGAAAAAGAAATAGTAATTACTTGGGTGTTACAATCAAATCTTTCTTTGAACTCTTTCCATCCTCTGCTTTTAGCAAAGACTGCAACTCCTTCACCTTGCCATTGATCTATAACAAGAATGCAGATAACTTAAAGTCATGTGGGCTGCCTGGTAAAAGGAATGTTAAAGCAATTATGCAAAAAGAAAGAAAAAAATAAAAAGTGATCAGATAATAAAATGATAAAGAAGCAATCATGAAAAAGCTTGGAAGAGTCAAGCCAAGCCTCTTAAACTTCAATGGATGACAGTGGCAAAAAACAAATAATACTTCATCAAGGTTATGGAAATAACTCTAAGCATGGAGATAGATATAAAAACAGAACACTATCCAAATCATAAATTATTGTTGTTCTTTAATAAGACCTAAATCATGTTAATGTTTCCCTATAAGCATGAATCTGAAGAATATTTACCCTTCTAGGAAAGTAACAGGTTATGGAGTTATAGTTGTTTTCTGCATGGATCAATGCTTCATGCAGTATCATACCTCCATGATGCCCACAGTAAGGTTTTCCCAAATCTTAAGCAATTTACCAAGCTGTCTGGTGGAAAGATCCCTAATTGAATTTAAACATCAGCATTAAGTGAATAAGCGAAATGCAAAAGCAAATCAAAAGCAAGAAAAAATAAGAGACTGTTAGGTATAAAAAAAGTGTTTTCCATTTTCCACCTCCATATTTACATTATACGCAATCAACAATATAAGGATAATAACTAAATTTGAAATCCCTTGTTTTCCATCAATGGAAAATTATGATAAACTGGTTTCTAAATTTTTACCTACATAGAGAAACCCTTGTTTTCCAGTTTCCAAAATTTAGTTATTCACCATAACTTATTAATCATATTTAGAGTTTAAGTGGAAATAGAAAATGGAAAACATTTTCTAAGCTAAATGGGGCCTTAGTAATTTTAATAATAGTGACAAGACAATGAAAATTCCCAGCAAACAACATTGAAATAGTAAATTCCAATAGATTATTGTGTATATCTTATTGTATCATTTACCTCAGGCTGAGCATTTAATTCATGTGAATTCCATGATTCAGCTAACAGAAGTCAAAAGAAGATATCCATTATGACACAAAAATTTTTCACCCCTTCCAGTTAGGATTAAGAAAAATCCAACTGTTTCTCACACAAGGGTATCAAAATTGAACTAATGGCTTAACAAAAAGAAAAGGAAGAAGAAATAATGAGGAGAAAAATTGTTCAGAACTGGAACTTTCTCACACATTTAGATAGTCAAACCAGAACCAAACTTGAGTCAACTGAGCAATGAGAAAGAATAAAATCTTCTAGCTATCCCCATAGGAAACCTACAGCAGTATGTGTAGACCAACTGCAACTAAAAAGTATTATAAGAATTTCTAACATACCTCACCAAACGAACTGCCTCACAGATAACACCTCCCTTTATTAAGCCAGGACCTTGTCGACTACTAGGAGATGAAACAGAATCTTTCTCTAATTTAGTGCAAGCATCAAATTCTCTTCGGTTGTATGATTCCAGGTCATTTGCCTCACAGAATAAATCTAGCAGTCTGACTTTTTCACCCTTTCCAGTTTCATATAGGCACTACAACATATAATATGTCAATAAACAAAAATGAAATTAGTTGAATGACATGATTGTGTAACCAGATCAAATATGAAGCCAACCAAAATTGTTAAAAGGAAAGACAATGTGGAATCGTGAAGCCAAGCATGACTATAAAAGAAGGGCAGCAATTCAAACCAGAATTTCCACTTGCAAATCATCTATTTAGCCAAAAAAGCAAGCACTTTTTAGTTGAAAAATAAGGCAAAAGGCCAGAAATACAAATACTTAGCATAACCTTCTATATGATAAGCCATGTGCTTTGGCCTAGCACCAGATTGTTCACGTCTAACCAGCAGTTGATTAAGATTGTTAGACTTTGTTTTAAGCATTTATAGTTTGATGAAATTAATAATCTATTCACATACCATATCTACACTAACATTATCAAACCAATAGTATCATCAGATAAAGTCACATTGCTGTGTAAGCAATGCCACAAACGAGTAAATAACAAAATAAAAGCTTTTATGATTACAATTTGAGAAAACAAAACACCTGCCTTAGAATTTTAAAACTATCATAATTCATGACAATATCAAGGAAAAGAAACAGTCTCACCAAAACCACAGCTCTCCACTGATTTTGTAATCTCTTCAATTCTGACAAAGCATGAGCCAAACTTTCACTGGTCACTTTGGTCATTTTAACCCTGCCGGCAGATTGGGGAACGCATTAGAAAATTACTTCCCTATTCAACATATTTACGTATATTGTGGAAATTCAACAAAAGTTAAATTTCTGGTATTTGAAAGTACCTCTGATAGGATGGGAGGTTAAAAGCATGCTTCAAGGTCACTTCTGGTGATAATCCATACTGCTCAATTTCAAATTCCTACAACACCATACACCAAATATAGGAAAATAAATAACAAAAAGGCTTTTCATATATATATCTATAAACAAGAAAATTAAAACCGAAGAGACTATTAAATCAGAAAGTTGTGCAAAAATTAATTTCCAGCTATACAATGTATGACATTTTGATTATATGAAGGAATTGTAGAATATTAAAGGTTAATTTTAGGGTTTCTGTCTGCAACAAAGCTTCAACTACATGCCATTAATCCTTAATTTGTAGACAAACTGAATTAAGAAATTGCTTTCTTTTAGGATACCCAAAAGAAAAGGAAAACTCATACATCAAATCCTTAAAATGTATAAAATCCAAAAGAACCAGATGATGTGTAAATGCAGTAGAGTATATGCTAATTCAAGAAGACAATAAAGAAAACAGATGAAATATTCCTCATGATAAATAATAGAAAATTCAAGAATGTATGAAACACTATTACAGAAAATGCAAGAGCTAAAAACCTTGTCAGAGAGTAGTAAGAAAACTAACCCAATTATCCTCTTCAAGAACAAGGTCGCGTAAAATGAAACTCAGAGGCTCCATGTAGAAATGTTGAGTGCATGCTATCTGAAATACACTTCCTTAAATCTTAACATCAGCAAGAACATAATTAAGTTCACAAGACACAAGAAAGAAGCTGCAACACTGCAAAATCAGTGAAAACAATAAACCTCTATATCCATACAAAATAGAGTTTCCAACCTTTAAAGCTCTAATAAAGGATGTTAGAGTCCCATCCTGGCTTACAAAGTAGTTTCTCATAAAAACTGCCACTTTGTGGCCAATACTGAACCCAGAACATGGCTTCACAAGAACAGCCTCAACAACTGCATCCATTCTCTCAGCTGGGATTCCCAAGGTGAAATCAAAGGGGCACAAGCGCTGTAAAGCATTTGAAGGAAGTATATTTCTTGGGGCATCAAGAGTTGTTGCAACCCCCATTATGAGAATAACTGGAATCTTGACAACCCATTCACTGATCAGAAACAAAAGAAAAAAGTTTACGATACAGACTCTGCAACGTCGATGCAGTTTGGTTTTTTGTTGGTACTTGTTTTTGCTTCCAAAAGCCAAAAAAAAAAGGGTTTGGATATAAAAGCAAAGAATAAAGACTGATGTTAGGTATATGTTTGAATGTACAAGCAAATATAAAAATAAATGAAGTATGTTACTTTGTCACTTGTTATTAGGTAAGTGTCTCTTAGGCCTGGAACTTTAACAAGCAAAGTTTATGCTTGCAGATGAACACTAGAGTGAAATTAAACCTAGTGTCAAAAAGATAGAGAAGCAAAGCAAGGGCTGGTTTCAGAAAGATACATTATGTCATTACAATTAGACTGATCCTCAGCAAGAGGACAATCAGAGTAGATAAGAAAATAACAAAGAGGCAGTTTAGGTTGAAAAAGAATAAAAGGATGTATAATACCTTAACATGAGGATGAAATCAGACAAGACAGACCCACAACAACGCTCAATGTCGTCAACAATCACAACCACTGGATTGTTGTAGTTTTGTTCTCCATACCATGATGCTAAGATTGATATGTCAGCTGCCTGCTCATAAACAAAAATGAAAATAAGGAACAAGCACAACTTACAAAACTTTGCAAAAAATTCTAGTCCAACTGTCAAACAGAGCAGCTACCAGTACTTACATCCAAAGTAGACATTAGAAACTGTCTTAATAAACTTCTTAGACAACCACCAATCCCATTTTTGGCAGTAAAGTCCAGCGAGGAAAGGTTGGCAACATGGCATCCTTGAGCTTTCAAATGTTTTCCAAGCTCTTCAAATGTGAGTAGATCATCAACAAACTCCATATTCTCTGCCAATCATTATGCACTATAAATAATAGTTTCGCAAACAACATATATTTATTGCATGCATGGTGCATCCAACAGCATAGACCAAAGAATTTAGGGACATTTAACAAGGTAAGAACAATCACTCCTACCAAACATTAAACTAAAAGCACAAAGTACGAAACTTACTAGTGAGAACAAGCCCAGTAAATAGCTTTTTAGAATTAGCATCTGTTATAATAGGGAACGATTGAGTTGCTTGAGGAAAATCAGGAGTCCCGAGTGATCTGATCATGTCAAAAGATTGATGCACCCAACTTTGTATTTCACTAAACACACTAGTATTAATCTCTCTTAAAACATCCTGCAATTAAAGTATAAAATCTTTAACAAAGGAAAATTGAAGCTAAAAAAACTCATAAAAAATTGAAAAGTAGGATTTTCAACTTACTTTGATGGTTGACTCAATTTTCGACCAAACAAATTCAAATGCTTCCATTCTCAAGCTCATTTTTTCCTCTTCCATTTCATCTTCGAGATTCTCGGAATTCTTAGGTAATTCTGGAGATAAATCAATTCTCCTTCTTGTTTTTCCTGTTCCTGATAATTTTCTCTCTGTTTTCCTCACTGATCCTTTTTGAAGAACAAAAAACGGCTGCCAAATTTTTTTAGACATAAATAAATTAATAAATCAATTGAAACTTCAACCTCTTCAAATTCGAGTTAAACTTAAAATTTTAACAATTCACTTTATATTATGCATTTTTTTCTTTGTTATATCGAATTCTTCTTTTCGTGAGAACTAAACATTAAAAAACAAACAAATAAAAACCTGGAGATTGTTTTCGGTGACGGCGTCGTTAATGGTTGAAGGGGGCGAAGCATCATTTACGGATGGAGCCATTGGTTTGGATTTTTGGTCGTTTTGATATGTTTGAGAGCAATTTTGTGCCGTTTTTAGGGTTTATTAGTATTTTGGAGCCAGGTTTCCATGGAGAAGGCCGAGTCTTTTCTCTCTCTCCCGTTTTGGCGGGAAATGGCTCATGGGTAGAAATGTCAAAGAAAGTAATTCTCTTCGATTTGGGCTCAGCAGCGTATCTTGTTATCTCTCGGGGCTCCCCAAGGTCCAACTCCAAATGGGCCATTGATTTATACCCAGTTCTTTCCTGAAAAACCCAATTAAAAGCTCCTCGTACTTTCTTTTTAAATCAATTTTAATATATTTATAATTCAACATATTTAATTTGTTCTACATTGTGTCCAAGTGAAAATAATGGCATAACTTCTAGACAAATCAAATACCAATGGAAATTAAGTCTTGTTTTCTTATTCTTTAGCTTAAAGAAAAATATCAAGCAAAAAAAATACTATTTTGTCCTTATTATACCTATGAACATTACTTTGTAAAATATGTAATATTTGCAAGACATATATTTAAAAAATTCTTAAATTATTTAAAATTTTGAAATAATTTTTTATTTTTTATCACATTAAATCAAATCATTGTGCTTTTATTTTAGATAAAAAAAATGCTTATATTTAATGATTAATTTATAATTATTAGTTAAAACGTCACTTATTTTTTTTATGTCATATGATATTGATGTGACATGTTAACATATTATAGTGAATGATGACATGATCAGGCAACATTTTTCTCCATCCATGTCAATGTCATGTGATATAAAAAATAATAACTAATGTTTTGACTAATGAAAGTTAATTATAAAAACTTATATTTGACTTAAAATAAAAATACATGAATTTGATTGAACACAATAAAAAATAAATATTTATTTTAAATTTTTTAAATAATTTACTATGCATATTTACAAATGCTTATATATTTGTTTAAACATTTCTAATTTTGTCATTAATTTAATGCTCTTGTTCTATATAATTATCTCTTTACTTCAACTTCTTGCTCCATTTCTCATCAATTCCTTTGTCCTAAAATGTCCCAACAACATTCTTGGTCATAACATGTTTTAATTATCTAAATAAAAAAACATACCTACTTGTTCCCCCCACATAGCATATGAGTTGTAATAAGTCTTGGAGGAGCTACTTTCTTTTTTGCACTTATTAAAATGGGCAAAACAGTTAAGTGACCAAATCTTGGAGACAAAGTTGTTATTATTATTTTGATAATTTAAGAAGAAAAAGTTAATTGAGTACATTTGATGTTTAAGTTTAGTGCTTAAAGAAGTTTTTCATCTTGTGACCCATACAAAACCCACTCTCCATCATTACCTATCATTTTCAGAAGTTTATCATTCTGCTGGTTGTGTGTTGATTAAGTCAAGATGCAAATCAACTAAGACATTATACCCCAACGAGAGCAAAGACCTTGTATTTATATACAGTATTTTCATTTGGATTTAGTTGTTATATTTTTGAGAATACGTATAATTTTTTCATAAAAATACTACGGGTACCAAGAAATAATAATAATAATAATAATATGTAAGTGTGGTCTCACAAAGGGCTTCAAGGAGCAATGATGGTTGCTTTGAGAGTTGGGTTTGGCCTTAATTTTTAGGCATAGCCATGATTGAGTTTTAGGGTATTCTCGTACGGACATTTAAAAAAAAGAAGGGCCAGTGTGTGTGAAAAGTGTCTTTCAAATGTTTTTTTGCGGTGGATGGAGGGCAGGAGTGTGAACCAGCTAAGCTTTTAACTCTTTTAGGGAGGAAGAGGAGGCTTACTCTCACACTCATTTTGATGCCTTTTTTTTTTTTTTTTGGGGGGGGGGGGGGGGGGGGGGGGGTGTGGTGGGTGTGTTTTCCTTTCTTGTGTCTCTTCACGTGAATACGTGGAGAGAAAGAGATCTAACATATTTCAGTGAAATTACATATTCAGGAAAAATTTCAGACGTGATGAAGCTTCTTCAATGCTCTTTAGTCTTTACCTTGCCTCACTTTTAGTCTCTTTTCTCTTTTTGATCAGCATTCGCCACATAATTAAAAATAGCTGGCTGCCTGCCTGTCAAGTATCAACATGCAAAACAATACACTATGAGTGCATGCATTATTTAGCAATACCCCGAAACTTCTTTTTCCCTCTAGCTTGGTTCTAACAAGTTGCTTCGAATTCCTACTGACAGGCATCCACACAGGCAAAGTTTGTTTGCTTTTTTAATTATTATTCATACATGAGCATATTTTGGCATCTATAAACGAAAATTTAATATATCAATTAATTATATTCCTTGAAAATTAATCTGAAGTATCCAGCAGCTAGTAATAGACTGTCAATGGTACTACGAGGTAGATTGCAACTCTTAAATAACTGAGACAGAATTGATCAGTAGGGTATTAGTTACTTTCATGTAGTTTCATAAATTCCACATAGCATATAGTAGTTTATTAACATTTGGGTTGGCAGAGGTCAATTAATCGGCATAGAAGAGTAACTGCATATGGCCAAAATTTTATCCCCTTAGAAAAATTTGTCTATTTAATGAATTTATGATATCTGGCAGAACTAATAATATTAAAAGCAACTTTAAAAACCAAGGCAAGTGTGATAAATTCTATGCAATAATAAAGTTCACACAACCTCTCCAAAGATTCCAAATTTGAGAGAAAAAAAAACATGTACAGTTAAAATACTAGTATTAGGTTTCTCTCCTTTAGATCTTATCCATGAGTTTTCTTCTTTTTATTTTATTTATTTTCTTTTATCAGAAAATCGTGCCTCCTCCTGGTCCTTATATCTGTCTCATTATATCATTGGGAGGGTAAAAGAAAATGAATCCCCCTTCTCCTCCTCCTCCTCTTCCCCAAAGAACATGTGAGAGTGGGTCCACACTTTGCAAAATTGTCTGTAAAATGTTGTTGGTTTACCTCATTCTCAATCGCATCTGGATTGCACTGTAGGTATAGATATAAATGGCACCCAAAGAATGCTTTTGTCGCTTTTTTTTTTTTTCTCTTTCCTCCTAAAACTAGATAGATGTGTATACATTTTTATTTATTTTAAGATAGGAATATTTTTGTTCTCTTTTGTTCAGATTGTAGGATGGCTCCAAACCCATGAGTGGTGAAGGGTCAATTTCTATACTTCATATCAGTTTTCCATTGACTCCAACTTAAGTTCAGGATGAAAAAAAAAAAATTTGCTGTCATTTTCACAGTAGAAATCTTCTTCCTTTCTTTAGCATTTCAGATTTAGACAAGGATTTACATACACTTTAGTCTCTATATCTCTATTTGAAAATAAATGGGACAGATTTAGTTGTCATTTACACTACCTCCCTCTTTGATTTATTTGTTTATATGCTTTTTTTGAGACTTAGTCTTGTAGTAATAATTTAGAATCATGTGAACAAAAAACCAAAGAAAATAAAGGCCCTGTAGTTGCATGATAAAGATTATAAAAAACTCAGACATGCATTAGATAACCCAACAACTACTTGGTACACTTTTTACCTTTTCCCTTTAATGAAATCTACTAGTTCATTATCTCTTCCTCAGGCTTACCCTTTCCTTTATTATGCGGGGTAATATACTGGTAATTATAAGTTTGATCTTTCAACAATTTCTTGGAGCAATGACAAATTACATCATAAATTTTAAAGTAAATATATGTTTGGGCTACCACTTCATTGTTTGAAATGACAATATAATATTAAAATAAAATATGAACTTTTACATGTAAAATTCTCTTTGTTTAACAATTTAATATAAAATCAGACCAAATTTACATATTTGATAAGACTTAAATAGGAACAAAAAAATAAAAGAAAGTGAAAAATTCTTTGATATTTTATAACCCAAAAAAGATTATTATAAAGAAAAAAAAAATGTGGTGCTAAATTCAAGAAAAATGTGAGGGGGGTGGTCCATGGAATTTATGAAGACGCAGTCCCACAACACAATGTGATGCAAAACCCCAAAAAGCATCAAAAGCTGTGGACCCCACCTTGTGTTATTGGCTTTCTTTTTCTCTGATGGCTGTGAGCCCCACCATAGCATGTCACCTAGTTTCCGGCAACCAACCGGTTGACTCACCCGGATGTTAACCGGCTATCTCCGGTTGCTGGGCGCTGGTTGGTGGCTTTGGGCCTATGGTCCAGCCCATCACGTGTGGTTGCTGTCAGGTAAAGAGGTGGCAGCGGGTGGGTGAGGGGACAAATGATTAGGGTTTTCAAAGATTTTTTGCTAAAGTTACTTGTTGGTGTACTAGATTTGGACAGGTCACCCTTTTAAGGATGCCCTTTTTCATTAATCTTTCATAGCCACGTTCAAATTCTGTTAGTAATTTTAAAAACTCAATCATTAATGTATAAAATTAAGAAATATTTTGATATCACACACACATACAAAGATATTAAGGAGAAAAGAGTTTTATTATTTTAATTAAAGAACTCAACTTAAATTTATGATTTAATTTATGTTCATTCAATGTATTACTATAAAACTCCTTTAGAGCCAATCGAAGTTTGCTGGGCAATGGTTCCTTGCCCATCTGACAAGGGAATTTGAAAGCACATCCTAGTACCCGGTTTAAAAGACCAAATTCAACACTCAATCATGATGCTCTACTGTACTATCAAAATCTTTCATCAACTATTATTATTATTATTATTTTCCTTCGCTGATTCTATTTCCATTGCTACTTAGATATACGAAAAAAACTATTTGAGTGTAAAATAATTAAATGTGAAATTTTAAACTTAAACAAGACAACTTTATTCATACCTTTGGTGATTTGTAAGTTGTAACTTTGTGGAAAAAAAATAGCAAATGCCTTGTCTTTTATACCTAAAAGAAGTACCATGTTGCCTTTCTTATTCATACCTTCTTGTTATCTGCTTCTTCCAAATGCCCACAGTGGAACTTTCCAGCTCTACTCACCGCAAGAGTCTTTTTTTTTTTTTTGTTTCTTATTTAATAAAATACCGAAAGAGGCATTTTTACAACAAGATTATTTATTTAATATAAATTAACTAATTAAAAAACTATAATCATTTTATTCAAATGGTCTAAGCATGTTTATATTTTGACTCTACCTCTGATTAACAATGGATAACTAATATTATCAAGCAAATTAAATAATATTTTTTACACATATAACTCAGTTGATGGTTCCAACCCTCAAAATTAGACCTAGATATACAATTCTTGGAAGAAGAGCTGCCGCTGCCAGATTCCAATTAAAAATTTGTCATGACGCCTTTTATTATTTTTTTATAAAAAATATAAAAAATTAAAACCATATAACAAGAAATAAAAAAGCATTAATCAAACTAAGTTGGATTCTTTCTTTCATTATGTTATGGAAACTTACAAAATTTACAACTACAATTGAGGTGCATTTGATTGCAATCATCTTCAATGAACTGCTAAATAAGGTACAAGATTCCAATAAAAGATCTTAATAATGGAGAATTTATTTTTAATTATTATAAAAGTAAACTTAACCTTAATAAGATTATTACATATGATATGTCATGTTGTGATTTGTCCGAGATTAAAATTTTTGTATACAAACACTTATACCCTTCTAGGCTAGGGAATGAGTAAGAACCTTCAAAATTGAAAAAGGTCATATCTTTTTTAAACATAATTTCCTTATTTGCTTCAACCTTGCCAGCCAACTTAAAGCTGTAGTGGGTCCCTAACCCATTAAAAACCCACACCCTGACAATAAAAGAAAAAAAAAAAACCTCAAGTTTAAGAAAATTAAAATTAAATAAAAACCTGAAAAATAAGAGAAAAACCCAAAGAGTAAAAATAAATTTTTTAAAAAATTTGTCCATGTTTTCTCTTTTCCACATTTGACTAGTTACCAAAAACTCTTCTCACACATCACTTCATCTTAAGACAACACTGCCTCTTCCCAACAACAACTCTCGTTCAGACACCGCCTTCGTTGAGGGACACCTCCTTCCTTACCATTACTGAAAAGAAAAAGAAAACAACTTAGTTAATTAATTAAGGGTATAATTATTAATGTAACCATGGGTTAATTAACCAATAATTAGCTAAGCATTATTATTAATTCAAAAAATAAATATAACCCAAAAAAAAAAAAAGAAAGAGAGAAAAATGGTTTTGTCTTCCCCAATAAAATGAGACCAAACTTAGGCTTTGGGGATTCCTTCTCAGAGACACTGCCCCCTCCTTTTTCTCTTAACACACATAGCAAAGCAAAGCAGAGATATATATATTATAGATAGGCAGAGACTTTGTGACATAGTAATACAAGAACAACAAGTATGTTTGAGACAGAGGTTCTTGTTGATCTATGTCCCATGTTTTTCTTCTTCCTTGTCTTAAAAACATGTTCCAGTTTGTGGTTTTGAAAAGCTTCTAAAGTTGGAAAAAGTGAGTTACAGGAATAAAAAAGAAAATAGTGAGCAAAGCCTTTTTGAAGTATTTATATATTTATATATACTAGTTGTCTGGGTGGTGGTCGTGGAGATGAATAATGGTGGTGGTGGTGGTGGAGGGGGCGGTGGAGGTGGGGCGGGGAGTGGTGGTGGTGGGGGAATGGGGACAGGTGGAGGGATGATGGCAATGAGGTCATCACCATTTACAGTGTCACAATGGCAAGAACTGGAACATCAAGCTTTGATCTTTAAGTATATGATGGCAGGTTTGCCTGTGCCACATGATCTTGTGCTCCCTATTCAGAAGAGCTTTGAGTCCATTTCTCATAGGTTCTTTCACCACCCCACCAGTAAGCCCAAAAAAATTGTTTTTTCTTAACTTCTTTAAAACCCTCTCTCTTTCTCCTTTTTATTATCTTTTTAAGATTTGATGTTTTGATTTTTTTCCCCTTCTTTTCTGGGTGTATTTTGTATTGATTTGAGGAACCTTGTTAGTGATTGGGTGTGTCTTTTTCTTTTTTCTGGTTTAAGAGGAATTGGGAAATTTTTTCTTTCTCTATTTTTCTGTTTTTTTTTTTTTTTTGAAAAGCATAGGCAATCATAATCAGACTTTTTTTTTTTTGGAATTGTTTTGAACTTTTTTCTTATTTTTAATGGGTAAAAGATAATCAAAATAAAGAGATTACTCATTTATTAGAAGTGATTTTCCCTTTTAATGGATTTTAAGATAAAGTTTTTGATATAGATGTTAGATGAGTAGATATTATTTGATGTTTCAATGGATGTTTATAGTTCCAATGGATAGATTGGGAAACATTCCTTTTACCAGCTAAATTAATTGACTTTGATAATAGCAGTTGGGGTTTGTGGGTAGTCTCTTTACTTGATCATTAAAATCACGTTTCAAGGACAAAATTGGACCCTTTTGCTATTTTTCTCAAATTTCTTACAGATAAATTCCAAAACAAATTTTCTATGTTTCAATTGGTTTGCCTTTTTTGTTTAAGTAGGTTTCTTGTGACCATTATCTTCATGGATTTTATGCTGATATTATGGATTATATATATATATATATACATATACTTTTTTTTATAGTAGTTTATGCCAAAAGATTCTTGTGGCTGATGCCAAATACTTTTCTTCTGTATTTCTTTAGTCATCCATGTGATATTGTTGATGTCTTAATCATCAAGTGTTTTATCACTTTTGACATTTTTTATTCATATTCTGATACTTATGATTTATAGAGTTATATAACGTTATTGTTTGTTGTATTTTATTTAACTTGGAACATAATTTATTCATGTTTTTGTTACACCTGTTCATGTTTGTTCATGAAAACCTTGTTATAAATCAGAGTTGAGTGTGATTTTGCAGTGGGGTACTGTTCCTTCTATGGAAAGAAGGTGGATCCGGAGCCGGGACGATGCAGGAGAACCGATGGCAAGAAATGGCGGTGCTCTAAAGATGCGTACCCGGACTCCAAGTATTGTGAGCGGCACATGCACCGTGGCCGTAACCGTTCAAGAAAGCCTGTGGAATCACAAACTATTACACAGTCATCATCTACTGTGACATCACTGACTGTTTCTGGAAGCAGTGGCGGCACTGGAAGCTTCCAGAACCTTCCGTTACATGCCTTTGGTAGTACACAAGGCACTGCTTCTGGAACCAGTCAGTCCCATTATCATATGGAGTCGATCCCCTATGGAATCCCAAGCAAAGATTATAGGTAATTCATTTTATGTGTTAAGTTTCACATAATTTCATTCTTTGCTCATAATAGAAAAAATTGAACTCAAAACTGGATTCCATTATTATATTTCTTTTCCATTTTCAATAAGTGAGCATAAGAAAGGTTTGATGTTAAAGTTTATTCTCTTTTGTTTATGGTAATTTGTAATTTTGCTCCAATGTTTTTTTTTTGAATTTCTTTTTGGAGCATTAGATTGTTAGCCTTCTCAGTTTGTAAATTGTTGAAAATACGCTTTGTGGTATGGGTTTTGGATTTTTTAGCCGTTGTACTGATGTAAGATATATTGTTTGTTGGGCCCATATCTGTTATATTGTGTGGTAGGAGTAAAATTGCAGATTCCTGCCCATTTGGGTAATGGAGATGTTGCAGAAACTTTAAAAGTTTCTGTTAAGCTCAGGGTTCTGGGCCCTGGTGTCCTCAAAGATGGATGATAAAATCAGTAGTGTCATAGCAGAAATTTGTTCTTCGCTGACAGTTATTCTTTTTTGGTCCGGTTCTTTGCTTTTGTTTTCTCCGTGAAATTCGTTTTGTTGTCTGACGGCCATGAGAAATTGTCCAGAACATACTACTGGGTGAGAAATTATCCACTCATTCTGTTTCCGTCTAGTGGGATAGATACTCTTTTTTTTGCAGCATTTGATCCAAGGATTACCTAAGATCTGCTAATAGAAGGGAACTACTATTTGTCTTCCAAATTTTATAGCATTTCAAAACTTAGTTTCTCAGTGCATGGATATATACATGTGTTTTATTTTTACAACCTAAGCTTATAGTTTATCATTGTAATTAGTTGTTCCTCATGGTGTTCAAAACTTGTTCTCCAAAATGAACTTCAGAAAGCTATAGAATGTTAAATTTGCAGCTAATCTAGTTCTTATTGGGCCCATTGATGATATAATGTAGTACGTTTTATGTTGGAATACTTCCATGATGTGGGTGATGGATAGGTTCCTTGAACTTTTTAATTTTCTGCAATTTCAGGGTTTGGGGCCCGTATGTCCATTAGGACAGCGTAGAATTCCATTGTCACAGTAGATTGTGTTTTTTTACGGTCTTCTTTAGAGTCTGTTTCTTTGCTTTCTGTTTTCTCTGTTTAATTCCATTGCAGAAATCTGACATGCATTCTGAACTAGTGGCATATTGACCCTCTTTGTTTTCTGTCAAAAGGGAAAGATGCGAAAGGTAGAATTTGCATTTAGTGGTGTTGCTGGAACCTTGTATATGACCTGCAATCTTTTGAAGAAAATGACAGGGTATCCTGAGTCTGAGGTTGTAAAAGATAGCTATACAAAGTGTAACAACTCTGTCTGTACCCGTGTTTTACTTTCTATGATATCGTAAAAGGACTTAGTAAATCATCTGTTTCTCAAATTACTTTTGCCTGCAAATTTGTAAGTATTCTGTTTTTTATTTTCTTTCCTGGTTAAACTTGTCATTTCCTTCTTTATCTCACAGTTCTTCACTGTTGCTAGGTTAATTCTTGAGCTTGAATTTTCTTTCTTCTCCTTTTATTATGCTTTCCTGTAACTGTAATTCTTAAAAGCAAAAGCTGTTCTGCTTTGGAATTAGCATTTACTGTGTAACACTGTTAGCTTTGCAACAACCTAGTTTCTGATAGTCTTTTATTGCAATGGCTGCAAAAATGCTTGAGGAATTGAATAATTTTCTTGTTTATTTGGTTGGTCTAAATGCTCTGGATTCTGAAAACATTGTAATTGGATGGCAGAGGTTTCAATATATCCATGTCATTCCATGATGTCTATGCAGTTAGACAGTGCAGATTCATTTAATTCTGTCATTTTCTCTAGCACATATGCTTGACTTCTTGAGTCTTCACCTGTGATGTTATTATCATTTCAATTCCATAATTTTTTTTAACTCCTACTTTCTCCTTTTTGTGGAATAAGTTTAGACTGTCTCTTTGTAGTGCCTTCATATTACATAGCTCCTACATCCTAAATTCTTATAAGTTCAGGCTGCTAATGCATTCTGATTGTGCAGAATTTATGTTATTTTAGTCATTTATACTGAGTTTCATGACATTTCACTATTTCTGTTCTATTCATCTATTGCTTGGATTCTGTCATTTGTCCTACCTTTATTTCTCTGCTGCATTTCGGATAAGTGTAAGACTGCCTCTGTGCTATACGTGCATGTCTTATGTCCCTTAAATGATTTCTGACATAATTTAACTGGATTATGAGAAGGATGCATCATAGTTGGTGATGCAATATTGAAAAAAGCTCGCCATGGAATCCTTGTCTTTAATAACATCTTCATAGAGATACATTAGAATGAATTAAATGATCTTGTTCTCCATTTCTGTCTGATGATGTTGGATGTTTTTAGTTTTGTGTTTTAAAATGCATGGTTATTGGTGTAATTATTTTTTCTAACTGGTATGCTGAGTTTACCAGCATGTCAATTTGTTAAATACCTCTTGACATTTAGACCTTGTTTCTTCATATGAAGATGTGAAGCTGGTTAACCATATTTTATTGTCTTTCACTCAATTCATTATAACTCACAGGTATCTTCAAGGACTTAAACCTGAGGTTGGTGAGCATAGTTTCTTCTCTGAAGCTTCAGGGAGCAACCGGAGCCTCCAGATAGAAACTCAACTGGACAACACATGGCCTCTTATGCAATCTAGAGTCTCCTCGTACCCTCAGTCAAAATCTAGTGGCAACCCCATCTTACAGAATGATTGTCCCCAGCATTCATTTTTCAGCAACGAATTTAACTCTGGAGAACCTGTGAAGCATGAGGGTCAATCTCTTCGACCTTTCTTTGATGAGTGGCCTAAACCCAGGGACTCTTGGTCAGCTCTTGAAGACGAGAGATCCAACCAGACCTCGTTCTCAACAACCCAGCTATCCATATCCATTCCAATGGCTTCGTCTGACTTCTCCACAACTAGTTCTCGTTCTCCACACGGTGAGTCTCAAACTGCATAGATATTCCCTCAGATGTCCAATTTTTGTCTAAAACTTGCCTTGGAATTATGCTGCAGATAGTTGAATGAACAGAATCCGAGAATTCTGGAACTCTACTAGAGAAGGCCCAGACAAGTTCTAGCTACTGGACTAAAATATTGTACCCCTTGATGATTTTCGTTTACCTCTGTTGTTCTAGAACTGTGGGCTTTCAGCATCACTGTCTTGTGTATTAGTTCACTGCAAGGTTCAGGTTTTAGGTATAAAATAAAACAAACCCTAGCAGGTAACTGAAAAAAATCCAGAACATTGCAGTTTGAGTTGAAAGAAAGAGCAACAATTTTCCTGCATGGATTTTATTATTTACATGGTAAAAAATTACAGCTAGCTTTAGAAATCTGAAGTTGTTGGTGGTTGTGGCCTTGTGCCTGTTTTGATGTGTAGTTTGCTTATTGCAGTCATTTTGCTTAATGAAATACCATTAAGCTTATGCTCAATGATCATATAGACAGTCCAAGTAAATTCTTCATTGGTGGAGTTCTACTGCTCCAATCTGAGAGTTCTATATCTCAACTTCACACCCATTTTTACCAGTTTGAGCAAGTAAGTCCAAGTGGTTGTATTAGCGTTGAATTTTCAACTGAGAAATCAAGGCACAAGACAAATATACACATTGATTTAACACAACTCTTTAAGTAAACAATGAGAGTGGGAAAAACCTGAACATTTCTGGACAAAGATGCGATTGAAGCAAGTGTGTTGTGCTTAAATAGAGTTGCTTTAAATTTCTTTCCTTCTTTATGGTGTTTAATCCATGTGTTCATTTGTTTGGATGCTACAGCCTGTTGGTAAAGAAATTAATGCTACAATTAAATGCTAAAAAATTGATTTATACTTTGTATTTTTATGATTTTTTAGCAGTGATTAAGAATTTTACCTATGTTTAGTTCAAACTAAATGATTTATTACATTAAAATAGGTAAAAGTATGTCTAATCCGCTGACATTATACATTATCCAATTAGGGAAGAGATTAAAAAACTTAGACAAGACAAAATAACATTTATTAAATACAAAATAAAATAAATAAATAAATAAATTTATTACATTTCCATTTTTTTGGTAAAAAGTTTTCAACTTTGATTCTTTGTTATTTTTAAAATTAAAAATTTGGAAAGAAATAGATTTTAAATGCATATTTTATAATTTTTTTTAATTAAAATGTTTAAAAGGATAAAAGATTTTGGTTAAAAAAGAATGGCTGTGACAATTTAACCTAGAGAGAATATAATGTAAATAATTTATAAAATTAAGTATATAGCAATTGGGAAAAAAAAAAAGAAAGAAGACAGAGAGAGAGAGAGAGAGCAAAAAACGTCGGCAAGCGTGCGCATAGGGAAACGTGAAGAAGAAAGGAGAGAGAGTGGTGGGGGCCCAAGGCCCAGGGCCCAAGAGGGGACAGGGTGTTGTTAAAGCGTCAGTGATCGTGGGTGTGGGAACCAAACATCACGTGCTTCCTTCCCTCTACGTTTCTCCCACATTTTTTATTATTTGTTTTTTCACTGGACGTACACCTGCGTCATTTCTTGTTCCCCGCCACGTCACTCCCCTACACTTATTCTCCTCTTTTTGTCTGCCTTCTTACATCATCATTCATCATCTCTGTTTTTTTTTAGCAATTACTTTTTTTTTATTACAAAAATGGTGGGAAAAATCTCTTTCTATTTTAACACAAGAAAAAAAGACACGGTTTGTCCATGAAGATGGGTTTGGTTGGGCCATAATTATTTGATTGTTAGGGATTGCATATGGTATATGATTGCAACTTGAGCCCACATATGTTTGATTTTGGGTTTGGGTTTTGAATCCTGAGAAATTCTGGGTCTAAGAAATTATTATCTTCTATTTCATCAAGTACAGCTCCCAAGCCAACCGAACCGCAGCGTTCCTCCCCATTTCGAAGGAAACTGCTCCAACAGATCAGCAACGTACAAATACCCGAGAGGAAATCTAGAAAACCAAAAAGAACAAAGATTTTGAGAGAGAGAGTTTGTAGAAGAGATGGGGTGGGGATGGGCGATCTGCGAAGGAATGGTGATCATTGGATCGCTTGTTCTTCTTGGATGGGCAGGTCTTTGGTTCTTAAACCGAAGACTTTACAAAGAGTACGAGGAGAAAAGAGCTTTGGTTCAGATCATTTTCAGTATTGTTTTCGCTTTCTCTTGTAACCTTCTCCAGCTTGTTCTTTTCGAGATCATCCCTCTTCTCTCCAGAGAGTAAGAGTCTCCCTCGCTCTCTCTTTGCATCTTCTTTTTGTTGATTGGAAATTTGGTTTTGTTAATTTAGTCTAATTTTGCTTTTAGGAGTTAACTATATTTCTATACATGTTTAGGAGTTTCCAAGTGCATTTACTTTTAAGGGTTTTGCTTTGTGATTAGAGGAAATGAAGTTGAATAAAATTTTGAGTGCATCATATGCGCTTTTTTGAAATTTATTATCGAGAAATGGGAATGCGTAGGAATTTTTGAAAATTGGGTTTTTGATGGATATGGTTTTAATGTAAGTATGTAAGTAATGAGACTTTACTTGTGTGATTCGTGCTTTATTAGGGGTTAACTTTCCATGTATGTTAGGGGTTTTGAGTATTTTAGTCATATGGGTTTTGTTTGTTTTGTTTTTTGCTTTTTGGGTTGCTTTTTGAATGGGAAAAGGAAGTTGAATTAAAATTTGATAATTAGGGTTTTCCTGGTTATTTGGGACTAATTCAACTCTTGGCGACTGGTGAATGTATTTTGCATGTGGAGTTATTAATTGCTTTATTTTTTTTTTTAGTATCTTTTGGTTGTTACTTTATTTACTTGCCTTTTGCTTTTAAAAGACTGGTGTGCTTGTTTGTTTGGTTGTTAGAAAATTTATCAGGCATGGCATTTACATATGTGAATTTTTGTAAATTTTTATGCCTAACCTATGTTATATGGACTTGGGATAGGGTGATGGGCACAGGTATGTTATGTTTTTGACAATTTTTTACATTATGTTTTATGATTAAAATGCAATACCCGTATGAATAGTTAAGTATCCAAGAAGTGTTGAACACGGTTTTGTTAGGGTAAAGTGAAGAGTTTGTGTAACATAGTGTCTAACTAATTTGCTGCCCTGTGTATGTGATATTTGGTTTCTTGGAAGAAAATGTTAGAAGGGAAAAGTGTGGTTTTAGAATTGATTTTAATGGTATTGGTATTAATGAACTACTGAGCTTGATCTTCCACCCAAAGGGTAATGTTAAGTGAATTGATCCTTTTTGAAACATGAAAATGCATATACGGATTATTAGAAGTCCCCTTTCTGAATTCTTAAGAAAACAAAGTACATTAGGCTTCTAAATATTTATTTTTTTTGTAGTTCTGGAGAAGTTACTATTATTGATTTGTGATTCTTTTGTTCTTAATTTTATTAATTCTCTAGGGTGGTTTGTAAGCATAGATTTAATTAATTGGGCCACAAGGGATATGACCATGATGTCATTTTTTTTATGTTTAAAAAGAAAAAAAGGGAGAAAAAAATGCCTTATGTAATGAGCATTTTGCCAGTAGTTATTGTGTGTGTCTATCATGTCCTTCTGCTCTTCCTTCATTTTATGGTTCGTTACTATGTTTTAGTGTCCAACGTGAAATCCTGCCCTCCTTCTGGTTGCTTATTTGAATTTTGTAACACTCATTACCTCATTCTCTAATAGTATGTTAATTCACATTGTTTTTGTTGGTAGGGCAAGATGGATAAACTGGAAGGTGGATCTATTCTGTTTGATTTTGCTATTGGTTTTCATGTTGCCTTATTACCATTGTTACTTGATGCTTTGCAACAGTGGTAAGTTTGTGTTTTTCTTAGTGCCAACTGAGTTCTTTTAACTCCATGTTTCTTTTATAATCTTGTATTATTTTCTTAAATTTGCTATTTCTCTTGTGAGGGTTAATGTTGAAATGTTAACATTTTTGAGAACCTTGCTGTGTCTCCTTCTTTTAAATTTAACTGTCTGCATTCTTCAGTATGACCATCATATGTAATCAGTTAATTTACTGGAGAATGGTGCATATACTCTGTTTTTTTATCATGGATTTTATGTCTATGTCACACATTTGAGTTCTAAGCTGAGAGGGATCTGTGAGGGGAGTTAAGAGTGTTTTTAAAAATGTCACTTGGTGCCTATGTATATGGGAATGCAGTGAGTGAAGATTTCTGAGGCCAAACTTGCTAGTTGCTGAAAGACAAAATAAATAACATCTTAAATGGGTTCAGTGATTATCTTTAGGCCTCCTGATGTTTTCTGCATGTTTATATCAGGTGTGAGGAAGGAGCGGGCTGGATTGGGAGCTATCCTATTCTTGTTGGCATTTCTCTATGCTTTTTGGCGCATGGGCATTCACTTTCCCATGCCCTCTCCTGACAAAGGTTTTGGGCTTTCATTAAGTTCATAGTTTCAATCTTTATGACATGCGCTGGCAGAAAGTCATCATGTGTTGTTAACATATTTCTTGCCCTCTGTTCTGATTGGATTTGGTTTCAATCCTTTACCTCTTCCATAGTCTGTAACTTGAGGAAATGACTTCAAAGGTTGATCTTAATGATACAACACTGCGCCTGAACTTTTTGGGGGCTGCTTAGCATTAAAGATTGGAGGATGTTTATAATTTGATGGTAATGGAGCAAATTTCGGGGCTTTTAAGATTTTAGAAAAACAATGTAGGTTGCAGTAGTCCTGGAATATTAGCTGGAGCCAAAGAGAAATTTATGGTTGGTTTGGAGGTTTCAATTATAAAATACAACAATATAAGGCAAAGAGATCTGTTACACCCTTGGCATTTTTGCATTTCTTATCTCTTTAAAAGATTACATTTCTGCCTGGCTATTTCTCTGCGGGCAAAACCTGGATTTTCTTACCAGTTGTCAGTAACCTGGATTCAAGGATAATGGGTTAAATGTTAATATATAAGCACCAAGGAAAAAAAAAGTCTTATTTTAAATTTAAGCATAGATCTTTTATGCAAGTGTTTCAGAAATATTAGCTAGTTCTTTCCAGCTGCTCAGCTTCTTCTGATTTTGATTTTCAGGTTTCTTCACAATGCCTCAGTTGGTCAGTCGAATTGGTGTTGTTGGAGTAACTGTCATGGCTGTCCTATCTGGTTTTGGTGCTGTAAATTTGCCATACAGCTATTTGTCCCTCTTCATCAGGTACTGACATGTACTAAATTGTCGATTTCTTGGTTATTGGATGCAGGAGAGTTAAACAGATTTGATTCCTGCATGTTTCATTATAAATCTAACCTTTTCCCTCTATTAAGAACATTATTTCCTGCATTTCTGTCATGCTTGTTTAGTATTATGTTTGGTCATAACTTGTTTGGGCAACCTTGTTTCTTCTCTTACATTGTCTTTGGTTTATGTGATCCTCCAATCATTAGTTGGAAGCAATTCGAGAAGATGGGATATCCTTGAACAAAATAAAGGCATCATGAACATATTTGCTTAGGTACTGGAGACAAGTGGTCAGGAATTGGATGAGGGGAAAACCCAGGGAATAGTTACAGTGTATCAATTAATGTAGGAGAGATATTTTTTCTTGTTATGAGGCTTAACCAGTTGCAAGGAGTGAAGAGGGTTTGAGGAAGATTATACCAGCAGAAATAGTAGGATGGGTGAAGGTGGAGTGATTTGCATATCTATTGAAAGCTATCAGAGATTCTGCCATTTCCAAGAAGTGGCAGGTCAGGAATGGTCATGTTATGGTTTGACAATAGTGCAGGTGTAAGAAGTTTGAGGTTGCACTTATTTCAAATTATGGCTTATAAGAAGTTGTCTGAGATGTGTCTACTTAAATTTTTGTGGCTGAAATTGGGACTTCAAGTTTTCAGATGCCTGAGTGTAGGTATTTAGAGTTAAAAATGCAATTAAAATAGGTAGAGATTTTCAGAGGAACAGAACTGAATTAAGGACTGTTATTTTTGGAATTTAATGGCAGCAGGAAATGTAGACTCTCTCTCTCTCTAATTATTATTATTTTTTAAATTTAGGTATGATGTGGTGAAAATGGTTGGATAACATATCTGGGGATTTGTCTTTTGTCATGGTGCAGCGGCATTTAAAGGTCTATATCAATGTGGTTGAAAATTTGATGCTTTGGGTGTTTAGATTGTTTATTTCTATAATAAGCGGCAAGAAGAAAATAATTGCAGCTCCCAAGTAATCTCCAGAACTCGAACAAGAAGACTTAACTTTAAGCTCTCAAATAATTGCAATAGCAGGAAATATTTTTAGAAACCATATGAACAACTGTGCTCTTGGGTAGATCTAAATGATTATAAAAGATTCTTTACTAACTCTAAATGATTGCAAAAGCCCTATTGAGTTGTTGAGTTTGCAGCTTTATAATATGTGGGTTGATATATCAGCTTCTTTACTGGGGAAATGGATGGAGCATGCTGTCCTTGCTATTATATAAATGGATACTTCCTTTGGTTCATATACTCAAATGTTAGTAAAGGTTCAATATTAAACTCAATGAGGATGATTATATGATAAGTAGAGCCTAAAAACAGAAGAACCTCTGTGAAATAGCTTACTAACTCTTAGGTGTTCTCTTTTATGGTAACATTTTATAGAATCACTAAAGTAAAAGAAATAATAAAGTTTTTAGGGAGTAATCACAAGCATGGTCCTTAACATTTATTGGCTTTATATATTTTTAGGGGGTGAATGTTGTGTTTACCACCCTTTCATATTGTGACAACTGTAGAAAGTAAAATGGCATTATTCTGCACGAGCCTACTTTGGATCTGTACTCATGGTTGAGCCTGTAAAAAACACATGTGATGTTAAGGAATTTCAAAGCCATTTTTTTCCTGTATAGCTTGGATAGTTTGTAGTTTTTGCATCAAGATATTAGGAGTACAAGATTCATATGTAGCTTATAATGCTGTGAAAGCTGATACTGATACTTTATTGACATTTTTAACAGATTAAAGCTGCCCTTTCTGGTGTGTTAAGGTTTCCAGTATCATTTTTGTGTCTACATATTTAGATGATTTTGATTTCTTACATATTTGTGGCTATAAACATGGCAGAGAGATTGAGGAATCAGAGATTAAGGCATTGGAGAGACAACTAATGCAATCAATTGAGACTTGTGTTGCAAAGAAAAAGAAGATCATTCTTTGTCAAATGGAGATGGAACGAATTCAAGGATCTGATGAGGTTAACTGATCTCGCTCTTATTCTCTTGGCGCTTTGAAATTGATGCAATGTTATTTATTGGGGTCTGCAATGACCCCCATAGAAAATATGTAAGGTTATAAATGAAGCATAAATTGTGGCTAAGATGGAGAGAAACATAAAAAGAATTTGACTATTCTGCTTTAAGCTAACTTATTATTGGTTTTAAATGTTGTCAAATTTGAATTTGATTTGGTGCATTCTGTCACAACTAACCATATCCTTCTGCCAAAATTATGTTACATGCATTATACTTGTTGGCTGTGTTGTTATTCTTGTCTGGCAGTGTTTGTTTGTTACTTGCCCCGGTTGTTGCTTTTAAAAATATTTAATTATATATTTTGAGCATGAAATATTAGTACTTCTCAAGTATTGGGATTGACAGCGATTACAGTTACCATGTTTTGACTAATTAAAGATGTATCTTTCAGAACTTAAAGGCCAGATCCTTCTTCAAACGGATTGTTGGCACAGTTGTACGTTCAGTGCAAGATGATCAAAAGGAGCAAGGTCTGCAGTTGTTTCCCCATCTTCATCATACACTGTAAAATTTTCTATAATGATGACTTGTGATGTGTTATTGTCTACATAAAATCTTTGGATTAGTACGCTTCTCTTTTGATGTTTTTCCTTCTAAAACCCTTTTTAGGTGCCTCAATAAAATTCTTGGAATTTCTCCTTGGATAATCATACATTGTAGGAACCTCAACTATCATTTAGTGGCCTCAACTTTGGAAAAATCATTCATTAATGATTGCTATGGACTTATATGTTGATATTAAATAAGTGAAGGCATATCTATTTGTATGTCACACTTATTTTTCATTGTAAACACTTTGTATTTTCTTGTTTAATTAGATTTTTTCCTTCTTCTTCTCCACTATAAACCTTGAATTTTCTATGTTTGCATGCATCGTGGCAGTTCATGTTTATGAATATTTTGTATCTATGGCACATCAACTATGAGATTGTGGATAGTGTAAGAATGAACAAGAAGAGATATGCAGTATTATTTTCCTATTACTTTTGGTGCAATTTAATCTAATTTTTGGCTATGCTTCAAACTAAGGTGTCATCCGCAGCTCAGAGAGGTCTTTCAAGCACTGAATGCAAGTTCTAATGTAGGGCATATAAGGCTATTTTTGCACAGGATTCTTAGTGATCATTTCTTGCCCTTGGGCATTAGCTTAAGTAATAAAGTATCATGGAGAGAAAAGTTGTTGTCCTACTATCTGGGTCTAAATTGGTATTCAAAATGGCCTTTGGCTTTATGTTTTCAAATCTTGAACTTAAAGTTTCAGGTTTTTGTGGACAGCCTGAAGTGCCAATTTAGATGCATTGTTGTTATATTTCTGCTTAATGTTTTTGGTGCTTAAATGTCTTGCCTGTCATCCACCTTGTTTCTGGCTGTACACTTGCATTGGCTTTAATATTTTTTGTTGATGTACTTTTAAAATTTTCAAAGAAGATGTTTTATTTTACTTTCTTCACATTAGCTTTTTGGCTTCTACATTTGAAAGATACATAATACTTATGGTTCAATTTTTTTGAGTCCATTAAGTAGTTTATGTTCTTCCTTTGCAGATATTAAAATCTTGGAAGCTGAGGTTCAAACTTTGGAAGAGGTTTCAAAGCAACTATTCCTGGAAATCTATGAGCTTCGCCAAGCGAAGGTTTACCTTTGGCTATACATTTGTATTCTAACTATATGAAATATGATGATGGACCTTCGACCTAGAGGTCTATACCATCTCTTAAGGTCTTCTATATCTTTTAAAGTGTAAACTTAATTTATGAAGGCTTAGACTGAGTAACATCCCTTATTTTCTAAGGGCCACTTTAAAAGCAGATTTTCTAGATGGAGTATGCCTTAGAGCTAGGTTGAATTGAGATAAAATTTGCATGTGATATTACATTGTTGCAGTTGTATTATTCATCTTGAAAATTGATATAATGCACTTTTCTCATGTACAAGATTTACCATGCAGTAGACTCAAAAGATGTGGAGAAACAGAAAAAGAGATTGATATTAATTTTCTACTCCGTGTTAAGTGTTTTGTTACACTGGCTTGTCATGATCTTGGTACCTGTAATTTTTGCTCACAGAAGATGAACAATTATACAATCTTGGTGGTCCTCAATTGCTTTGTTGGAGTTAGAAATAATACCTTTTTAATGCAAGTTATCTATTTCCTTTCAGCAGTTGGTTTTCTTGTAAACATGTTTTTTTTTTTTTCACTTTATTATTTTTATTATTGTATGAAAATTGATATCTTAGAGGCATATTTACTGTAGTTAGTCATGTTTGGCTGCTGTAGTTTCCTTTTTCCATTTCCATTTAGATTTTGATTTCTTTCAGGAAAGCAACGCTCAGTCTTCTTTTTTATATTTTGCAGGAGGCTGTTGCTTATTCGCGAACATGGAGGGGCCATATGCAGAATTTGCTTGGTTATGCAGGTTCAGTTTATTGTGTGTATAAAATGATTAAGGTATATTGCCAAAGAATTTTTAGTTTTCTTTGCTACATGATTCATTTTGAGCAAATAGTAAAATTTAGTGGCCTGTGCGAAAGAATCGGTCTTGCCCGATGCAGATGAAAAAGCCCTGAGATGTCATTAGTAACCTGAAAATAAGATGTCATAAATAAAGAAAAAAGAAATATGATGAAGGTAACAATCATTAAGATTGGAAAAATTGAGATGCCTTCACAAAAGGCCCAACCATAGGTTTTCACCACGCATTTTATGGAAATGAGCATTAACCCCAATAATGTGCTAAATGTTCATAATGCTTTTGATTTCATGGATGATAATTGATGATTTTTGTAGTCCAGGTTTTCACAGTTCTATTTAATTATATTGTAATCGATTTCAATTAGGTTGTCCTTAATTTGTGGGAATTTACTTGGTTGCTGCTCTATGAAGCCTTTGATTTCCATGCTGTAGGGGAGCTTTATACTTTCTCCTATATGAAACAGTGTTTTGCATCTTATAAGTTCCCTTGATTAATTTTTGAAGGTTTGTAATTCAAAATCATTTTGATTTCAATCCCATCATTGAAGGTTATACTATCAAAATGATGGAAGAAAGTATGCAACCACTGCTTTATCAAATGGAAATAATACAATGATGATATCGATGGATAGTTACAAGATTTAATGAGGTTTTGTATGCCAATGATGCCTCTATTGACCCTCTGACTCAATTAGTCTACATTAAGGCCAAGTGGCTAAGTACTCCAAAACATTTGCAACCCTTGCATTTGAAAATAGGAAAGAGAGCATGGAGCTGTGTCTGATTCATTTTGTGTCCAAACTAAGTTTGAATAAGTTTTTCTCGAAAAGGTTTTGAGAAAAATGTGTACGTAAGGCTTTATAACAACAGCTCAATGATGGGTTAATCATTTCAAACATACTTAAATAGCTTTTTATTAGAATTTAAAGAATTTTTTTTCTTAAAAAAAAAGAGAAAAGAAGAATGTCTTTTCAGAAATAAATAAAATATAAATTTGTAGAAATGTATGCATCATTGAGTTAAACTCAGGATCCCACCTCCTTTTTCAAGCAGCTTGAGACTGCTTGTTGAGGAGGTGAAAGCAAATAAAAAATCTCAAAATAGGCCTTCATCACATTTGCTCTACTTCGTGGGATCCCACCTCCCCTTTTTCAAGCAACCTGAGACTGCTTGTTGAGTAGGTGAAAGCAAGTCAGAAATCTCAAAATAGGCCCTCATCACATTTGCTCTACTGCATAGGATCCTACCTCCCCTTTTCCAAGTGACTTGAGACTGCTTGATGAGTAGGTGAAAGCGAATGAAAACTCTTGAAATAGGTCTTCATCACATTTGCTTTAACACCATATAGATTGCACCAGTAAATATCTAGGGATAACAAGTGAGATAGCACATGTTCAAGTCTTACAAGTTGTTGGTTTTGTAAAAATGTTATTACTATTAAAATTCCCGATTTACCAGGCCTCAAATAAATTAAGCTATGACTGAATCATGATCCTTTTTGCAAGAAATTGATTAGTATCTGAATAAAATCTCAAAATTTCCCCCCTTTAAATGAGATTTTATAAAATTCTTCAATGAAAGGTTTTTAGATGCTGAAGCCAGACTTTGAGAGTTATTTTCATGCTTTCTTTCATTGTTCGAACCACCTCAAAAACCATGACTTCTACGCCCCAATTTTCCTTTGATAGTCTGTTGATTCTTGGTCTAAAAATTCATTTTGTTCGCAGCCACTTATCTCTCTAATTTTTAGTTAAAGAATTCCTCTGATAACCTATTTGACATTTGTTTGAAATTTATTTGTTTGCTCCCCCGGTCTCCATGATTGTTAGTTAGAATGCTAATCATCTTGAAATGACTTAATCCCAGCAATATGCCTTTGAATGAGACCTTTTATTGGACTGGAGAATTGCTATAATCTCTTTTCAGGTGTTTTGTGCATCAGAATTTTTGAAGGTTGCATGGTTGATTTCTAGGGTTTTAATTTTAGCCTTCCCAACAAAATATTGTATGGGGAAATGCACAGGAACATGGACTTACTACCTGGCTTTATTCTTGAAATGGATTAAACAACTATTAATCTATGAATTTGGGATAGCAGCTTTAATATTTATTTGTTTTTATGCTAAGGGGTTCTGAGGCAGGTTAGCTCATTAAAAGTTGACTGTTGAAATCCTGAAATTGCTGATCAGATCTCAATTGCCTTTTGCTTACAAATTTTCCTCATTATATGCCTGCCTGAAAATTAAGGTGCCTGATTGATCTGTTGTTTTATGCAGTCTTTACAAAGTGTCGTTTTCAAGGAGGTATTGTTGTCATCTCTGAATGATCTCTGCAATTTTTATCTTTGTTCCTGTGTTTTTTTTCGCATAGCCATTGCAATGTATCATAAAATCTGTTTATTTGGCAGGCCGGTTCAGTTGACCCTGTTACAATGTCAATTACCATATTGTTGCAGTTCTTTGACATTGGAATTGATGCTGCATTGCTATCACAGGTCAGTTGTCAACACTGCATACAGCATTGCTCTTGCATAGATTGGTAATCTGCATCTATGTTAAAAAACCCAAAGTTGTAACTTATAACATTTGCTTTTCACTTACCACTAAGTGTCAAAATATATATTTGGCTACTGTTTTTGTCCTATACTTGACTAAGCTCATACTTTAATTATTGGGGAGGCCAGTTAATAATTTTTTTTTTCCATTAGGTACATATGGAGACCATTTGGGTCTTGGGCTACACAATTGTAGATGCCCTCTTCAATCCCATGTATTTCACCCCTCCTGTTCCAGGATTCAAACTTGAGACCTCTGACTTAGAGTCTCAATTTTTTAATTTATTCTTGTTTGTAATAATTAAAAAATTTGAAGTACCTATAATTTTAGATGGAGTTGCTTCCAAATCACAGACAGGGTGTTAAACTTGGTTCATTCTACTGCATGGCCAATTATTGAATATATATATCATATAACTTGTTAATGGATTTATCTGAATAAGCAATTGACCCATTGTATATGTCAGTATGAGGTTTTGCTGATGGTTTGTGATTTCTAACATTAGCTGTCGAACTCCTATCTCTTGATTAATTTTCAGATATTCTGTGGAAAGACTGAACCAGCAAACTTTCTTTTGCTATGATGTTAATGTGCAGAAATAAGTTTTTGCTTGTTTATTTGAATGTTTCAAAACCCTTTATGTAGTATGGTCGGGGGAACTCACTTCCAATTTAATACTAGTAACATTTTTGTGTCGTTATATATGTTTCTCTCAAGTTGGCCGTAATATATTGTTGTCATTTCAGTTTCTGCACTGCTCTATTGCATTCAGATATCAGCTCATGATGGTATCCCTTTTCTTAATTCTGCCTTAAACCAGTATATTATGGACTGATATGCTACAGTATTTTAACCCTCCAAGTTTGTCAATGAGACCCTTCACCAATTTGGTGTTTGAGCTGGAAAGAAAAACTCAAAACAATATGTAAGAGGTTAAATGTAAAAGCATGCTGTGTGGAAATATGACATGCCAACTTGGTGGCTTGATGGTGGTGCCTTTAATCATGAGGTTTTATGGATTTAACCTCTTTAGATTTTGTCATCAAGAGGTAAGGATATTAATTGAGCAAAAGAAAACAGGGAGTTAAAACTTACTTCCCTTAGAGAAGATAAAAAGATGTTTTTTCCAGTATTCTCAAGGACTATACAAGATTTTACTCTTGCTTGCATTGTAGTTAATTGATATATCTCTTACTTTGCGGGTTCCCAGCCTCAATAAAGGACAAATGTTGTAGGCTAATAAGTGGCCTCTGAGCTGGAACCTTAGTGGAGGGTAGTTGTACTAGTGGCTGATAGTTTGAGATTAAGGCATAGTGATATTTTGTTGAGAATATGTTAAAAGTATTCTTGTAGACTTTTCCTACTCCATCTGGAGGTTTTTAGAAATCTCATTTTGTAGTTCTAACTCCTAATTGAAGACATTACTATTTCTTTCAACTGATTTCAGACTTAGATGGTCTGTAAACTATGAACAGAATTGTGGGCAATTTTTATTTTAGATGTGTAATACTTCAGTCTAAGGTTAATAAATTCAGAACCTGAGTCGGTAGTGATTCAGTATAATCATTTTTTGACTTTTGTAGTTCGAATCCTGAGTTGGTTCAGATTTAGTATAATTATTTGTAGACTTGTATAGTTTGTTTTCCATGATCCATGCTTAAACCATATGGATCCACTTCTTAAGTATTTTGTTCATTTGTGCACTGAGCGCCAAAAGTTCTGGCACTTTGTAACTGGGAAAATTTAAATTTCCAACTTGTTGCCTTTAGTTTTCGCTCTAGTAACACTTTTACCAGCTATGATGCAATTGCTATCTACAGTCTCTTTGCTAGGGTTGATCATTGATGGTTGACATCTTACTTTTTTGTGTTTGTTGTTTGCAGTATATTTCCCTGATGTTTATCGGAATCTTGATTGCCATATCAGTGCGGGGTTTCTTAACGAATCTAATGAAGGTAATTTCGTCCTTTTTTTGGGCGGTGCTTAGGGGAGTCAGAGGGGGGGACGGGGGCTGTCATTCTATCTTTGTGTTTCTTGTAGTTGACCAGTTGTAGTTACCATATGCTGTGTCCAGTTGATTGTATCCAAAGATCTGAAAGTCCTTTCTGCATTGCCAATCCATTGTTGGTTTAGCAAATGTTTAGTCATTGATTTATTATTGACAACTTTAAAACCTGAGAATACAAACAAACACGGATATGTTCTGGTCATCCTTGCTGATTATATGTTGCTAATACTGTGGCCACATCACAAGATTGTATAGTTTGGCAGTTTTTCTGGCTGTCATCGTCATTGCTATTGCTGTTATTATTAATTTCACCTCCTATAGAGTATTGTTTTCTCTTCTTATATCTTCATTTCATCATTATTGGCATGACCAGCACTATACATACTTATTGGCATGGAGTCAGCCTTGTGTCCGCTATCTTCATTTCTGTTAAAATGAAATTTTCTTTGTCTTAGGAGCAGTATGAGTTTCCTGTATCTAGTTGTTTGCAGCTTAACTTGCAATGTTTGGTTGCAAGCAGTTTTTCTTTGCAGTTTCCAGAGTTGGTAGTGGATCTTCAAGTAATGTTGTCCTCTTCCTTTCGGAAATTATGGGAATGTACTTCCTCTCTTCAATTCTTCTGATAAGAAAAAGCTTGAGGACTGAATACAGGTATGGCCATGATTGATGCCAACTTTTATATCTTTTCTGTTGCTTATTAAGGAAAACCTGTTCCCTTCAATTTGTAAAGTTCTTCTGGATGTTTGTTATGGATGCCTTTCTAGAGGGACTATTTGTTAGTGTGTCAAGCATGTAGAATGTTCTGTAAGCATTGATGTGACAGGATTGTTTCCGGAATCCCCAAAATTCTGTAAAATTACTCTGCAAATATATAGTACTCATCTCTATAGTATCACTATCAAATTTTCTCTTGAACCCAGTCGTTCTATATAGGTGTGATTTTAATATAGATAGATAGATAGATAGATAGATAGATAGATAGATAGATACAATTGAAAGAAACCATATGAAATGCCAGTTTAATTTGATATCCTTGATTTACATGTCAGATACAAGGTTTAAAGGCTACTACTGAAACCTAGGATTTAGAGATTATCTTGAATGCTTGCTGAGCTAATATTGATTAGAGTTGTATAGACAAAGCTGGTGTAATTATTTCTTTGTATCATATCAGAGCACCCTTTCTGGCTCTCGGGCCATCCTTTTGGAGATTGTTGAGAAGAAGGTTAAATCTATGATATTAAGCTTCTTGGTATGGCAAAATTTTTTATCAAAAGTGTCTTGTCTTGTGCAATTTGAATTCAATTTATCGTTGTATGACCAATAAATTAGAATGCAAGACAAAATAGAAGAAATGAGAGAATGGGTGAAAATGAAGTGTTGTACAGAAGTTAGTCTTGCTATGTTACACAGAATGGATAACTAGAGATGACATAAAAGCCAGAGGACAAGAGGATGAATTAGGTCACTTAATTTAAACAGCCAGTTTATTAGCTAATATAGATGTTAGGTTTCAAGTAGGTGATGAGGTAAAGTAGAACATGAGACAAAGAGAAGAAATGAGAGAATGGGTGAAAATGAAGTGTAGTTCCGTGCAGAAGTTAGTCTTGCTGTGTTAAGCATAGAATGGATAACTAGAGATGACTCAAAAGGCAGAGGACAACGGGATGAATAAGGTCAGCTAACCAAAACAAGCCTGGTCATCTGAGTGAAAATAGACATTCTTTGTCAGGTTGGAAGTCAAGCTGACACAACCTTGGTAGACTTGCCTTTATGCCTGCAATGAAAAGGTGAGTTGGTGCCTATCAGCTACTAATGCAGCCAGTATCTGCAATCTTAACAATTTCTTTGAAATGGTATTAAATTGGAAATCAGGATGGACATAGACTTGATGGATTGATTAGTTTCATCCATTAGGATGGTCATATATAGCTATTTTATAAAGTTTTATGTGTCATAAAAGACTTGTTTAGACCATTGCCTGTAAGTGTTAGATTGACTATGTAGAACTGTTTAAATGTTAGTGAATGAGGCCTTCCTTCTTGATCTTTAAGATATGTATTCCAATGTACCTGCCTTTGTTTGTGAACTGTTCTTTTAGTAATAGGAATCCCCGCTAACTTAAAAAACTTAAAGTTGGACTAAACCTTTAAGTGCCGCTGGGCAAACCTTTTTCATTTGTGCAGTTATGAAATGTGGAGCTGCTTTTTATATGTTTCAGTATCATTTGGATGGGTAATTAATTGCATCAAATTATTTATGGTTCAATGGACCTTGCACTGAATGTGCTCTTATTTATTGTTTCTTTGGGTTTGTTCTCTATGTAGTTGTCCTTGGCATTTGTCTTATGAATGTAATTACCATATTATCATGGTTGAATTTCTCAGTTTAGGATTCTGCAAAACAGTGTAAACATATTTTTTCTCGAACTATGTCTACTAGGACTTAACTTGGACGGGGCTCGTTTTATTTAATTTAATTTGTTGTTTAAACCCTACAGCTTACTATCATTTGCATTTAAAACCTGGAGCCTTCTTAGTATGTGTATCCCTTGGCAGGTTGATTATAACAGATGTTTTGGGTGGAGATATTCAGTTTGACTTCTACCACCGATGGTTTGATGCGATTTTTGTAGCCAGTGCTTTCCTTTCTCTGCTTTTGCTTTCTGCACATTATACATCTCGCCAGGCTGACAAACACCCTATTGATTGACATTTTCTCATGTAAGTAAATATCAACAAATCACTTCATTTCCATTATCGTAACTTTTAATTCCTTTTAATTAGTGCAACATGTAGAATTGTATTTGTGCCAAACCAATATATGTTAGTGAGGAAAAGAGAAATGGTACTTCTAGCCTGCTTGGTTTTTTTCATACTGATTGCATCTTATGGGACTGTTTTCCTTGTTTTAGATGTGCCAGAACAAAGCATTTATATACAATTTCAATTCGTTTCAAGCCTAAAAACAGGTACCAATGTGGATGAATTCCAACACTATTATACCATTTGATGCGTCTTATATGATTCATACTTTCACTTTTTCGTTCTTTAAATTGAATTGAAATAATATTCACATTTACGGAGCTAAGTCTGTCGTCATTGCTCTTAATCAAAAAGCTGAGTAATCTGCCTAGGGCAAAAAAATAATTTGTTCCTTCCTTCCTTTTTATGCTTAAGCTGGTGTCTCACAAAAGTGTGCCTGGTTCATCTTGAAGGGCTGCTGTCTCTAAGATCTCATGTATGTTAAAATATTATCATTCTGTGATCATTAAGATTTACTTGAAAGTCATTCCTTAGAATCGTTTCTTTTTACCTCTTAAATCAGCTGACTTGAACTCTCCTAAGATGTAGAGCTGTAATTAATGACAACAGTATCAGCAGCGCAGTAGGGATTGCTGAAAAAGCAGTACTTTTCCCCAAAAATTCATGAAAACGCTCTAAATGTTTAGTCCTGTTTGAGGAGATCAACCGTTAACCTATTTTGCCTAGCTTTTTTTCAGCTTATCTACCTCTTAAAAGTAGAAGCCAGGCCAAACAGGATTTTTGAGAAGCTCTTAAAAAAAAAGAAGCTTTTTTTTAAAGAACAAAACTTTAAAAAAAGAGCTTAAAGAAAAGCTCTAGAGAAGAGTTTTCTCATCTCTTCTTTTAAAAACACGCCAACTTTTCAAGAAATACTTCTCTCTCAATCAATCTCCCTCTCTTATCTCTCTTTTTGCAAATCACCCTTCTCCAACGTAAAATCGTGATCTCCCTCTTCTCTGTCTCTCTCTACAAAGACTACTAAAAAAAAAAAAAAAGAGCTAGCAACAAAATAACAAAATATAAGATTTTTTTGTTCCTACGAAGATTAAGAGAATAAAAGACTTAAATTCAAAGCTACATTCAGCTACTATTTAAAGGATTTCTTTCTTCTTCACCAAAAAACTCTAATATTATTACTACTATACAAGCTTGAGAGTTGTTCCATTTCGTTATAGATTTTTTTTACTTTAACATCTGAAATCATATATAAACTCGAAACAGACTTGTTTCGCTTTGGTTTACCATAATTAGAGCTTGTATAATTTATTTTGCCAAACAGCTTTAGTTTAATTTTAAAAGTTATTATTTTCCATAATGACTTTTAAGCTAAAAAAAACTAGGATAAACAGGCTCTAAGTTAACATTTTGGTTATTTGATAGCAATAAAATTCCTTAAAAATCACAGCTGCAGCAGCACTGACAATCAAGGTTGTCAATCATACTGGTCAGTAAGATTTTCTTGAAAAAAAATTGGTTTGGTCGAGTACTAGTGTGCCTTGGTGTACCATTTATGTTTTTTTAATATGCAAGTGTAAATTTTTTATATATGTTGATTCTATTTTTATGTTTGAAAATAAAGTCACAATGTTAATTTAGTTCACAGACCTTATGTTTGTATCAATAATAGTAATAAAAATTTTATTTTATAATTGAAACTACCATGCATATTCCATAAAACAAATATGTGATGTATCTTTTGATTGATTTGGCACTGATATAAAGCCATAAGATTCTTAAAATACTTTCAATTGTCAAATTAGATGTCCTATCCAAGTAAAAAAAAAATTAACTAATTTTGGGCTCTCTGGTGACAAAGGTTGATGATTTCTAATGATTTTGTACAGAAATGAGACATTAGTTTTTGGTCAAAATTGCCAAAATAGGCTGGTATGACAGGTAGCACCAGAATATGGTGGTACCAAACGCAGAACAACAATAGAAGGTTAAAGTACATTGGTTTTGGCCCAAATTATTACTTACCAATTGATATCACCGATATCTGTATGATATTGACAGCTATGAGATTAATGACAAAATACTGTTGGATTTTAATATCCAGTAAATGATGATTAACTACCGCAGCATCAAAATACTATTGGAATCATTAGAACGTTTATGTCTTATTTAGTTGTTCAATAATTCAAGATCATAGTTGTTAATATCTGTACATGTCTAATTTTCACAAAACCATTACATATAACCCTATTCTTAATGTGCCACCTTGATTTCAGTTGTATCAACCTGTTTCTGGCTGTATCCATTGAAATATCATGTTCTTCTCCACAGATCTACCCTAAACACTTGATAATCACCAATATATCCCATTAAAAATCACAAACAGTTGCTGAAGAGAAAGGTGGCTCAAGTTGTAGAGGGAAAATGCTTCAAGTTTCTTTTTAGAGAGAAGAATGGTCTTTTAGGGGAGAGGGAGCTTTAACTTGCATAGTGAGAAAGAGGACTCCTATGAGTGATGAACTGATGATACTGTGAGAAAGAATTGTTTTGCCTTGCTGTGCTTACTGCTAAATAGCTTTAGGTGTTTTTCTTTAAGATGCACATCGTGTAGTGTTGCTGTTCAAGAATCTAAAAGCTTCAAATCTTTTACTTCCAATTTTATCCCTTAGGTGTCTGAAATATCAGTCTACTAAATAAATTAAAAATCTAGAACTTTGTATATTGGGCTTAACTAGGTGGAAAGTAAGGTTCTATTTGGTGGAGTATTTAATCTTTCTTATTAGAATTTATTTTTTCTACAAAAGTTCTCTAATTATGTCAATTCTAGATTCATTAATTGTTATTACTGAAGTGCATATTCATAATTATTATTTGTCTATTATTAGCATTATTTATAGTATCATGAACTTTTTAAGTTTAGTTAAATTTATTTCTTTTATTCGAAACATTTAAACTTAACATATATTTTTAATTAATACTATTGTATGTCATTAGTTTGAAATGGTGCATTGAAACACAACAATTACAGTGTCTGCCACTTTTTTAAGAAAATGGAAAAGCTGGGCAGTAGGCCAGTACATTATTTACAGCTTCATTTAGGATACCTGCATTAGATTCACAAAATATTTCTTATCTATATGACTACTTAAAGGCTGAAGCAAAGTAAATTTATTCATCTAGTTTACTGTTTAAACAATGAAGAACGTTTGCTTACTCACCAACAAGTCACATTTGCTGTTAGTTGCACTGCTTCTTGCATGCTGTTTTTCAATCTTCTTTTGTTTTTGGTTTTTTCCTTTCCTTTTGAGGAGATGATTGATTGCCATCAATTTGCAGGTTGCGAAATTACTTTTGTAAAAAAACTTTGTGAACCCCTTAAGCCTGGATATGCCTACCCCAATTACTGTAATCACACTCCAAGAGGGTCTATAGTGATCTTCTATGTTGAGGATCAAGAACAGGAGGGTTAAAATTTTGTTTACGATATTCTTGTGTATAGTTTATGATGCAAGGAAGATGGTTATTTGTGTACTTTATTTGATAATACATTTGTTAATTCTTCAATTAAATTCTAATTCTTTCAACATGCATACAAACTTAAACTATATTATTTTCATTATACCCTCTGTTTCACAATTTAATTGAATGGTGCCAGTAGTAACAGGTGCTGCACATGATGTTGATAGATTAGTGGTGATTGGTCATGTGGGAAAGATTTCCCATGGAAATGAAGATGGGTGAGATGGGACTGGTGAGTGGGAAGAGAGCTAAACCTAAAGCTTGTTTTCTACACAACAAGTAAAGAGAGTTTGAAAAGGTGAAATGGCATGCTAAATGGTTTGGCTCTGGAAACAATGGCACCTATAGTTTTGCATGATTTGTTGATAATTTTTCCCCTGGCAGTACCGTGTAGCGTTTAGCCCGTTTCCAATCTTCTGCATCAAAAATTTCATGGCAAGAGTTAGCTCAAGTGGTCGGGTGGGTGGAGATGAAGATAAGATAAATGTTCTAAATTCAGAATCCAGAGCTTTTATTAAAGTAGAAGGATTTCGAAGTCCTATTTCAAAGATGCCATGGTCAATGAAAAGGATAAGATATGCCTTGCGGGCTTCTCTTCAGGCCTCTATCACAGCCGATTTCTCTCCAACCCACTGTTGGGACTTCTATAACTCTGCATTGAAACTACCGGAAAGAAATGCACTAATTATGAACACTGTGCTTGGAAAATGCAATCGTCAATTAGGGATGGGAAAATGGGGACCGGATGAGTTACAAGCGTCAGAAGTGAAATACTATAGACGTGACACTTAAACTAAAAGCAGGCCCGTAGTTTCTTCGTAGTCCCATTATGTTCACACACTTGTATAGTCACTCTACTGTTTTTAACTTGTGAGAGTATTTATTTAGATCACTACTTTCACATCAGATAAGATAAAGAGTCAATTCACACCTCTGTTTGTCTTTTTCCCCTTTCTTTCACACGTTAAAGATGATGTTTGAAAATTTGGTCTCGCCCTATAATTCCTCCACAGGGAAGAATAGCCTTGTGGAGCTCAGCACACAGTATCTAGATAGGAGCAATTATATCTATAGTATGTTTGGTTAGAATGGGAATAGAATAATTATTTTTAAAAAATAAAATAAAATAAATAATTATTATGTAGATTGATTTATGAAAATGAAATATGATAAAAATTATTCTTATTATTATTATTATTATTTAGTTTGTAGGAATAATTTTAAGAATGATTAAGAAATAATAGGTAAATGATAAAAATATTTTTTATTAAAATTTAAAAAAAATTAATTAAAAAATAAAAAAATTATGATGAGAAATAAATACTCTTTATTAAAATTAAAAAATTTATTTTATTAAAAGATAAAAATATTCTAAACAATAAAATCAAAATAACTTTTACTATAATTAAATAATATTTTTATCAAAATACAAACATATTTTTATTATAATTTAATATTATTTTGTATTAAAAAGTAATTAAACTTTTTATTATAATTAAATAATATTTAATATTAAAAAATAAATATATTCTTCATTAAATTTAAATAATACTAAATAATATTTTTATTATATTTATTATATTCAAATAATAATATTAAATAATATACTTTATAATATTTATTACAATGAAATAATATTAATATATTAAATAATATTCAGATATTTTTATTTCTCTTTTTTTTAAAATGAAGTAAATAATTGGGCCTTTTGTGCTTTAGAGAGAGGAGTGAGGAAGAGAAAGAAAAAAAAAATAAATTTAGTATTTTTTTATAAAGTAATTTTTTAAATTGTAAAAAAATATATTTATCTAATCAATTTTTTTTTTTTTCAACAATTTGGAATAGCCATTACCAAAGAGACCTTGGTAATGACTATTCAGACTTTTCTTGAAATAATTATTTTGAAGAATAACTATTCTATTGAACCAAATGCAACTTTATATCAATAATGAGAATAAAAGAGGAATTGGGAATTTCATTCCTACCAACCAAGCATGCCCTAAGTTCATAAGTGAGAAATGGTCCACAAGCAAGCACCATACCCATCGTATTTATTTTCAATGCTATAAGCTTAGACTAATTTATTACATGAATAGGGTCCGAAAAATCATCTATAGAATTACCAGCAAAGTCACTGTATGCATTTATAGCCTATTCAGAATTGGGACTCATCTAGTTTCTCCCATATCAAATTTCATCCTAACTTTAGCTCTACCTAAACCACTTATTTACTGCCTCCCTCCCCTTTACAGCAATGACACACCCAATGTCTCCCCCCCACCCCCCACCTCTCTTTAGTACCATCAGCTCCCTCTAATAACTCAACAAACAAATAACAAGTCTTTATATCCGCCTAGCCCAAATATAACAACTCCTATCTGCCTAACCCTAGCCTTCCATTCAGACTTTTTCCTATCCTACCTGTCTACAACTCAAAGACAAAACTCTTAAAATCATCTGCTATTTAACAAGGGTACAAAATAGACAAACTTCAGCGCAACACGATGAAGAAAAAAGCAATGTATTTAGGCAATACCTACCTTCAGGTTATTTCAATCCAGAATGAAGAATTAATATTGTAACATTCAAAGAAATGAATTCAATGCAAAGTACAAGAGAAATGGCAACAGTCATTACTTGGTATGAGGTTAAAGCTTTCGGTAATGAGATCTACACAATCAGTTGCCAAACTTTCAGAAATTGATTTGAGGTTAATTATTCTTTTCAAGAACCATAAATGCAAAAAACCAATAATAACATAAATGACACTGAGAAAATAAAAATCATAACTGATAAAGGCTCGCTGGTCTTCACAACATCCATATCTGCACTGAAGATGTGCAGTGAATCGTTAACAGCCCATTACTGCACAATTGTAAACAAAAGCACCTGCTCGCTCCTTGACAGCAAGCACATCCCACTCTGGTCCATCCCTGTTTCCACGCTCTGGATCCCAAGAATGAAGAATGATTACTCCATCATCACGCCCTCCATGTCCTCCGGCTCCTATTACTAGTAAACTGTTACCACATGCTTTAAATGCCAGTCCCCAACCATTGGAAGAGTCAGCCCTAACAGGTAGTCTCTTCACAACATTCCATGAGTTATTAATCTTGTCATATTTCTTGACTTCATTTGTTGCTTGATCAGCAGCGTAAAGCTGATTATTTACAACTGCAACTAAAGGAGGTGAGCGCATAGCAGGATGAAATGCACCGCCATTATTACCATAATACATATTTTCTATCGTCCTCCATGACCTTGTCTCAATATTGTACTCTTCACCACAATTCAAACCATCTACATGACTTGACATGCCCCCAATGACATAAAATTTCCCATCCATAAAGAAACCAGAACACAGTTTCCGTGGGAAGTTCATATCTGGTAAGGTTTGCCAAGTACCCAGCTCAGAATTGTAGAGCTCAGCGGATTTTAATACATTGCCATACTTATCACTTCCCCCAGCTACAATGGCTATCTCCCCAAGGCTGCTAGAACCAAACAAACATCGAGGCAAATTCATTAGGGGGCATCTAGACCAATCATGGGTAATCAAACTATACATCCAAATAGCAAATCCTGACAACTCACGACCAAACACAAGTAATTCAGTCCCCACTGCCAGAGACTCCTTATCAGCATAATTAAAACACTCGTCACAAGGAATCCTAGGTAGTCTCATCCATTTCTCTGTCACAGGATCAAAAGCTTCCCAAGGCATCATGTTACAGGCTAAATAAACCCAGTGTTCAATTACGCCAAGCTGGCATCTCAGTTTATATAAATATCCACTGCCAATCAGTGACCTAAATCTTTTGTTTAAACAAGCCAGATTTGGGTAATCAGATCTGCTGCTCCGCGCCAGAATGTCCAGAGCCATGTCATCATTAAGTCCTGGTAGAAGACTGTTGTCAGATGCTTGTCCATCATGATTTTCTCCAGACCTTGCCACAATTAAAGGTTTCTTTCCATTTAGTCCTATATAGCCCAAAGTTAAAGCACGCACTTCCTTGTCCAGCAAACCTTGCCCCACACCTTTCATGTTAGTTTTATTAGCCAAGAGAATATAAGCCAATAGATGCCAATCATCTTGTGAAACTCTCAAGTCGTGATTGAAAGACATTGGAGGCTGCAATGAGACATGACCTTGCAAACCAGCCGTTACGGGTGATTCATATTCTGACCCTTCTACATTCATCTTTGTCTCCTTAAGTGAATCTCTAAACACCATTTGTGAGAGAAGTGCAGTCCACAAAACTATTACCTGAGAAAGAGAAAAATAGGATTAAAAAATAAGTGACAATACCAAAAAGCAAACGCACATAATATCATCGATTATAAGAACACTTCATCAAATTTCCCTTTATTATCCATCATTTTAGTCTATCAGAGGATAGACTTCCTTCTATCCATGCTTGCCTTAAAATTAACGTCTTCCGTTCTTAGAAGGGATCAGCACTGGCAGCTAAAAGGTAAAAAGCCTAGATATAGCCAATGTGCATGTTGCTGGCCACCAGACAAATTAATGCAAACAAGATTATTTTCCCGAAAGCAAATAATGGTTCAACAAATGAACAATGCATACTGAACTCATACAAGGGATCAAGACTGAGCTTGGACCCTCATCAATATAAGTGTGACCAGGAAAAAACAAAAATGGATATAAGTTAGAATAAAACCTGCATAAATAGCAGTACTCACAATCCAGGCAATAATGTGTAATAGAAACTCAAATCAAAGCTTCAGCGTTTCTTTTCAGCATTAAGTTCTTTTTTTTATTCAAAGAAGAAGGAGGAATCTATGAATAACAACTTCAAAAACAACTCCTTCATAATCTGAAACAAGTATCATCTTCCTATCAAGACAAATTGGTTATTAATCATCATTAGCTCCTGCTTCCAATGTAGTCAGTGCTTCCATCCCAGGATGAGCCGACCCCATGAACAAAATTTTATGCAAAAAAGTGATACTCTAATAGAAAAGAATCTTTAAAATTTACTAGACAAAAAGACCACCAGCAGCATTCTAACCAAAGTTACACGGCATTGCCTTCAGACCAAATTACCCAACATACCGTATGACTAGAACCAATTAAGCACCAACACAACTTTCAACAACCAAAGAAAATATAGCTATGCATCGTAAATTATATGGGGAAAAAATCACAGCAGTCAGCAGCTTTGTATATATCTCTGCCACATTTCAAGGTGGCAGTTTGGTGGGTGTGGATAAAGGAGTAGGCTGCACAGGCTTATCCATAATTTCTAATGGATTAAAAAAAATATAATTATGAAGAAATTATGTCAAAGGTTGAATTCAAATAAAGTAAAATAACGTTTTAAAACAACATCAGTGACTCTATTCTATCTTATATTTTATCTCAATACAATCTCCTCCTGGAGTTGTTTTTCAAATAAAGCATTTTTTTTCCGGAGCCAACGTCAAGAAATTATCAAGTTCTCTTATTAATTAAAAACATTAAGTAAAGTCATTAAATTCCTCTGAAAATTATTAATTAAAAACTTTCATATTGGTCCCAATATTGAGCTACAAATAATGAGTAAATAGCAATTACAACTCATCAAATAGTAGTGAGGTCTATTAGAGCGTAGCCTTTGATGATCTAATATTTTTGACTCGTTAACTTTTCTAATCAAGAACCAAATGAACTTGACCACAAAACATTTACCCATCAGTAATTAAACAATTAGATGTTTGCCATGTGACCATTCAATTATATATGTCATCTTGGTAATCCCAAGTTGATTTACACATTGCAAACATTTCACACAAGATTTTAAACTTCACAGACAATGGATAATATATATATATATATATATAGTTATGATCATTATCAGCTAAAATTCTATTATGTTTTGAAAAAAAAATTGGTTGGTTACCAAAACTTTTCATTCAATTCTCGTCTTTGACACTCTGCACTTAACTATACACTTATTTTATTGAATAATCCAACATGCTGTTTTGATTACAATAAACTGATATATTCCAAATATATACTAAATGTTTTACTTTATTCTAGGAAAACAGAAACAGACAGAGTCCCTGGAAATTTAAACTAGAAAGAAAGGAAACAACATTTTATGGAAAAAAAAATAAAGAAAATGAAATTAATTCAACAACTGACGCTAAAATCTTAGCTTTATTATTTTTTGATTGAGGGGAAGGGGGATTCCAACTGTGGGGAGGTGCATACCATCCAATGAGCAAAATGCTCAGGTGCAAAATCTCAGCAAATCTTAACATTTAACAAATTAAGGTTTTTTAAAAAAAAAAAAAAAAACAGAAAGAAAGAACAAGGAGGAAGAAGAACTCATCACCTTTGAGTAAATCAAAATCCGACCCGATTTTTTCGCTCCCGGAAATTTCGGCGAGACCCGATCTCTGCCTAAAATTTCCCAAATCAAAAAATAAAAAAATAAAAGAAAAACCCTAATTCACATTACGCTAAAGTTTCGATTCTTCCGAATTTCCCAATTTCTATCTCTCTCCCCCTTTCTTTCTTTCTTTCTTTCTCTTTCTCTTTCTCTCTCTCTCCCCCTTTTTTTTAAGCTTTCGGTTTTTGCATGATGGGAATCTCATTCTCATCCATGTATATAAAAATAATTATTATTTATTAGTTTATAAATATGTGAAGACGATTTTTATCATCTTTCACTTTCTCTCTCTCTCTCTCTCTAAAAACTCAGAGAGAAAGAAAGAGGAAGTTAGTTTATTTTGCCCTTTTTCTTTTTAATTTTTATGTTCTCTTTAATAATATTTTCCGTTTTTTTTATTAAGGCGATGGAAACAGAGATTCTATCAACAGTTTCTAACGCTTCCACCTTTTCTTTTTCATTTATTTATTTATTATTTTTTTGGGTTCTCGTTTCCATGTTTCACCGCACTTTTGTTTTTGGTGCAGTCCGTAAAATTTTGTTAGTTTGTTGTTTCTTCTTCTTCTTCATCGCCGCTTATTCTACTTCTGACTTCACTTCTCCTCTTTCTTTTTATTTATTTAATGATTTTTTGACTAGTCAACTTCTTTTTCTCCCCCCTTTTAACTCAAACGCTTACTTAACTGCAGGTGTTCACCATGCACGTGCTTCTTGCTTTTCTATCTTTCTTCTTTATTTCGCCATTTCCTTCCCTTCTTTTCTTTCCTTCTTTCTTTTATCCTTTTTTAAGTTAAATATATGGTATGGTATGGTATGGTATGTTTTTCAGAGGGAGAGATACCTCTCCCATAAAATCTTGTCTATTTTTAAATTATTTAAATTCAATATTTTTTATCCAATTTTGAATCAAGAAAAACACTTTGAAAATCTTTTTAATTAGCCAAATATAAATCAAATCATTTTTTATTAAAAAATAAATGAAATTTGAATTCAATTTCTGCAAGCATGTTAGCTTTTTGAATTTTTTAAAACAAGATTACGTAATTAGTTCTTTTAAATTTAGTCTTTTATAATAATTTTTCTAAAAGTAAAATTTTTTTGTTATTTATAATGATATGACATTTAATAGTTTTGATATGATATTTTTTTAATGTTAATGTAATATTGAATATAATGATTTGACATTTTATTAATGATGTAAGATGGGGTTTGGTATTTTACAATATAATGTAATTATAGAAAAAATAATATTACAGTATTTGGTATACAAATAAAATAATGATTAAAATGCAGATAATATAACATTATTTCGTTTGCTTTACAAATACTTTACTGGAAATGTAATGTTAATTTTCAAAATTATCTCTATTTATTTAAATACAAGTTTAATATACTTGTATTTTTTATTGTTAATTTTTATATAATATCATCTCTTAAATATATTTTTAATCTTATATATTTTATTTTTATTTCTTATTATAAATTTATATATGTTATTTTCATTTCTTTAATATATTTTTTTATATTATATATTTTATTAATTTCTTTTACTTATATTATATAAATTTTAATTTCTTATATTTTAATTTTATTTTAATATTTTTTATTTTAATTATAACATTATAAATTTTTTTTAATAAAGTAATAAAGTTGAAGGATAAAAATGTTTTTAATAACATCACAGAGTGCAATGTAATGTAATTGTATTGGTTTTAAACTATAATTATATTACATCTCTTTGTTGTAATGTGATTATATTATAATCTTATTACATATTTTGGCTGTAATGTGATTACATTGTAATATTATATTACAGTCGTCTGTTATAAAACAAACACTATAATGTAAGTTAATTGGAATGTCGATATGACGTGATCAAGTACTAATATGAAATTTATAAGTGTATATTTGAAATTATTTCATATGAGCTCATGGTTTTGAATAGAATTGGAAAAAAAATAAAAAATACAAATAAGTTTTTAAAAAATTGTGTTGTGAGATAAAGAAAATTTGAATTTTTGTGCTTCATAACTTAAAATAGTGAAAAAAAAAGTATTATGAAATAGATTAAAAAAAAATCACGTTATCATTAATAGATCATCATATTCAATGTCATATTAGTAAAAAAATATCATATGAGTATAATTAATAAAAAAAATTAATAATATAAAAAATACCATTTTGATATAATTTATAGAAATTTTTTAATAATATTAACAATTAGACTAATATTGTCAATTTTAAGCACCAAAGTATTTGACTCATTGATTAATGTATGATCCCCTATTTAAATAGTAAGGTTCAAATCCCCATCTCCCAATTATAAAAAAAAATATTGTCAATTTTAAAAAGTATAAGATTCAATTTTTACCAATTATTATATCAAGACTAGATTTACTATTTTGCCATGATTAATTATATAATTTAACTACATTTTTATTTTATTTTTAATTAGAAAAAACTTATGAATGACCAAGGAAATTTTACCTAGGTCTTGTCTACGATCGCTATCTTTGAATAACAATAATCCAAAAAAATTATGATTCTTATGAACTAAGTCATGAAAACATACGATTAGTGTGTTAAACACAAATAAAGATTAAAGATTTATTGATTAAATATTGGAATATTCTAAATACATTATTAATGTGTTTGTGCGCATTAATATTAAAATGAATTATATATTTTGTATAAGATTAACTAAATAGTTTTGATAACAAATTTACTCCAGTAATTAATATGTTGCACTTTGCATTAATTAATTTATTTATTAGTTGAAAATCTTTTAATCTCGCAGGCTACTAGCATACAATTAAAATTTTATTTAATTGATACTTTTACTATTTAATTTTTATCTTTTACTTTCTATTTTGTTTAAAAATAAAAATATCAATTAAATGGAATAATCGAACTTAAAGATATTTGTATTGATTAACCTTGTCAGTTTCCAACTAGGCCTAGAAAAATCAGAAGTCAAACTTGTACCGGGCTCGGCCCAATCCAGCCCACTAACTTCAACAAGTACTACACAGAATGAAATTGCACACCGAGAATATTAAAAATACAAACAACATTAAAATTACAAAATGAAAAAGTAATGTTTTTATATTTAATCTCTCCTTCAAACATATATTTTCCATATTATATATTATATATCGATCAATTATTATCAAATATTTTAAAAAGTGAAAATCTCTGTACTTTGTTATTTAACATACCATACCTATGATCACCTTTATAAAAAATTGAATTATTATGAATCTATTGCTTTTAGAGTTTTCGATCTTATAATATGTTTATAAATTCTTTAAATACTATTATTTAAATTATTAAAATAAGCATTAGGTATTTTAAAGTCACTTTCATTCAGTACGATGAAAATAAATATTATTAGATAAATAAGATTGGCTATGGTCCATTATATTATATTATTCTTTTAAATTTTATAAACTAGTATTTTATTATATATGCATGGCATGAAGTTGTTACTCGATATACATGTATAGCTAAGTTACAACAATATCCATTTTAGGATTGATTTTTTTTTCGGTACATATTTTGATATTCACTTACTATTTTTGAACACATTCTTTATGGCATTTGCATATAAAATTGTCCTTTGAGAGATGTAATTTTTATTTATTATTGATTAATAATAGAAACAATCTCATAAATAAAATCAAATCTAACATTAAATGAAGATGGACTATAGGTGAAAGAGGTGGCAGCACCTATCCTAAGTTGAAAATGATCATTTCACAAAGTAAACAATGTCATAAAAGAGAAATAAAATATAGAAGAAGAATCTCAACATATATAACCAATGAATTTGATTATCAGCATCTGCATTACCCTTACAAGATTAAAGATTAAAGATTTTTTTATTAACAAAAGCGAACATATTTATCCACTATTTTTTAAATTATCATTTTAAATGTTTTATTATAAATATTAATAACATTTATCTAATTTATAAGTAATAATTCTCATTATATTGAATATTTGTATTAAAAATAAATCTCTTAATTCTACTAATATTAAATAATAATATATTTTTTAATTTTAATAAAATTGAATAATTTATAGGTTAATTATAAAATCTTTAATTCTTTATACAAACTATATACTTTAAAAATAATTATATTTATATATAATTATTAAAATAAATAAATATAATACAACTGCACTGGATTATAAATATTAGTATTTAAAAAATCCAAGGTAGATATCTTTTAAGGAGTCTATCTTTAAAAGCAAAAGAAAAATTCAGAAAGAAGCAAAAAAAAAAAAAAATGGTAATTGTTAATAATTTCGAAAGAATTAAATTTATAATACACAAAATTTTTCATCTTTAAGAACCGATAATGAATTTCCTTGAGAATAATCTAATGTGATATAATATATATATTTTTAATTTTTGAACAGTATTGGAGAGATACAACCGCATGATTTGTGATTATATTTAGAGTTCAGGGAAATTTGCAATTTGTGTCTTAAGTCGGAACACTATTTAGGTTAAAAAGCGTTTGTTTTCCTTAATTAAAATAAATTACATAAAGTTAAAATTGTAAAATAACCAAGTAATAAGGTTACATTAGACAGATGAAACGTAAAACAGACGGGTGATCTTTCCTATTGTCGCAACAAATCCCATATTTTCTATTTCAGTATTGATAAAGAAAAAATGGTAAATTAATTAAACCCTGACTAAAAAAAAAGTGAAGAGCACGATACGCCCGGCGCAAGATAGCAGACAGCCGTCCCTCAGTCCCACGTGTAATGGCCTGAAATAGGCAACATCGCATGGGTAAACATCGCCATTAGCACGTGCCGGAATCACAAAATTTATCTTCTCACGTGCGACGAGACAAGTACCCCTCCCGTCCAACTGGCTTATATTCTCCGCAGCTTTAAAAAAAAGAAAATGAAGGAAATTTTTTTCTTAATTTACGAAATTTACAAAAATATAAAAAACACTCGTTTTTCTCAAGAAAAATATGTAGAGAGACGAAAAACGAAAAAAGAAAAAAGAAAAAAGAAGAGAAATTAGAAAAAGGGAGTCGGAGAGAGATAAAGAAACTAATCTATTCTAGAGAGAGAAAATCTAGAGAGAGAGAGAGAGGAGGGAGGTCTTGCCCACATTTTAAGAGTGAGAGAAAATATAGTGAGAGAAAGCTCAGAGGAAAAGAGAGAAGGAAGAAAAAAAAAAAAGAGTGAATAAGGAGAGAGGTAAATTTATTTTTTATTTATTTTTTATAAGACTTTTAATTTTGTGATTTTGGTTTATGGGTGAGAGAAGTTGGATTCTGTACTGACCATTTTGAGATTTTTTATCAGATCATATAGAGAGAGAGAGAGAGAGAGAGAGAGAGAGAGAGAGGAAAAAAGGAAAAAAATGAAAAACCTAGAGGGAGGAAATGTTAAATTTGTAGAGAAATAATTGAAATAATTTAATTTGTGTTGCATATTGATTTATTTTTAATTTTTATGTATATTTTGTGAATATCAGATTTCTTTTTTTGTAGAAAAACAGTGAGGAAACTTGAAGTAGAAATTAGGGGGATTGAGATTGAGATTGAAACTGGAATCGGAAATCCTTCGCAGCAGTTAGAGAGAAGAGAGAGAGAGAGAGGGAAGGAAGGGGAACCTAGAGAGAAAAAGAGAGGAATTGGTTTGATGTTCAATCTGAATTGCGATCGTTTGCGTCCGCGATGGCGGCGGCGACGGCAGCAGCTGTTGTGGTGAGGCGGAAGGAGCGGCTTGTTGAGGAGCTTTACAATGCGACCGGGATAATCTATGAACCAGAGGCATGTAATATCCTATTATCTCTTTATTAGGGTTTCGTAAAATTTTATCAATTAGAAATATTTGAATATCAACTTCAAATTAATAGTGTGTGCGGTTTTGAACGTTTGATTCCTTTAAATAAGCCGTGGATTGTGTGGAAATGTTGGTAATATTTTATCATGAATTTTGTTGTATCAGTCCACTGTCGTGTTGGGTGGCCTATGTTAGGAATTAGGGTTTGGGTCCTCTATGGAACTCGGGTAGTTATCTTTTCTTGCTTGTGTTTATTTCCTTAACATAATATGGCTATATATTAGGTCTAGAATTTAGATACATATTTTTTGCTATGTTGTGGTTTTATATCTACTAAACTGATTCAGTTTTTGTGCAATGGATTATACTTATAAGATTTTGTTTAATGATGGTTTATTTGATACAGTTTGATGTGGTTTTTAGATCACACCTATTTTGAGAGGGATTTATTGCATGCAAGGGCCAGCGGATGAGATAGAGCAGAGTATTCAGAAGAATATGGTGAGAACAGGGTAATCTGCAATCTATGTTCTTAACTTGCAAATGCTTTTTATCTATCAATCATGTTTAGCGTAATGTTTTATGTTGAAAGAAGGAAGAACATCTACTTATTGGTAGAAACAAATGAAAGTGCCAAGTTCTTTGCATTTGCTTCCATCTTTGGATTTGTGGTATGTAGTTATGGTTAGAATTTTTTGGGTTTAGGCGGATTAGTTGAAAACTAGGAGGATTAAAAGATAGGCAGGGAATGGAGAATGATAAAATAGAAAATTACTGTACTTTCCCTCTCATGTGCTTTCTGGGAATGATTTAGAATTGGAATTCAACAAATGATATACTTATTTTTTAGTTTTTGTCTTTTGTTTGGCAATCTCTTCAGTTTTCTGGATTCCAATTTGTTGGCTTAGGTAGCAAATGCACTCCCTCCACCTTTTCTGTTTCACCTTCTATCAGTTCTAAGTAACAAAGTGCTTGCCATGTATGCACCCTTTCCTGACTTAAAAATTAAATAACATCTACTTGGCATATATGGCTCCAGTTGTGGGGTTGGTATGATATATCTAAAGCTGCCTAATGTTTTGGAATATAAAGCCTTTCATTGCATTATTGTTTAATTTTTTATTGTAGCTAATACATGATGCTAAATTTCTGCACTTCTCTGTTTCAATGATGAAATGTTTGTTAGACATGTTAGCCATTCACATCTAACAAGCCTTAGAATAGTTGAACTGTAGAATTTTTTATAAAATTCTGCAGAGTAAAGTTTTCAATTCCATGACTCAGATATTATGATTACGAATTTATAACTATCATGAATTTGTAATTTATGTGTTATGGATGTTCTGTTGGTCTTTATGTTGCTGTATTATAGTTAATTAACAACTACGTAAGTTTGTAACAACTTTGTGTGCAATGTTATGGATTTTTGTGGTTGACACTTACTAGGGTGAATTTATGTATAAAAGAGTCATATGATTGCCAATGTCATGTTCTGTTTTGAAATATAAATATAAGTTGCTCAAAAATGCAGTGGAGTGTAGCTGAACAATATAATATTAGATTCTATGGTGCTCTAAATCCACTAAAAATGTTGAATTTTTCATTATTGATTGTAATTGGTCACTTTCAGCAGCATATTAGGATCATTTCCATGAGCTTGCCCATAGAGGTACTGTTTAGAGCTTAAAATTGAAAACAAGGGCAGATATTTTTTAAAATGCAAAAATTAAACATGTTAGGTTGGAAGATGCTGTGACTGGAAATGTAAGTTGACTTAGAAGATGAGCTTGTGTAGGGTTATATTTTTTGACACATATGTCACTGTTATCTGGACAAGATAATAAGGGGAAAGTCTTATAAAAAGGAAAAGAAATTTATGATGCACAAAGTAAAGCTAGGCTGCATATAAATTTATGATGCAATTTGTGATGCACAAAGTAAACCTACACTGCATATAGAAATTTAGAAATAATTATTTGTTTTACATTATTATAGCAAGTCTTTTTGTTTCTTTTGTATGCATATTGCTTGTTTTATTTGTAGACATATTAGTGTGCCTGTTGTTTATCCAGAATTCATCCCTATCTTGAAGGAACTTGATATGTTAGATGATTAAGATTAGATTGGTGCTTTATTTGATTCCTTATTTCACCTTTCTAGAATAACTCTGATTCCAAGCTCATATTCGTTTTTTCTCGTTGATGCCACCTCCTTTCTCTGCCAAAGTATAAAGTAAGGCCTCTGAATTTTTCTTCTTGTGATGGTTGAATCAAAATATTTTCGTTTGCTATTATTTTTGTTGCATAAGATTAATTATATTTTTCTTTGGAGGAGAGGGCATTAATACATATTTGTAAGAGATATGAATCTTTGGCTTAGTGTTCATCATTTGTTTAATTCTGCTTTCTTCATCTTAGGCACCACCAAAAACTGTAAGAAAATTAGTTAGGCGTTACATGAGTCAAAAGGTTTACACAAAAGCAGAATCTGGAACCTGCAACGTGTGCTCTGCTCCTTGTTCATCTTGTATGCACCTTAGTACACCTCAAATGGAATCCAAGAGTGAGGAGTTTTCTGATGACACAGATCGTGTTGCTGTGGCAAGTCAGTATTCTATCAATGAGGATAAAGCAGGTGACAGCTTACAGCCTACCCCCAGTGAAGCTAGCAATTTACTCAGTGTCAATTCAAGTCATGATTCTTACTCTGAAAATATAGAAAGTAAAGCCACTATAAGGCCATCTAATGTATCTGATGCATCAGAAGATGTTGAGATTCAGAGAACCTTCTCAAATGCATATGATGGTTCCAAAGGTGTTGAAGGCCATGATGATAACATTTCATGTGCTAGTAGAGCCAGTGATGAAAACGCAGCTTCCAGTTATTGTAACAAGGATTTAGACAGTAAGAATTCATCTCGTAGTTCAGCATCAGTTAGTAGTTTAGGATCTGGAAAGGTGCTCTCTTCCCAGAAGCTAGAGTTGTCAGAACTTCCTTCTATAAAGGAGGAGGTGGATGCTGGCAGTACTTCACTGAGGATGCAAAGTCCACATTCACATTCTCAAAGTGGCAAGAGTGCTGTTGGAGGCAGTTCTGAGATTTCTACCAAAATCCATTCGAAGTTAGAAGCAGATATTGACAGCAATAGTGGGGACCCAGCGGATAAAACTGATAAAAGTTTGAATGAAGATGAGCAAGATAAGTTGAATGAGTTGGTTGAGTTACCTGACAAACAGGAGTCTCCTTCGCAAGCAGTTTCTGGAGATGAGAGTTATGAATCTGATGCCACAGAACATGACGTAAGTAATTTATTTTATTCTTTCTGAAGGTCGTAATGAAGAAAGCATGCATGCAGACCAGTTATTTCTAGATGAGAGGAAAAATATTAAAGATACCATATTTTAATTGGTTTTCCCTTTGCACTTGGAGTGCAAGCGCCATCACTAGGAGAATGGAAGTAGTGATTAATATATTCTTATACTTAGTTTGAGTGTTCTGACTCTGGCCAGATCCTATACTCTTTTAGGCGTTGTCAAATTGAATCTTTTAAGGGAGAACAAATGGATTGAAAATGAATATAAAGGTCCTTGACCTTGTCAAATGGTTTAAGAATATCAAACTGGATGTCATCAAAATTATACCACTCAAAAAGAAGCATTCCTTTTCTTTTAACCCTTCTAGGACTGCTAGATCTTTTTTTTTTTAATTTTTTTTAAGATCCATAATGTTGATTTTTATTTCAATAAAAATTTTCTGATTTATCTTTTCTTTGTTTCTCGATAGGTTAAGGTATGTGATATTTGTGGGGATGCAGGACGAGAAGATTTGCTTGCTATATGTAGCAAGTGCGCTGATGGTGCAGAGCACACGTAAGTGTAGAAATTCCTTTATTAATATGTTTGTCAGCTGTTTTTTTTGCATTTCTATTTGATTCTTATCTACAAGCCTATATTCATTGATGAGTTTTACGTTATTAATGCTATTGATCAGTTACTGTATGCGAGAAATGCTTCAAAAGGTTCCTGAAGGTGATTGGCTTTGTGAAGAGTGCAAGCTGGCTGAGGAAACTGAAAGCCAAAAGCAAGGTTAGTTTTCAAACACATGGAAGAAAATGAGGTACTCTGACAAGAATAGAAGGCTTGTTTGTACTGACCTTCTTTTGCAATTGAATTTTCAAGGTTCGGATGCTGAGGGAAAAAGAGCAAACAAACTTAGCTCAGGTACACAAAGCTTAGGTAAGAGACATGCAGAAAATCAAGAGGGTTCTTCGGCTCCAAAAAGGCAGGCTGTCGAAACAAATATGGCATCACCGAAATCATTGAGCCCCAGCAGAGTAGCTGCTTTGTCTCGAGAGGGTTCATTTAAGAACTTAGACAAGGGGAAAATGAGGCCATCTCCGCAAATTTCTCTTGGCAATCATTCTGGAAGTGATATGCCTGAAACTGCACGCTCTCCTACTTCTGGTCCACGGCTGCAAACACCAAAGGGTAAGTGAATTGATTTTGTTGGTTAATATTTTTTTACATATTTGTAAATTTAAAGAATTGGCATTTTGTTCCACTTGATACAGGTACTTTATTGAAATCCAATTCATTCAATAACTTAAATATCAAACCTAAAGTGAAGCTTGTAGATGAAGTTGTTCTTCAAAAGCAGAAAGGCGCTAGAGAACATGCATCCCTTGATTCCAAGGAGGAATCTGCTAGAATGATGGGCAAATCCATGTCATTTAAATCCACTAACTCAGGGCGGTTAAATACTGGGGAATCCAAATTTAAAATGCTTTCATCGAAATATTCTCATGTTCAAGATCTAAAAGGATTAAAACAAGTTAAAGAGCGGATATCATTAGAAAGGAAAAATTTCTCAAAATTGGATCGGTCTAGTTCCACTGTCTCCACACCTAAGGTTGATCAGAAACAGACACCTCGTGCTGATACAATTTCTAATTCATCTGCAAGCAACAACCGAGAATCTAAGGTTGTTCAGTCTGATGGGAAACCAAGTACTTTATCGAGATCTACCAGCAGTCTAGCTCGTAAAGTTGTAGAAAATGCAGTTACTTCTGGTAAGTTGTGACATCCTGATGGGGAGACTGTTTTGTTTAGTTTTCCTTTTCTCTCATTTTTTTTAATGTTCACTTTAATTAGAATGTTTTGTTGTGTATTCTGCTTCTTTTACCTCATTTTTGTTGTTTTTTGTTGATTTTTTTTCTTCTTTCCTTTTTGCCTGCTCCGAACAAGTTAAGAGCGTTCTTCTTATTTTGCAGCTGTTGGAGTTTCATCCACCAATGGTCGCATTTCTTCTGAACAAAAGCTAAACCTAGTAAGCCCAAAGGAGGAACCCTCATCTAGTTCTTCTTGGACGGCTGAGAGGCAACCTAATAATGTTAATGGCGTTATGTCAGATGGGCTATCTCGGTCATTAGATTCAACAAATCAGAGTGAGAAATCTAGGGAGAGCTCTGTTGGTCGCTCAAGAAGTGTCCCATGTCTAAAATGCAAAGAAATGGGTCATACAGCAGAATATTGCTCAGTCCCTCAGGTTTCTGCTGCTGATATGTCTGCTCCAAGAACTTCTAGGGAGGAGATAAATAAAGGCAATAAGTTGAAAGCTGCAATTGAGGCAGCTATCCGTATGAGGCCTGGAATATGTGAAAGACCTCCTCAAGATCAATCACCATTTTCCAATAAGGCAAAGAATATGATTGCTGTTGAAGGTGCACATGAAGCGCAAACAAATGTTCAGAATCAGGCTTCCATTGGTAATCAGAAGCTGCTTAATTCACATTCTACTGATGCTGTCTCTGTAGTTTCTTCGGTTGGCAATCTTTCCATGAGAGATATCTCTGTCCCTCTTTTAGCCACAGTGTCTGCTATTACAAAGATGTCAGCCATCCCAGAACATGAATACATCTGGCAGTAGGATACTTATCCTTCTATTGTTTTTTTTTTTTTTTTTTGGCTTGAGATGTTTCTTAAATAAGATAGATTCTGTTACTTTTATGCAGGGGGGCTTTTGAGGTGCATAAAAGCGGAAAGCTTCCTGACTTCTGTGGTGGAATTCAGGCCCATCTCTCAACCCTTGCGTCACCTAAAGTTCTTGAGGTTGTCAATACTTTTCCCCACAAAGTTTCCTTGAATGAAGTACCTCGCTTGAGCACTTGGCCAGCACAGTTTCATGACAGTGGTCCTAAAGAAGATAATATAGCTCTATACTTCTTTGCCAAGGACCCTGAAAGGTAGACATGAATATAGGTTTTTTTTTTTTCCTGTTCACATTCCCCCCACCTCCCCCTTCCCTTCCCCCACTTCCTCTCTCCTTTCTATAATTGGTTGATGCAATTTCTCATTGCTTTCCGTTTTGAAAATTTTATTTCTGCTCCTTACGTTTCAGTTATGAGAAGAATTACAAGGTCCTTTTGGAAACTATGGTCAAGAATGATCTTGCCCTCAAAGGAAATTTTGAAGGTGTTGAACTCCTGATATTCCCATCCAACCTGCTTCCTGAAAATTGCCAGCGTAAGGATTAGTTGCAAATTTGAGATATTCAAATACTCTGTGGTTCTCTGTAATTTTACTTTTGGTTGGACTATATGCTTTGAGCCAAGATTCTCAACAAGGCAAGGATAAAGGGATATGTCTCTTTGTCTGCACCACGACACCATCTGGCTTTGTGGGTGCTGGTAAAGCATGGTCTCAGGGTCTAATTTTGATATTTGCTTCTTGCATAATTGAAAAATATAAACATCAGTGACTTTAAGGAGCTAATCGTTGACCATATTATCTGGATTTGGAAATTCCATAAGATTCACAACCTTGTAACACGCTCTCAAACTTTTTCCCTTTGATTTTTAATGTTGAACTAAGAATTATTTTATTATTGATGCTTTATTTTGTTTTGGTTCTTTGTCACTCTTAGCATACATTTGTTGAAACTTGCATCTGTAATTCATTATTTCAATTGTGATTCTGGACTTGAGAGAAATAGTTTTGCAGTTGAGGTTATACAAAGTTGCTGCTAATGAATTTAACGAGCAGTATACAGTGTCTCCGTAAAATGCATAGTTTGACACCTATTGGATGAACCTCAAATTTAGGTTCCTATCACAGTAGTGGGGTAAAAAGGGCAGTACATGTGGAAAAAGCAGCATTTCTTTATTCCAAAGAATGGTAATTGCAGCTAGTTTGTTTTAGCAAGATGTTTAACAAGCTGACGATGTCCTTAGACTCTCCATTTTCTGCATCTAAACTCTAGCTTTGCAGATTAGCGGACAAATTTTTTATATGGATCTAACTAAAACTGTCATCCACTGAACTCTCTAAGTTGTCTGGCTGTTTAGATTTAAGGAAATTGATTCGGTTTGAGTCTTTATAGCATGCTTATGTGTGGGCTAAGTTGGCAGAGTTTTGAGTTATGTCATCTCTTAGTATTCCAAACAAAGGATCCTTATGATGGCAAAAAAAAAAAAAAAAAAAAAGAAAGAGAAAAAGCAATTTTCCTTCTGGTTATAAACTCTGCATAAGGCAACAAGGAAAGCCTCTCTCGCTACTATCTGTTTTCTTTTTCTCTTGTCAACTTTAGTGCTACAAGTTGCATTAGAACATGTTCACACTACTGTAGTTTTGATCAAAGGGTAGAAATTTGTTTGTAGACCATAGGTGTGCAGATGTTTTGCTAATGGATTACTGTTTCTTTAGGACACTGTCTATAGGTTGGTTGTTGGGTTTTTGGCATTTTACTGTTTAGTTTTGGTTTGGTAACATTGCATCAATGGTATCCGTTTGCATACTGTATTTAAAGGAAGGTTTTGGAGATTGACTTCATTCTTACTTACGTAGATCGTTTGCTTGGAGTTTTTTAAGTCTGTCAAGTGGTTTTCAATGCATGGCTTCCTTTTTCTACGTTAGCACAGCCAGAATCAACTGCTTTGTAATCCAAATTATCAGGGGGAGGCTATATGAATCCTTCTCTTCCATTCCACCTATTTGGTGTAACATTATATGGGAAATTCTTAGATATCAAATCATTTTAACGTACTTCAACTCATAATTTTGGGTCTATATACTTTTTTGGTTTACTTGTATCAAATCAGTGGCTCCTTTGCACCGGTGCATACTGCCAGCATATGCACAGAGCATTTGTTCTCGTTCGCTTAAGTTGTACTTGACAGGAGTGGACCTTTTACCTTTTGACAAACTACTACATCTTAATCCATTGAGAGCTGTGATTTTTCTTTTTAGATTTATTTTGGTTTGTGTCTCTTAGTTTTCAGTTTTGTCTTTGTTTTGGATGGATTTTGTGATTCCTTCTTTGGTGTCTTTAATATGTTATATTTGCTTCTCCAAGGAAAAAGAAGAATGCTAAATTTGTGATTCGCTGTTTGCAGGGTGGAATACCTTATTTTTCCTGTGGGGTGTTTTCAAGGGAAGGAGAGTAAACTGTTCAAATTCCTCAAAGAGTGCATGCATTCCTGATGCAAGTATGGTACGTTTGGAGGGGGAGGTACCTACTGATATTCCTCAGCCAGTAGAAAATGAACCAGCTGCATGTGACAGTTCATGCAATGTAGTCCCTGTAACCAGTACTGCTGAAAAGACATGTATCTTAACAGATAAAGTTGGTGATGACAAGGTCTCTTCTTTGGAGCAGACATATGTGGGAATAAAAGCAAAATTGGAGGAGCAAGATAGTAAAATTGACTCCAGGTTCTTGTCAAGAATTGCAACAAGCAGCACACAGGTGCATCCAGAAATGAAATGCACTAGTTCTCCCGTGGTAATATGTTTTTCTGTCTATGTATATTACTTAGAGAAACTGTCAAGTTCTTGTTGTTGCTATTGTAGATTGCTTATGTTTATTCTTACTTTTATTTACTAAATATTCAACCCGACAATCAGCTATAGAGCTTTACTTATTTACTGACATAATCAAATCAGTGGGGAATTAATATATTCTAATTCGAGAAAATAAGAATTTAATTGTTTTTCTTGCTTATAAATGAATGTTTGATTTAATTTATACTGCAAAATGCTTATAAATTTGCACATTGATCACTGATACTGATCACTTAGTTTGTGGAGGAATGTTGCTGGTTCTCTTTTCTAATATAGGTGCTGTTAAAAGGAAATTTCTTTTTGCCTATCAGCCAAGTGCATTAGATGGTTCTGATTCTGATCTTCATCAGCAGATCAATAATGTCTGAAGTCCTTGATCTTGCCCACCTGTGAAGGAGTAATCATTGGAACTTATTAATTTTGTTTGTTTATTTATTGATTTGTTAGGGGTGGGGGTTTGAAGAATTGTAAGATTTTGTCAGTTGATTTGTTGAATTGTGTATTGAGTTTTTATTGCATTATTTATGACTTTGAACTTGTTGCTTTTGTTTCTAGGCAAACAGGAAAAGAAAAAAAACTCCTTCCTGAACTTTTTTGTGCACTGGAGGTGGTGTTTTAGGAAAAAGAATGATCTTTGATGGAGTTATGTGTAGCCTGAAAATTTCTGGGGGAACGCCCACATTTGACGATCTCTTTTGTCTTATCCTTAGTCAGATTTTTGTTGCTTATGCTTCTTATAGCTGGTTGTTTCAAGCATCTTCACTTTTTATTGTTTCTCATTTGGTCCTGCCTTGAGGTGATGCAGATTTTTCTTCATAATCACCTGCCTTATATGAATGTTGATGTTTGCATTATTTTGCAGGAAGAGAGCAAATTTCCAGATTGTAGATTTGACACAGAGCTCAAACCCTGCCTCCAAGCTACTGAAACCAATAGTGGTTCTGTGAAAGTTGAGAAAGAGGAAGTGCATGTAAGAGAAGATTATCCATCTTTAAAAAATCTCCCAACTGGAAAGCAAGAGGCAATTGTTGTGGGGAAGATTGATGGAGATTGTGTTAGAATTAGGGATTCAAAGGATGATGGGTATGGTGATGGAAAAATTTCTTCAAAGAGAGATTTTGACTCTTGGCAGTTGAATCATCGGAAACGCCCATTCTTGGATCTTACAGAAACAGTTTCAGAAATTTCTACTGATTCAAGTCAAAAAATGCCATGGAGTGAGGTGAAGAGAGTTTCCGTGGTTGGAGTAAGTGATAATAAAAAGCTGAAGACAGGTTTCAGTGGGATATACCAAGATAGCAGTCCTAGAGATCAAGGTCCTTTTACTGATAGTTTAGCATCAGATAGACATGATCTGGGTTCCTGTTCTTCTGTTGAAGAGAAGATATGTGACATTGCTTGTGTAGAAAAAGTTATCCCGGAGGACTTGGGAAGTAGTGAAAGGTTCTTCTTTCCCATGGATTCACATCATGGAAGGGAATTTCGGTTGGTGGACAACTCTAAACCATGGAAGGAGTTCTCTGCAAAAGATGAGGACCAAGCTCATGATGTCTTTCCCAATCTTGAGCTTGCGTTGGGGGCTGAGACAAGACCACCAAATAAGGGAATCTTACCTTTCTTTGTTGGAACGGTAGACAAAAATAGTAACCAGGACAGGCCCCTGGATAAGGTTAGAGGAAAAGAAGAGGAGGATGATGTACCTGCCTCCCTTTCTCTTTCCCTCTCCTTCCCATTTCCCGAAAAGGAACAGAGTTTGAAGTCTGTTTCTAAGACGGAGCAGCTCTTGCCTGAAAGGCATCCTGTGAATACTTCCCTGCTACTGTTTGGGGGCTTCCCTGATAAATAGGCTGCATGGTGGTCCTAGGTGTTTGTACATTAACTACATGAATGTGGTACAAATGTATACCAGGTCACTAGCTCATGTACAATGGCCTTCCATGGGGCTTTGTAGGAGAACCCTCATTCCATCTTGTCCATAACCCATACAGAACTTAGCAATAACTTTTTCTCTTTTGTTTTTTCTTGCCTTTCTTTTTTGTTTCCTTTTTTTGAGTGCATAGACATAGTCACGGCTGTTTGTATATACAGAGAATGAAAGCCGGTTTACTTCAAAGTATAACAAGAAAATTTGCAGACCAATGCCCTGATGTGGAGGAATTTTGTTGTCTTTTTTATTTCTTTTTAAAATTTTTATTTCTAGCTTTTTCCGACTTTGCTCACTGAATTATCTCATTAGTGATAGCACATTTACTGATTTGAAATGTTTACTTAGTAGCAGGGTATTAGGGTATTGACAGATGATGCTCTGGTTTTCCCATTTGGATAGGTGAGGAGGGATGTTGGAGTCATCTGCCCTTGTGCAACATCCAGTAATGCTTTTTAATAGAGCAAGCAGTGGTATGAAAACTACACTGTTCATTGAATTGATATGCTTCTGTTGATGACAAAAACTTAGGTTGCATAATGGGAAGACTTACCTCTCTCATTCCGTAAATTTAAATCTCCCATTCCAGGTTTTAACTGTGAAGCTATTCTTGTTGAGTCCAATCTTTATTCATAACTTTTGTGTCAATTACTCCATGTCACAATTTAAGGAGGGGAGTCAAACTCTTATGATAAATGTATTCATATAACAAAGATAATGAAGGAAAAGTCAAACTCCTTCATTCATAATTTTAAAGAAAAAAGTGTTCGAAAACTTTAGTTGTTCATCAACTCAATTGGGGTTTGACTTCATATAAAGTTATTGCTCATGTTAAATCGAAGCCTATAAAGTTATTGCTCACGTTAAATTCAGGCCAACTTTGAAAGTGACGCAAAAAACGATTGTATTATTACATTTGCTCAAACTATATTCAGTGAACAAAAAATAAAATTTTATTGTTTTCTTGGGTCAAATTTAACTAACTCTGATCATAATATTTTGCAATAATATGTGGAATTCAAGTCTCAAAAATAAGATTTCCTTTTTTTTTTTTATTATTTTTTCTACAAAATCATAAGTTAAAATTTTAGCGTTGGTCAATGGCTACAAGGAAAAATAATAATAAAATTATTTAAATATTTAATTTGTTCATAAATGCATGACCTCTATAATTAAAACAACAAGATTCAAATCCCCTTTCAAACAAAAAAAATTCAAAAACAATTGGAGTGGCAGGTAGCAAAAGAAGGCGGATCCATCGAGAGCGTTAACTTGGGGCCGAACTGTGGAACCGTCGTTGTACGGCCGGGGATATTCATAAAGCCTTTCAAAAATTCCTCTTCGTTCCTTTAATACCCTTCTCAACTTTCTTAATATCGACTGAGTGCATTCCTATGCTAACATACATCAGCCTTCATTGCTCAAAGCAAAAGAGGAAAGATGGTATCCACCTCACGCTGACAAAAACGTGAAAAGAAATCCCCTACAAATCTCTCTAAATAAGGAGGGGCATATTCGTAAAATAAAAAAAACAAAAATAGAATTGCAAAAATTATATAATCTGTCTCCTTTGCTCTTTTCCTGGCAAAAAAAATTTTTTTTTTATAAAACTAAATTCTTACTTCTTCACTTTGGTTTCTCTCTCTAGATCTCTTATGGCTTCCTGCTTCGCTCCCGTTTCCATCTCAGGTCTTTCAATTTTAACAATCTTTTTTTTAAACTTTTCTGATTGTAATTTTTCTTTTTGCTTATGATAATTTAAATTCTGATTTTTTTTCTTCTAGTTCATTTTAATTACTGAATACTGCTGCTCTCTCTCTTCTTTTTTCTCCTCATTTTATTTGAATATTTGAATAGGCCTTATGATTGTGCACCTCTTGGGGAATTATTTTAGATAGCGAAAATGTTATATAGAAATCTTTTTGAAGGAAAAATTATATCTACAATATTTTCGGTTTAAAAAGTGAAGATTTTTTTATTATAAATAAGTAAATGGTTGAAAAATGTATGATAGTTACATCTGAAAGCATAATCATCCATGTTTTTCGGATAAGTAAATACTTTTTCACAGTTATACATTTATGAAGATAAATTTTTAATTCTTGATTATTAAAAAAAAGAAATATATATTCTTTTATTGTTGTCTAAGAGAGCTTTTTAAAAGCAAGTAGTAATCTAAATGATTGAGGTGATGTTTTGGATAAATGCATGCTGTGTTAGTGGATTAAAGTTCTTAAAGAAAGGACAAGACTAGAAATAGATGTGCTTCAAGTTTGTTTTTTGATTCTGTGTGTTCCATTTAATTTGGTTCAAGTGATTGAGGTTTGAAAGAACATGCTTATGTTGTATCGGCGGTGGGTATAAATAACAGTGTCAGTCTTATTCTACGTGTTTTGTTCACTGTGAATGCAATTTTTAGTAATAGAAATATGTTTTCAATTTATGTTTTTAAAAATTGAAATACTTACGATTCTCATTGTTATTATACTTTTATCATTTTAGGTGTAAAAAGCTAGAAAGAATGAAATAAGATTTAAGGATCCAAAATTCAAATGCCATTAATTATGAAAAATTACAGCCATGTCGATAACATCCAAAAATTAACTAGGACACATAAAATAGAGATAGAGCCTGGATGGAGTATTTTTACTATTTCATAGTCCATTGGTTTTTTATTATATTGATTCATCTTGGGGCTTGTGATGGATTGCTATTAATGCTGACATATAGCAATGAAAATGATTTGTTAGTGTTGTTGTTCATGCTCAATATGTTATGATTTTTTTTCTTGGTTTATAGGTGGTTCTCATCTCAAGGCACGTGAGGTTTGGTTCACTAAGTCCAGCACCTTTGGAAAAACACCAAGTTTGGCAGTTAGGAGGAAACCAATGCCATCCAACCGCCAGTTTTCAGTTTGTGCAGAGTATCGGTATGTTGTGCTGGATTCGAGTCCATGTGAAATAAGCTTAGATGAATAGTTATGTTTCTCATAAGAGTATGTTGATCAGGAGTAAGCTGAACCCCTGATTATGAGTCATTGTTGAGCCACATCTCTCTAAAGTTTTTTGTCTTATGTTTGAACTAGTCTGCTTATATGCTGTGTTGTGGGATGACACATGTGCCGAATCCTTTGTCTTACTAAACCACCTTGATGCAAAACTAGAATTCTGGAAAACTTAATGCCAAGGACGTTATACACATTCGAAACAATTATAGTAAATACTCAATATGAAATCTGAAATTCAATTGTCAAATGTCAGAAATCAAGTCTCAATATCAATATCCAAAAGCCTGGAGGTCATTACAACACTGTTCATAGTGTTTTTTTTGTCTCATTGATGAACACATTTGGAAGAATGAAGTCAATAGAAGCATATCCATTAAACAATATATTACCAGACTCTTGGCTATTAATACCCAATGATTATTAAGTTTTTTATTGGATGATTTATCTATTAATTAAGTTCTATTTGACTGAAAAAGATTGTAAATTGGATGCTGAAAAACTAATTTTCCCTCTCAATTCACAATATAAAAGATTTAAAGCATAGAGCTATCGGAAGTCCTCCTTGGTATTTTTGTCATATTTTGTCTGAATGTTCTTAAAGCTGATTCTTTACCTGTACCCAAAAAAAATAAAATAAAAGAAGAAGCCTGATTTTTTACTACTTCGGACATTGTGCTATGTTTAGATTTACTTGCTTTTGTTGATTTTCTTCAACAGCAATGCCGCTTATTTTCTTCTCTATTCTTATCTTTTGTTCTTCACTCTGATATGTACAGTGATGGCAGTAGGGGTGGGGGAGGTGATTTTGTTGCTGGTTTTCTTTTAGGAGGTGCTGTATTTGGAACTTTGGCATATATTTTTGCTCCACAGGTATTAATATTTGCTTTCAGCTTTATTAAATTTCCTGCAAATGTTTTAAAAAATCCAGTTAATGTCCTGAAGTTGACTGGAAGTGTCCTTGTACTAGTGCACATGTGTTTTGGGCAAAAGAAATAATTATCACTTTCTATTAATATTTAAAGGGACGTCAGAAAAATTAATCTACATGGTTCATCTGTCTTTTAACTGAATCCTATTATATTGCTGTTTCACATTTTTTTCTTGCCCCGTCATAGTAGCCATAACTGGCATTATTTCCCATATGTCACTCGTCATATTTTGCATAGAGGTGATGAAATGTTATCTGCCTGTTATTTTGTGCCATGAATTGTCTCTTTTTTGCTATTTTTCAATTGAAATTTTGGTTCTTCTGCTTGGATCCTGAATTCTTAGTTTGTTGTTTTGATCCAGATTAGAAGATCACTGCTAAATGAAGATGAATATGGATTCCGGAGGGCAAAGCGACCAATATACTATGATGAAGGTTTAGAGGTAATTAGGTTCTACATTATATGCAGCTTTTTCAATTGATATGTGCTATTATTATGTTATATTAGTTGAGAATTCGCTTTTTGAAAGCAGAAGACCAGGCAGACCCTGAATGCAAAAATCAGCCAACTGAATTCTGCCATTGACAATGTATCCTCACGTTTGAGAGGTGGTAATAATTCACCTACTGTTCCGGTCGAGACTGACCCTGAAGTAGAAGCTACTATGTGAGACGTGTTTGTGGCTTAGTAGTCGGTGCATGATGTTGAGTTTCAGCGACTGACTTTTGTCCTTGTGCTTCTGTAATGAATTCTGAATTCACATAGACAGTGGTTGATAATTTTTATGCAGTTTTGATATTAATATCGGTTTTGTTGTTATCCCTATCAAAACTTGAGTGTAATACTTGAGCAAAATTTCCTGTGTTCCTTTCCCCTTATGAGAATGCGAATTAGAGCAGTGAATTGGGATTTATGACCTCCTTTCTCTTTTCATTACATTCGAAGCTATCCATTTACCACAGAGAAATTAGTGATAGAACTTGCTCATTGTTGTGGGAGGAACATCAAATCTTTTCAGTTCCTAAAACTGGTGTAAAGCTTATTGTCATGCGGTTTTTTTTTTTGGTAAAATACTCTTATTTCTTAAGTTTTAGGAAAAATACTCTTATTTCTTATTGTCATGCGGTTTCTTAAGTATTTTTTTTGGTAAAATACTCTTATTTCTTATTTTTTTTGGTAAATTATATAATAATCAATCAACCAAATGCTAAAGTACCAAACTCTATTGTCATGTTCTTAGGCAGTAGCTACTGGCAAAGATAAGTTGGCTGGGGCCGAATGCAGTATTATGGACAAGATTTCCTCTGCAGAAATTGAAGCCGATGCCAGTATGAATTCTTTTGGGCCAGAAAATCATTCATTTGAATTATAACAAAGCTGAAATGAGATAGGGTTTAAGAAATAAGAAATGCTTTTTTTTTTACCAAAAATAAATAAAGGGCCCAACCGGGTTCGAACCGGTGACCTCTTGATCTGCAGTCAAATGCTCTACCACTGAGCTATGGACCCCCTTTGACTATTGCCAAGGATTATACTATTTGGTAATTTTTAATCCAATCTTGCAACCGTTAAGGTTTAAGATGATACACCTTACACCTTTAATGCTAGCCATTCTAAATTATTTTTCCCATTTTATAATATATGCTTCTCAATATTGATTACATCATGTTGCTATAACCTACCAACTATGCTGATTATATCACCAGAAAAATAGACACCTCAAACAAATACGTAAAGTATAATTAATTAGATACCATATTTTTCTCTAATTTGCACTCTTCATACATAAATGTTAATCTTGTAAATGAAAACAGTATGGAATATTGGATTTGAGAGAAATCTAAAAGAGATTTTTATTTTTTATGGTAAAAATTAAAAGAGACAAATTAAACAGTTCTAAGATGTAAATTAATTGTATTAGGCATTGCCTAATATAATAGGCTTAAGGCTCAAGGGTATAAGAAAAGAGCAGACATGCAGACATGCTAAATTTGTTGCTTATATCAATCAAATCTTGACCAGAACCTTGACACAATCTGGTTGCTTCAACAGCTCAAATGCCTTGTTTATATCTTCTAGCTGAACTTCATGAGTCAAGAGTTCATCAAGATGGATTTCCTGTGGAGAAAAGGAACATCATTCCATCTTACTTCTATGCTGCAATATCTTTGAAAGTAATCTACAGGTTGATTAATCTGAAAGCTAGACAACATTAATTGAATTAGAGTAATACCTTATTTCTGCATTTTTCAAGAAGAATGGGAAGGTCAGATATGGTTTTGATGCCTCCATAAACACACCCCTTTAAAGTTCTGCCACACAGAAGGGGTAGGAAATTTATCTGCAGGCTTTGATGATCTCCTATGCCCATCAGAATGGTTTTTCCTGTTCCCTGTCCACCACGCAGTACATCAAAATCTTGGAAAATATCAATCCATCAGCAGAAAAATGGTCAATTTGCATGTAGACAGGAGTATGATTTATAGCATAACAATACAATGTACATACTATTTTTGTGGATTCAATGGCTTCATTGACCAATGGTGCAACCCCAGAGCACTCAAAGCTATAATCCACACCCTTTCCATCAGTTAGGGCTCGAACTGATACACAGATAGAATATTTATCTGAACCATCAGGGTTTATAAAATCTGTCATTCCAAAAACATGTCCGTTCTCCTTTTTTCTTGGATTCTTGTCTATACCAATTATCTTAGTTGCACCTTGAATTCTAGCTCCCTCAACGACCTGAAAATTTAAGCACAAATTTCCAATTGTTTAATGTCCATGCATGTTCAGCTTCAGCAGTATCCCAACAACGATATATAGTGAACCTTGAAGATTGAAACTCTGGGAATATGTAACTAAAGGCTGAAAATACATTCCCCTAATCCAACAGTTCCAAGACCGAAAACAGCTACGCTTGAACCCTCCTCAACCTTAGCATCTTTCCAAACTGCCCCGAATCCAGTTGAATATCCACATGAAAGGAAGCTAGCATGCGAAGGAGCTATGCTCGGATGAATCTTGACGACATAATTCGCATTTATAACCATATATTCAGACCATGTGGCACAGGAAAATGTGTGGTACAAACTTTGGCCTCTAATGGACATTCTTGAAGTGCCATCAAGCATTAGGCAGTTCAAGGTTAACGGGTAAGTTAGGCATAAATTAGTGTTCTCGGATGTGCAATTCTCACATGTTTGACACTCTGCGACATAGGTCTGAATCACAACATCTCCCTGCTTTAGCCCATTGACTTCCTCACAGATGCTCTCCGCCACCCTGCAATGGCATAGCAAACATTTTGTAAAAGGTCATTGAACATTGCTAAATGGACCATGACAAGTATTTCACATAATGAAATCTCTCAGTCAAGGTTGTTCTCATTGATTGCAGTAGTCATATGACCATGAAGGAAATACAAGCAGAGGACGTTACCCAACACCTTCATGCCCCATGACTCGAGGGAAAAGAGGCTGATAGAGGGAAAACAAAATCTCATCAAGAAACGATATCAGATAACTGATTCAAGAAAAATGATGAGAATCAAATAGTATAATTGAAGTAAAATCAATGAGGAAAAGAATACTAACACTTGGGAATCCTCTGGTTGACAATATGTCACTGTGACAAACACTGGCACATAGCATTTTAACTCGAACTTCAGATGATTTTGGTGGCTCTACTTGTATCTCTTCAACCTTTAATGGCTCCCCTTTTCCCCAACATACTATTGCTGCCATGTTACTCCAAAGGACAAGCATGAGAGATATCAGAGTTGCAAAAAATAAAAGAAAATAAGAGTTATCCCAACCTTCTGAATTTAATGAAAAACAATAACTTAAAACAGTTTTAATCAAAACAACTTTGCTAAATTCTAAGCTAACTTTGCATGTTATTGGTTGTGAACTGCTGTTTGACATTGTTAGGCATGGCTTTGCTGGTGTTAAACTTAACAATTGAACTGTGGCTTCAGAAGAGAAACTAACAAAAGTAAGAAGATTGTTGCTGAATCTCTATCTGCAAAATATATTCTTATATGAACACATAAAGCAGGCTAAGTACCAAGAAAAAGAAAAGGCCGGCTACCCTCTGATCATATCTGAAAAATAAAACCTGGTATCATATGTGGATTAAATGTTGATGTATTTTCAAAATAAAAATTATGTCTTTTCATATGAAAAATTATGACTATTGAAAGTCACATCAATTAAAATGTTATTTCACCTATAGGCATAGGGGATTCAAACCTAGCTGAAATTAGAGCAATTCGGGAAGCTTTCTTGTTGTTTATTGCATCAAAATGGAATCAATCACAGAGTCTGATAATTGAGAGTGACTCATGTAATGCTGTTAAATGTGTGAACAAACCTATGGAAGCACCCTGGAGATTAAGAAAGTGGGTTGTTCATATTGAACGATTGAAAAATGATGTCAGAAGATGGAAGGTGAGGCACACTTTTAGAATGAATAACACACTGGCAGATCGACTTGCGAAAGCTGGGGTTCAACGCACAGAGGACCTGGTGACTATGCTGGAATAGCCCTCAACCTTTGGTGTCACTGTTAAAGTGAGGAAGTAACCCAGGTAATGTGGAAAATTCTCTCTTTTTTGGGGCCGAGACTTTTCTGAGAATTGGGTGCTGCTGTGTGGGTGTGCTGACTGTGGAAGCTGCTGCGATTTGGTGTTTTGTGGATGAATGAGAACAAATTCCACATCTGTCATAATATTGTATGCTTTTGGAAGGTGTTTTAGGGGTGTTGATGATTTGCAATGTGTTATGGTGACACTAATTTCAGGCAGAGGGATGTGATTTCTTTGGTTTCTGATACTTGTGCGTAAAATGTATAGGTTCTTCAAAAAATTATGTTGAGGGACATGGGATCTTATTTTGTTCATATGCTTGGAAGGGTAACTTTGACCTTCTGCAAAAAAGGTAAGATAGCCATGAGGGGATGTTGGAACTCTAGGCTTTATTAAGGAAAATAGAATCTTTTGTTAAATGTGCAGTTACTGCTGAGATAATATGATGTAATCCTTCTTTCCGAGCATAACAGATAAGGATTAACTTACTTGGTTTCGACTCAAGGGGGTGGTTTTGCCCCTCTCGAGAGTTATGTACAATGAAATTTTAAAAAAAAAATGTTATTTCACATAATATGAAATAGTATGATTATTAGCTCGTAGGTGATTTTTTAAGTGAAAAGTTATATTAAAATACTTTTAAATCCAAATGTTAAGGGATAATTAAAAAACACCATTGTTAAAAAATTTTGATATGGAAAGTTATTTTTTTACATTTTTACTTAACTGTTATCTCGTACGGGAGGAATGTTTTCTATCAATTGTCATGTGGGAATCTGACCCACCAAAACCTGGCAAATGGCGACGATATTCGTCTAAGTTTGATTGTTAAGATAACAAGATAATTTTGAAAATGACATAAATATGTTATTGCACCATCGGTAAGTAGCCGACATATTTGACAAAACAGCAACCAATAATTACTTACAAAACTTTTACTCGTGTTTCTTGCTTTTTGATAGGTTTGTATTGCATGATTTGCATGAGTGGCTTAACTTTGCAGCATGATTATTGAATAATGGTTTTTTCCTAACCTTAATTTTGCTTTAAACTGTTAGCATGGTCTTATATGATATGACTTGTCAAAGCTCTCCCTACTTTCTTGCAATCTCCGACGGCACATGGTGTTGCTGTACGAATGGCTTTAATTCAGAAAGGGCAGTCATCAGCTCTCAAAGTTAGTTTGTCAGTTTCCGTAATTAAGCTCGTGATTGGTGAAACGTGGGGTCTCCCGGTTTTCCGCCGCATGCTCCTCGTTTACTGTCCTTGAGCTTTCATAAATGTGTACCATCCCAAACTGACCTAAAACTAATAATATAAATCGGCATTCATAATCATATTTTTCCCTACAATAAACAACACTTAAATAATAATAATAATGTTAGTCAAAATTAGACATGCACATATTCATAATCATATCACAGATTGCTTCACTGAAGATTCCTGAGACAAAATCACGAGGAAGATTAGATAGCTATTCTAATCTTCGAAATGATATATCCTCCTCCCTTTTAAATTTCATATTCAATTAGCTTTTTATTCCTTTGCTGGCATTATAAACTGGTTTTCCATGGTACACCTTAACTTTGTTGCTTCATGGCCTTATTCCTTTGCTTGAATCGTACATTAGTTGAAATTAATTTTTGATATAATATTTTATTTTATATTTTAAGCCTTTGTAAACATAAGAAGTCAAAAGAGATTCTCAACTTGACATCAAGAAGTATTCTTTTCAACCTAATGTGAAAGAGAATAACACAACATTTATATAAGCGCTGCATATTGAATAAGCAAATTATAACCAAAGCTACCACCTATAGTGTAATGTTGAGTTCTACCAAAATAGGAGTAATACAGTCAAAATGATAACACTAAAGCTGGGGCTAAAAATGTGTTTCTTTTCTAAAATTACAAGACATTTAAGCAAAAGTTAACAAGCAGTGAATAGCATATTCTCATTTATAAAACTTTTTAATGCATTACAAGTTGATTGACGTAATCCCCAACGGTGCAAGCTGTAACACCTTTATTAAATGTGAATTAAAACTTAGAATATAAGTGTATTTGTCACTCATATAAATCAAATCTTGATCAAAACCTTGACACAATCTGGTTGCTTCAGCAACTCAAATACGTTGTTTGCTTCCTGCAGCTGAATTTCATGAGTCAATAGTTCGTCAAGCTGTATTTCCTGTGAAGAAACAGGACCATTATTTTTGTAAGGAACTCCACTCAATTCAATTAAAAAAACATTTGTGATAGACATTTGACCCCACAAAATTGAAGTGATCCTGGCAAAAAAAATTAATTAGTCTATCGAGGCACTCACCCTATTTTTACATTTTTCATAGATAATCGGAAGGTCAGATTTGCCTTTGAGCCCTCCAAAAATCGACCCCTTCAAAGTTCTGCCAAGGAGAATGCCTATAAAATTTATGTTTACACTTGAATGTTCTCCTGCTCCAATCTGTATGATCTTTCCTGCTCCCTGACCACCACAAAGTAAATCAAAATTTTATGTCTCCAATCACACATCTCAATAATTAAAAGCTTGAAATTCCAATTTAGAAATTTTTAGTTTAAATTCTGTACCAGTTTTGTGGCTTCAATGGCTTCATTGATGAGGGGTGGAACCCCAGTGCATTCAAAGCTGTAGTCCACACCCATTCCACCAGTTAAATCTTTGACCAATTCGGCAATACATCTATCAGAGTCATCGGGGTTTATGAAATCTGTCATTCCAAAAGCTCGTCCCTTTGCTTCTTTTCTTGGGTTCTTGTCTATGCCAATTACTTTAGTGGCACCTTGGCTTTTGGCTCCCTTGATCGCCTGCAAATTAAATATATTCATTTATATATGAAGGACAAACTGATTTCAAACTCTTTCAGATATTTTCCTAGACCATTTGTAGATCCGAATTTGATAACTATGATTTTAAAAATAAAAAACATAAAACAGAGTAAAAGGGTAAAAGTGTGAAGCTACATACGCCTAATCCAACCGCTCCAAGACCAAAAACAGCCACAGTTGAGCCCTTTTCAACCTTAGCATCCTTCCAAGCTGCCCCATATCCGGTTGAAAATCCACATGAAAGGAAGCTAGCATCCGATAGTGGTATGCTGGGGTCAATCTTGAGGACAAAGTTGGCATTGATAACCATGTATTCAGACCATGTGGAGCATGAAAATGCATGGTAGGCAGTTTGGCCTCCAATGGACAATCTCGAAGTACCGTCCAGCATTAAGCCATTGTAACTTAAAGGGTATTTTAAGCATAAATTTGTCTTTTCAGACATACAGGTCTCACATGTTTTACACTCTGCAACATAGGCTGGTATCACGATGTCTCCTTCATTTAGTCCACGCACGTCATTTCCAAAGCTCTCAATCACCCTGCAATAATTGTTGCCAGGCTGTATTACTTTGAAATTATCGGTAATGGCAACTAAGCAGTATATCAAATATTTGTTTGTAAACCTTCACATATGTCATGAATTTGAGGAAAAGAAAGCTGAAATATGGGAAAAAAAGTCTGTATGTATAAATCTGGAAAGGACTTACCCGACGCCTTCATGCCCCATAACACGAGGAAAAGAAGGCTGAAAGGATGGACAAAATACTTAAGAACAATTAGTATCTGACTAACCTAAAGATAAAAAACTGTGAGGAATCAGTGATAGATTGAATAACAATGATGAAGAGAAAGAGTACTGACAATTGGGAATCCATTGGCGAACAATATATCAGTGTGACAAACACTGGCATATAGCATTTTAACCCGAACTTCGGATGATTTTGGTGGTTCAACTTGTATCTCTTCCACCTTCAACGGCTCATCCTTTCCCCAACTTACTATGGCTGCCACACGTTATTTCAAAGCAAAAGCATCGGAATTGAGATTGAGAGACATATCAATGAAACTGATTAAATTCCCAGACATATCAATGTATGAATGTGCGTGTTTCTGCTCTGTAGAACCAATTAAGAGAGAGTTTACCTTTGCATGTTAGGACTTGGGAGTTGGCGTTGGGCATCGTTGGAGAAAGACTTTGGAGGGATCAAAGCAGCTTAAGAGTTGACCTTTTGTTTGAAGAGAGATACAACGAACCATGGCTGTTAGCTATGATATTTATAACAAGTGTGGTCAGAAATTATGACATAGTGCAGCGCTAGCTGTCTAACTTATCTGCAAAATAATTGCCATTGCATACGTCAACATGAAAGATATTCAAACAAATTGGTTGCCAAAATCGAATCTTTTCTATTCTTCAGAAAAGACTAAATATTTGTTGTCGATGTGACATAGCAGGAACTTTTTAGAATTTCCCATTACTTACTATTTAGTGTGCAGTATTAGACGTGGTTACTCTCATGGTAGATTTACTTTTTTTATATATTTTAATTTTTAAATATTTAAAAATTTATTAGTTAAAGTATGATATCTTTTTTAAAAATTAAGATTCGAATTCTCCTTCTCTCAATTAAAAAAAAAAATTCAACTCTTTGCAATTTTTTTTAAGCTACGTATCTAAAACTAGAATCATATATATGTGTTATAAAATATAATTTGAAAAAATAATTATAAAAAAAAGTATTTAGAGAAAGTAGGAAAATCTTATTCGAGAATGTGTATTTACAAATGAATTGAAAGATCTATTGATTTGAATGGATTAACTATTAATCTTAATTTAATTTAATCTACATGTAAATCTTTTTTTTTTTTTGAAAATTAAAATCATTTCATTGACTGAATAGGATAAACCCTTTACAAAAGGAGACAAAGTATTCTGATTTAGTCAATCTTAATATTCTGTTATCAACCTACTTTACAAAAAAATAGCTAGACGCATGAAAAAATCATTGAACAACATTCACATAAGCTGATTCATTCTCAGCAATACATCCCAATAGCTCCATACCTGAATTTCTTTTGAAAGTTTATCAATTACGTCCAAGGTTTCTTTTGGAGTTTTTGTTTTCTCTTTCTAATCATCTTGTATATTTACTCTTTAGGTTAGTAAACACATCTAGCAACTAGTTTGCTATGTTTTGTACATGAATTATCTTTTGAACTTCAAGTTCACATTGATTTGTGCAACGATCAAAACTAGATAATAGTAATGCATTTCAAAAAAATTTTTTTTCCAACTGCTTATTTTCTCTTCCTAATGTTGAAAAAACTGTTTCATCAAAATAATAATCGACAAATCTTACTGTGAATAAATCTCTTGATAATGGTTTTAGATATTTAATTATAAATGGAGGTTCATATATAACATATATTCCTAACCTCCTTTGATGACCAATCTTTGTGCATTATGGTGGAGCAATTGAGATATATACCGCACATAAAAAAATTCTTAGATGAGAAATATTTAGCTCCTGATCATAAACCAATTGTATAGGGAAAAGTTTATGATAACTCATTGGCATGATGCGTAAATGTGTTACTACATCTAAAATGACATGCCCTTAAGCAGAAATGGAGAGTTTAGTTTTCATAAATAATGACCTTACAATTAGTTGGAAGTGTTTAATAAATAATTCTGTTAGACCATTTTGTGTATGAACATAAGCAACATATTGTTCAACAGTTATTCTAACTAATATGCAATATTTATTAAAAGTTTGAGATATAAATTCTCTAACTTCATTAAGACAAACAGTCTTAATTGCATAGTTAGAAAAATATGCTCACAAACGAATGCTTTAGATGAGTAATCTTGTAAATGTCAAATTGTAAATTAATAATAAGCACACATGTGACTATCTAGTCAATACATCAATTAAAACCATAATATATCCAAATGGTCCATATGGTAGATGTATAGATCCACATATGTCAACCTAATTACATTTAAAAATGTAGGGGATTTAGTCCCAACTTTAGTTGGTGATGGCCTTATAATTAATTTACTTTTAGAGTAAGCAACACATGAAAATTCATCAAATTGAAAATTTTTTTGGTTTTTCAATGAATAACCATATGAATTTTCAGTAATTTTTCACATCATTATTGAACCAGGATGATCTAACCAGTCATACCAAATAGTAAAATCATTAGTAAACTTCTAGTTGACTATAGCATGAATTTCAATCATTTTAATATTTGTGTAATACAATCCAAATGAATATCCATACTTTTTTTAGTAAAATAGTATACATATATAGTAAGAAATTTGCAAGTTAACATAAGATAACATTAGATATAAAATTTACTTTTAAAACACATAATAAAAATATATCATTTAAATATAATGATAACATATTAAAACATCTTTATGATAAAATTATACTAAAAATACCAACAACTTATTTAAGAAATTTCATTCTTTTATATTTTAATCACCAATTACATGATTAATTCCTCCTTTAAGGTGGACAAGAAAAACAAGTGTCATATTAACTTGACCATGGTTGAAATCATTTTGAACAAAATTTGTTTTGATATTTTTTTTTCTTTTAGCTTTCAATAATGTGTGATAAAATTCAACAAGATGTTTCAATGTATAATAGATACGTGATCAATGGCCTTTCATGCCACATCAATGACAAACATTTTCTATATTCCTTTTTTTTTGTCCATTTTTATTTTATTTTTATATTTATTCACTACTCATCCATTTCTGGTCATTAAATGTATCCATCCACCTATGTTTTATCTTTTTCTTATATTTCTTCACTACTCATTCATTTCTAGTCATTAAATATATCCATCCACCTATGGTAAGTAAAGGTATCCATCCACCTTTTTGCTCGGTAAAAGTATTCGTCTACCTTTGGTGGGTATAAGTATTCATCCATCTTTAGTAGGTAAAGTTATCTATCTACCTCTCTGGTGGCTAAAAGTAGCCATCCACTGATGGGTAAAAATATCCATCCGGTAAAAGTATTCGTCCACCTTTGGTGGGTATAAGTATCCATCCATCTCTAGTAGGTAAAGTTATCTATCTACCTCTCTAGTGGGTAAAAGTATTCATCCACTGATGGGTAAAAGTATCCATCCATCTCTAGTAGGTAAAGTTATCTATCTACCTCTCTAGTGGGTAAAAGTATTCATCCACTGATGGGTAAAAGTATCCATCCACTGATGGGTAAAAATATCCATTCACCTTCTGATGAGTAAAGATATCCATTCACTTCTAGTGGGTAAAGGTATCCATCCATATTTTTGGTGGATAAAAGTATCCATCCACTTCTTTAGTGGATAAAGGTATTCATCCACCTCTCTTATGGGTAAAAGTATCTATAAAGGTATCCTTAGAACAGTGATTAGTGTAACCATCATGACTGCAATTATTAAGACAACCTCTTGCACATCTATAACCATAATTATTAAATTATGTTACATTTACTTTAGGGAATGGACGAAGTTCATGATTTTTCATTAGTAGTTGGTTATTTTGGTCAATCATAAAAAAAATATGAAATCCAAAACAAAACATATTTCAAATTATTCAAAATATAATATTTTTCACCTATTATAAAAATGGATATTATACAAAGTCAATTTCATATGTTCAATTCAAAATATATTATGCAAAATCTCATAGTATTAAAGATAGATTTACATGTGTTGAGCAAAATTATACTCAGAATTCAACAAAAAAAAATTATATATTAAGAAAATCATATTCCAAAACTATAACAAAGATATCATATATAATTATATATATTTTCATGCTTAACCCGATTTAATAAATCAAGGGATAAAATTTGATAAATACTATATGATAGCAAAATTCACATTAAGACCAATATTCAGGGAATGCAAACACCAAAAAGATATTAAGTTACTTACCTGATTTGTTAAAATCAAAAATTAAAAACTAACTATTGAACTCTTTTTGAAGTCTGGAGATAATGAAAACTAAATAAAACCAAAACTTAAAAGATGATGAAAACTAAATAATACTAAAACTTAATATATTAGAGAATCGTACTGATAACATGTTATAAAATATAACTTAAAAGAATAACTATGAGAGAGTATTTAGAGGAAGTAGAAAGATTTTATTCGAGAGTGTGTATTTATAAATGAAGTGAAGGGTTTATTTATAAGCTAATAACTTCTTATCTAGATAAAATTTATAAGATAAAGATAATTGCGAAGAGATTTGATTTGGATGGATAAAAATATTAATTTTAATCTAATCTAATCTAATCTACATGTAAATCAAGATATACATAATCAAATATAAAAATTTAAATCAAATTACACTCTTGTGTCTAACCTATTAAACTGTTTAACCTATCTATACTATATAATCTAAACTCTTAAATTGTGACATAATAGACATAATAAATGATACATTTATGAACAGCAGTAAAATTAACTACAAATTGGCATGTAGGTTTATGACATCTAGACCATAATTGTGGTTTTTATTGTTTAAAAAGAATAAAATTATAAACTGAATTAAAGTTGAGATCAAGGTGTTACAAAGAGATAGTCCAAGACTTAAAATTTAAAATATAAATTGTAAGACAAGCAAGATGAGTTTTATAAAATAAAAGAATATTATTTACTTATTTTTATTGTGTGATCATATATTACATGTGTAATTAAACAAAAACGATAACTAATGCATTTCAAAAAATTTCTTTTTCCAACTGCTTATTTTCTCTTCCTAATGTTAAAAAAACTGTTTCATCAAAATGATAATCGGCAAATCTTGCTGTAAATAAATCTCTTGATAATGGTTTTAGATATTTAATTATAAATGGAGGTTCATATATAACATATATTCCTAACCTCCTTTGATGACCAATCTTTGTGCATTATGGTGGAGCAATTGAGATATATACCGCACATAAAAAAATTCTTAGATGAGAAATATTTAGCTCCTGATCATAAACCAATTGTATAGGGGAAAGTTTATGATAACTCATTGGCATGATGCGTAAATGTGTTACTACATCTAAAATGACATGCCCTTAAGTAAAAATGGAGAGTTTAGTTTTCATAAATAATGACCTTACAATTAGTTGGAAGTGTTTAATAAATAATTTTATTAGACCATTTTGTGTATGAACATAAATAACATATTGTTCAACAGTTATTCTAACTAATATGTAATATTTATTAAAAGTTTGAGATATAAATTCTCCAACTTCGTTAAGACAAACAATCTTAATTGCATAGTTAGAAAAATATGCTCACAAATGAATGCTTTAGATGAGTAATCTTGTAAATGTCAAATTGTAAGTTAATAATAAGCACACATGTGACTATCTAGTCAATACATCAATTAAAACCATAATATATCCAAATGGTCCATATGGTAGATGTATAGATCCACTTATGTCAACCTAATTACATTTAAAAAATGTAGGGGATTTAGTCCTAACTTTAGCTGGTGATGGTCTTATAATTAATTTGCTTTTAGAGTAAGCAACACATGAAAATTCATCAAATTGAGAAATTTTTTGGTTTTTCAATGAATAACCATATGAATTTTCAGTAATTTTTCACATCATTATTGAACCAGGATGATCTAACCAGTCATACCAAATATTAAAATCATTAGTAAACTTCTAGTTGACTATAACATGAATTTCAATCATTTTAATATTTGTGTAATACAATCCAAATGAATATCTATACCTTTTTTAGTAAAATAGTATACATATATAGTAAGAAATTTGCAAGTTAACATAAGATAACATTAGATATAAAATTTACTTTTAAAACACATAATAAAAATATATCATTTAAATATAATGATAACATATAAAACATCTTTATGATAAAATTATACTAAAAATACCAACAACTTATTTAAGAAATTTCATTCTTCTATATTTTAATCACCAATTACATGATCAATTCCTTCTTTAAGGTGGACAAGAAAAACAATTGTCATATTAACTTGACCATGGTTGAAATCATTTTGAACAAAATTTGTTTCGATATTTTTTTTCTTTTAGCTTTCAATAATGTGTGATAAAATTCAACAAGATGTTTCAATGTATAATAGATACGTGATCAATGGCCTTTCATGCCACATCAATGACAAACATTTTCTATATTCCTTTTTTTTTTGTCCATTTTTATCTTTTTTTTTATATTTCTTCACTACTCATCCATTTCTAGTCATTAAATGTATCCATCCACCTATGTTTTATCTTTTTCTTATATTTCTTCACTACTCATTCATTTCTAGTCATTAAATATATCCATCCACCTATGGTAAGTAAAGGTATCTATCCACCTTTTTGCTCGGTAAAAGTATTCGTCCACCTTTGGTGGGTATAAGTATCCATCCATCTTTAGTAGGTAAAGTTATCTATCTACCTCTCTGGTGGCTAAAAGTATCCATCCACTAATGGGTAAAAATATCCATCCGGTAAAAGTATTCGTCCACCTTTGGTGGGTATAAGTATCCATCCATCTCTAGTAGGTAAAGTTATCTATCTACCTCTCTGGTGGGTAAAAGTATCCATCCACTGATGGGTAAAAGTATCCATCCACTGATGGGTAAAAGTATCCGTCCACTGATGGGTAAAAATATCCATTCACCTTCTGATGAGTAAAGATATCCATTCACCTTCTGATGAGTAAAGATATCCATTCACTTCTAGTGGGTAAAGGTATCCATCCACCTTTCTGATGAGTAAAGATATCCATTCACTTCTAGTGGGTAAAGGTATCCATCCATCTTTTTGGTGGGTAAAAGTATCCATCCACTTCTTTAGTGGATAAATGTATTCATCCACCTCTCTTATGGGTAAAAGTATCTATAAAGGTATCTTTAGAACATTGATTAGTGTAACTATCATGACTGCAATTATTATGACAACCTCTTGCACATGTATAACCATAATTATTAAATTATGTTGCATTTATTTTAGGGAATGGACGAAGTTCATGATTTTTCATTAGTAGTTGGTTATTTTGGTCAATCATAAAAAAAATATGAAATCCAAAACAAAACATATTTCAAATTATCCAAAATATAATATTTTTCACCTATTATAAAAATGGATATTATACAAAATCAATTTCATATGTTCAATTCAAAATATATTATGCAAAATCTCATAGTATTAAAGATAGATTTACATGTGTTGAGCAAAATTATACTCAGAATTCAACAAAAAAAATCATATATTAAGAAAATCATATTCCAAAACTATAACAAAGATATCATATATAATTATATATATTTTCATGCTCAACCCGATTTAATAAATCAAGAGATGAAATTTGATAAATACTATATGATAGCAAAATTCACATTAAGACTAATATTCAGGGAATGCAAACACCAAAAAGATATCAAGTTACTTACCTGATTTGTTAAAATCAAAAATTAAAAACTAACTATTGAACTCTTTTTGAAGTCTGGAGATAATGAAAACTAAATAAAACCAAAACTTAAAAGATGATGAAAACTAAATAATACTAAAACTTAAGAGATTAGAGAATCGTACTGATAACATGTTATAAAATATAACTTAAAAGAATAACTATGAGAGAGTATTTAGAGGAAGTAGAAAGATTTTATTCGAGAGTGTGTATTTATAAATGAAGTGAAGGGTTTATTTATAAGCTAATAACTTCTTATCTAGATAGAATTTATAAGATAAAGATAATTGCGAAGAGATTTGATTTGGATGGATAAAAATATTAATTTTAATCTAATCTAATCTAATCTACATGTAAATCAAGATATACATAATCAAATATAAAAATTTAAATCAAATTACACTCCTGTGTCTAACCTATTAAACTGTTTAACCTATCTAAACTATATAATATAAACTCTTAAATTGTGACATAATAGACATAATAAATGATACATTTATGAACAGCGGTAAAATTAACTACAAATTGGCATGTAGGTTTATGACATCTAGACCATAATTGTGGTTTTTATTGTTTAAAAAGAATAAAATTATAAACTGAATTAAAGTTGAGATCAAGATGTTACAAAGAGATAGTCCAAGACTTAAAATTTAAAATATAAATTGTAAGACAAGCAAGATGAGTTTTATAAAATAAAAGAATATTATTTACTTATTTTTATTGTGTGATCCTATATTACATGTGTAATTAAACAAAAATGATTCTTATATGGTTAAATCTGAACGGAAGGCTGCAGGCAACCAATTTTGAATTCAAATAACGTGTAGGAACAATAAATTATTTCCCGTTGTGAAAATTGAATAAAAGGAAATTTGCAACGAAAGTTGACTTCAGCTTCAAATTTTGAAAACAAAAAGTCAAATCAAAGCAATGGCTGCACAGCTCAGGCAATAATAAGAAAAGGACAGTAAAAGCCAGCATTGAAACCTAGACTTTTGCTTATGAGATAATAGCAATAAACTATGCTGTGAAAAAGAAAGAACGAATAATAAGAACAAGCATATCATATGTAGAATATATAAATTATGGTAATGATCTGCTAACATCCACAAAGATAATTATAGATTTGTGCTCATTGCTAATAGAGTCGGTGTCATTTGTTTCCTTGTGATGGAATTCAAACTTTGACCCTGTCATAGACCAGGTCTAGAGTCTAGCGTGGGTGATCACCTGAGTGCTCCACGCAGCTGAGGCTGAGCACAAGAGCTCCTTGAAAATTGTAAGGTTTGCACCCTGGTCAGCAAACCCTTCCTCTCCCCTAACCTCTATTTCCATCTGAGCATGTATCCTTGCCATACAAAAGAAACATCCATCCAAGACCATTTCTCATGAATCTCAGTAATCAATTTCACTTCTATACAAATAAAAACTAAAAACGGCATAGTATGAACATAATCAGTTTCATCACAAGGGGCTAAGTACTGATATTGGAAGATACAAGTTCTAGGTAATGCTCCCGGCTTTCTCTTCATTTCTTTTTGACAATACATGATACAACTATAATCTGAATTGTCTACATTGGCACAAGACTGTTTAACTTATATGTATCTGCATCGCAGATAGTGTCGATCAAATACAAAATTTACCAACTACTCAATTGTTTCTGGATTTTCGAATTATTAGAAGATTTACCCCCTTTGTCTTTGTAAGAATTTCTAGAGGCAACACTCTTCCGTCCTCTACGTGCTGCTGCCATTGCACGTCGTCTCTGCTTGGCCAAGCTCTTCATGAGTTCAGCATCGTTTTCATCAGCATTCTGATTATCTTCCTCCTGGAAGAACAAAACAAACATCAGAAATCCACTTAACAAAAAAAAAGCCAACAACAAGAATCATATTTTAATTTAATGGTGAATGAGGCAAGAAAATCATTTGAGACGTGAGAATTAACAAAATAGTTTTCAGTCCCACCCCACATTTCCCTTTTCTCCAAATAAAAAATGTAAAGAAGAAACAAAACAAAACAACAAAAGAGGCTACTCAACAAGGAAATTATTTTTCAACAGACCAATTTAGTTAGTTAAACAAGATCAAAGGAAAACAGAGTGAATAGCAGCAGCACAACTGATTGATGTGTCAGAAAAATTAAAATGATGTCCAAACTAGAAAGAACTTTCTGTTTAGTCCAAAAGAACAGAAAATATAAAGTAAAAAACAGTAAGATTTTAGCCTTTTTACCAATGATTTGAACATTCACAAAAAGCCTGAGACCTATTTATGCTGCTTTCAGGAGGATCCCTAAGTTCATTAAGCACAATCAACTAGGATATGGACTACTCTATAAACATGTAAATTAATAAAAGAAAAAAGTGACAAGTAATTCAATGCCTCTATACAGAAGTGCAGGTTATATCTTCTTTAAACTTTAAGTAAAATAGGTTGGAGGAAAGACAAGTAATAACACACCTCATTGCTTGAATTTTGTCCTTCAGGATTACCGGTTAGACCTGCTTCAAGGCTATGCTGGTTTTCATATCCTTGCTCTTCCTCATTACAGCTTGAAGTTGGCTCTTTCTGAATGATTTTTCAACAGAACATAAGACCTTCATCATCCGCAAACACACACACAAACAGAGTAATATCTAACAGAAAACGAAAGATCCACATGCATGCACAAAACTCTTCAGTTTGCATCAAACAGAGATAAAATTAAGTGTTTTATCCAAATCCTAAACATGCATGCACACCCACAAAACCAAGAGTGAAAACCTGGAACATGTATCTAAGCCAAAACTTTTGTCTCCCCCGTAGCTCAGTTCCCTCAATTCATTCACAGTTGGACTACAACTGTTATACCTATTATTTGATATTTGTTAATGCACCAATCTTATTTCATTGATCGTTGCTTTGTTAACAGCGAACCATAAAGCAATTATGAATTAGATCACTTCAACCACAACACAAGATCAAAAGCTCTAGAAGACCACACCTGATCCAAGTGCAAAGAATCAAAACCCTTTATGTTTGTTTGACATAACCCAGATTCATGTTCATCGTCAGAAACATCATCCCCCGCATTACCTTCAATGAACTGCATAAAATATCATTAACTGCAATCATTAAGTATGATATGATATATCCATTTTTTCCTTCTCATTTGAAAGAAGACTGTCCTATTTATGCTGCAAAAGCTCAAAGTCTCCAACTAGTTTCCAAAATTGGAGATGCACATCTAAAGGAAGAAGATTCCAAATTCATGATGAATGTCTAGAATAATAATTTACAAACATATATAAATAAGAAACAGAGCAAAGCCAATTATTGAAAAGCATGCTTCACCATACTTTCTCAATGTCATCCTGATCCTTTCTTGTGAATCCGCTGGCAGCAAGTTCCTTGTCGAGAAAACCAGCAGTTTTGGTTATTGAAGAAAAGGAAGGCCTGCCGCTTTCATCCTCGTCTACCTCTGAACCATCAATATCATCAGACTGTTCTTCAAAGGACATGTTGAACCTATATAAGACATTGCGAAAAGATCATGTTTTAATAGCAAGGACCACAGTAGCTAAAGAGAAAGAAGAAAAATAAAGAATAGCCCCCATCAACTGCAGTAAAACACAGGGACCATCATCCACCAAAGAAAATGAGTAGAAGCACTGTTGTTGATATTATTTTGCTTTGGACTAGAAAGAAGCAATTTATAAACACAAACAGAATTATACAATCATTATAAGTAGTAGGTTTCTTAGTCCTTATCAGTAAGCTGAGTGCATAAGACAGATACTTCATACTTAACACTTCAATTAAAGCATGACTGTGCTACTGACTTATATGTATCTTTTTATTTCTCTGGTATCTACAGTTCATAAAGTGAATACTATATGAATGGCACTTTCCTGCAGGGTTAGGTAAAAGTATGTAATATGCACTTTAAAACTTCAACAGTCACCTTGAGCAATTGGTTGACAAAGACATTTTGGTTAACAAGATTTTGCCTAGTACTACCAATTTCTATTAGAAAAAGCATTGACTGACCTCTTGCCAAAAAACTTAAAGATGCATTCAATATCACGATCAAAGTACCTGAAAAATAGAAAGTATTAATAAGAATCTAATGTCTGATTCAAAGAAGCAGAAAGAGAACGAAAACTAGGAATAGCTTCAGAGAAGACAGTGCACATACATCTGTGCATTACGGTGTGACACAGATACCATTTGGGGAAAATCAATCATTGTCACCTTTTCATCATCATCAATCTACAAAGAAAACGGATTCCAAGTAGAAATTAAATAATTTTAAAAGAAAACTGGAACCTTAAGCTCACACAGGTATCTTTCTATTAACAAAAAAATAACAATTGACCTACATTTAACTTCATGATCATACTAAAGTTGTAAGCTAACAAGAAAACAACTAAAACTGCAAAGATGGGTCATGGGAGACCAAATAGGGCGCCTCAAATGCATACCATAATGTTAAACTCATTGAAGTCACAGTGAATGAGGCCATGTTCTGCCAGACGAACAACAAGGCCAATGATTGTATCAAAAACTGTCTCTGGGTTTTGCAACTGCTTCACCTGTACGCTGCATTAGGCAAAAGAAACTAATAATGCAAACCATCTCAGCCATACCAAACTAACTCAAATAGACAGTGCAAAGGGTACTGGAGAACTAAAGAGAGAAACTAGAAAAGAAAAAGGGAGGGCCAAAATAATAGTTATCAACACATGATGAAGATAAACATAGAGTTATCATACAATGTTAACAGCAACCAAGTAACATTAAGAGTATGTCACCAATATTATTGATTTATTGTCACAACCATGAAATCTTTTAGACTCATTCTCTGAGAAAAAAATGAAGGATTTACAGTTCAAGGAGCAAAAAAATATAAATTCCAACTATCAATTTTGTTCATTCATTAAAATGATTGAACACAAAAGCCACTTGACCTTCATGCGGCTGAATGCAATGCAAACAAATCCAGTGAATTAAAGAGAAACTCTTACAGTGGATAACCTTGGATAAGTGACATAACTACACAATGCCTATTACAGTCCACGGCATTTGGTACAGGAAAACCATGCTCTTCCAGTGCCTGCATAATGAAATCACAAAATATAACGCCAATCCTGACCACTACAAGAAAGAACCGAAGCAAATAAACAGAAAATATAAAGAGAACCTTCATAAATGCAAATTCCTTGAGTGCAGCTAAGCGAGACAAATAGAGCCAGTTATAACTACTGCGATGCCTCAAGTAATCACGCTTAGATTTGACAGCCCGAAAGGAAGTTCTACCGAGTCTATGCAACTTCATTGCCATGACAGTACCATCTTCGCAGGCAACCTCAAATATATCTTGAACAAGCAAAAAATGAGACAATTTTAGTAACAGTTAGGAAATAGTAGATTACATAAACTGGTAGATCTAGATAGAAAGAGTTACCGGACTCTTTGCCAACCCCAATTTGACGACCAACTGCAGTGAAAACTCCGCGGTTGACCATGGTTTTAATGGCAAGGAAATCATAGCCAAGGTACGTAAGACGAAAACCGTCATCTAAATTTAAAAGAGAAAAAAAGAAAGCTTCAGAAGTTATTGAATAGCAAAACAAATAAGCTTCTGCTTGATTGTTGCATTTGCTACCTACTTTTTGCTAATTTTGCTTTTCTCTCCTTAAAAGTTAAAATATAGAAAGAAAATCATATTGATTAAAATAAACAAATGGCAACAATGTACACCAATTCCAACATAATTGTTCTGTATAAAATTAAAATCATGCAATTTGTTTTCCAATGAGATTATAACTATAATTCATTCAAACTATTACTTACTTTTGCATTGAAATGTGTTTATTTATTTTTAATTGACGAAAGAAAAATTAGGAGCAGAGAAAATAAACAAATGTTAACTAAAAAAAATAAAAGATAAAACGAACATTTAGAAGAGTCATGGTGCAGCAGCTTATGCTTGAGTAAATTCTTCAAGACCTTGTAAGTGCCTCCATGCCTAAAATTAAAATTAATTACATTTAATCATTGAAAAAAAGGAAATAATTATAAATAAGAATAATAATACAAGTAATTACTTGAGGGAAGCAATACGATCGATGAGGTCTGAAGGCACAATTTCATGCTGAAAAAAGTAAAATAAAATGGGTCACAAATTTTAATAATGAATTTAGAATTCTAAAAATAATAGAAACTAAAATCAGATGATTATATTAAAAAAATCATAACTCAAATCAGATGATTATATTAAAAAATCATAATTCACACATACGTTTCTCATGCCCATTTCGACGGCAGTTAGAACCCTAAAATCATCTTTGGAGAGATATCTCAAAACGTCTACGTCCAGCTTCATGGTCTGTTCTTTTTCGTATTCACTACAATTTTACTTCGAAACACAAGAATTCAGTTCAGAGAAAAAAAAAGAGGCAAATGGTGAAGATGAAGCGTCGAGTAACGGGTTTTAGTAACGGTATGAACAAAAAAATTTAACCTGAACGACCGAATGAGGCGCAGATTGGGAAGGTGCAGGTGCGGCGGCAAAGATGAAAGAGCAAATGACCGAATGAGGTACGGGTTGGGCAAGTGCAGATGCGGCGGCGAAGATGAAACAGCAAAGAGAGACTGTCAGCTGAGGTTGAAAAATTTTTGGGAATTTAGTTAGGCTTCTAAACAGTTAGATTAAAACATGTTGGGAACTTTGTTAGATTTCTGAATAGACAGAATAAAATTGATTTAGGGTTTAGGATGGTAAAACATAAAAAGGATTATGTATTTAGGTTTTCTTATAAAATTTATTTTAAATGAAAAATATTTTACGAATTTTTTTAATAAAAAAATTTGATAAATGTTAATATTTAATTTAAAATATAAATATTTAAATTATTTAATTTTATTAAAATTAAAAAAATTAATAAATCATTGAATGTAATTAAATTTTTTATTTGTAAATTAAATAAATCTTATTATAGTAAACTTCACATAAATCATAAATCTGCATCCGAAAATTTGATTTATTAATTAATATATGATTTCTTACTTAAAAAATAAAATTTAAATCTCCTCCCTTCTAATTATAAAAAAAAAACTTCACATAAATATTTTCTGATATATTATTTTCTCCAATAACACCTTCAGTTCTTTTTTTAGATGAAATTTTATATTTTAATTTTATTTCTATAAATGCAAATTTTCAATTTAATTTTTAATTAAAAGACAATACAACCTTTATACTCCGTTTCTACAAACCCATGACAAAGAGTGAAGCCACGACACCTAAGAAATATTAACCATAGGCTAAAAGCAAAGGAGGATGGACAAACACGCTAAGGAATCCATGAGATGGAGAAGGCAACCACTGGTGAGAAACAAACTTTTTAGTTCGAGTGTTGTTGATAATGCTGGCAACAAGTTACTGTCAGTTGAAAATAACAACATGATTTGTACGTGGAAGTTGAAAACATGATGCTGTATTCAGTTATTTTTTATCATGTTTTTACTTGTAACTCCTTATAACTACCAAGTAGCTAGTAGGCTGTATATATTGTTTGAATTATGAATGAAGTGTGTGCTTTTCCTTCATTTTGCCAATACTCTGTTCGCCTCTGTTCTACTCAACCTAAAACAGAGACTTCCTAACATGAGCCATATTTTCATCCTCCATAATTTATCATGGTATCAGAGCTAAAACTAAGCTCTTAAGGGACCTGAAACATACCACCAACCAAATTCACAACTTTAACAACACTATAAATTGATAGCAATATGTCTTATCTCCAACACAGCTTCACACCCGTCACCTCCCACCTTCAATGGTGAAAACTACACATCCAGGTCACTTAAAATGAAAGCCTACTTACAAGCTTATGACCTATGGGACATTGTTGAGACAGATTCAGAACCCCCTGCCTTGAAAGAAACGACAACATTTACTCAAATCAAACAGCATGGGGAAGAAGTCGCTAAACGGTATTGAGCTCTGTCCTTTCTCCATGCATGTGTCACGAAACCGGTGTTTGCAAGAATTATGGCTTGTTCCACGGCAAAGGAGGCTTGGGATAGACTTAGAGATGAGTTCCAAGGTTCTGACAGGACAAGGCAACTTCAAATTCTTAATCTTATGAGAGAATTTGAAATTCTTCGGATGAAGGAGTCTAACTCAGTGAAGGAGTACATTGGAAAAGTGATGAAAATAGTCAATCAAGTAAGACTTTTGCGAGAAAATCTACCTGAAAAAAGAGTTGTAGAGAAAGTGTTGATATCCTTACCCGAAAGGTTTTAACCCACAATTTCATCACTTGAAGGTTCAAAGGATCTCTTACAACTGTAACTCACAAATGTAGTCAATGCTCTCCAAGCATCAGACAGTAGGAGAGCCATGCGTCTCGACAGCTACATAAATCATGCTATGGTGGTCAACATGAAAGGAAAAGGCTCAGTTGATGTTTACATCAGTAAAGGTTCAAACGAACAGAAAGACAAAGGGAAAAAGAATTCTCAAACAATAGATCATGGGGTAAGAAGAATAACCATCAAATGTGTTCCCATTGCAAAAAGCGTAACCATGCAGAAGCCAACTGCTGGTTTAGACCTTCAACTAAGTGCCGAATCTGTAATTAGCATGGTCATATAGAAAAGGTGTGCAAGAATAAGTTTGAAAATCGAGAGAAATCTCCTCAAGCATCTAAGAGAGCTGAGATTGCTGAAGAAACACTTCTGATGGCTCAGACAGAACCAAAAGTTGTTGAAGCAAATCAGTGGTTATTAGATAGTGGAGCTTCAAGTCACATGACACCATATGTTGAGCTCTTCGCAGAACTTGGCACTCAACACCGATCGTATGTGAAGATAGGTAATGGGGTGTATCTGCAAGCAATTGGAAAAAGATCTGTGGAAACATGAACCTCTTCTGGTGACAAGTATGCATTTAAAGTACTTCTTGTACTTGAAATTACCCAAAATCTCTTAAATGTGGGACAGATGGTCGATGATGGTTATGAATTATTGTTTAAAGACCATTCATGCAAGATATATGATCCAAGAGATAAGTACCTCATGACAGTTGCAATGAAAAGGAATTGCTTTCCAATAGATTTCAATGATGTGTGTTTGCATGCTTCTAAAAATGAGATGAATTTGACCTCTTTATGCCACAAACGCCTTGGGCATTATAATTATTCCTCCTTAATTCAGGCCAGCACCTCTGGTTTAATGGAAAACTTACCCTCACTCACAAAATCCAAGCATGTTTGCAGCACTTGTCAATTTGGAAAACTCACCAGGAAACCATATCCTCATGCAAGCTCAAGTCGCTCTGTTGGAAAACTTGATTTAGTGCACATCGATGTTGGAGGCCCAATGAGTGAAGTATCTTTAAATGGCAATAAGTTTTTCTTGATCTTTGTTGATGATTTATCACGCATGTGCTGGATTTACTTTATGAAAGCAAAGTCTGAGGTGTTTAGTCACTTCTTGAATTTCAAAGCACAAGTTGAAACTGAAATAGGAAAAAAGATTAAATCAATCAGATCTGATAATGGTGGGGAATACACATCTCGAGAGTTCACTCAATTTCTAGAAAAAGAAGGAATATTTCATCAAACTCACAGCCCCTTATTGCCCACAGCAAAATGGTGTTAGTGAGAGGAAAAATCGAACAATAAATGAGATAGTGAGATGTCTCTTGCTAGAAAAAGGACTTCCCAAAAGCTTCTGGGTTGAGGCTGCCAGTACAGCTATTTATCTGTTAAATCGGTTGCCTTTTCGTGCACTCAAAAATACCCATCCTTATAAAGTATGATTTGAAAAAAAACCATCTGTATCACATCTCAGAGTCTTTGGATGCCTTTGTTACCAGCATATACCTGAAGAGCACAAAGATAAGTTGCAATCCAAAGTTGTAATGGGAGTTTTTATTGGTTATAGTCAGCACTCAAAGGCATACAGAGTGTATCATGTTGATTCTGGTAAAATCTCTATCAGCAGGAATGTATCGTTTGATGAAGGAAGCAGTTGGAATTGGGACAAACCTCAACATACCAGAGTTAGTGCCACAAACACTTTATCTGCTTTTCAAAATATTTCTGATATTGAGTTAGATGAAGATGAGCTTATTGATAAAGCACCAGTCAGAGGTACTCGCACAATTCAAGACATTTATAAGCGATGTCAAGTGGCCTTATCTGATCCTGTTTCTTTCGAAGATGCCTCACAACATGAAGAATGGATAAAAGCTATGAAAGAGGAGATTAACATGATAGAGCAAAACCATACTTGGTCATTGGTAGACAGACCAATCAATGGCCATGTAATTGATGTCAAATGGATTTTCAAACGAAAATTCAACTCTGATGGAAGCCTTAACAAAAATAAGGCGAGATTGGTTATTCTCAACTTGCTGGAATAGACTGCCGTGATACTTTTGCACCAGTGGCAAGACTTGATACCATCAGACTTCTCATAGATCTCTCTGCTGCGCTTGATTGGAAAATCTACCACATGGATGTTAAGTCTGCTTTTTTGAATGGTAAACCCAATGAAGAAATATTCATCGAGCAGCCAAGAGGATTTGAAGTTGGTGACAGACAAAACAAAGTATATAAGCTTCATAAGGCATTATATGGCCTGAAGCAGGCACCACGTGCTTGGTACAGTAGGATTGATGCCTACATATTAGCTAAAGGTTTTTACAAGAGCTTGAATGAAGCTACTTTGTATGTGAAGAAAATAAAAAATGAAGTGGCAGTAATTGTGTCTCTTTATGTTGATGATACCTTGATTACTGGTGCAGATCAAGCAAGCATCGGGGAATTTAAATCAACAATGAAAAAAGAGTTTCACATGTCTGATTTGGGTCAAATGAAATATTTTCTTGGTCTTGAAATTCATCAGTCCAAGGAAAGTATTACTCTTTCTCAAATCAACTACATTCAAGAAGTCCTCAAACGTTTCAAGATGGCAGAATGTAAGCCAACTTCAACTCCTTTAGTTGCACATGAAAAGTTATCTCTCAATTCTGGTGAAATACTAGAGAGTCCCAATGATTATCGAAGTCTTACAGAATGTCTCCTATATATTTGTTCTACCCATCGAGAGATAATGTTTGCTGTAAGTTATCTTTCAAGATTCATGCAAAGACCAAGTCAACTTCATTTGGTTGCTGCTAAAAGGGTTCTCAGATATTTGAGAGGTACAACCTGTCATGGGATAAATTTCATCAAAAACGAGACTATTTAGCTTGTTGGATTTTCAGATAGTGACCGGGGTGGCTGCAACGATGATGGTAGAAGCACATCAGGCTACATATTTTCTCTGGGAAATGGTCTTTTTTCATGGAACTCTCATAAGCAGAATACAGTGGCACAATCTTCATCTGAGGCAGAATATGTGGCAGCAGCTGAAGCTTCAAATCAAGCAATCTGGCTAAGGAAAATTCTACAGGATCTTGGCATGGATCAAACCAATCCTACAAAGTTGTTTATTGAGAACAAGTTTGCAATCTCCATGACCAAGAATCCTGTGTTTCATGGAAGAACCAAGCATATCAACATCAAGCAAATCAGACAAAATAGCAGAAAAGAAAGGGGAGATACTTGTGCAATATTGCAAATCAGAAGACCAGGTTGCGGACATAATGACCAAGCCTCAGTTTTAAGTCAAGGTTTGAACTTAACAAAGATAAGTTGATGATGCAGGTTGCAAGCATTAAGGAGGAGTGTTGTTGATAATGCAGGCAACAAGTTACTGTCAGTTGAAAATAGCAGCACGACTTGTACATGGAAGTTGAAAACATGACGCTGTATTAAGTTATTTTTAATCATGCTTTTACTTGTAACTCCTTATAACTACCAAGTAGCTAGTAGGCTGTATATATTGTTTGGATTATGAATGAAGTGTGTGCTTTTCCTTCATTTTGCCAATACTCTGTTCGTCCCTGTTCTACTCAACCTAAAACAGAGGCTCCCTAGCAGGAGCCATATTTTCATCCTCTATAATTTATCATCGAGCAGGGATGGAATCGTGCAAGGCAAACGAGGAGTGCGACCTTCTCCTTGCGGTTATTGAGAAGGGATTAAGCATGCCTCAAGTGTTTTTGGGAAGGAAGAATGCATGTGAATAAGAGCATAACGTCGAGTAAAATTGCTTGAACTAAGAAAGGGGTATGCACGGGTGTTATGCTCCTAGTTAAGAACAGGGAGAGAGAAGATGCATGATGGTCTTTTTACACTCTCAAAAACGCTAGCTTCATATGACAATTTCACTAAAGACCGTCATGCATTTTCTCTCTCCTATCATAAGAAAGAGTAGAGGGATACCAATTCACATGTCGATTAATTGAAGCTTCGGATGACATAAAACTATAACTTCACATAGCGTAAAAATAAGAGAGCTTCCTTAAATGTTTTAAAAAATATTATTATTGATTTTACTCATTTTCATGTTCATTTTTTATTTTAATCTCAAATGCTTTGTAATTAATTTCTATTTATCATCAACACTCAAATAATGATGGCGAAAAATAGTTTTTACACGATTATTCAAACGATAAAAAATATTTTTAACAATTTATCCAAACAACAAAAAAAACATTAAATTTTCCTCTAACAAATTATTTTTTTGCTTATCAAACCCTAAATAAAAATAATAATACTAGTAATTACTATTAATTGACGGAAACAATAGGTGAGGTCTAAATTTTAGTAATAAATTTAGAATTCTTAAAATAAAAATGGATAGTAAAATTTTTAAAAGTAAAGCAGATGGTTACATAAAAAATAATAATCGATACATATGTTTCTCATGTCCATTTCCATGGTGGTTAGAACCTAAAATCATCCCTTGAGATATCTCAAATTGTCGACATCCAGCTTCATGCTCTTTTCATTTCCTTATTTACTCTACTTTCAAATATATGAATGCAGTTATCAGAAAAAGGAAGTAAACGGTGAAGATGAAACGGCAGAATAGAGTGAAAGGAAGTAAACAGTCGAAATACTAAGGTTTTTGAGGAGGCTTAGGCCCAAACATGAACTTAATTCGGGGTTGGGCTCATTTGGGCACTAATGGGATTTAGTAAATGTTTGCTAAAATCTCTTATTTATTAATGAAAAAGAAAAGTTAAATTTTTGTATTCTCACCGAATAGGAATGATAGAAAGAAATGTGAGTTGAAACTTGAGAACAATGCACAGATAGAATGTTACGAATATGTTTCTGGATTTGTAAACATGTGATACAAGTCTAGCCGTAAGGTGAAAAAGCAAAAAGGAAATTGTCGACTGAACTTTAAATAATTTTGAAAAATTAAGTTAATCATCTGAATAGACAGATTAAAATTGATTTGAGTTTAAGATAGTAAATACATAATAAGTATAATATAATGTATTAATTGAATTTAACGGTAGGTCAAGTCATTCAGGCTTAGAGAGAGCCTTTCCCCTCACGCAGGTTCAATTCCTTAGTACTGCATTTTAGACTTTTTCTGGAGAATATATAATAAATAATTATATACGAGTACTACGTATCGGGTCTTTTTTACTGTTTCTTATAATAGATAATAAATAATTATATACAAGCACCGTGTATCGAACTTGTTTTTATCTTTATTTAATGAGAATATATAATAAATAATTATATACGGGTATTACGTATTGAGCCTGTTTTACTCTTTCTTATGATAGAAGTTTTTTTTTCGTAATAAATATATCTGGATATTGCGTATCGGGCTTGTTTTTACCCTTTCTTATGATAAAAATAAAGTTTGCTGGGGTTTTTTTTTTTTTCACGAGTGTGCAGTGCACGTGCCAGATGTAATGACTTTCCATATTTTTTTTTCGTACAAGTTTTAGATAAGAGCTGTCAAGTTATAAGCTATGAGATATGTCCCAAATCCATATTCCAATTTACAAAGTTGTGGCATTCAAAGAACCACTCCTTCGTTTCCCCCTTCAAAAAAAAAAAAAAAAGAAAATCTCCCAAAAAAATCCCAAATTCCATTTTTTTTCCAATTTGCAGAATTCTGTTAACACTTAAAATTGTTTTATTTAAAAAGATATTGGGAATCTCTATCAAATGAAGTATGTAAATACCAAACTTCAGCTTACCAACCTCATTAGATTCGCAGATGGAAGGCAATGATAATTCCACCCCTAAGGTATTCTTTGTTTCCTCCTACCTATCTCTTTTCTTCTTCCTTTTTTTTTTTTTTTAAATTTTAGTTGAGAAGAAATTTCTTTGACTTCATTTTCTTTTTCTACTTATTACTTTGAATAATCTGGGTTCTCTTTATTTTTTGGAATGCATAGATGAATTCTGTTACTGGGTTTTGCTTTTTTCTGTTGACTGACTTTAGTAGAAATTTATTGGTATTTTACAAGTTAGAAGTTTTACTATGGAACTGTTGTTGTTGGCACTGGAAATGTTGTTAAAAGGAAAATTTCCTTGTGGTATTGAAAAACAAAGATAAATGCCCGGGGGAGTAGTGAAAAGGAAGAAGTTAAAAAAGTTAAAAGAAAAAAAAAAGAATGATGATGAGTTTAGTTTAATTGCTGGAAGATTATAGCAAAGGATAGATTAGAATACAATTTATATATTGTCTTGGTTAGTTTGAAGTTGCCAGTTTTTTCTAAGCAATGAGGACTTCGAAAAGCACGAAGCCTGATTTCTTATGGTCTTTGAGTATGATGAATGAGATTCACTTTATTTAGGAATATGCTTACAAGTAATAACTTCAGCATGCTGTGCTGTGATAATTGTTGGGATGTTGGAATTCATGATTACCGTCCCCTGCTTATTTCTGGACTATTGGATATTGTTCACAGAATCATACATTGTGTTATCACTAGAGTACCTAGTAAATATATACTAAGTGAAAGGTTTTTTAGCAATGCATTTGTAGGTTACCTTTGTTAACGGAATTTATAGAGTTGTTTCAATGCCTTAAATCTAGAAAAAGTGATGGTATACAGTATGCTTCCTTTATTACTGCCTTATTGACTTGATCCATTGCTTAATAGGTAGATCTAGTATTAGCATTTAGTGGTAAACATGTCATATACTGCTCGAAATTAAAACTCATGCATTACGTTTGTGTGCCTCCTTTATTGTTTGTTGGTCTAGAGGATGTTTTTTGGCAGCAGCCATTAGATGTTGTTGGTGTATATTCATATTTGTATTCATGCCATCCACCAGTGCCTGACAACATACTCATCGTTTATGTTTGTTGTCATGTAAAGCTGCAGTAAGCTATTCCTTTCTCCAGTTCAAATACTATTGTGCTCTCCACTGGCATCTGGTTTTATTAGTTGATTTATTTATAAATGTGTTTCATATAGTACCCCTTTTAGAATAAACAAAATAAGCTTGCGTACATACTTCAAAATAAATAAATGAATGAGCTTGTCTACACACTTTCTTCCTTACTTCTGCCATTTTTGATTCATTCATGTGCAAACTATATGCACAAACAGTTATTATAACCTTCTCTATTTACATGAACAATGGCTATGTTAAATGACATCATTCCCCTCTACCCCACCTCCCTATTATTAGATATTAGTGATAATCCTATATTCCTTGGAAATCTCTGTAATGGCATAACAGTTACCAAGTTCTGTTCTATTACCTAGTTGACTCAAACAAGGCCTTGTTGTGCAACAATTTGTTTTAGTTCTAGGTCGGACATTTTAAGCAGGGTGCATACCATATACTTATCTTTTTTGTTTCCAAGATATTGTGATTATTTATTTCATTTTACTCTATAGTTACCTCAGCATGTATCTGATAAATAGTTGTTAATTATCAAGGATTACTACAAACTTTTGGAAGTTGATTATGATGCAACTGATGAGAAGATCCGGTTAAATTACCGGAAGCTTGCACTGGTCAGTGGTCGCTCTCTTTCTTTTTCCTTTTAACTCTTTTTATTTCTTGCCATCGCTTCATTGATAGGCTTTGACCTTAGTTTGTTGATCTAACAGCTCCTTTATTTAAATAGAATTGAGTTGACTGGAGAATCTTTTATGATATTTTTACAGAAGTGGCATCCAGATAAGCACAAGGGAGATAGTGCTGTTACCGCAAAGTTCCAGGAGATAAATGAAGCTTACAAAGGTGATTCTTCAGCTTGGCTGGAACCAAAAAATTCACATTCTCTTTGCCATATGATTCCTACTACAATTGAGTGCAACTTAATCAGTCACCCAATCATGGGAGTTATAGTTCTCTTACGTAGAGCATCTTCTAGAGCATATGGCATTTGACTAATATATAAAATGTAATGTTCATAGCTTATGATCTTCTCTTGTTATTATATCCTTTTGCAGTGTTAATGGATCCTGATAAACGCTTTGAGTATGATTTAACCGGAATATATGAGATTGATAAGTATACTTTACGGGTAAGAGTTATGTTAACATATATGCTATCATAGTCTAGAATCAGCAACTTATGTTTCTTTACAAATAATTGGTTGATGCCTCATTCTAATGGTCTAGGACTCTCTGCAATTTTAATGCAGGAATATCTTGCCAGATTTAAAGGAATGATTCTTACTTGCAACGGGCTTGGTATTAGTCATACATCAATATGGTAATTCTTTTGACTGTCTTAAACTTTTTTTTTTCATGGGGAGAGTGGGGGGTGGAGGATTGTTCATGTCATTTGAGTGACTATTTTGCTGTAAAAGTTTAATAGAATAGAACCATTCTCATATCTGCTTTACTTGGGTGATAAGCACTTTTTCTTGGTACATATTCCCAATACAGAGTGTTGACTTAGCCAAATTTTAGTTGACAGATGATTGTTACTATGCCTAGTTCAAAATATAAGGACTGTGCATATGACACGTAGGACCTGTTTTGAAACTTGCTTACTGATGCTTATAAATGATATGATAGAAGAAAATAGCAGATGTTGGCATGAATATATACCACATGTGGAGAAGCACATATATGAATCTAAAGCTTAGTATTGGTATTTGAAGAATTGTAAATCCTATTGAAGCCTTAGGGGCATAACAATTATAAAATACTATAATTGCACAAAATCACAATGATGATTAAGGGCATAAAATGACACATGACAAGACATCCATGCAAAAATGAAGTCCTGGGTGCTGATATAGACATCTAATGAAAGGTTTCAGCTTTAGGTCTGCAAAACAAGAAACAAACACAATTGCCTATATAGCATATAATGAAGGTATTAAAACTTTGAAATTCCAGTTTTGGTGCCTGTTTGCACTGGTCTAAGCCTTTTTGCTAGCTTTGCCTGTATCAGTCACTAGAAATGGAGTAAATCAGTTTCGTTGGAGAAATATCCAGCTAATATGAATTTAGATCCAATCTTTGATTTGTTTATTTTTATTATTATTATTTCAGTTGAGAGAGGCAAGAAAATGTAGGAAATGCTGTAGGTGTGGCATTTTTTTGTGGACATAATTAATTACAATAATACATAAGTTATATGCTGCAAAATAGCAATGAAAGCTATTAACCTTTTCGGGAGCTATAATACAAATAAAAATGCAGAGGTTGTATGATGCTGTGTGATTGAAGGTGTAACTTCTCAGCTGAGTTGCCATTAGCAAGTTATCGTTTGTCAATTCATGCTAGCTTTAAGTTTAAGGCAATGGGAGAAATGGTTTGAGTTTCAACGAGAGAATGGTGGTAATCTGGTAGTGGCAGGGATAGGACTTGGCTGTAATTTGGCAGGATAAAGATGCATTTCTCACAAGTGATGAGGATTATGGTCTTCCAAAGTTCCTTGTCTATCAAAAGTGCACCTCTTACTGATCTAGAAGCTGCCTTCTTGGTTGGTTTTACAGGGTGTGGGTGTATTATTAGAATTGTGTGTGCTTCCTGTAATTCTCTGTACCATATACGAAAGAGTCACAAAAATGTTTTATTTGCGATCATGCTCCACTAGATAACTGGTATAGTGGTCAAGTGTGTGCTTCTTCTGAGAGTGTAATATCATGATCTTATCTTGAGTGAACTTCAGGCTTGCGTAGGGAAATTGAGTTTTCATTGTTAGAAAGATTCATAATCATTGAGAAGAAAATTGTCTTTTTCTGTATTATCCATAGGGAAAATGGTCTTGGAAGTATCTACTCTCCCTACTAGGTTTAGGATGGAGGGGAAAAATTTTTATCTAATTAAACGCCATGTTAAAATGACAAGTTTCTGCTATTTATAATGTAGATTGTATTTTATTTTCCTTATTCAAATTCTTTTACTAGCATAAAATTTATAAGCTATCCATCCAGACATTATTTGATGACTAGTATGCTCTACATATTGAACTAACTTTGAAGTTCAGAAAGTTCATACTTCACTTTTACCATACAGTTCATAACTAGTGAAAGTGCTTGCTATTCCAAATTATTCCGAGTACTTTGTTCTTTCTGTTCCTTCCTTTCCAAATTTCATACCATAGTTTTCCCGCAAGGGTTCTGCTGTTTTGGTTGGTGCCTTCTGATTCAGTTGTTTCCCCTTCAATATTTTGTGTCTGATGGCAGTAACCATATCACTGCCAGAAGAAATTAGACCTGCTGAGCAGCTTATGAAATGCTTGTGCAGTGCCATATGTTAGCACTTTCTAAACAAAAGCTGATAGGAGTTTACTTTCTATTAGAATTGGGTTTGGTACTAATAACCTTGTTTGTTAATGCAGGACGCAACAACTAACAGAAACAAATGACTTTGTTGATGAATAAGGTTGGTTCTCATTATTCATTACATTTAAAATGATTGCCTTGTTTATATACTTAGTGACTTAGAAATATTGTTGAATTTAACATGCCAGTGTCATATGATTGACAGAGCCACTGAAATGAATTGAAAGGAATAATGATCTCCATCTTTTTGTACCTATCGAAGCTGAAACCGAATCTCACCTACTTTGTACTATTATTCCATCCTCAACTGCCTCTGCAATCCGTATCAAAATTAGGCATCATCATCGAGTAAAAGGGACTTTTCATCCTGCTACAAGATGTGTTTCGATGAGGCATGGTTTGGCTTGTATGAGTTTGATAGAGTAACAAAATGTATGATTGATCTATAATTTAGACATGGCGTGACTGATTCTGCCATCTTACCTATCTCAAATTATGTCAAAAAGAGTTCTTTGACCATTGCTTGTATCAGTAGTTTGATGGCTTTGTTCACACAAATATAATGCTGGTTGAATCAGTCTCTCTAATTTCATGTCTTATTAAGCAATGATAGCCTGCAAGCAAAGCATACAATCTATATATAATACTATTGAAACAGTTGTGATGAGAAACATTGAAAGCAATTATTTTCCCATTTAAACAATGTTTAGGACAAAAGAGGTTTTGATAATTTGGATTCCCAAGAAATTCCTTCATTGTCTGTCATTCTGTTTGGTTTTTATGTTTGATAGCGGAACAGGATTGGTCATTTGGTCTGATTTTGGAAGTATGTGCCGCCCACTTGTCAAGGAGCATGTTCCAAGAAAGCAATTAATATAACTTTTTCAATAATTGCGGCTCCTGCTTTATTTTGTTCAATAAAATTGCGTGGATGCATCTCAACCACCGCGTCTACATGAATCTCATCGACCCTATTGATAATTCAAATGAATATTCAATGGTACGGAATACAATTTTTTTCTAAGAAAATGGCAAAAAACTAAAATTTGGACTAAGTAGATACAACGAGGTCTGGTTCAATTTTTATTAAGACTTTTATCTAAATTCCTTCTATTTTTATAATTTGAGATTTGGGTTCAGTCAATATGCCAAAATTTGTATATTTTTTTATTTATTTTCCTATGGTGCTTTCAATTAATGAACTTGCACATGAACATTAATTAATAGAAATAATGTTGACAAACATACATTTTTATATACGAAGTAGCTCTTTAATCAAGGCCTATAAGAAGCTTTTAACATTTGCTTTTGATTGTTTTGTATAGAAAAAAAAAAGTATAATATTTTTAAAAATATCATTTTTTAGTTTATAATATTAACGTAAAAAGTAAAAAATTATTAAAAAAGATATTATTAACATTTAATACTATCATCTATTATATTATGTCAACATTATATGTTTAACGATTTAATTAAATACAATAAAAATAAATAAATATTTATTTTAATTTCTAAAAAAATATAACTCAACTTTTTTTTTCAAAAAAGAAAGTGATGTAAAATGATATCTCGTGATCATAAATAAGAAAATGAAAATGTATGACAAAACTACCTCGTAGCGCAACCATTTTTTTATATTAATAATTAGTGCAACCATTTGAGAATCTCAATGGCCGAATTGCATAGTGAAAGAGACAGCTTCATGAATATTTTTAATTTAGTTGATGATCTATACAACAAAAAGTATTTGGATTTCAACAAAGTTTTATGAAGGATCCAAAGATAATAAATTATCACCAGACTATAAATATTCCCAGCGAATAAAGGCTTTTAAAGATTATAATATATCTATGTATGTGGAATCTTATACTTTTAGAATCTCAAGGGAAATTTTTATACGTGGGGTTATGAAAAAAAGAGCACTAACATATAAATTGATTAATAATGCATTTTGAAGAATAATTTACAATGAAAAAGATGCCCTTGTGGGGGAACAAGAAAAGAAGCAAGAGAAAACTTTTGATATTTATATTTTGAAGAAGAAACTTATGAAGAGAGACTTTCTACAAATTGAAGCACCAATAATTACCTGGGAGATGAGAGTTCTTGGGTTCTGATCTTCTATTCAAGAATTAATTCTTTAATTTTGGCCAAATTCTTATATACTTAAATATGTTACTTCTTGTAAGTTTATATTTTTTAAAAAATATAATAACATATTTGACAAAATATGTGTTTATATGTGATTCGGTATATGTGTATATATGCGCATGTATATAGATGCATATATAAATAAATTAATTATTAAGTTAAAAGAATTTGGAAAATTAATGAAATTTTATTTTAGTGACAAATAAAAACATTTTTGGGCAAAGAACTATATGTGACTTGAATTAAGTCAAAGCAATACCATAAACTAGGAAAAGATCCCTTTCAAATTCTATATTATAAGTCTATAGTTGAATTAGCAAAAGTAATTTAAAGTGAGTTTGATGTTATTCAAGTTATGATGGCAGAGCTTCTATGAGTTCCCATAGGATCAGTACAAAGTCATTGTCTTATTGAAGAAAGGAAGAGCCAACAGCCTTTGGGAAAACGAAAAAGAATAAGAATCCTTGGCTCTTGTTTTCAATTTGTAAAGTTCAATGCTTATGCACTAATGAAAGAGCCCTTTGTTTTACACCATTCATTAATATCAATAACAACAATATTATTGTATTTTTAGATGTAAAGTCAATGGTGTATGTAGTTCTTTATCATGAATAGAGGATTTCAACCTTCTTAGCACTCCTAAAATGAATTCATAATTAATAAACTAGGCTCAAGTTATTAACAATACTAAATGAAAAAGTATCTTTATATATTATTGGGTGAGTTTTTTAATTTTACCAATGGAATGAGAGAAATGTCGTATGTCTACTAAGTTAGAATTAAAAAATTATTAAATAAATATATAACAACTTTTAAAAATCACTCAACGAAAAGTTCAAAAACCTTATAGTTGACATAGCACACAATGAATCATATTTAATTATCTTAGAAATGAGATGATTAAATTCATTATTTTTTTTATCGAGTACAATTTAATTCATAACAATTTAGTTCAAAAACCTTATAGTTGGCATCCCTAGGGTTGTTCATGGCTTCACTCTTTGCAATATGTTGCAGAGACAACAGATTGAAGTCGGCAAAGTTCAAAAGGAAATGAGAGCCACAAAAGCCAGCAGATAAAAACATTTTCACCAAATGGTTCATACCTTCTTGGATACAGACCCAAAGAGAGATACATACAACATGTGAATTTTGTGTCAAATGGTATGAACCCATCGTACTTTTCATTTGGAATTTCGTTTCCGTCTTGTCTTTTCTTCCAAACTTTGACGATTTTTGTTAGCAAATAGACGAAATTATATGATACCCTGGCAGGAACTGCAGACGATAAGTGATAACCCTCCCCATCTCCTTTCCTTATCCCCTAACACTAAGTTTTGTCTTTTTCTTTTTGGGTCCACAACTCCAACAGATTAATTCAATTGATCAGTTTGTTCATTTCGATAATAAGTGATTTTGAATTAATTTTCATTGGTGACTTTTCCTAGTCATTTAATGTAAAATACATATTTCTCATAATGAATTGAAGCTCTATGCCAAATATGACAAAAAAGATACGTGAGAAGTTCTGTCATAAACCCCGAAGTTTGGAATTTTTCGTAGCTATGTTTCCTCGCTCATTCTTCCAAATTCTCTTCTCTTCTCTTCTTTCTCTAGTTTCAAAATAAGAAAAAGTAAAAAAAAATAAATAAAAACTCTTCTTTCTCAATGAATATTTGACACCAAAACATATATTTATTATAGAAAAGAAAACGAATTCTTCAATGTTGGGAGGATTGAATCATTGACTAAAAGTATCAGTCCAAGGCTGGGTTCCAAGACTTTGATCAGTCACATAATTAAGTGAGCCATAATGCTTAAATCAACCCTTTTGGCATACTAATAACAGTAGTCTACCACCTTATCTTTGAAGATAAACAAAAGTGGTTGAGAATGTTCAAAACTTGAAACAACTTGTGAATTCATCACTTTAATTTACTTTTTCAGCAGCCTGCCCTGCCCTGTAGTAAACTTTTAAAATGGTAAAGCTCAACAACCGCACAATTAATGTAAACTTTTCTTCCCAAATGCTCTTAAGTTATTTCTGGCAATCATGTTTCTCGGTTCAACATTCTACATTTACGCTAACACCAAAAAAGAAGAGAAAAAAGAAAATGAAAAACCCAATAAAGGTTGATATGGAAATACAAACATTACAACACATTTTCTTTAATTTTTTTAATTAATTTGTTCCAATTAATCAGAAGCAGAAGAAATAAAAATCCTGATATGATCCAGAAAAGTAAGATTTTGAGGCCTATCTTTTCTTTTCACATAGCCTTTAGCTTCTTTCTCCGAGTATATCCAAAACCCTTCTCTCCCATTCCTCTTCCACATCTCCTTCTCGTAACTCTTGTGCGCGTAATACGCCTCCGCCGCGCACGTTAACAAATCTTCCTCATTTTCTTCGTTCCCGCTTTCGTTCCCGTTGCCAGCCGGCATCAGCTGGATAGGCAGCCGCTCGTAGTGCCCTCGACTCGTGCCTTCCAACTCGTCGACGCGGGCGAGTCCCCGAGTAGACACGGCGTACAACTCTCCCGTGACCCGGTGCCCAGCGCCGGGCATGTTGAGGAGGAAAGGGACGCGGTAGGGCCCGCAAACGAGAGGGTACTTCTCCACGGTTCGGTAGGTGCCTTTGAATACGGCGTCTCCGGTTCGCATCAAATCTTGAAGGAGCACGTGATTGGAAAAGCCCCGTTTCAAGGTACCGTACGTGAAAATGAGGTTCGTACAGTTATTGTTTTCTACACCCATTTCTCTCTTTTTTGAAAATGGAATGGGTGTTGTAATGTTTGGTCAGCGAGACCGTGAAGGAAATTTGAAGGGAGCAATAGAGGAACTGGAGTTAAAGAGGTGGAGTGGGGGAGTTCTATTTATAGGGGATTCTATTTGGTTGGTTAGGAATTTTAACTGTAAAAATTCTCCCGCAGGAATTTACGGAGGGTGAAATCAAATAGAAAAGGCATGATAAATATGGATCTTAATTAGATATTCAATACTTTTAGAATCTATTGAGAATCTTTTTAATTTAAATCTTTAGTTGGATTAATGTGGCTTATTTGGAATTTTTTGATAAAAATAGAATTGATTAAAATTAATTCAAAATTTCTTTTGTTCATTTTAAAATTAATTACCACAAATAAAAAGAGTGAGTTTTGTTATATGGTAAGCACTTTGTAGTAGTTATAAGATGCACGTGCAAACTACCAAACCTTCCCGTTAAATAATTTACACAACATTGCAGTACGAGCTGATTCCATTCACATCTTTTGGATCTTACACAACCTTTTCTTATTATGTGTAAACTTTTTTCATAAAATTAATTAAATAAATTGTTCTAATCTCATAATAGAGCACGTTTGTTAAGAATTAACTTCCTTTCTGTATAATATTTCCTGATAAAACTTAACTGTTAAACTAACTTCCTGTTAGTCAATAATGTTTCTTTTGGTAATTCTATAATTGGCAAGTACTTGCTTAACTCCTTCCGGGCCGGACAGAGAAAAAAAAATGTAGTTATATGAATATGTCACGGGTTCATAATTTCAAGAGACATGGTGAAGAAAAACTCTTGCGTATATAAATTCAAAACTCATCATTAAACTCGATAATTTTATTACGACACAGATTTAAACTTATTATTAAATTTGATATTTTTGTTTGTAACACGGGTTTAAACTCATCACTAAATTTGATAATTTTGTATATAACACGAGTTTAAATTCATCACTAAATTTGATAATTTTGTATACAATTTGAATTTAAACTCATCACTAAACTTGACAATTTTGTATTTGATTCGGCAACATGACACGAGTTTAAATTGATCATTAAATTTGACAATTTATAAATGATACAACAACACGAACATGAGTTTAAACTCATTACTAAATTTGATAATTTTGCATATTATATAACAACACATGTCAACATGATATGTGGCGCAAACTCGTTCTTCCAAATTCTGTTTATGTTTTTATTAATTTAATGTTTTGATCAGGCCTAAGGCCCAACATGCTAAGTAGAAGGACTTCAAGAAGCAAACCACAGCAAGCACGAACATGAGCGCTCTCAGGTCCAGTTGAGGAGACAAAATCATGACGGTGGATGCCAAGGATTGGCGAGGGTAAACCTACCTCATACGGATAAGGTTGGGTCAGAAAGGCTTGAGATAAACTATTCTCTCTGATCGTCAAAGGATTTATCTTCCGATTCCTGAGCTGTTCCTCGTTTTGCCGAGCCCGAGTATTATTCGGTCCAATAGATTCACCTCCAGTTTATAATTTCTACATTTACAAGTTATCTCATTAAATTAAGTACATGTTTGGTCTAATTTTTTTTTAACTTATTTATCTCTTAAAAATAAAAGTTAGACCAAACATAATATTTTAAAAAACTCTTAAAAAAAATAATTTTTTTTAAGAACAAAATTTAAAAAAAAAATTAAAAAAAAGCCCCAAGGAAGAATTTTTTCTTCTCTTTTTTTAAAAATATAAAAAAATTTATTTTTGTTTCAAAAATATCTTCATTTGTTAAAAATAATTACAATATTACCTTATAAAAAAATACTTTCTATGATAATTTTAACAAAAATTATAACTTATAAAAAAAAATTTATCAAATAACTTTAAACTTAATTTTAAAAGTTATTATTTTTCATAAGAACTTTATAATAATTTTTAAATTAAAAAAAATCAGGTCAAACAGACTCTAAATAAATAATAATGGAATAGTGTTTGATTAATTAGTTAGAACTGATTTCAAAGGAGTTAAATTGTTTGAAGGCAAAGACAGAGGTGATGGCACAGCCTGCCGTCGACTGTGGATGTTTCCCTAATGATGAGTAACAAGGCTCTTTCATTTTCAGCGCCCAAAGGGCCACTCGGCGGTGCTGTCTTTGATAACGACAAAAGAAGAAGCATAAACAGTTGATAGTTGATTAGCCATTACCACCAACTATCAAAAGAGTGATACAATTTCAAGAACGATAGTATTAGTAGCCCCCCCACAATAGTTGTTTTTTGGAGTCGGTGGATGACTGTAATTTTCACACAATTAATTGTCAAATAAGATTCATGATAAGAATTAAGACTAAGGAAAATACTAACTTGCACATAATTGCCAAGTGATGGGGTTGATGAAGACTGCAATAATGCCGTGCACAGGGTAAAGCATTCACGACCTGCAAATTGCAACAATGATAGGCCCTAATCTTCAGAAAAAGAAGTCTTGGTTCGTAGTTGTTACCGCTGAAGAATGGCATTTACAGTACTTCTGCATCAAGGCCTTTTCAGTCCCTATATCCAACATTAATCAGGGTAGTCACTGGTGGACAGAGGTGACTGAAATGGTTTTGGAAAGATCATGCAGACGTCAGTGGGCAAATTGCTCAAAAATTAGAAGCCTTGTAGGAAGTATAAAACAACGGAACACGAGTTACATACGGATTGGCTCGATCGTGTAAGGTTTCTCAATGAATTCATACTACAACATGGACAATGAGTGATTACTGATTCAACAATGCAGGAATCTTAATTAGTCAAAGAGACAGAGCAAAACTTATTTACCCGAGTGCTTTTACTGAAAAAAAAAAAGGGTAGAGAAAGAATGATATGATTTGATGACTTTTGGTGAGCAATGACATGACATTTCAGTCCAAAAATTCTGCAGTTTGCCGTGAAAGCTGGGCTCAGCAATATCAGTGTGTCGCAGTCGCAATAGTAGGCCCATTGTCGATTACCAAAAACAATTTAAAGGCCAATGCTCTTTCTTCCTTTTGTTTTATTTCATCATCAATGAGTGGATAGCCTTAAACAATTTTGTTCAAAAAATACTAATAATAAATAAAAACACATTAATCGTAAATTTTTAAATTGAAAATTTCGAATTTCAATTTTAAAAATTAAAAAAATAAAAATAGAGAAGATAAGTCTATTTTAATAATTTTATCTTTATTTAAAAACTCTTAAGGTGATCCAACTTCTTATCCTTGTAATTTTATAAAATTTAAAATTTGATAAATCTTCCACCATACAAAATAATAATAATAACAATAAGAAAAGATATTGACATGCAAATTAAATTTTATTTACTGACAGATAACCGCCAACTGTTTAAAAAGCACATAAACAATTTATTTGGGCAAATAGAAAAATATAAAAAAGAGTTTAAAAGATAAAGAAGGCACCCATTGGCTGCGTGTAATGTATTCATCTAGCATGTAGAAAAGCGACATTTAATGGACAAATTAAGAAAAGTAGACAGGTATAGACATTACGTGTGAGTGGACTGACTAATTCTAAGGTTCTACTTTAACTTTATTATATTGTATAATGTCACTTATTGCACAAAACCCTTCAATTGAAAAATGTAGCTTGGGTGGTGATAGCGATGAATAATAGATGAAGTGTGGGATTGGAAATAACAAGTAAACAAAGCTTAAAAAACAACATTAGATATCATGTTAAGGCGACACTCAAGGCATTAATTAGATTTTCCAATTATGTGTAATTCAAAATTCTTTATATATACAATAAAAAAATTGAGGGATGAAAAGTTAGAAATTGAATTATAACAAGACAAATTCGGTGTTATCTATGTAGGTTTGAAAGAACTTTATTATATATATAAAAAATAGAACCCCAGAAAGGGATACCTTGAAAAAATCGACATAACCTAGATTTTAAAGAGAGTATAGTAACGAAGGCTTATCCTATACACGAGTCCTGCAGTACCTACCCTGTTGGATGAGAATCATGCAACTTTTTAAAAAAAATTATTTTAGAAAATGTGCATGGTTTTGGTGATAAATTTTTTTATATTCAATTTCTAACACGCACCTTTCGTGTAAAGTTGATCATGAATAAATAATGAATAATTTCATATGAACTTAAATGTAAGAGGGATGAAGCAAATGGAATATATATAATAGCTAGTGTGACTAATATGTTAAGAAACTCAAATTGATAGGAAAATATTTGGAGATTCACGTTGTATGTTGAGTAAAAACTATAATTCCACATGGAATCTGTAATCGAATATCTCATAATCGATATTTATTATTATTTTTATTTAATATACATATAAATTACATTTTTTGTTTTAAAAAACACCAAATAGACATTTTAACTATTTTTTACCATGATAGACATACATTCAAATTATACCATTAATAATTTGTATTTGATATTATAACCAGATTATTTTATTAGAATTACTTGCTCATAGCATTTAATTCTTTTGATATTCGAATAAGATAAATTTTAATTTCAATCTTTAAATAAACATATATATAATTAAATCAAATATATATACCCATGCATATTATTATTATTATTATTTAATTTTTTATCCTCTGCATGCACCAGGTCATCATGTTCAAGAGGATTCCAAAGTGAAATGTTTGTTTCTATGTTACATGCAAATGAGGTGGCAGATTCCAAAGGCCTAACCTTTTTACCACACCATGCAAAAACAGGAGCCCTAACCTGCAAATTATGTCCAACACATGGCATTTTCACCCTCTTTGTATTCTAGCTGATTCATTGCTTTTTCCACATGTCAGAATCCATCGCCTCCAAATGTCCCCGCTGCAAACAAACAACTGTCAAACCCTTCGAATTGCCAACCTCAACCTAACTCTGGCCAAGCAAAATTAATTGAATTTTCCCTTTAAAAATTAAAACAGAAAAGTATCAATAAAAGAATAATAAAAATAAAATTAAAATTTAAGAAGGTGGTCAAGTTCCTTGAAATAAACGCATCTAATATATTTGGTTTAGGTTCGGATAGAGGTTCGGTTGAAGACTTTTAAGCCAAAGATAAGCACCTTCCATGCCCCATCCTCCACCCACCACTACAAAGTAACCCCACTTCTTTTCTTCTTCTTCTTCTTCTTCTTCTCTCACCACTTTTTCTCAAGAAAAAAAAAGGTTTGCAAAGAAAGTTTCTCTTTTCTTTCTCCCAGAACAGCCTCTAAATGATCAATATTGATCAAGAAACAACAGTTAGAGAAATCAAACCAAAAAGCAGAAGAATCATGGTTAGGCCCCCTTGATGGATTATCTTTGTTTGCTCACATTTCTTTTCCTATTGGTTATTGATTCAAATGCTTAAATAAATAGTATATATATAGATTGGAATGATATTTATTATTGAGATGTTGATGATGATGGTGATGATGATACTTTTGTTTGATGATTAACAAAATTTGGGTTATTTAGGGAGGAGGAGGTCCAAACGATGATGATGATAAAGAGGATGTGAAGTGGCCACCATGGCTGCGTCCACTGCTTCAAACAAGCTTTTTTGTTCAATGCAAGCTCCATGCTGATGCTCACAAGAGTGAATGCAATATGTACTGCTTGGATTGCATGAATGGTGCTCTTTGTTCTCTTTGCCTTGCTTATCACAAAGAACATAGAGCTATTCAGGTAATAGGTTCAATTTCTTTCTTGTTTCTTCACCCGCCGTGTTGATGGCAAAAGAAGGAAGAAGAAAGACAAATTTTTTCCACTACCAGAAGTTATACATCTGTCTTTGATCATAGGCGCAAAATCATAGGAATTTGCATTGGTTTCAGCAATGTCATGTGCCTTTTTTTTGGAGGACTTGACAAAAAAAAAGGCAACAGACAATTGGTTTTTCTGTTTTTTTTATTTTTTTATTTTTTTCAATAGTCAAACCTTATCAGTTCAATACAACTATCTTCATACGGCATTAAGCCTTTGTTGAGTATTTTCATTCCATTGACCGAATTTTTTGCTGAAATTGAGATGGGATTTTGTTTTGTTCTTCTTTTCTTGTTGTGCAGATAAGGAGATCTTCATACCATGATGTGATAAGGGTTTCTGAGATTCAGAAATTCTTAGACATAACAGGGATTCAAACCTACATTATCAACAGTGCCAGGATTGTCTTCTTAAATGAAAGGCCACAGCCTAGGCCTGGCAAAGGTGTCACCAATACCTGCGAAGTCTGTGAGCGTAGCCTCCTTGATTCCTTCAGCTTCTGCTCTCTTGGTTGCAAGGTAATTATTTATCTACATTTATATATTCCTCTAATTTATTTTCTCCAATCAAAAATGGGGTTTTCAATTTTTTTTTCTCTCCCCATATTCCATTTATCATCCTGCCTTGTTTTTTTTTATGGCTGTGAATTTATTTCAGATTGTTGGGACATCCAAGAACTTCATCAGGAAAAAGAAAATGTGCAAGGAAACAGACGGGTCTGATGCTGAGTCATTGAGTGGTGTGAACAGTGGGAGTAGGAAGAGCAAAATACAAAGCTTTACGCCGTCCACGCCGCCGCCAACGGCCGTGAATTACAGGACAGCCAAGAGGAGGAAGGGAGTTCCTCATCGAGCTCCAATGGGAGGACTCATTATAGAATACTAATACAAATAAAGTTTCTCTTATTCTTCTTTACTCAACTGATATACACTCTTCCCCCCCTAGCAATGTCGACATCTGAGCCCTGTGCACTTTGAGGCCGGTGTTGGAAACTAAATTATGCCAAAATGTATTGTACATAGAAATAGGTAAAAAGACCAAAAAAAAAAGAAAAATGAAAAAAAAAAGATCAGATTAAGAAATATTGGATAGTAAGAGTAGCTTGATATGTAGGCTCTTGATACTGTTTTCTTTTGCTTATAGAACTTTTTATTGTATTGTGGGGATTAAAATGTGTATATATATCTATATATAAATATATAGCAGCTGGATGTATTATAAGAGAAAAATTGCACTGTGGAAATGGAATGAATGGAGTGAGTAGACAATTTATGAAAGATGGTTGTAATTGCTGTGACTGGGGATGACATTCCTTTTGGTGAAAGTACTGATCTTTTGTGGGTACACTGTGCCCTGAGAAAGCTTCGCTTAAAGGGAGTGAAAAAAAACAAGCAAGGAAAAAGGGTACTCAAACGCGACCAAAGGGCGCGTTAGACATCAGTTTTGTAGGGTAAATCCTGGTGCTTTTTGTTGTTCCAACTTGAAAGTACTATACATGTTGTTCTGGTTGGAATTCTTTTAAAAGAGTTTCAACACGTTTCTCTCAAGTCTTGTTGTAATGCAAATAGACTAGCTTTGTTCTTTCTTTTTTTTAATTTATTTTCCTTTTTAGATAATGGAGAAAAATTTTTGCTGACATTTAGGCGGTTGATGATAAGGGATTAAAGATTCATTTAGTCAATTGGGCATCATGGTGAAGTAGAAGTAGTCAATTTGGGATGTCAAATCATAATTTTTCTTTTTTCTTTTTTCTTTTTATTTTAGTTGATTGGTGTAATCCCATTAAAGTTCCTTGGCATTGTGCGAATATGAGAAGATGATAATAATTGGAATTAGGTGGTACATGAAACATTAAAAAAAAAGCTTGATTTATAACAATTTAGATATAACTAATGGTAATTTTTCCTTTGAAATAATTAACTACACCAGTATGATAAATGTTAACCTCAGTCACATGACTGTAATGCATTTGGTAGCCAAATTGTGATATATATTACCAAAACTTTGGTTTAAAGAGCATTCAAGAATGATTCTTATTGTTTATGTATAACTACCAAATATATCAAATTGAACAACTGCAATGCTCATGATTTTGATAGAATTTTTTTTAGATTAGGTGACTGTACACTCACAGAAACGCTCTTACTAGCTTGAATCTATAGCTTGCAAGAAAGAAATATGGAGAAATGATTATATTTTTACTATAATTGTTGGTTGGTGAACTCCTATTCAAGTCATTACTTGTTTTTACATTCCTCGATTTTAGGAACTCAAACTTTTCTTTGAATGGAAAGGTCAATCCCATGCACTCACCCCAAGTTATGCATTTACTTGTCATGGGGGCTTTAATTTCCAAAAAGAAGGATTACCTTATTTTATTACTTTCATTTAATAGTTATAGCATCCAACATGTGATGTTACATATAGACATGGTGTTAGTTATCACTGGTAAAATTAATTGTAATTTTAACGTGTAGTCCTCCCTTGTTTCAATTTTTAAAAATGCCACATAGCAAAATAGTACTCTTTCTGGTTTTTTTTTTATCACTTTCATGAATTTAAGAAAACAATTTTAACTTTGACGTAAATATATTAAAATTTTAATTTTTTTATAACTTAGATGGTCAATGTTTTTAATATGAAAAAGTAAAAAAAATGAAATATAAATTTATAACATAGAAAAAATAATTAGATATATAGAAAGGAAAAAAGACTTCATTTAGAGACATCTCAAAGAAGAAAGGTAGACAAAAAAAAAAGGAGTAGAAGGGGATAACAATTCAAGGAGGAGAAATTAAACAAAAAAGCCCCATTTTTTTTATTATTACAGAGATTTTTTCTAGAAAAAAAAATCTCTTTGATGATGGGGAAATTGATTAAGTCCTTGTATACCAACAATACTAATAAGTAATTTAACAATATTTGCGATTCCCCTTCAAACTTCTATAATAATTAAAATTCTAAATTACAAAATAAACCCATCAAAATTTAAAAATTAGAGTTCCTTGCAATTTCTGGTACGGTCTTGAATTGACACATACTTTGTCTTTTTCACCGGTAATACCGGTAAAGGGCCAAATTTTCTTTGTTTTTTTCCTAACTTTTTTTTTTCTGGATAACAAAAAATGAAGTAATATTTTCTGAATTTAATTGGGGTGAAAGTGATGGGGTACACGCCGCCCTTAGAAGTCGAAGCACCTGAAAATTGCCGTCGTAATCAAAGCCACTTTAATTCTCTCCAGAACGACACGTGTCCCTCAAAGTCCAATAATTGTACTTTGGTCAGTTCTGAGCCGTCCATTGCATCATAAAAAAAAAACTCATCTTATGCGTTGTACTTTGTTGAATAATATAGGCAATAGACAAAAAAAAAAAAAAAGGAGAAAGAGATGGGGTTTATTATATTATTTATTAAATAAAATAATGATTATTATAATATTAAAGTCTGATTATGGTGGGGTTAGTGATGGCTAAATCATATAGCACGATTTTAATGTTAAATTATGGGAATTTGGAATCAAATCCGTATTCTTTGACATTAACAAGAATTTCATGATTATCTAATTAAGGGGATGAAAAAAAAAATTAAAAGTAAAAAAAAAAAAGGGCCATTTGCTTGGGTTTCTATCACATTGAAAATGAACTCTCTCATACATTCAGAAGAATATATTTTTTTTCTTTAAATGAGAAAATTTTATCGCCTACTTGTTATCAATAATTGAAGTGTGACGATAGCTTTGATGTTTCATTTACGAGAATTATTATATCAAATGCAAATAATTAATAATATAAAATTGGTAAATCACAATCAATAAATAGTCATTAAGTATGGTTAATGACCCATTAAAATAAGTAAGAAACCGAGCCTGAGTTATTGGTTATCGTAATTGTTGGGGGACTAGCCAACCAAGTCTAAATTAATTATTCATTGCTGCAGCAAATGTTGGAATATTGTTGGGAATTATTTTGTTATGTAAATGGGAATTTTGTAGTATATGTATTTCATAGTCAGTCAGAAATTATCAAGATCATTACTATTAATGTTGCAAGAACGCAAAAAAAAATAAAATTAATCATTTCATGCCAAGATGATTCTGTCTTCATTTTGAAGAAATAAATAACCTTCAGAAAAACTGTTCCATGTCAAGCTTTAACTTTTTAATTTTTTTAATATTTATTATTACATGGTTATACCTTAATATTTATTTTTTATTTTTAAATAATAATTTTATACAAAATATGAATATTTTTAAGATGAAAACTTAATTGTTTATAAATAAAAGACAAATATAATTTAAAAATTATATAGTTTAATTATATATAAATAAAAATTTGTAATATAATATCTATAAATTATTCAATGTTATTATAATTGAGAAAATATTTTTAAAGAAAGTCTTTAAATACAATTAAAATTCTTATTTACAAATTGAATAAATTTTATTAATGTGTATAGTCAAAATATTTTTAAAAAAAAATTATTCGACACAAATAAATTTTTTATATATTTACAAATTAAATAAATTTTATTATTAATAATAAAAATATATAAAATGATAATTTAAAAATAGAATGAATAAATATGAAAATTTTTGTCAATCAAAATGTTTCTAACATGCGTAATTTTACATATATTATATGAATACATATAATTACATGTATAAGTAAAATTAGAATTATACTCAAATAAAGTTGGATAAAAAATTGATGTGGTATTATGAGACTTAAATGGTTTCATACCTCATCCTTATCACTAAGACAAGACTCTATCAATCATGTGAATCAAAATTTTACCTCAATCATGGTACATGAAGGATAATGTTATTTCCCATGCAATTACGCACTAATTCTTTTCCCTATTTTGCAGTCACCAATTCTATAATCATAATTGACATGTGAAGAATAAAAGATCACTATGAGCAAAATAAAAAGGAAAAAAAAAAAAAAAAGAGAGAAGGAAAGTGTGATCACTTGTCGTTTGTATTAAAGAAAGTACAAATGCTTATATGCTTTCATGTCTCCTCATTTTCTTGTCCTAAGTGGAGTGAGATGTTGAATAAAAAAACCTTCAACCCCCCACTATAGAATTAGAATCCTGTACTTTTCATGACAGATATTGAATTTCTAACACATTAATTTAGACATTTAATAATAACGCAAATGATATAAAACAACCATATTCATTGCTGATCCCCAGCTATAATAAAATTGTAGAAATTAAACGGTCAAAATATCTACCATATCCTTATATTCATGTATTTTATTAATTTAATCTATATATTCAAAATCAAAACAATTTATTCATTCTTTTTAACGACACCTAATTTGACTATTAAAAATTATGACGTTAATGTTGACTCGACGTGAATGTTGCATCAACATGTTGACGTGACATGTCATGTGACATCGACGTGATTACATGGTAGTGTCATATGACCCTAATATGATAACATGGCATTGACATGCTGACATGTTGGTGTCACGTGATATATTAAAATTTTTTTTAAAAAAAATTATGCCATGTCATAAATATAAAATTGAACAAAAATCATAGTATAGGGATTAAATTGAACAAAATTAAAATGTTAAGAGACTAAATTGAAAAAAATATTTAAAAAATATAAATGTTTAAGTAGATAATAGATATACTTATTAATAAGCTAAGTATTTAAATGTAAAATATTTATGGTGTTAAAAAATATTTATAAATATTTTATTACTTGATTATTTGATTTTAAAATATGTAAATTAATTTATCTTATTTGTAAAAATTAAATTTGAATTCTCTTTCTATAAAAAAATTTTTGAAAAGAAATTCATAGCTAAATCCAAATTTAGAAGAATAACTTGCGTTATATTAAACTAAAATGATATAAAAAGACTAAATAAATTTTTTTTCTTTTTATTTATATTAGTATAAAATTTTAAAATTTATTTGACTTAATTTTTAATTTGAGCTGAACTCAAATTTGTAAAATAAGTTTATTTAGTTACAATTTTCACAATTTACAAATGCCTATTCTTTTGAAATTATTTAACTCTTACTCAATTTACCTTTTGTTTAAATTTACTCAAAATTTTTTATAAAATAATTTTATTTAAGCTGAACAAAATCAAAGAATTAAATTTCTTCGATTTTGAGTACATAAACTAAATTAAATAAAATGTATGAGTATAAGAACTTGATGGATATTTTAACCAAATTAAACCTATTTCTATAAGGAGATGATAATTTTGGAATTCCATAACATCCGAATATAAAGAAAAATAAACTAAAAGGATATTCATTTGTTTTAGTTCTAACGGACAAGCCATCGCATTTTTCAAAAAAACTAAGAGCACATTTTTTTTTTAGTACTAGGATGAAAATTATTCCGTTAACTAACACTCATTCCTAATGATGAACTGCTAAAGAATTAGGTACCACAATGTCATAATTTCATGATATCAATAAGCTTATTTCATGTATTCAAATTAGTGATAATCTGAATAGTCAATGACGAAGTCAGGATTTTAAAATAGAAGTGAAAATAAAAAATTTAATATTTTAAGAACCAAAATTATAAAATTTTTAAAAAATAAAAACAAAATTTTAAAATTTTAAAATAAAACAAAAAAAATATAAATTTTTAAAATTTTGGAGGATGGGGACCCCTACAAGACCCTCTCCCTCCACCTCTGTAAATAGCCACTGGGGCTTAACTCAACTGCTAATTAACATAAATAATGATTCCAGTTGAGTTCTTAAGTTTATATTTTAATATTTGTGTTGATTTGCACCCAACTTGGAAAGTATTTTTTTTATATATATAATTGAAAAAAAAATTAAATTTTATTTTTTTAAAAAAATCATGCATCAATTAATAAATAAAATATTTAAATATAAAATTATTATTTATTTTAATTTTAATTTTTTTATTATTTTTATTCACAAATAACGCATTACAAGTATAAATTGAAAGTTATATATATCATAACGGATCCTCTAAATTCTCTATATTAGATTGGTGTTATTATAATCTCCTCTTTTTAAGGCATTCGCATCCTTGCCAAACTCAACGCATCAAATATAGAATGAAAATGGCACTAGCGTTGGAATTCTAGAAGCGTCTCCCACCACACGTACTCAATGTAGTACTTTGCTCCTTGTAGCACTTACATCTTGTACTTTCAATCGGCGAGATTTTTAATATCAATTATGAACATTTGTATTGAATTTATGAAGTTTTGTCCATTTTGACTTGGAAAATATTACTATTTCATTCATAAAAAACACTTTGTAAGTGCTAGTGTTGGTATATATCATAGCTGATATTCTCAAGTTTTCACTATAAAACTGGGGATGTTACAATGCTCGTATAAAATATAATAATTATCTCATAATCAAAAACATTAATATTTTCACTAAAATATGATGATAAAAGAAAAAGAAAAACACCTCAAGGAGGCAGCGGTTGCCCAATTATTCTGAGTTGCACTAGTTGCTTCTTATCCTCAGCACAAGACAGAACTTTATGAACCCATCAATCACTTTTTGTGGGTCCTTATAGCATTTTCCTCCTCTGAGATATGCTTCTGTTCTATATGTGCCTCTCCATGTCATGGATTCTCTTACTAACTGTATTTTTCCTATATTTATATATATTTTTTAATTTATTTTTTGTCCACTTGCTCCACCATGAAACCAAGCTTCAGGGTCGTGCAGGATAGGGTGGGATCCCACCACTGAGGAGGCCCCTGCCCAAGCCATGGTGTCAATCTCCTTCTCCTTCGTGATCGCTCTCAGTTCATTTCACGATATGCATATAATAAATGCAATTTAATATGTATTTTGTACTTATTGGCTGATAGCCCCTGTTAGGTTACCCACATTACCAATATAAAATATATATATATAAAGTTCAAAGAGGAAAATTGTGGGCATTTTTTGTTTCGAAGTGAAGCTGATTTAATGCTCTCTCCCGCGTACACACGCACACAGATAATTCTTAAAAGACGTAAGATCTTTTTTTTATCATCAAACATATAATGTTAACACTAATTAAATTTAATTAGCACAACTTTAAGCTCTTATGACTTTGGATATAATCTTGTCACTCTCTCCTCCCCGTATTTTCTTAATTTCATAAATATTGATTATTAGTGATAGAATTAGAATTTCATGTTTGAAGGGGTGAAGGGTTGAAGATAATGTTTATAAAATGTTCATATTAGAAGTTTAATATTTAATAAAAATATAAAACAACTTAGATAGAAAAAATTCATATAAAAATTATATAAATCAATTTTAAAAATTATTCAAAAGAATCATTTTTGATAATTTACTTAAAAGAATTAACTAACATAATCATAAATAATTTAACAATGATAATAATTTTAATTTCTAAATAAACTTAACAATAAATAAAAATTAACAAATATAATAACAAAAATATAAATGAGAAGCAATCGCCTAAAAAATATTAAAACTATCAATAAACAATTCAATGAGGAAGCAATTTTAAATAAAAAACTTAATTATTCACAAGAATCCAAGAAAAAAACACACAAAGAATTTGTAGGAAAGCACTTAAGTAATCCATAAATAAATAAATAATAACTAACTTTAGGTGCTTGATCAAATCCTTATTTTGTTACTTTCAACAAAAAATTGACTAAAATGGTAAATTCTAAATCAAAATCACAAATAAAAATGATTAAATAAAAAATTTAAAGTTAAAAATATTAAAAATAAAATAAATAAATAAACTAAACTTATTGAGTATTATGATATGAAAATTGAGCTACTAACTAAAGGTTTTTTGCACAAAGAATGCTGGTAAGTAAAAAAATATAAAAAATATATTTTTTTATTTCTACAATATTTCGTAAAAAAAAAGAAAATAAGAAATGATGGTTGTAAAGTTGTGGAGAAGTGAGATTTGAGAATAATTTTATTACAATAGTTTTTATTTTAGTTTTATAAAAGTTAATTGTTGAAATAATTATTCTGGACATTTCATCAAATAAAAAATTATTATTAAGATAAATTATAAAATTTCAAAAAAATAAAAATATATTAAAAAAACTTTAAAAGTTTTGTAAAGGTAAAATTATAAGATTTCAAAAATATAAAACAAAATTATAAAAAATGCAAAATTGTTGGGGGGGCCCTACTAGCCCCGCCCCCCCCCCCCCCTCCGCCTCTGCTGATTACTGAATCTAACTTACTCATTAATCTAAAAAATTTGTTAAATAATTATCTTCCTTATGATTGTTAGGATCATGCATATATGAATGCTAAAATTAAATGTAAAACATGCTTCATATAATCCCCTTGGCCATATAAAAATCATGACATGAATCAAACGTAAACACGAATATATATATTAAATCATCGATGATGAAGGGAGATAAATTTTCTTCTCATACCATAAATCTCTTATCATTTTCGAAATTTCAATATTAAATATTTAAATTAAAATTGATATCTTTTAGTTAGAAAACTAATATGTTACAACATTCAATTCAACACTTAGAATATCGGGAGGAACAAGTATGAAGAGGGTTGCATTTATTTTAAGAGATTGGTCATGGATTCCCCTTTAATTCCAACAAATAAGCTTGAAAATTAAACAATAATATTATAAAAAAGGGTTGGAAAAGAAGAATAAGTGGTGTTGAATATGAGAAAAATAAGTTCAGGTAGATCTGACATGGACCATTTACTTCTTTAAAGTAGCTTTTTAAAACCTTAGACCAGTCTGACCACAATAATGTCCTACTACTAGACTCTAGAAGGGTGGCCTGAGTTATTCAAAGGCAACCATTCAATACGTGGACTTTTCTAGTTTTTTTCCCTTTCTTTTTTTTTTTATGAAAAAAGTGTTATCATTTTCTGACCACATATTTTTCTTCTTCATTTTTATTATTTTTTGTTTCATTTTTCTATTAGTGGCTCTAAGTTTGAAGGAGTTGTACAAGAATTTATAAAGGGGAGGCAAAAAGTACAAATGGAAAAAAAGACAAAAGCATAAACTAGCCTTTTGTTTGTTTTTTCTTTAGGGTTAGGGTTCTTTCTTTCTAATCTCATCAAACAACAGAAGGAAATACAACAGCGACAGGCACACAAAAAATAAAAAGAAAATACAAATAATTTGCAAATAAATAAATAAATAAAAAGGAGAGGCAAAGTAAGTAATAAGCAACCATTAAGAGGTTTGGAAAAATACATTTGGGCATGTTTCCTTCATTATCATATTTGGAATTAATTTTCAATGGGATGATGAATGAGGGGTATTGATAAAAGAAAGAAAAACTCTAAAAAGGAAGAGGGTTGTTGATTTTTAGAAGAACAAAGTCCTAGAATCACATGTACATATATTGCCAAAATAAGTCAATTTTTGGCCTCAACCACTCTTTTTTTTTGGATGATGGGTTAGTTGAAAAGTTTAAACCTAGTTAAGGCTGATCAAAGTCAATCCTCTCATCACTCTATGGTTAGACTTGGTCACTCCCCATCCCCATCCCCATGTACACATTTAGTGGCATAAACTAGACTAGGAGGGGCTCTCTTAATTAACTTTTTTTGATGTCCTATTGAACCCAGAACAAATTTAGAATCATATATGCACAAAAAAGGGGTCCAAAATTTTGGGAAAATGTCAACAATTGTGTTCAAGACATAACATAATTATCTAACAAATGTTATTTTACCCGATTTTTATTATCTGATGAGACATAATTTATTATCATTTTAAGAGTGGTTAATTATGTGTCTAGTCGAATATTTGTCCTAAAAATAATACAATAAAATAGATTTTCTCATTGCTGAGCACGATTGTGCCAATCCAAGTTTGTCTCCTTTCCTTAGAAGATAAGAAAAATATGATACTTTGACTAAAATTTCAAATGTTCCTAATTTGGTTGCTCCAATCAGGCTGAAAAATGAATTAGTGGGTTAGTGCGTTGGAGATTGGCTCGGGAAAATTGTCTGCTGTGAGGTCAGCTACCATAAATGCCGAAGAATTACTTGGCAGGACAATTTAAATGAGTGCTGTATGTGTCGTGTTCACAATGAAGCAGATTAAAATCCTTTTGGGACCATTTGGAGGCCTCTACCCACTACCCACCTTAGTCTAGCACAGGCTTTTCTGTTCACCTAAGGCTGCTGGAATATAACATGTTTTTCCAGTTATTTCATCATTTTTATGTTGAATTTGTTGGGTAAGAAATTTATGTTTTGAATGTTTTTGAGAAGCAGATTGATGTAAAAATGCTTAACAAAAGTTGCATAAATCTTGCGGCAGCAGCAGCTGCTTTATGATATGGGCTATAAGTTATTGGGTGAACCTTGATCTGGACTCATTTTCCAGTTTTAATTAATCTCAAAACATTTGGCAGCTTCAATAAATTAGATGGTCGAGGGATGCAGGTGGGACAGAAGTACAAGCATATTCTAAAAATCTTGCAGAAAATGATGGGCACCAATCTCACTAGCCTCATCGTAAGTCACAACCATCTACTAGGAATGGAACTTGTTTCGAACTTTCAATCACCGAATCTCATTCATTGCATCACAATCATCTATATATCACAACACACAACTAGCTATTAGCTATGGAAAATCATTTCCATCAGCAATCTTATTCATCCCCCCATCATCAGCAATTTGCCAGATAAATTTAGAGTTATGATCATGGTCAAATGATTGTAACCTAGTGAATAGACATGGTGAGTGATCTTTACATTTCTCATACCTAGCAACTAGCAATCTCTTGAATCAAATAAGTGTGTTTCTGCACAGCGTTTCTGAGAAGGAAGGCATAGTCCACATGTTGGGGGCTTAGTTGTGTCTAAAATTAATCTCCAATAGGAATCTTGCTGGTCAGGAGAACCTGCTGTTAGATTCACATATCCAAACATTCAATTAGAGGAGTCGTTTGGGAAGGAGGCGAATCTAAAATTTTTTTCCAGAAACTGCATGACCTGAAAACTAGAATTACTTGTCGACAATATCTGTTGTCTTGATGAATATAGATAACACTGCAAGATGGTATGAGAATTAATTTTTATAACATTGATACTGGATGACATTGGAATGACTATAGAGTTTGAATCAATAACAAGGCAAATCTGTTGCCAGTATAACCAATGTTTAGATGGATAATATACAAGGTTACAAGCTATGAACAAAGAGATCCAAAAGAATGGAGAAACCAACATGGGCCTCAAGGCACCATGTCACAAGCTGGAAATATGATCTGAATCTACATCTGTCCGTACAGTAGAACTCGCCAGATTGAATGCAAATGACTCTGACAGATCAACTGCATCTTGAACCCTAAGTCGGGTCCCCAGTTGCCCAACAACTGTGGCTGCAATCCTAGCTGCTAATGTACCCATACCTTTCAAATCTGAGACACCTCGTAATATACCATACAAAATACCAGATGCATATGCATCACCAGCACCACATGTGTCCACAGGTACACATGGAGAAGGAGGAATATATACAGCTTCTCCTTTCACACCTATATAAGATCCTCTAGGTCCATCTGTAACTGAGACTAGGGGAACAAAGTGGCTAAGATATCTTGTTGCTGAAATAGGGCTTTCCTTTGAGGAAAAGTGACATAGAGCTCCTGCTTCATCACTGTTTGCAAACACAATATCCGCATAATTCCCAACAATTTCCCTGAACAAGGGCAAAAAAAATAATATTTGAGAACTAATTGGAACAAAATCACACGGAAGTTGACATGTACTGAGCTTAAGGTTATTATGAAAGCATTCCACAACAGATATAGGGAGCCACCTTAGAATAGAATTCATAGAGATGCTTAGAAGTAAAATCATGATAATAGAATCAATCACGGCTGCAAATTGTTTTAAAACAGTAAACTCTATTAATCACCCTGTAATAGTGCCAACTTCCACACTTATCAGTAAGTTTCTCCTCTAACAAGCAGCTTTCAAACTTTCCAGAAGTTGCAACATTCCAAGATTATTATCAACGGATGCAAATGCAAATAGGCGTCTGACCTCTCAAGAAAATTTCAACTTCCTCATTAAGCTTCAAGCCAGGTCCATCAGTTTGGTCAGATTGTCAACTTTTTCAAGAATAATAGAATATTCATGTATGAAGATACCAACAATGAACTTTTTCATCCAGACAGATATCTTTTCCAGTAAAGACAAGTTCCAAAAATATTAAGCATCCTGAATTATACAGCTAAATTTTGATCATGTACACTACTTTCCAACCTCAGAGGGTAGATACAAGGGTTTAGCTTCCAAATAAAAACCTTCAAAAACCTAGAAAGCTCATCACCATGTGCCTAATTTCAACATTCAGGTAAATCTAGTTTTTTTGAAGCTGCAGATTTCTATTCTCTCTTAAAGGAAAATCAAACATAAATTCCAAAATCCTTACACCACTATCAAATTGTCTTCAATCAAACTATCTACAATTAAGACCAATTGCATTATTCTTTATTATAGAACATATAAATACCTTCTAGAAGACAAAATAAAAAGCCAACAAATTCTAATATGGTTGACTAAAATGGACAACAAACTTACCAGAAATCATCATAGTGTCTCTCAATGCAGGAGATATCTGATGCTGTGACTGCTACCAGGGCACCACTCTGGCGTGCTTCTTCACATGCCTTTAAAATAGTTTTGATTGTATCAGGAAGTTCAAATAAATAGCCCTCTACAACAAATATGTTTGTTTTAGAAACTACGCCAGCCAAGCAAGAATCATAATTAATAGTTGATGATGTACCCTGAAATAACAGAAAGAAGTTATTAGGACTGCATGCAATTCACCTCCCACACCATACACATGCTCTTAAAGAAAATTAGGACATTGGAGAGTTTCTGGTGGCATGTCATTTTGAAAGAACTTTTGCACAAGAAGGGATGCAAAGAATTTGGTATACAGTTGACAAAGTGTTGCAGCATAAAAAGGAGTTGCTCGAACATAAAATTTTATATTATAATTTTATTATATTTTATGGGCTTCATTGAAATTTTTATATAGATATAGAAGTTTCAAATTATTTAGGCACTTTTATGTTTATTGCTGTTTTCCTTATTTTCTAAGGACTAGGGCATTTGGGATGTATTTGGCATTTTGCATTTCTATTAGGATTTAGGGTTTAGAGATAAGTAACTATGTTATTTCAGTTTTAAGAGGGTTTTGATTGATGGATTATTGAGACTTAAAATTATTAAGTTTGAGGTTTTTCCCTCTCTTGATTCGCTCTGGCTTCCTCCCCCTAGTCTTCCATTACTCCCCCAATTTCCTCTGGTTCTCCCTAATTGTTTCAACCTATTTCTGATTTTCCCTCTGATTTATGTTATATATCTCTTTCCCCTCCCTCTTCCACATCACAACACCATGATAAGGTCAGTACATAAATTGCACGATTTAAAGTGACTAAACTAGTCATTCCCACATGGGTTGTCCTAGAGATGATGGCAAAACAACAGCAAAAAATGATAAGACTACAGTAATCCAATAGGGAAGCAAAGAGTTGATCTTGGATCCATTTTTTGAGGCATCGTCCACATAATTCAGTAAAATACAACAAAAAAAATTACTCTCACAGACAACCAGTATGTGGAATGAAAAGCATCTGTGAACAAGAAGCACTGTATTCTTTGACATTAGACATGAAGGGGGGAGCATCTAGAAGCATGTAGACCCCAAATGATGAGAAAAGTTCACAAAATGATTGCTTTTCCAATTTGATACTCAATGCTTATGTAACTATGCATGTGTGTGGATCTGCAATACAGAAAATAAAATGACACTAATATATTTTCCCTCTAAGAATTCAACCCAATGCCCAAAAAGGAAAGCTGCAAAGCTCAAGTGTGTGAGTCAGAAACTTTAACAGTGACTACATTATATCAATCATAACTCAATTGAATCCCAATAGGAAATGAGACTATAAACTTCAAAATTTATGTAGCCTTCAAAGACTGTGATAAGTTATTTGTGAAAGAAGTCTAACCTGATAAGCAAGCATTGTGCGCTGAGCATCTGGAGTTGTGAGAACTATCACTGTTCCTGTTGTCCCATCCTTGATAGGTTCAGAAAGAAAATTCACATTTGCCCGATGTAATTTTGCCCTAAATACATCAAGAAATTGGATTTTTAATCAACAAGACCATTGCAAATGACAAATATCTAAATGAGTTAAACAGCCAAATTGTAATTGCCGATAATGACAATTTAAGAGTAATCTTAGATATGTGCAAATACCATACGCCTTAGATTATTATATATTAGAAGAAGCTTACAACAAATTTCTATGATGTACAAAACGAGGAGAAACAAAATTTTTATCATCCTGGTAATACTGATAGTAAGGAGATCTCTAACATTATTGCTATTCTTCTCCTCCTTCCAATCCCTATATCAACCTTAAAACAGATAAAACTACGTAGAGGGAGGACCCACAAGATGCAAGGGAGGAAACTACACTTTCTATATGTAGAAGTGTAAAAAACCTCAAATCAAAAGTTTTGAACCCTATCATTACCACAATTTACATCCACTATGATGAAAAGGACTCCAGAAACTTGCACAGATTCATGGCATAACAACAAATATTGGACAAGAAAAGAGAAAGGAGGGAAAAGAAAAAGGTTGTGGGATGGAATTCCAATGGATAAAAGGGGAAAAGAATAGTAGAGTTTAGTACAAGAAAAGAAGTAAATATAAGGTTATCAAGGGAAGTCTCAATTACCAAAGGTTCCTCCACAAATATATGTGAGACTAGAATCAGAAAAATTAGATTATCAGACAACAATTTAATTGCTCCAGTGGCAAAAATTATCATAACACCAGACTTTAGCTATCAAGTTTGGATACCACAACAAAACGAAGCCCCCTAGGAACCACATATTTCTGTTTTTCTTTTATCAAAGTGCATCAAAATGGTGGACCACTGAAGTTTATGGGAGTTATACAAGAGAAGCACCCCCAAAAAATACAACACAAATAAAGACAAGGAAAAGGGACACAGAAACTATAGCCCCAATTTTAAGCTTACAAGAAACTCAACCAAAACACTGAATTATAAAATGCAACAGAAACTGAACACTAGAAGTAAATATCCCTAAAATCTCAGCTTTAGTATGGCTATCATGATGGTCAATCACTTTAAAACCTCCACCAACTCTTTTCTTAAACAAACATCAACATACACAGAAGAAAAATTTCTCCTAGCAATGTGACTATTAATCATTCCCTGCAGTTCTTTTCCACATGCCAACACCTCCATTATAGTTCTTGGCATGACTTAATGCACACGAAATAGGGAATAAAATGAAGCCCACAAACATCAGAAAAAATGTCAACTTATTATTGCTTAATCCCAGCAGCAGTCCAGATATATATGGAAAAGTGTGCACACCCATGAGAGCAGACCTCATAGAAAACAACTCTCAACAGCTAGCAGAAACAAATAATAAGACTTAATTTTGTATTATCTTTTCTTAATGGAGCTCCTAAAGGCTTCACTAGGCAATGAATACCTAAAAAGTGCATCCACCTAGACCAAGTCCAATCTTGCAAGATTCTGACAAAATTTGGCATCCCATGCTAGTGCATGGTATCTACATTCATGTACCTAGAACATATAGCTTTTTCATCTTCTCAACCCTCTACTGACAAAATACATCCGTTTAAGTTTTGTCACAATCAAAAATGTGATCTGCTTGGATAAGGATCTGAAATCCAGAAGGGAAGAAAGTGGGTCATTGCAACAATACCAGCCACCTCCTAATTCTATCAATCCTCATACTTCAAAGTCCTGCAAAGTGTAGATTTATGACAGAGGAAGCAGCAAAAACTTAACATCCCACCTAACTTCTACTTAATATGTCCTAATCATCTTTAAAACAATCATACAACATAAAGGGCAGACATTACTGGCCAGATTAAATCAGAGCAACCAACCACCTCCTGACATCTTCTGCAGTGAAGACTTTCAAAAAAAAAGAAAAAATCTTCTGCAGTGAACCAATTATTATTACTAAATAGTATAACTTAGAAGAAAGTTTTATACAAGTTTTTTTTTCTTTCTTTCTTTCCATTCTTTTCTTTTTTATTAAAAAGGACAGAAGAAGGGGGGGGGGGGGGGGGGGGTTTCTAAAAGTTATGGCAAGAGCATATAATAGGTACTGTGAGCAATTCAATAAAGTTTGTGCTTGACATATCAGATTCGACATGTTTATTCTAAAACGAAAATAAATGTAATTCTTCCTTGGAGAACTTAAACATCCACAGTTCCACTAACCAGAAATTTCTCACCAACAGGCTCACACAATTAAACAAGTTGAGAAAGGCAAAAGAACAAAATATTCTCAAAAGAAAATCTAACCTGTAAAAGCCACCCAAGGGATCACTACCTATGCTGCCTGCCATAGCTACATTTAGCACAGGGCCTCCAATGGGCTTACTACCAAGCCTTGCCAAAGCCACCAGACTGTTGGAAAGAGATCCTCCAGCAGCTGCCTTATAGCTGCAACCATCCATAGCCCGCAAAACTCTACCCCTCTCCTCATGATTCACAACCTTCCTGGTACCCTTCTCTAATTCCAATCTCTCCAAGAATTCATCATCAACCATGCCAGAAAAGTCTACCTAAAAGTTATAGGTACAGAAGTCGGTAAAATAAATAAATATATCTTCACGACACAAACATGCAAACAAAACTATATCAAAAGCTGCCAAACAGAAAGTAAAATTAGAGTAAACAAAAAAGAATGAGATAATACCAACAGGTGTTAAGAATACAAGTAACTGGTCTTGCAATCAATTCTCTGTGTTCGCAGTGAATTTAAATAATTAAAAGTTCACAAATAAATGAAGCAGACCTACTAAAGAGTTGAGTTCTGAAAATCCAGCCCCATTGTGGTTCTATTGAAATCTTATACCATCACCCAGATTTTCTCCATACCAGTTTTTGTCCTTAAGAATTTCATTTCACAACTCAACTTCTTGTAATTCACTTTTAAATAAAGCAACAAAAGCACAAGCCACTAAAAATAAACTGACAGACAGCAAATTAACAAACAAAATGTAGAAAGGCAAACAATTCTTCATGACCTCTAGGCAAAATTTCTACATGTTTTCAATGGCCAGAGAAATAGGGGGGAAACTCCAATTTGATCCTAACTTTTTATTAATAATACATAGTCAAGCACCTCATTTAATTAGGTTCTATTAGGTTGTCACTTTTATTATGTGTTTTTTGGCTCTGAAAATAGAGGTTGAATATGCATCTAAATTCTAAATAGAAAAGCATAACATTTTTTAATAATTAAAATTTAAATTTTGTAATGACAAAATGCATAATTTACTTTTAAATGGAACAATAATATTTCGATAAACATACTACATTTTAGTTGTTTGCTTAATTTTATCAATGCCAAATTTTATGTAAGGGAAATTGAAATATAATAACTACATTTATAGAAGTCAAAAAATTTCGTTATCCTTTGTAAGAAAGGGAACAGAAAATATACTAATTAAATGGCTTGTTTCCTTAACATCCAAGTCTCTTGTCTGTTTCCTATATTTTCTTATAAGAACTAAATATAAACATTTACAGAAATAAGAAAACCTTCTAAAAAAAAGCAAGAAAAAAATGAAGAAACTTTACCATGGCTTGACCAAGACCAAGAACATCCCATCTGTCAGGCAAGACACAAAAAGACCCAGCATTCTCTTCGTCTTCATCCTCCTCCTCCTCCTCTTCTCCTTCACTCTCAAATTCCTCTTCTTTGCTGCTACTACAGCTACTACTCCGTCTAGAACTACAACGAGAAGAAACCCAAAAAAGCCCACTTTTTTTTTTCCCCATTGAACCAAAATTCACGCTCTCATTACCTTTCCCATCACCCAAGAACCTCGAAGCTCTCATAATCCTCCCATTCGCATAACTTTCTTTGCGGTGATATAGGGAAGAGAAAGAAGAAGAATGCAAGTGGTAAAGAGAGAAAAATGGAGAGCAAAAAAGGGAATTAGTTTGAGGAGGAGATGAAATAGAATTAACGAAAGAGAAAGACATAGTAAATTCCTTCAAAAGTTCGATTTATTTCCTCTAGTTTTTTTCTCTTTGTTTTATTAACTAAAATGGGATTTTTCTTATTTTTGGAATTCTGGGTTTTGGGTTTCCTAGTTTAGGATGGAGAAGTGAAAGCAGAGGCCAAGGAAGACATCTCCATCCACAAAGATATAGGTGAATGTTTGAGAGAGAGAGAGAGAAGGAGAGTCTTAGCTTTGCCTTTCCATTTTTCTGTGTTAAGGATAAAACGAAGGCGTTGGCTGTTTCTCAATTTTAATTTTTTGAGTTCCAAGATTTGGTTACGTGGCCTCTCTTGGACTGTTAGATTTCGTTGCTAGGAAAAGTCCTTAGATTGGATACTAAAAGGGGTTAATGCCTAAACAGGATCTTCAACTATACATAACCGCTCTTTAACCTTTTACTAATTTTAATGATTTTTTTCCGACAAGCTTTTACAATTAATGAAAATATAATTGTTGCTAGTTATAGTGACAATTGTCATTTTCATTCAAATTATTTATGACATAACATACTAACATATTTAATAATAGATAGATTTATTAGGTGATTTGTGACATATCTTGCGACAAATGAAGTTATTGATCACTTATTAATAAAATTATAAATAAAAATATTTTTTGATTGTTTTTTTAATTGAAATAGTATTTCTAAATTTTACTTATTTTTCACCAAATCTTTAAAAAATCGAATAAGAGAAAAATGAAAAAAAAAAATAAAAGAATTCAATTTTTTTTTTTATGATTTCGATAAATGATCATAATTGGCGAATCTAAGTTTTAGACCTTTTAGTTTTATTACATGATCATATGCTGTGTAGATAAAAAAATGACATTAGATTTAATGATTATTATATTTTTATGAAATTGAATTATTTATTTGATTTAAAATAAAAATTTAAAAATTAATTTTCATGCAATAAAAAGTGAGGGATTTAATTGAATATGAGAGTATAATACAACAATTTTTTAAAACTTAAATCCATCTTAAAAATTTTAAAAAGTTTTTGCACTTACTTTGTTTTATTTTTTTTTATTTTTTACATATAATTTCGAACTTTCATAATAAACTGTTTTTTTCATTTCATAAACTTAACACTTTTTTAATTAATTGGTTTTGGGGAATGACTATCTATTCCCCAACCAACCAAAATATGCAGTCAATTTATTGGTCTTGATTTTCAAATATTATTATTTATTTATTTATTTATTTTTAATGAGAAAAGTCATAAATTTGAACCGAAAGAGTTTATCTAAGTTCTACCAACAAATTCTAAATGCAAGTCTTAGTTATCTACATTGTATAAAAAAAGTTTTAGAACTGAGTCTTAATAATTCTTATTGTATATTTATTATGTATATATAATATATATATATATATATGTACAAGAAAAAGAGAAGGTGTGAGGGATAGAACATAAAACTATAAAACGCATGAAATTTCTAGGAAATTTCCTCACCAATACAAGGGCCCTCGTAAATATCCATAATCCATCCTTGTTAAGCCCTAAAGGACATGCTGAATTAAAATCCAGATCCCATGAGACTTCTTAATTGGACATGAATTACTTGAACAATTCAAATCAAGAGAGCTATACAAGTTAGAAATAAGAAAAAAGATTTAATGATAAAAACTTAGATTTTCTTAATTATTTAATTTTTGGGTATATCTTGGTTCCCTCATGTGCTTTGTAGTTTGTACTGATATTCATTATGAAGGGTTAATAATGTTATCAATTGCCTACCTGTCAATCCACGCGTCGACTATGTATTGGAACAGGAGCCAAAATTACGGAAGTCATGGCAGCACTAGATCAAAACTCTTCAAATCGAAATCCGTTTGAAGTTCTTCACGATCACTCTCTCTCTGTGTCGCCAGAGCAGAGCCACACCAGAGAAACAAAAAAAAAAATAAAGAACAAAATTTCAGGTGAGTGATCCGGCATCGTTTCATTTTTTCCTCCCTAAATTTTCTCTCAAATCTCTTCCACTTTTTCTCGAATTTCCTCCGAATTTGCTTTTAATCCAAACAACACTCCGTTTTTGCCGTCGCTTTTCGATTCTCTGTATGGACACTTTATTTTTTTAGTACTTTTAAAATTTTTGTTGATGAATTAAAAGGTGATTTGACCTAATTATTTTTGTTATTAATTCTTTCTTTGAAATTTTGCTGCATTTTCACGTAATCTGGTTGGATTCAACCTGCATTTTCTCGGATTAAATTCCTTCACTCTACAGGTAACTGGTTTTTTTTTTTAATTTTATGAATTTTTAACTGAGAAATGAATTAAAGTTTAAGTTAGAGTAAATCAGATTTGATCCGTTAATTTTAATTTCTCAGATTTGATAAAATTACAAAGCTTATAAATTGCTCTTGTGTATTTGTAGTTAGAATGGAAGGGAGTTTGATTTTACATTTATTAATTATTTGATTTTTATTTTTGGTGAAATTTTTTAGGGGTTGGAATTCGTGTGGAATTTGAACTAGTTTTTGAGTATCAATGGACCATGCTGAACTAAACACTGAGCAGGTTGGTGATCCGATCACTTCATTTGCTTTGTTAGTTGTGACTTTATAGACAAAGTAAGTAGTTTATTAACTTTCAAGTTTTGATTTTTTGTGGTGTCTAAATTTGAAAACTTTAGATATAATTTGGTTGTTGTTATTTGCCCTTTGCTTCTGGAGGCAAAAATGCAAGAGCGAATAAGCTTTTTGAAGAATTAGACATTAAAATTGTAGAAAGTTTTTCTGGAAGAATTAGACATTGAAATGTAAACTGTTATGGTTGATTCAGTTACTTCCTTGGGTGTTTATTTTTATTTTCTGTTGTTGAATGTCAATCTTTTTTACTTGAAGCTGTATTTTAGTTTTATAAAAATCCAAATAGCATTGAGCTTCTTGATAATAGGTTACATGTTCTCCTCGCAAACTGCTTTCATGGGCTATACGAGTTTTAGGATTCTTTTAGACTTTTCGGATTGTTTGTTTGTTCACCTCATCATGGACAGGGGGAGTGCATAATGATTTGCTTTTGTATTTAAATTTTCCTTGATCTTCATTTGTTGGACATTTTATCCCTTATATATGTCGTCCCAGTGATTTCTTGCTTCAGAGAATCTAAGTTATTTTTTTAAAATGTTTTTATACAGTTACTTATGAATGGCTTCTGGGTAGTTAATGGGGATTCCATTTTGATTAGTGTCTTATTCTCTTTTCAAGGTTCTGAAGAGGGACATCCCATGGGAAACTTACATGACGACTAAGCTGATTTCAGGAACAGGCCTTCAGCTGTTAAGGCGTTATGATAATAGAGCTGAAAGTTACAGGGCACAATTGTTGGATGATGTAATGCTTTATAGCTCTCCTTAATTTATGAGCTGGGTATTATTTATGTATATGTTCTTTTTTCCTTTCCAATTAATTCAATAATTTTATTAATTTCTCTTTCTTCTTAAAACAAAATCAGGTTTTGAAAGCCTTACTATAATTCTATGGAAAATCTAATAGAAGGAAGTGTCATTCATGGAGTCTTTACAATAATTTTGTTTGTGAAATTGCTGTGACAGGATGGTCCAGCCTATGTTCGAGTGTTTGTTAGTATATTGCGTGATATATTTAAGGAAGAAACAGTGGAGTATGTTCTGGCTTTAATTGATGAAATGCTCACAGGTAGTTGAAGAATATTGATCTTGTGACAACACATTCGTCATAAATAAATTTGCTTATCATTTATTTTCTATTGCAGCCAATCCTAAACGAGCCAGATTATTTCATGACAAGTCTCTTGCAAATGAAGATACTTATGAACCTTTCTTAAGTTAAGTTTTTACTCAAAATCTTTTTCACCATTAATTTATTGCTGATACTCTTTAATTTGTCAATCTCCAATTAACAAGTAGTACTCTACTAGACCATCAGATGTCTTCTTGGTGTATTCCTTTACCGTTAGCATTACCTTTCCAAATATAATACATATTTGTTTCACTTCACCTCTACTGCATTTGATATTTTGACTCTAGTTGGTTCCTTGGTGCTGAATCTGCTTTTGACTCAAGCTAATTCGTTCATACTTAAGCCTCCTTAATCTCCCTGGAATATATAGTTAGTGATGCTATGATTTTTAGGATACTTTTTTCATTTCATAAGTAGGCGTTGCACAGTTGAAAGCACTACACTCTTTTCCTCTTTTGCTTGATGTAGGGTTTACCTCTTATCTGTGTAATGAGTTTGTAAGAGCATCAGGATTCTTCAATGTCTTGCACATAACTGATTTTTATATGATTGTGTACTATAAGTTCTCTATCTAAATGGAAACAAACATTAAGCATGGTTTTTTATGTGTATATGATATCACGTAATCGAAAATACACATGTATGCAGCTGGCTTCCAATTTAAATGTTTGGTAATTGTCAGGGACACTGTGTCTGAGTGGATTATGATAGATTAATAGTGGGAAATGTGGTATTTTTCCTAAGAAAGTTGAGTAATTTTGAACTTTGTTTTACCTTACAGAATCGGAAGAATACAAGCATGTGTTAGTTTATTGTGAAGATATTTGTTCTTGTACTAAATGATCTGAACGAAAACTAACAATCTACAATTTGGTCTACTTTCAGATTGCTCTGGAAAGGTAACTGGTTCATACAAGAAAAGAGCTGCAAGATACTTGCCCTGATAGTAAGGTACAAAATGTGTGATCCATCTAAGTAATTAAGTATAGGTTTACAGAAACATAACCCAATGGCATAGTCTCTTACATGATTTAATTAATGAGTCTTTTCATCTTTCTAAATTTTCTTCTGTTTCTATTAATTTATAGTGCCCGCCCAAAAACCCAGGATGGTGTTGTTGCAAATGGTGAAGCCTCAAATTCAAAGAAAAAGTTCACTACCATTGATGATGTGCTTAAAGGTTTGGTTGAATGGCTTTGCACACAGGTCAGTGTATCGCTTTGATTATATTTTTCATGGTATGCAAAGTATCAGTCATTTCTTATAGCTGGAGAAGTTGACTAGATGCTCCCTATGATTTTTTATGCCTTTTGGAAGATTCCTTATAAACAGTCTCTAGTTCCCTCGTTCACATGCATTACTGGAATGATTCTTCTGAAAAGGATTCTAATTTTCTGCCATTTAGATGATAGTTGTCCTTACTCTAGCATCCTGATTTCCAATATCTTTTGTAGCTGAGAAAGCCTTCCCATCCTAGTCGTGGTATTCCGACTGCCATCAATTGCCTTGCATCATTGCTGAAGGAACCTGTTGTCAGATCTTCCTTTGTTCAAGCAGATGGGGTGAAGTTACTGATTCCTTTAATTTCTCCAGCATCAACTCAGCAGTCTATCCAGGTAATTTTTTTCCCATATTTTCAGGTGGTGGGTTTTAGAACTGAGACACTTTTCTTTGTAAGCCGTTTGCATGGTATAATTCCGATATTGACAACTAAGTTTTTTAACAGCTTCTTTATGAGACATGTCTCTGTCTATGGCTTTTATCTTACTATGAACCTGCACTTGAGTATTTGGCAACGTCTAGAACTCTACCACGACTGGTTGATGTTGTTAAGAGTTCCACAAAGGAGAAGGTGAGGTCTTGTTTCATAGTTGGTCAAGTCCATTTTCATTTTGTCCAGGTTCTGCCTTGTAATATATTTGTTGTTGGAATAAGAATTATGCATGAGCAGGTATCCTATAACATTTTATATGAGGATACTTCAGTAATTTTCTTAGCTTTCCTGTTGTGCCCTTTGCCATAATTTTCTATCATTTCCAAACTTTATTTGTTACTTGGTACAAAATTCATGCTTTCAACTGCAGGCTCATTTATATGTTACTATGTTATCTATTTTTTTTCTTGTTCAAACTATGTTATTGATTAGTCATGCTAGTTAATCATTTTAAATGGATATGTTTTGCTTTTAAAAAAAAAATGGATATGTTTGATTTGGTAAATTTATTTATTTGCACATCATGATGGCTGCCAGGTTGTCAGGGTTATTATCTTGACCTTTAGGAACTTGTTGTCCAAAGGCACATTTGGTGCTCAGATGGTAGACCTTGGACTGCCACAAATTGTTCAGAGTTTGAAAGCACAAGCATGGAGTGACGAGGTAAGAAAATGGTAGTTTTAACACATATATTGCTATGTCATTGTCTACAGATTTTATTATTATTTAGTCACTGCATTGAGTAAACAATAAGATCTTGATAAGTGAAACTGAGCATGTTTTTTAAATGTGGGCATATATGTCACTTCAGCCACTAGAAAGACCATATTTTACAATCTTTTGTCTGATAAAAATAACATCACCATCACAATCAGTATTTGTGGTGGTCAGTGCTACATACTCTAACCCAAGCTCTCGGATATCTCTTTGGCCATAAATGTGCAGTATGTTTCTTTCCTCCTCTCAATCAATTTTTTCCTGAACATTCCTTGCACTTGTTGTTTAACCTCCATCAGTTAACTCATTCCTGAACTTATTGGTGTTTGAGCTGCTTTTTTTATGTTATAGTTGCAGTTGTTTAGGTGAATGTTTGCGCAGATATGATGAAATGAGCCTTGTTATGTGCCATAAATTTCCATTATCATAATTGCGTATCTGATTCATTGTTGAGCCACTAAACCTATTCTTACTTTGCAATTGCAATCAGACTTAATTGTTGGAGTGGTTTTTTTTTTTTTGGCATGAAAAGTTAATTGTTAGATTCACTGCATCTATGCTGAATCTTATGAACTCTCTAGCATACTGATTTTTACTTGCTTATTTGTGTCTTGAATTCTTGTGGTATCTCATAGGATTTGTTGGAGGCACTCAATCAACTTGAAGATGGGCTGAAGGATAACATTAAGAAATTGAGTTCCTTTGACAAATATAAACAGGAAGTTCTCCTTGGTCATCTTGATTGGTCTCCCATGCATAAAGATCCATTATTTTGGCATGATAATATAACATGCTTTGAAGAGAATGATTTCCAGGTATATTTTGTCTTCCTATCAATTTTCTTTCTCTTTGCTTTCAAGTTCTTGCATTTTTTACTTGCTCATGGGCTTATTTTTTGAAGAGGGAATCAAATACAACAATGCTAATTTGTCCTATTGATCTGTATAAAATATACTGACAACCCTGATCTTTTTATTTCATGTGAAGAATACCAATCCCCATTTCCACACATTCCCATGCAGTTTGACTGCTAGTATGTATAGGAATTTTGGTCTGTTATGGTATTCTTGGCATCTTGTTAGATGTCTTGTTACGCTTAAGACAGTACTGCCATAGGACGATAGTGAAGTTGATCAGTCATTATGTGACTTTCAGGTTCTTTTGCAATTTGGCAACAATAATATGTATATAGTATAGATCTGTATATTTAGTAAGAAATGTGGTAAAGGAAAAGAATGTCAATATCGTAATAATGCATTCTGATGTAGTGTCTCTGGCAAAAGTCAGGACAGTCCTTTGATTCTTGATGAGTTTATCCTTGCAACAAATAACTGTAGCAATATATAGACATCTGCTATTGTGATGTTTTACGATGGTGGTTTTTATTATTATTTTCTTTTTGTAATATGCATCTTAACATTGTTGGGAAAGAATAGGATCAGTTAAAATAGGCATACTTGCAATGATTTTGAATATCCAAATGGAAAACTTTGTGTGATAATTAGTTGTTATCTACTTTCCCAGATTCTAAGGGTCCTCATTACAATCATGGACTCATCGAATGATTCAAGAGCTCTGGCTGTTGCTTGCTTTGATCTCTCACAATTTATTCAGCACCATCCTGCTGGGAGGGTGATAGTGACTGACCTAAAGGCCAAAGAGCGGGTGATGAAGTTGATGAACCATGAGAGTGCCGAGGTTACCAAGAATGCTTTACTCTGCATTCAAAGGCTTTTCCTAGGTGCCAAGTATGCTAGCTTTTTGCAGGTGTAGTTTGCCTTAACAATGGTGCATGGTCATCATGTCATCTACACTGTGGAAGTAATATGGCGAGTGGATAGTAAATTCGGCTCCTTAGGTGTTCTATTGTGATTTTTGAGTAAATTATGAGTTGGGGGGCTGGTCTTCCATCAGACATTTGATTGTCTAAATGTCAAGGAAGAATTAATTTTCGTTTTATTAAACTTGAGAATATCATTATTACTATTGATAATTTTTTTAGATTTTGAGCTGAATTTAATAAAGTGTTTGTATCCTTTATTTATCTTGTTCCTTTGAACGTTTTGGTGAATTGTCATTCAATAAGTGAGAAATAATACTATGTTTATGCAAAACTTGCTATTTAAGATGATAGTTTAGATTATTGTTGTGAGTGAGGAAAACTTTCCCTGGTTAAAATTCAAGCTATCATGAAACTGAAATCAGACATACCTTGCTTTTCTCTACTTTGGGTATAACACATGTTTTGCTGTACCTTAGGATTAGTTGTAAGATTTTAGGGTTTAGGGTAGCATGCCACATGAGCTCCGCCATGGCAGATTTCCGCTTAGCTTCGTAGGTATTCTATCAAACTGTTTGTGTGTGCACGAAGAATGACTAAGGAACCTCGAATCTTGAGTTTCCCACCAAATAGTATGTGAAGCCATAAGCCATCCCAGGGTTGGAATAATCACCTTTTCCATAAGATGAAGTTATACTATAATCTGATCAGATACTTTGATTGATTTGTCTTTCGCTTTAGTTTTCTCCAACCTTCTCTTTGGTTTTGCTTACTCAATCTCCAAAGAATTAATGCGTTGCCTTACTAACGCTCAAAAGCTTTAGTTTGTACCTTTTCATCAGTGGAATTGGAAGCAGATGCAAGCAAAGCAAATTCCTATAATGAAGCTATAAACACGTTCATTGCTAATTTGTTCAAACCGCATCACCCAAAAAAAACTTGGTTCGTAGTGACATAACCCTCAACACATTCCCTGCTTCACCCTCAAAAGTCATGGCTGAACCCTTCGCATTTAACATTGCAGAAAATGTCCTCGAGACACTAACCGCTCTTGTTGTTCAAGAAATTTCACTTGCTTGTGGTGTCCAAAGTGACTTTCGAAAGCTTCGTGAAATGTTAGCCACTGTCAAACCTTGGATCTTAGATGCTGAAGAAAAACAGGCTCGTAATAATCAGCTTCAAGATTGGGTACAAAAGCTGAAGGATGCCTGCTATGATGCAGAAGATGTATTAGATGAATTTGAAGTTGAATCATTGCGGGGGCAAGTCTTGGAACAGAAGTGCATTGGAAACAAGGTATGCAATTTCTTTTCAAGCTCAAACCCACTTGTTTTTCGGCTTAAAATGGCACATAAGATTAAGAAAATTACAGAGAGGTTTAGTGAGATTGCTGATTTGCGAGATCGTTTTCATCTCGTAGAAAAACATGATGACACTATGCATGTTGTGCTCTCGGACAGGGAGACCCACTCCTTTGTACAGGCATCGGATGTTATTGGTAGGGATATAGACAAAAAAAATATCGTAGAAAGTTTATTGCAAGCTCCAACTGGTGGGGAAGAGGAAAACATTTCCGTCCTTACTATAGTTGGAATTGGAGGTCTCGGGAAGACCGCCCTTGCAAAGTTGGTGTTCAATGATGTAAATGTAGCTGAGTTTTTTCAGTTGAAAATGTGGGTATGCGTTTCAAATGAAACTGATTTGAAACGATTGCTTGAAAAAGTCATTAAAGTTGCAAATGGGGGTGATAGGGACTATGGTAATATGAGCTTAGAGAAATTACAGAAGGGCTTACGAGGTTGTTTGAATGGCAAAACGTATTTACTCATTTTAGATGATGTTTGTTGGGTCGATGATAAACCATGGAGTAAATTGAAACCTTTGTTAATGGGGGGAGCCAAAGGGAGTAAAATCCTAGTCACTGCTCGTAGTAACCTAGTTGCTAGTAACATGGGTACAATACACAACTTAAAAGCTCTTCCTGAGGAAGAATCTTTCTCTTTGTTCCTCAAAGTGGCCTTTAGAAAAGGGGGAAAGGAACAACATCCGCACCTAGTACAAATTGGGAGGGAAATTGTGAAAAAATGCGGAGGGAATCCTTTGGCTGTGAAGACGCTTGCGAGTCTGCTTTATTCTACGACTTCAAAGCATGAGTGGGAAAAGGTGAGAGATAATGAGATGTGGAAATTAATGCAAGACAAAAATGACCTTTTGCCTGTTCTGAAACTAAGTTATGATCAGTTGCCTCATTATTTAAAGCCATGTTTTGTTTATTGTTCTGTCTATCCGAAGGATTATAGGTTTGCAAGTTTCGAATTAGTTCAATTTTGGATGGCTCATGGTCTTCTTAAAACCTCTAACCCAGATGAGGACCCTGAAGAAACTGGTAGGCGGTACCTGAATGAGTTGTCTTCGAGATATTTTTTCCAAGATTTTGAGACACTTGGTTTCATTCAGCACTTCAAAATGCATGATCTGCTACATGATCTTGCCCTGTTAATAGCAAAAAATGAGTGCTCCGTAGTGAAATCCCAAGGCCAAGATGTTGGCGAAGGGGTTCGACATTTGTATTTTTTGGACCTTGATATTCCTGCAGAAAGCTTTTCTAGGTACCTAGATAACTGTTGTCATGTGCGTACATTTCGCTTCTTGTATATAAAAGAGGGATCCAGAAATGATTTCTTTATCCAAACATTCCTCTCAAGGTTCCAAAGATTGCGGGTGCTGGATTTGAGTGAGTCTACTTTTGAGGTATTGCCAAGAGGGATTGGTAATTTGAAGCATTTGAGATTTCTTGACCTAAGGGGTAATCGTAATATTAAGAAACTTCCGAATTCCATTTGCAAGTTGCAAAATTTACAGACTTTGATTCTTGCTAGTTGCAATGGAATTGAAGAGTTTCCTAAAGATATGAGTCAACTGATTATGCTGAGAGCCTTGTCAATAACCACAAATTTGACGGTTTTACTAGAGAATGTGGTGAACCGGTTGAAGTCGCTTAGGCATTTGGCAATTGGTCATTGTGAGAATTTAGAGCATTTGCCTGAAGGGGTTCGAAATCTCACACAACTTCGAACATTGGTGATTGGTATGTGCAAAAACTTGATCTCACTTCCTCATGGTTTGAATTGCCTGACAAATTTGGAAAATCTAGCAATTTTGCATTGCGAAAGGCTGGAATTAGAAGGGAAAGAAGATAATAGTCAAGAGCAGCACATTGCACAAGGGCTAAGGCTTAGAAGATTGCTACTTGGAGGATTGCCAAAGCTGAAGACACTGCCCAAATGGCTTTTAATTCAAGGAAGTGGCTCTCACACTCTATCACTTGAAATGCTAGAGATTTTTGGATGCCTGGAATTGGCATCTCTGCCAGAAGTGATGCAATGCCTCACTGCCCTCGTGGAATTGAAGATTGAATATTGTCCTCTTTTAAGTGAAAGATGCAGAAGGAAAACAGGTGAGGATTGGCCAAAGATTGCTCATGTCCCTTATATATATCTTGATGGCAATGAGATTGGATCTAACAGATATCACAAGACTGAAGTAAGAGCTCTTCTTTTTCTCTATATCTTTTCTTTACTCATTTATATTGCACACGTTGATGACAGTTATAATTTATTTCAGTTTCTTAAAAACCATAGCTGAGGAATTTGATTAAGTGTTTTTAAACCTCTACTTGCTTTAGTATTAACAATCTCGACTTTGTAATTGCAGGGAGATCATAGAGGGAATCAGAGCAGGTCATCTACCACCACAGGTAAATTTTATTGGTATCTGGTTTATAAATTTGAGAAATTTATAATATCAAATATGGCCTGCTTGATCTGATTAACATAGATAGGAGCCATATTTGGTCTCTGTGCTGTGAACTACATAAACTTAACCAAGGCTGTCATTCGGCTTTCTCCACGTAACTTGGGTGAAATGTACCAAAATCCTATACCATTTTATCTATCTACATCAAACTACCTCAAAAAGTAAAGGATGTCTAATGATCCTTACCAATTTTAGGGTTGCTTAATTACATGGTTGGATGCCTAGAACAACACCTATGAATGAGAGTCATATATACATAGAGTGATCGAGTTTAGTCTGGACTGTTAACCAAAAAAATTCACCCATTTGTCCCGTGTTTAAATATGGATTCGTTCACTTTTGTTTGTTTTACATTTGCTTTCACTACTTCTCAGTCATTTCTACCAACATCTCACTCGAAAATGACTGGAAAAAGGAGGAAAGATAAGCATCATCCCCTAAGCAAGAAACAAAGGCCACTGCACATGCAACACCACCTGCCTCCAAGGTAAACATGTTTTACCTTCTCAAATACTTTTTAAATTTCAATCTACTGTCTCTGCTCCAAAAGACGTCTCTATGGATCAGTCAATTGGCACCTCCCGAACTCTAAGCTTTCGCTTTTAATGTCTTCAAGCATTATTATTCCATTGACCAAAACATTTTCTTTATTAGGTCCCTATGGAAGAAGATACCCTTCTGACTCAAGACCTCAATTCTATATCTTAGGCTCAAACACCGCAGTCCAGTTCCATTTCTTCTGTCCCAAGTCCTTCAACTGAAGCTCCTCGAGCAGCTAGTACGAGATCCAGCCCTCTTAACTACTCAACCAAGATCATTTGATTTTCAGGTGAGTGTTTGCCTTTTTTTTTTTTTTCCACTAATATTGCTTGATAGTAACTGTAGTTTTCAATTTTCAGCAGGAACAGCATCCCATCAGAATACGCACCCAAATATTAGGCAAATTGGCTGATGCACATGATTTCTCTGCTTTTTAAGCAAAGTTCGAATCCCCCTTTCCTAAGTCTAAAAAAAAAAAGCACCTCCCATCAGAGTTCCTCTTCAGCCTTCTCCGCCTACTAATTCAGTAAATTCTTATTTATGGACTTTATATCTTGATTTCAGGACTTTGTCTTTCACTTACCAACGCTCATTCACAGGCTAACAGTGCCGCCTTCGCTCCCACTGATGTATATGGGGGTCTATCAATTGGCACCTCCCCCACGGTAAGCTTTTGGTAATTTTTACTTTTCTAAATTTTCTATTTCAAGCATTTGTAATTCCATTGACTACTATTTGCATTTTTAGGTTTCTACTCAAGATGATACCCTTCACACTCAAAGTGATACTACAACTCAAAATCACTATACTGAATCTGAAGATGAACTATCACAATGAACTTCTTTTTTTTCGGATCCTTCCTTCCTTTGACTTGGTGTGATTGGTACAACTTCCAGCCCCCAAACAATTTCAGCAACAACTTCTTTTCCTCTGGTAGGTAAATGTTTCTTTGTTTCCTCATTCTTATGCATTAATACTAAACCATAGTTTTCATCTTCCAAATCCAGGATGCTACTCCCAGCAAAGTTCCTCTAGCCTTCTTCAGTTACACATTTGGTATATTTCTAATTTGTATCTTGATTTCAGCCTGTTGCCTTAAACTTGCAATCATGCCAATTCACAAGCTAAAAGTATTGCTGTTGCCTCCAACGATGTCTATAACAGTCAATCAGTTTCAGCACCTCCAGCTTTCTTTTTTTGCATTTCCAAATTGTATAGTATTTCAATTTCAAGCATCGTAATTCCATTGACTAAAATATTTTCATTTTTCGGTTTCTATTCAAGGTTATACTCTTCCCACACAAAGTGATACTCCAACTCAAAGCCCCAATTCTGAAGCTCAATTAGGCCAAATTCCCACAATCAAGCTCTTCTAATTCGATCATTGGGTTGACCTTCCTGGACTTAGCATTCAACTGTTGCAACATCCGGCCCTCCAACTACTTTAGAAACGACATTTGTTTTTTCCTATGGTAAGTATTTCTTTATCCTTCCTTCACTCATGTGCCTTAATGCTAACCACAGTTTCCAATTTTCAGATTCAGGATGTTACTCTTTACAAAATTCCTGTTTAGCCTTCTTTACTCAATGGGTTAATTTCTTGTTCAATGATTTTTTTTTTTATCTTTGACTTTCTAATTACGTATTACTTTCTCAGGCTCAATTGTCAATTACCTCTTTCTAAAGAGGATGCTTTTGCAGCCATGATGAATAGCTTTGGAGCTAATTTGGTTCAAACTTCTAATAAGGACATTGCTTGGCTCTGCAGTCGGGCCACCTTGGAATTACCTTGTGAATTGATACATGAAGCACCTGTAGGGAATCATAATACTCTCTGCGGTCTAAATAGTTTCTTAGTCTAAAAATTTTTCTGAAACATTAAAATTGTATTTTAGGCAGAGTAAAATTCAATTTTAATTTAGCAGTACCTAACTTGTTTAAGCAGAGTAATTCATGCTCTGTCCCGCCTTCTTCAATACTTCGTATTGTCAATTAATTCGGAGCTTTCTGTTTATATTGGGAAATAGGGCTTTTGCACATTTTCGTTAGTCAAAGAAAAGTTGAGCTATCTTCGTGCTCCTGGCCTTGAATTTTGAGATTGTGACACTGACATTCAAGGGTGACATGCCATTCTTAAAGAATTGAATGTTGTGCATTGTCCCATTTTGATCCCAAGATGCAAACGCCAGATCGGAGAGGATTGGACCAACATTGTTCATGTCCCCCCTATATATCATAACTGTAACGCAATTTAATATAGCGAAATTGAACAAGTTCTTGTTTTTTGTTTGGTTTTTTCAATTGTCTCCATTTTTCATGATTTATTTTCAATTCTTTATAACAAGAAGGTACTGTTTTTAGTTCAGAATTGGTAATTATATGCTAGCCTTATTAATCTAGATATCAGTATCTAATGTTTAACATTTAAAGAACTAATAACATTGTGATCAACTAAGCATTATGCCATTAAAAATCTTTTGACAAATAAGTAAGAGATTTAAAATAATATGTGAATCGTTGAGATTAATAAAATTGTTTTTTTTTTTTTAAATTACACATCAGTTAAATTACGTGCTTACTATTAGCATTACTTTTATTTTTCACAAAGAATTGGAAAACAAAATCAAAATATTTGTGCTACTATACTTAAGTGTCAGCCTATAAAATGTCATTAAAAAACTAGTTAAATTAGTTTTAATATATAAATAGATATTTATTTATCATTATAAAATAAAAAAAAAATTGTCCTCAAGGGGTGGCAGCCAATTACCCGTTGGAGACCATTTTCATAAAAAAGTACAGATGTTGGTAAATAGTGATGGGTAGGACAATGAGTTCCACTATAAATAAAATATCATCCATTCCAAGTCTACTCAGGTCAACGCGTGATTAGGTTTCACCAAATCCGTCTCTCTCTTTCATTCTCATTTCACAGCTCTTCTTCCATTTGTGATCCATCTGATTTCTATTTGCTTCAAGTTATATAGTCAGTCAGTCAGTCAGTCAGAACAGATAATCATTTCACACAAATAATCTTCTCCATCTGTTGCTTTCTTTCCTTTCCCTCCTCTTTCTTCACCACCTCAAAAATTCATGGCTGAAACCTTTGCCTTTAACATTGTAGAAAAACTAATTGGGAAACTAGCCACTGTTGCTTATCAAGAAATTTCCCTAGCTTGGGGTGTCCAAACTGACTTTCAAAGGCTTAATGACATATTGACCATTGTCAAAGATGTGCTCTTAGATGCTGAAGAAAACCAAGCAAAGAACAATCAGCTACGGAATTGGTTGCTAAAGTTGAAAGATGCTTGTTACGATGCAGAGGATGTACTAGATGAGTTTCAGATCGAAGCATGGCGGAGGCAAGTTTTGAAACAGAGGAACATCGGAAAGAAGGTACGCAGTTTCTTTTCGAGCTCAAACCCAGTTGCTTTTCGATTTAGGATGGCCCATAAGATTAAAAAAGTTACTGAGAGGTTTGGTCAGATTGCTGCTTTGAAAGCTAATTTTCATCTTGCTGAAAGACATTATGACACTAGGCATCTTGTTATGGGCTTGGACAGGGAGACCCACTCCTTTGTCCAAGCAGCAGATATCATTGGTAGAGATGAAGATAAAGAAAAAATCATAAAAACTTTGATGCAAGATCCAACTGATGGGGAAGGCATATCTGTCCTTCCTATAGTTGGAATTGGAGGCCTCGGAAAGACTGCCCTTGCAAAATTGGTGTACAATGATGAACGTGTAGATAGGCATTTTGAGTTGAAAATGTGGGTATGTGTTTCAGATGATTTTGATTTAAAGCGATTAATGATAAAAATCATTAAAGCTGCAAAGGGGTTGGATGGAAATTGGAGTAATATGGATTTAGACCAATTACAAAAGGTCTTTCGAGATTGTTTAGATGAGAAAAAATATTTACTTATTCTGGATGATTTATGGAACGAAAATCCTATCAAATGGGATGAATTGAAACAGTTGTTGGTGCAAGGAGCTAAGGGAAGCAAAATTGTTGTCACCACTCGCAGTAACCACGTTGCAGAGATCATGGGCACAATCTCAACACACAATTTGCAAGGTCTTTCTGAAAAGGAATCTTTGTGTTTGATTCTCCAATTTGCGTCCAAGAAAGGGGAAATCAATCAGTACCAAAACCTAGTAAAAATTGGGGAAGAAATAGTTAAAAAATGCAATGGAGTGCCTTTGGTTTTGAAGACACTTGGGAGCTTACTTCTCTCCAAAATTTCAGAAGACGATTGGAAATTTGTGAGAGATAGTGACATGTGGAAACTAGTGCAAGAGGAGAACAGCATTTTTCCTGTTTTGAAATTGAGTTATGATCAATTGCCTCCATATTTAAAGCCGTGTTTTGCTTATCTTTCGGTAGTTCCAAAGGATTATGAACTTAATGATATGGAGGTGATTCATTTTTGGATGGCTCATGATTTGCTTCATTCCTCCAATGAAAATGAAGATCCAGAAGGTATTGGTCGGCGTTATTTGAATAATCTATCATCAAAATCTTTTTTCCAAGATTTTGATCAAAATATTGTTTTTCAGTATTTTAAAATGCATGATCTTCTACATGATCTTGCATTATTAGTGGCAAAGAATGAGTGCTCTATGGTAAATTGTTTCAAGCAAATTATTGCTCCAGGAATTCGACATTTGTGCCTTGAAAACCTTGATTTTCTTGAGGAGCAGTCTTCTGGCTTCCTTGATGTTGATAAGTTATGTCATCTACGCACATTTCGTCTTGAAAATATGAACGAAAGTTCTAACAGTGAATCATTTATCAAGAAATGTCTTTCAAGATTCCAGAATTTACGAGTACTAGATCTAAAAGGATCTAGTTTTGAGGTACTACCCAAAAAGGTTGGCAGTTTGAAGCATTTAAGGTATCTCAACTTACATGGCAACTCCAAAATCAAGAAACTTCCAAATTTTATATGCAAGTTACCATGTTTGCAAACTCTGGTTCTCGAGTGTGAAGGAATTGAAGAGTTGCCCAAAAATATGAGGTATATGATCAATCTCAGAATGCTAGTAATAAGTACAAGACAGAGGTCTCTATCCAAAAATGGACTCGAAAACTTGAAATCTCTTCGGTATTTGAAGATTGTTGGTTGTGAAAATTTAGAATATTTGTTTGATGGGATTCAAAACCTCAAATCTCTTCATTCATTGATAATCGATAGTTGCAAGAACTTGATCTCACTGCCGCAGGGTTTTGAAGCCTTAATAGCGTTAAAAGTTCTGGCAATTTGGGAATGTGAAAAGCTACATGTTAATATGACGTTGGGATCCGAAGGGAGAGGAAAAGAAGATGATAGTCAAGATTACCATATTGGCAGTCGGTTACGCCTTCAAGAATTAGCTATTGGAGGGGTACCGAAGTTGGAGGTACTACCCGAATGGCTTCTTGTGGAATCTGCCAACACTTTGCGGTTCCTGATACTTGAGGACTGTGAAAATCTCAGAACATTTCCAGAGAGACAGAATCTCACATCACTTGAAGGGTTGGTGATTACGAATTGCCCAAATTTGTCATCACTGCCAGAGCGGATGCAATGCCTCAAGGAATTGGAGATTGAAAGATGTCCGATTTTGAGCGAAAGATGCAAATCAGAAAACGGAGAGGATTGGGACAAGATTTCTCATGCATCTCGTATACGTATTGATGGCAATGAAATCACATCAAACAAATGAACAGCCTGACGATCAGCTAGGTAACAATTATTTTTCCGTCTTTTCTTTTTTTTTTTATTTACAATTTTCTTTCTTTCCTCCCTTTATATATCAAATAATAAAGCATGAATCTTTTTTTAATTGTTTTATAAAGCTTGTCAGAGAAATGATGCAATTGATTTTAGTCGGTAGTCCAGAAATCTGTGTTTAAGATTTTCTTTTTTTAGCCAAGCAATATTTAAGATTCAACTAACACTAATATGATCAACTAAGTAGTAGCAATATGTTAATATTTCAAAACGAATTACCAATCAAAATCAAAATATTTAAACTTTGAAAGATAAGTGGCATTTGTTTATTTTTATTTTCATTTTTTTCTTGAATAAAATGTTAATTTGCCATCTCTCAAAGAAACAATGTTAATTTGCTATGCCTCATTTTCTTTTTTTCTTTTTGTTGTTTTGTGACATTTATTATATATATTTTAATTTCATAGAAATAAAGCAACAAATGGTGTATAGAGACAAACATGGAATACACTTTTAAAAGAAAAAAAACTTATTCTGTTACATCTTAATATCTCACTAAAAGTTGTTGGTCAATTTTCCTAATTTGCTGTTATTGAATGGCAGGGCATGTCCCCAGCTAATGATGTTGGATTGGGCTTCTCTTAGTGGCTAGGCCGAAGTACTCTTTCTTGAATTCCCTGAAAATGAGTCCATGGTCGTTCCTTGCTTGCCAATTGTTTGGGGTGTACTTTCCTTGTTTTGTTCTTTGTTGGTTTTGAGTTCAATATTTGGACTGCTCTTCTTTTCTTTTGGATTGGGCTTAATGCCACTTTATTGTTCACTTTTTTATTGTTAAAACCTTATTTTATGTTTTTACTTACCACTAATTACAAGCTTGACTTTACTCAATTACTTTTTTATTGTCTTGCACTCTTC